>NC_137548.1:32282518-32978768 GCF_963082525.1 Nesoenas mayeri
AACATGGTAGATAAACTTCTCTTCAGTGTGCCTTAGAGTTGTAAGCAGTGCCTAGAAATAAGCAAGTGCACAACTGATATGAACAAAGACCAGCACAACAGCACCTGCAGGACCATGGCCCTTCTGTGAGATAAAGCTGTTCAAAAGTAGCCATCTCACAACAGCACTAGTCTTCCTTACTGCAACTCTCACATTTCTAACAGTGTACACTGCAGCAGAGAAGGATGGGAGGATAAAAATTATTTCTCCTCTAATATTTTTATACCTTGCAATACATTAAAACTTATTGTTAAGAATTTGTGCATCTGAAAACTTCATCTGCCTACTTTGCAGATGCCAGATAAACAACTCTGCTCAGTGGCTGAGGACTTGCAGGAAGTGGAGAAGCAGGCAACAGGTAGAAAGTTCACACTCTTCTAGCCAATCACTTTCACTAATGCATGGTATGTTTAAGAAATCCTTTTACCATAAGCTTGCTTGACACAACCTTAAGACTTATTACTAATCCCTCTGAAGGGTTTTTTCTTTGCTGTCTAATGAAAGAACTCAAGGAAGTGTACTGAGCAAATTAAAAAAAATGAGGCAGGCTGAGGGAAGCAGGACAGAAAATCACTGATGAAATATAGGGCCCCAAGAGACTTTCAAGTGGGATGATTCACAAGGGTAGTGGAAATGGTTGTTTAAAGCGTAAGAATAAAGATGGGTTATGAAACTCCACATTTTATTACACAAGTGCAGCTATAGCACCATCTGCTCATAATACTCTTCCTGCATTTTGGAAGACTAGCTCTGGTTCCCAATGCATTGGCACATGTCCTCCTGTTCCAAATGGAAATTTCCACTTCTTCTTTCAGTTGAGCTACACTGATTTGGTTTTTTGAGAAGTTCCCACACATAGAAAGGTAAGAACCACATTCCTTCATACATACAAAATTAGTACTATTGAGTAATAAATTCCAGAACCTCTTCTGCCATCATTAATACTTCAACTGCCCTTAAAAAATGTTGTTCCTTTGTAGTAATTAAAAAACATTCTGGCTATGAAAAGTGAGTAAATTATTGATGGTTGTTTGAGGTTGTGGGTTTGTCATAACTGCTAGCAAGGTAAAGGAGATGGCTGCAGAAAGGAAGTCACAATTTTGTGATTATATAGTGTGATCCAAGTGACAGAAATGATCAAACGAGGGCAGTAAATGTTTGCAGCTCCGGGCTTTAAAGTACATTTTTGCAGAATTGAAGGTGGGTAAGGTTGAGCCACCACTAGATGATATAGTGCTGATATCTAAGAAAAATGTCAAGACAAATTCAGAAAGGCTAGGGTGTATCTGAAAAATGTTCCACACAAGTTACTGTTAGTATGAAAAACATTCAAATAAGAGACACTCAAATGCTGATTTCAATATTGGTTGTGTACTCAAGTTTAAATAGTCAACAAAAATCCCGCAACGGCTTCCTGCTTGCTTTTATTCAATGTCAAAGATGAAAACTTGTACCTAAGTGTAGGTAATAAATTTTTTTTAAAAATAGTTTATTGAAAGCACTGAGGACTGCCTGGAGTATGTCACTCTATAAGTACCAAAAATGGAACTCCAGTAATGAGCAACACTCAGAAGATGGTCATAATTAGCCTCAATCCAAAATTTAAGGATTCATTCATGTTTTCTTCTATCCTCTCAGATTCATCTGTTACACCATTATTAACTCCTTTTGAATTTCTTTCTGTTGCTTCAGTCTTTGTGTGTCAGTCTTAGACCCCTTTGTCATTGTGACTTGCCTTTCTCTCCAAACTGTATCAGAAGTGATAGGAATGTAGACTTTCAGAAGTTTGGTTTTTTTTGGTTTTTTTTTTTTTTAAAAAAAAAAAAAAATAGTGGGGGACATTTTTCAAAAACAAACAAATGAAATCTTTACTTCCTGTCTTTTCTCCAATTCTGTTGACATTTCCTATAGAAACAGGAAGAGTATAGATTTTTCAGGGCACTGTTATATTACATGCCTACCATGAAAAATGTGGATTTTTTTTCAGGATTTTTTTCTTAATAAAAAGTGGAAAATATGTAAGAAACCTTCTGGAGAGACTGTAATTGACATACTGGTTAAATCCAAAAGTAGAAAAGGGCAATAGTGGCCAATGAGGTTAAGCAGAGATCTAAAGATTAGTGGAAGCAATAAACAGAAGGCTTCTAAAAATGAAAAAAAAAAAAAAATTGAGGGTCTGGGAAGGAGAAAGATCTAAGAACTATAGAGTAAAGAGAACAAAAAGCTGTATTGCAGATAATATTTCAGTACATGTTCATTAGTCATCAGAATACATACTTTAAAATAAAAATAAAAGGCTCAAGGACTAGTAGCTGACTAGAAGTACGAACAATGAATAGAGCCAGTTTTATAAAATGATGCATTTGCTGAAGCCATTTTTATATTTAAAACAGTAAATACAGTTAGCAATAAAAAGCCAGAGATCAGCTTGAAGAGAATAGTGGAATTTAATACAATATTATAATACAGAATTGGTAAAAGAAAAATACTAATAAAAAATAGTTATATGAGGTTTAAGTGAAATTCGAAAGTTTGATAGAACACAGAATATTTAAGTGGAAGAAAATGAGATCTAAAACATATTTTACAGCTTTAGTTTCTGTTTTCTTTTAGGGTTTTTCTCTTTTAAATTATCATTATTTTGAGCAATTTTTAATTCAGCAATTTAAGCTTCTGATAAATACAGTATATTCAAAATCAAAAACAGGAATAAAAGATGGTGTTTTTTCTTCAGAGCTGATTTAAGATCACAGAATCAAATTTACAGTTACATTAACTTATTATTCAATTAAAACTTATTATTCCATTATTCTCTTCTATTTTTGTGACATATTGTCTCTTTCATACCAGTATGAAAATGAGTTTTGCTCACAGACAGAAGTGTAGGGATGTAAGAATAGAGAAGACTAACAGGAGACAACTTTTCTGTTCTCAGATTGTGCTAAGTGAACACTGACGCTGAATTAGTGAGCTGATTAAGTGATTTCATTATATTCTTAAGAAAGCAAAGGAACCTTTCTTTAGTAGATTCAAATTGCAATTTTGTTTTTTGCATCAGTCCTGTTTTGGAAATAGGTACAAGATATTTTCACTCCTGTGGGTAGAGTGCTTCTGAATTTAACATGAAAAAAAGGTTAGGAAAAGCAGTCTTGCTGAGCATCATGCACTGCTGTCAAGGCTGTTCCAAATCTATGACCTTGAATGATCAGCTTATGGACTACTTTTGAATGTGTCCCTTCGTAATATAAATAAGAGTGTCTAGACTATAAGAGCTGGATGACGTGTCCTTTTCCGTGCATGCATGTGCACGTGCACAGAGGGGATGAAGTTTCAGTCTTCTGTAGAGACGTGTATTTTACCAACCTAAGTGTTCCACAAATGTGTAATAGGGAATGTGGCCACATTTTTTTTTCTTAAAAATGCCACTAAAGTAAGAAGCTCTTTATTTTTTGTGATAAAAGCTAGTCCTTAATATAAAACATAGCAAGTAAGTTGAATATCTTTAAAAGAACCTCCTGTATTATTTAGCTTTTTATTATTTCATAACTCAAAGTGCAGAAATCTTGCCAGTATGAAAATCAGCATTCTGCCTTATAGTGTATAAGAAAGCAAAACTGTTTGTAATGCTTTCTCTGACTGATGGCTGACCCAGAATTTTTTATCTTTTAGCTATTTATGCAGCTTATGAAAGGAACTCCTTTGTTTGTCTCAAGTTGAGGACCAACTTCCAGTGAAATTCCCATGCAGGTCCACTTTTTCTTCGTGCAGGTACAATTATACATACTCAAATGGAATCAAGTTGTCTGTGCCCCTATCTGATGGTGCAAAAACTGCTGTGCTCTTTACCATTTTACAGTCTCTGAAGTTGTGCAATAATGTTCACAAGAACCCATATCTTACAATCCTGGTACGACAGCTACAGAGTCCTCTCTTTTAGCCACTTGTCCTACTTTTATATCTTTTCACACCATCTCTCAGAGGACCATGTAAAATTTTCAAAATTGCCTGTTTTGTGCTGGCCATGAGAGCATAGTATCAATATTTAATTTCCCCAAATCAATTAATTTCTCTGCTTTGGACGGCACAGTGGTTGATAACTGCTTCATTCATTTAAAAGGCAATTCTTGTATCATTTTTTCACTTCAAGGAAGGTTATATAAAAGGGTAAAAAATGACATGAAGAAAATAGATTTGGTCCAAAGTGAAAACCTGAAAACCAAGGGGTCAGATGTAGCTGTCCTGGTTAAACCTTGACAGTAGCAGAAAGGGATGTCAAAGGAGTCAAGAATGAGAATCTAAAGGACAGACAGAGAAAGAACATTGTGAAACACAGTTCCAAGGGAAGCATGAGACATAGGGAGGCATAAGCAATCAGCGTGGTTGACGTCAATTACTAAACTGAGATGTCTGAGACTTCTTGATGTCTATGCAGAAAACTAGGTAACAACATTGGTGATGTCAGTTTCATTGGCATGACAGGAGAAGGCAAAAGTAATTTTGCTTCTGAAACTTCCTAACCTATGATTCACTGGCATCCATTTATGTAGGTCATATTGCTGTTGTGGACATTTCATCAGTTTTAGGTACTACGTCACCTCTCAATGAAGACAGAACAAGTACAAAGATTTTAATCTGATTACAAACCATTTACTAGATTAAATTGTAAAAATATAAGAAATAATTAAGGGTAAAAAAATATAACAGAAACACAGAATCACAGAATGGTTGAGGTTGAAAGGGACCTCTGGAGATCACCTAGTCCAACCCACCTGCTAAAGCAGGTTCACCTGCAGAGGAATGTGTCCAGGTGGGTTTTGAATGTCTCCACAGGAGACTCCACAACCTCTCCGGGCAGTCTGTTCCAGTGCTCTGTCACCCTCAAAGTAAAAAAGTTTCTCCTCATGTTCAGATGGAAACTCTTATGTTTTAGTCTGTGCCTGTTGCCCCTCATCCTATTGATGGGTACTACTGAAAAGAGTCTGGTCCCATCCTCTTATCACCATTTATATTTATAAGCATTGATGAGATCCCCTCTCAGCCTTCTTTTCTCCAGGCTGAACAGACCCAGCTCTCTCAGTCTTTTCTCATAAGAAAGATTCTCTAGGCCCTGATCATCTTTGTAGCCTGCCACTGGACTTTCTCCAGAGATTCCTTGTCCTTAAACTGGGGAGCCCAGAACTGGACGCAGTGCTCCAGATGCTGCCTCACCAGAGCAGAGTAGAGGGGGAGGATAACCTCCCTCGACCTTCTGGTCACAATCTTCCTAATTCTCCCCAGGATACCATTGGCTTTCTTGGCCACAAGGGCACATTACTGATTCATGGTCAACCTACTGCTGACCAGAACCCCCAGGTCCCACTCTGCAATGATGCTTTCCAGTAGGTGAGCCCCTAACCTGTACTGGTGCCTGCAGTTATTCCTCCCCATGTGAAGGACCCCACACTTGCCTTTCTTGAATTTCATCAGGTTCTTCTCTGCCCAGTTCTCCATCCTGTCCAGATAAAAAAAAAATAACCCATTTTGAGTCAGAAGGGGAAGAAACACTGGTCCTGCTAGCTAATGGAGAGTTTGACTCAATCTCCTTTGACAGAAGGAGTCAAACCTATCCTGTCCAATAGGAAAGGACCTAAGCCAGAAGTATATGGAAAAATGAATTTCTGAATAAATCCAATGAAATATTTTGGTACATCACCTTCAAACAGTTTCCCAAAAATATTTGAGAACATATTGTAAACAACAAGTGTTTGCTTTCCAGTTGTCTATCAAAAAGAACTTATTTGTTTCAGGTGTCCATTGTACTGAATCCTAAGATGATCCCACCAGGAGCCATTTAGAACTCATCTGCAAACCCATAGTGACTCCAGAATAAAGGAGATTTGTATGGTGATTTGTTCATCTCTCTGGAATTATTATTTCTAAAATTATCAGTTACTTATTCTGACATTACTTTGTAAAAATATAAAATCTTTATATTTCAGCTAAACATTGAGGGTCTCCTAAGGATTTTCTGTGGTGCAGAAGAAAAACTTTTGTGTGAGCAAAGTGTTTTCCCAAAGTGTAATTTGGGAAGCTAACTGAAGAAGCAAACAATTAAGACTAATTATAGTCCATGTTATCATGGTCCGTGGCGGGGGGGTGAGGCCTGAGCATAAGCATATACATACACGCACAAAAAAAAGTCATACAGCAGTTAAACTTGTCCCTGAATGTTCCTCTTTAACAGTTACTAGAGTCTTTTTTTCTAGTTTAAGTAAGCTTTTTAAATAAACCATCTCTCTCTTTGTTTGACCCTCTGAGTTTGCCAACATACAAAAACTTTGAATTATGTATAACTGAAAATAAATGATGTGTTGTTAGATTGAATATAATAATTAATTTATAGAAATATTTAAGCTTAAGGTTACTGAAATAGTCCATGTCTGCCATCTATGCTGTACTGCAAAGCCTTTCCAAAATCTTTTCTAGATTATATAGTGTAGTTAAAGGTAGCTATGATGGCCCTGGCCTGAAAAACAGTTTAAAAGCAGATAAGAAAGAATAATCACGTAGAAATAGTCTATGGTTACATTAAAACAATTTACATTTTCATAGAGCTTGACTTTAATGTGTGAATTCTAACATATTTGAAAGTTTTTGTCAGGCTACAATTAGATAAACATTTTCTGATAATATTCTTTGGCAGTAAATTTTACTTTTATTATAAGACACGTAAAAAATCACCTTACTTTAAGGAATTATTATTTTCATATAAAAACTTAAAGAATAGTAAATAAAAATAAATTAATTTATAGGACTTGACTTTTAGGTCATCACTTAAGCTTCTGGATCATATAAAATTTCAGAATGAAGGTGAAATACTTTTATGGTTCAAACAGTTATCTAATATATGTTGATGAGTACTCAAGAGAAGTTTGCTGTATCATCAGCATGTATGGAAAATCATATATCAGAGAAAGGAGAAGAGTGCTTTCATAAATCCATGTAGGACATACGTATCATCTCTCTTACAGGTCTTTCACCTGACCTCAGAGGTAAAGCACATCTGAGACCAGGAAATTCCATGTTTCCATGCTACTTCTTCCATGCTAGTTCTTCCATGCTACTTACTTCATTTTAACCCTTCTTTGGGAAAATATAATCCAGACTGAAGGGGGTTTTTAATAGCTCCTGATCTCTGGAGTAATTAAAAGTACATCAACTTTTAAGAAATAACAGTGCAACATCCATCCTTATCCAAAAAAATGTTTACTGTTGGTGCAATAAGCTCCATGTGGCCTTTTATATAAAAAAACAAAACTAGGAAAAAAAAAAAAACCCAAACAAAACAAAACCAAAAACAAACAAACAAACAAAACAAAAAAAACCCCACATCATATTTTCTCTCTTTCATTCTTTCAATCCCAAAATTTTCTGTTCATGCTTCCACAGGGAGATCAACTTTTACTGTAAAGAATTTTTTATTTTATTTTAGATAATCTGAATTATCTAGATTACTGTTTTGAAGCAATTGTCATTTCTCTCAGGTAACTGTCTCAGGATAACATTTTATATAGAAAAGTTCTAAAGGTAAAAATAACGATAAAAGATGTCTGTATCTGTATATGCATATACGTATATAGTTCCCTAAATCAGCTCTGTCTAGTTCCATTTTTTTCTAGAAATTTTACAGTCTGCTTTAGTATTCTTTTGCCAGTCCTGCAATGACAAGATACTTGCACTGAAAAATAATTGGCAAAAGAGATGTGGAGAGCAATCCTGGTGTTCTTTTTTTATGTTTGTGAAAAAATAGCACTGATTTCAGTGTTGTCAAAATAATGCCAAAGTAAACAATATTTGAAAATGAAACTGTATTTGAATTAGATTGAACAGTAAATTTTTTCTGAATTTGTGAATTTAAATCCAAAACAATTAAATCCATTTAAAGCAGAATATAGTTAAAAGTTATTTCTGCAGGAGGACTTTCTTCCATAGTAATCCATTCATAGGTGTACCAATGCAATATATGGCACTAAAAATAAATAATGAAGAAATAAATCAGGAACTATCAAAGTATTAATGGATTCAGTTTTTTAAAAAATTGGTTCTCAGGGTTTACAAATGTTTCAAAGCTAAACAAATGTTAATAATAATCTCAAGGACATTGAGACAGGAAAGCTTCAGAAAGGTGACTCAAAAAAAGGAGGATTTTAATAACATTTAATCTGAAAAACTAGGATAAATTGAGCTTATCCCAATTTGTAAAATCGTTTTAAATCTGGTGCACTGGAAAGGGATAATTTAATTTCAAGAGGTCAGGAGTTTGCCTAGATGTGTACACTCAAGTATATTTAATAGGTGACAAAGTTTCCAACAAAGGAAGTTTGCACTTACATGTATTGTAGTGTTGTGGAATACTCCTGATAAGGGCCAGGGCTGAACATGCAATTTTAGATGCAGGTTTCCTAGACTCATACAGATAGCAAATTACTTATATGATGCCTGTGTTATCTGAAAATGAATTATTCAGCCTTATTTTGAGTGGTTTAAACCAGTTTAAAACACCTTCCTTTTTTTCCTGCAACTACATTTAATTGAGGTACAGTTCTCAGTGAGATTTTTACAGGTATCTCTTACAGGTATCTGAGTAAAAGACTTGGCCTCCTGAGGAGTGGGCTGTTCTTAGGGACAATTTTATAGACTAGAGTTACAGTCAAGGTCTCTGGCAAGACGTTATATAAGCTTTTTCTTGGCATGTTCAAAATGTATTAATCCTTTGAAGAAATATAACAGCTAGTGTATTGAAGACGCCAGCAAAAACTAAGATTCAAAGAGTCAGTCTACAAATGAGCTGGACACATTTTATTTACAGCTCACTCACAGAGGTGAACCCAAGTGAATCAAGGAATATAAAGAATAAACATTAAACTTTTACATGATGCAGGACTAACCTTGTTTCAGATTTGTTCACGATTATCTTTGATTAATCTCTGTTAACTTTCATAAACTTTTAGGGTACAGATGAAAGGATGACAGGTTTTCATTTCCACTACTGAGATGGTTCTCTGTTCTGTTTTTAGAATGCCATTATTTGTATTGTGTTTCTGAAATATTTCTTTTCCATTAAAAAGAGAGGTGGGGTGATACCAGAGCATTGTTTTTAGTTAATCAGAAGCTTTGTTAGATTCCCCAGCCTAACAGAGATCTGATTCTTATCCTGCATATTCCCGTGTAAGGCACTATGTTGTCAGATTCACTCTTTTTTTTCTTTTTACTCTGATGATACATAATCCTTTTAACTTGTGACAGAAATTCAAGATCTGAACACAGGTATTAAGAAATGGAAATGTCACTAAGTGTTTTTGTTCAATTCATTGTTCAGACAGACCCTATAGTAAGTTCTGTCAGAGATAATAAATTTGCCATATTTCACTAGGTTTTTCTCCTCAAATGCCCCTTCCCTTGCCTGCAATACATAGCAGGTTCTCAGCTTGCAGCAGCTTCTACCACACCAAAAGTTAATCAGAAAACATATGTTACCTGTACTGTTGTAAGCAACAGAAAGAATATGCGGGCCTTTCTACTTTTGCTGTCAGGCACAGGCTTAGATGAGATAGATTTGAAGTTGCTTAAACTTGCTACAGGCATTTTTTCCCAACAGCTAGCATCTGTTTCCAATGAACCATTTTATCAAGGTATTATTTCACTAGAGTGTGAAGTGGCAAAAGTTATCCTCATATAAGCTGTTCAGTTGTAAATGTTAGGTATGGTTAGGCTTTTATTGTTGTTATTTTATTTTATGCATAATTACAAGTTAAATTATCTAGCATTTACATCACAGAATTTTTACAATTTGTTCCCTACAAAGTTATGAAAAACTTTCTCTTGATGGAAGAAGCTTGGATTAATGGAATGATCCAGATTTCAAATTCTCAGATATTCTTCCAAAAGTGCCTACACGCAAACTACTTACTAAAGAAGGGACTGCATTTTCAGGCAAGATTCTATTTATTGGGTGATTAGTGCAGAAAAAAATATATATATATATTTTTTAAGAAAAAAGACCAAAAGTGTTTTTGTTATTTAATACACAAAAAGAAGTTCTGAGCAGGAGGCAATTTCTTAATTTGAAATGTTGCTGTTTGAACATAAACACAGACGTGAAAGGATCAGAAGCAAGCCACATAACAATGGAAAGTCTTGTTCTACTCTGTATCAAAAAAACCCCAGTGCTCTAGTTTTCTTGTATGATGTTTCTTTTTCAGCTACAATGCAGTCAAGAAAAGCCAGTCGTAAGTATATTCACACACACAATAAGATGTGACTGTTTTCATGAAGAGAAAAAAAATACATGCTTTCCATCTGACAAAGCAGTCTTCTGAAATTTCCTGTTCTGAGACTGAAAAAAATGGTGCTATGAATGGACAGAAAAGACCTCTAGGACATTTAAAAAAATTTTCTTAATTGCTTAATTTCTTACAAGAGGAAAATCGTAATTTCTGCTTCTCTCAGCTGTCTGGAATTTTCATGTTTAACAATCAGCTGTTATTTTTCCTTTAAACGTGAATTGCATCAGACACAACAAAGCTTATATTTTTTTCCTACTGCTTATCCTGCTAAAGTGTGTACGGTCAAAGTGGAGTCCAGGACAGCACACAGATGGTATTTCAGCAAGTAGATGCTTACTGTACATGAGCTCATGAGCACATAAGCTGTGATGAGCACAAACTGCTAAAAGTCTGGGTCAGGTCATATTAGAGCCTGCACTGTGGGGAGATAGTGCTGCTTGTCAATGAGACATCATCAATGCCCATTGGAAAGAGGGAGAAAAGCCAAGGCATCTACCTTATGTGTCTAGAGAAGGAAGTTAATGTCCATAAACTTCTATATATGGAAAAAAAAAACACATGAAGGCTCTTACAGAGAGTGATCTGGAGTATGTTCTTAACATGTTGAAATATGAGTCCAAAATAAGTAGCCTCCTGGTTTAGTCACAACCAGTGTTTGTCAATATAAATGACAATAAACTGTGGTGAACTAAGTTTGTCTCATAAATAAAAGCTAAGCAAAAGTTTTCTAACCTATTTTTGCAAATTCAGCTTCTTTAACATTAGTCAAAATTCTGGATATTACCTGTCTGCCTGAAGAAACAGTACTTTAAAGGAATCTTTCTTTTTCATCCTATCATTTGCTTTTTAAGTGGAGCAGCTAGCAAAACTTTGAAAGTGGAACACAGTGGAATTGAGCTGAATAATAAACTAAAATTTGCTTCTAGCCAAAAGGAGTTTTAATTCTTTTTTCTTCTTCTTTCTTCCAAGCTTCCACGTCTCTCGTTCCTTGCAGTTCCCAAAGGACTGGATATAATGCCCTTCAACACAGACACTGCAGAATGGGTAAGATGTCTGTAATGTATAATTCAGTTTGACTTCTCCAGTCCATATGAGAAGAAATGGCACTCTTATCACCTTTTACAAAGAGCTAGCATCATTATTTGGTTGCAGCTCCTTTTTTACCCTGTGTGTGCTAATCTGCATGGGAGAGAACATTGAAGGGAATGATGAATAGACTGGTCTCCTCAGGGGATGAGGATTATTTATGAAGTTTCTCCAGTTCAGTGAACAGTGTAATTCACATTGAATTGTGTGACTTAAGCCCAGTGAATTACAAACTTCACTCCAGGAGATGATTTGAAACCTGGAGATCAGAGGAAGGCTATGACGAGGCAGTGGGTAAAGCACATTTTCTAATGAACCTTTTCCACCACACACCTAATGAAACCTTAACTCCAAAACTCTCTGTGGAGCTTTCAGATCACAGATATAATCCACTTTTTCCCACTGTTGCACCACGTCACACCATCATCTCTGCAGTGACAGGAAAGCTCATTTTTGCTCATAAACAAGATACAATGCTCAGCCTTAAAAAGTTTACAATTTAAGGATCTGTATGAGAAATTACTGCAGAAAAGATATTCTGCAGAGGATCATCTGACCTGTGAAATTTGTTAGGATCAAAGACAACAGTAGCATTTATCAATTTTACCATCACCTAGGTAATCACTTGTTGTTTGTTTTCATACCATAGCTGTCAAATCAGCACCATGGTGCTAGTGGGAACTCTTTGGTTGTGACTCAAATAATTCAGTCTTATTTCTGTTTCTCCTTCAACTGCTGCCATACAAAAAAAGCATGTCATGCTCCTCTATACTTTGTATGCTGCAAAGGCAGGTAAGGTTCACAAAATCTATATTATTTAACCTTGTTATTAAGTATTTCTGTACATTCAGTTGATTTCATTTTAATGAGCATATCACCCTAAACTATTAAGGAAAAAATAAATTAAACAAGCAGGCACCAGATTCACAACAAAGGCAGTACCTCTTCATAAAATGAGCAGTTATTAGTTAGAAAGTTGCGGTGTATATAATCTCTCAGCACCTCCCAGTCAGCTAACAAACCAAGCAGGATTTTCAAGGGCTATCTTTCGATATGCCACATGGAGAAGCCCAAGTGTGGATAAATTCGGACCCATTGATTCCTCAGGAAAGCATTTAAGAACACTGGCAGTTTGGCATGAATTCTGACCGTGGAATTGGGATTCCACTCCTGAACTATGATTTTTTCCAGTCTCTTGACATCTAAACCATTTAAAACCAGACTAAACCCTATTTTTCCCAGGTAGCTTCCTCCCTTCAAGTCTTTCCTTTTTCTTTATGTTTTAATTAAAATTTTTATCATCACTTTCCTTTTTTTTTTTTTTTTTTTTTGTGGGGCAAGAAGAAAGATTGTTTAGTTTATTCATCCCTGTTTCTTTACATTTGTAATCTTCTCTCATTTACCCACAGTTGGCCACCTGAGATGATGGCACACACTGGCTTCTGAGCAGCCAGCCTCAGATGATACCAGGGTTGAGAGCCTGCAGCTCTCGCCTGTGCACATGAGCTCCTTCTTGACTGATTGCATTAGGGTGACTGTCAGAGCACAGACAAAGTGGGTGGTTTTCAAAGATCTCTCCTCTATGAAAATGTGGCTGCAAGAGCACAGTCACCCTGAGGACTGGTGGATCTGGGACACACAATATTTTTATTATTTTTTTTTCAGTATGGACCAGCAAGAAGCTGATGAAAAGTTATGTAACTGCAAAAATTAAATAAATAAACCCTTGACACAATATATTTTAAAAAAACGTCTAAGTGTAAAAGTCATCAAATAGTGCGTTGATGTTCTCATTCTTAACAAGTCTACGGGCTATCATGCAAGTTTCAAATCCACCCTGTAAAAGTGTAATTTTTTAATTACTCTTAGCTCCTCTTCAAATTCCCTTCTGCTATAGGACACTCAGAAAGCAGAAAACTAGACATCAGAGACTAGAAATGTAGAGATCTGTTGTTGCTGCTCTTGCTTGACCAGAATTTCACAGTTTTAACACTTTTGTTACTAATTTATCTCCTACATTTCCTTCTCTGACCTACTTGTTTGTTGTATCTACCTGATTAGTGTTTGCAATCCTGTTGACATTCCAATAGTTTTTTCCATGGGCACTAGATGGGTGTTCTCTAGAAGTTCCTCAGAAATGATACGAAATTATAACTTATTATTTAATATGTGTGTCTCAGTGAACGTACAAACCAGTGCTGGAGTTCTGCCACAGTGGATATAATTCATTTTTTAAATACATAAAAAGAATTAGAGAAACTCTCAGATTATGTATGAAACTCCAGAATTTCAGTAAAAACATGTATAGAAAAGGTTGAGAAGAACCAAATTCTGTAGTAGGAAGGATTTTATCAGGAATGCATTTCTATATTTTCATACAACTGATATATAAGTAGCATACCAAAAATAGTAATATCATTTTGTTGTTGTTGTTGGAAATATACAATTTCAGAAATCATAAGTTTATTTGTTCTTTTCCAAATAAATGAATGCTGACAGAAATTTTGTATTCACATCTAGTAAAACTCCTCTAATTTCTTTATTGCTTCTATAACTTCCAGCAATGCAAAAATAAATCTGAGGATTGTTCAATGCCTTTTGGGCAAACAGAAGTGACAAACACGTTTTTCAAATATGCAGTTTACTGCAGTCTCTGTTTTGAATAATGAAATAAAGCCTTAAAATTTAAGCATTTTTTTCAGCTGCTTACACAGCATGTTAAAAAGTGTTAAGCCATAAGGTAAAATTTGGATTTCCATTAACTCAAGGACTACCAAAGCTCTCTGACTTCTTGTCAGGTTAGCATTATCACTCTGTTTTCTGGTTTGAAGCCTCTACACTAAGAATGCTTCGAGTCCCTTACTGGCACCCTGTTTTCCATCAGAGCTGAGCTCAGGGATTTTTAGTGTCAACAAATTAAACTGAATGTCACACAGCTGTCTCGCCTAACAGCCTTACTCAACGGGGAGCCTGGCAAGCTCACTTCAGCTGAAATAAACCCCCTAAGATCAACACGCAGTTTCAGATGTGCAAACAGGCAGAAAAGCAAGGTCAAGCAACAAAACACTGCATGATTCACAGTTTTGAGACAAAATTTCATGCCTAATGATGCTGACAGATTTTTTTTTTTCTCCTACAATGCAAAGAATAACAGTAACTCACCTAAATCAGGCCAAATGCAGTAGTATCTATGTTCATTAAATGAAGAGTTGATAAATCTAAGTAATAGGAGGGACTGGTGTTTTTTTTCTTTTTCCTTTCAAAATAGGCTGCAAGAACATTGTGCCTAATGTGACAACCAACCTAATTCCATATCTGAAGTTTGTATGTTCATTTCTATCTAGACAAATATGAAATAAAAAAAAAAAAAGGTTTTGAACACTTCAGTTCTAATGACTATACTGTTGCACTCTTTACTGTTCTAAACATTAATGGCTTTTAGAGTAGCCATTAGCATCTAGGATCTTTTCAATTGTTTACAGCAGTCACTTAAGTCACTGTTCAAACTGGTGGTAAGAATTTTACAATTTTTGTTTCTATGAACAGGGAGAAGTCAGAGTATGTGGTACCCTATAAAAGACAGCAATAATAATCTGCATCCTGTGTACGGTGATGTTTCATTTAAAGCTCAGAAAATGTTACTGATAATGAAAATAACTAATAGTTAAGTTCTATCATTGCCATGCTAGGAGTCTTGAAAAAAATCACTTATGGTGATATTTTCATGTTATTACACCTATCAGTAAAATTTCAAAAAGACTTTGTACTTTTTTGAAATGTAATTTGCATTTGAAAAATTACATAGAAGTTAAAATCTCCTTGCAAATCAATAGTACATATGCTCCTCAGGTAATTGTACCTAAAAATGAAATATGGGGTCTTGAGTCAAGTAGATAATTTTAGAAATTTTAATATAGAACAAAATCTAAGCACCAATTACATTTTTTTAGAAGGATAACTACTGATATAGAATGTCATGTTTGTCCACTATTTTTGAAAATACTAGCCTCTTTCCCTCTGTCCCGAGTTCATTCATCTATAATTTTGATGTATACAAGACATCCATGCGATTCAGTATAGTGATATCTAGAAAACCAAGTATGGACCTGAATGAAACTATATATTGTCTGTTTATTTTATTCACATATTATAGGAAGTAATGCCTTACAAAGCAAAGACTTGCCCTGTAATGACTCTGATATGATCTTTAAATCATTGATAAAGCATTAGTAATTCATTATTTATTAAAATGATAACTCTTTAACTTTTATTTATAGCCTACTGAAATGGTTTTTAAGTATTTCTTTATCAAGATGGTCAAGTAGCATATTCTTAACACTAGGCAAGTCATTTTTTCTCTGCCACATTTTGTAGAAGCAAGCACACTTTGCTCGTGTGTTAAAGAGAACGGATTTTTTTCTATTCTGCTCAGATGTCCAGTTATGGTATTTAGCAAATTTTTTTTCAAAGTATTGTAAATGGGAAGTGTCACCTCCACTGTTTTTTCAGGTAAGCTTTTTTCAGTATAACCTAAATAACACTGCAGCTTTTGAGAATCTTCTGCTCAAGTGTAAATAAGAGATTCAGGGTTTGGTTCCAGTATTTTTTGCCTGTGGTGGAAAACTGCTTGTCTGACAAGTTAATATTTCTTGTCCATTTCCCTAGAATGATCAAATTTAAAATTCCACATAAGACAGAACATCTGTTTATCCATAAAAACCCTTGCCCGTTCATCCATGCAAGTTGGATGAATATCAGTTCTGAACTTTCCTTCACCAGGAAGGAACTGTGGAAAGTCATTAATGTTTACATGTCTTTCTTGAGAGACATGCTTCATTGATTCTCTGATTCTGTGAAATACGAACTGCAGAGCTCTATAAGTGAATAACTGAATGACTTTGGCAGCCATTGCAAAGCAGACCTCTGTACTGAGTACTCTTTTCTTGTCCTGGTATCTGCTATCACTATAAATAGTCACTTTTGGGAAAATACACTCATACACAACACTGGATAGCAGTACAATTTCAGGATAATATAAATGCTGACTGAATAAGATATTAGCAGCAGCTGCATGCCAGATACTATGATCTTCATTCGTTAGTAACAGTATTAAATTTGTCTAAATAGAGCCTTGCCTAATTAGCTTCAATGACAAGAGAGAGCGTTCTAAACCGCATCATCTGAGCTAGCTGCAGGAAGGGATTCCAAACTAGACTCAAGGTACAATGCAGAATGTTCTACTGTAACTCATCTTCTTCTGTTGTCATTCAGGTTCCTCTTAAGCTTATTAATGAAGAAGGAATCCTAATGATAATATAATCCTCTTACGTTTGCAGTATTTTACTTCTGCAAGAAGGAGGGTAGGACTACAACTGTGCTATCTAATGAGTCATTAAACTAATTTCAAAATAGCGAGAAAAAGAGGTCACAGAGGCATAATTTAGGATTTTGCTTCAACAGTTGAATGAGATTTCTTTCCTGTTCAGATGTGGCCAAATAATCTTTGAGGATCTTGATATCTGAAAGATCAAGTAATTTTGCTTTCCACTATGAAGGTTTAACTGAACCTATATTCCTAAAACAAATCGATCTTAGAGAACACATTACAGCAAATATAAATATTTAGTCATGGCTGACACATAGGGTGACGTAGCAGCAACTGCTACCCTTATAAACATTCACTAATTAGTCATAATTAAACATTTTCTTTATTTTGAGTGTGAATTATCATATTCATATATAATAAAAAGCCTTAAGTTTGTACTTAAAATCTACCTAAGTCAAGGTAAGCATTTACTGTAAGGTAAAGATGAGTTTTAGTGTCTTCTTTTAAGTTGTGGTCAGAATGCATGATGAGCAAAATGGAGATGCATGGCTAGATAGAGTTCTTACCTTTATTTTCCTTCATTTCTTTCATCCATATTTACTTCACCTCTAGAAAAACAAAATAATAGTCACTCTGCTGTTCTTACATTTTTCTTTATTCTTCACATGTTTATAATGAGCATTATTGAGAACTACAAATATTTATTTTTTTAAGCATGCACTATTTAATATAAAATGTTTGTAACTCTGAAGTGGGAAATAAGTATCTCTGTATTTACAAGTCACATCTCAAAACTGCTTTATCACACTTGTTTATATTTTAATAGAAAAGGAAGGAAAATTGAAATTTTTTGCTCTGAATCTAAATCATATACATGTTCTACCAAATCATTGAAAACAATGAAGATAGCCAAGGTTGTATAGCATCATGAAGAAATTTCTCATGCTAAAATTACTATTTTATGAGAAAGATTGTGTTCTTAAATTGATGCTTGTTTGTTTGTTTGTTTGTTTGTTTTATTGTGGGCTACCACTTACTTTCAAACTGTTTTGAGACCTGCACTTTTATATACTGTATGTAGTGGATATAGTATCTAACACCTCGTTAAACACCTAGAGGCATTTTGAATCAAAATCTGTAATCATATAATAATTTTTAAAATAGGAAGACAACTGGTGAGCATTCCTGGTTCACTAGATAGTTTTTGTATATATTCCACCTCTGCAATAAGAATGGAGACAATTTGAGCCAAGACTCCAAATGGTTAATTTTATAGGAACGTATACTTTAACAGTTAGACACAGTCTCTTAAGCATTAAAGTCTCCCATGAAAATGGACCCATGTGATGCATCAGTTATTTTTAACCTATATATCCAGATTCCTCAGCCACACAGATCTCTAATTTCTGCATCATTCTCAATTTCCAGAAAGCTAGACTTTGGAGCAACTCAACATTACTACCAACTACTTGCCACAAATGACATGCTTTTGGGAAAAAAGCCAAGAATGGTGGCTGAACATTAGAAGTGAAATCAGTTTCTGGTGGTTGAAAGAAAGGTGTTTCTCTAGAAAGTTAAGGGAATGAAATATCAAAAGTTCAGATGATAACTTGAATCTTTGAGTTAATTCTAAAAAGTTAATTGAAGAAAAAGCAGCTTTCATTGTATTCTTTGCAACCATGCATTGTAAAAGTTAAAGAACTGCAGGTGTTCTAAAAGAGATACTATAAGCTTCTATATCTTTCAGAGAAAAAGAATTTTCATCATTATATTTGTATTAAAAAAATGTAGCTTGCTTTGTGTTAGCTTGAAAATACGGTTGTGAATATGGAATGACACAAGACCTTACACTAGTCATACCTGGATCATTCAGTGCATTTTGAACTGCCCTATTTAAATCCTAAATTCCTTGAGACTTGAACTATTTCTTCTTAGTTTTTATTTTGCTCAGGATTAGACATACTTCAGTGAGACATATCTGTTGCATATCTGTAAGCAACAGCTCCTGATAACTACTCTTTAGAGAGTATCAGAATAACACTTTTTTTTTTTTTTAAAAAAAAGGTTTTTATTGATAAATTAGTAAAGTTTCGCCCTGAAATGAGGAAAGCATAAACTGCATAACTCGGTTAAAACAACTCTATTCTCAACTTCAAGATCTGATTGGCAAACAAACCTTACAATCTTCACAATGTGAAGTCAAACCTTAAGACTATAAAAGCAGCTGGGACATCCACCAGATAGTATTTCATGTTCAATTGCTTGCTAGCTGAAAGTAATTGCAATCCAAAAGCCAGAGTTTTATTTAAGAGACTAAATTGCAAAATATGGACAGACAGATACCATGGGGATATTCCAACACAGCACAAATCCAGAAAATTGCAACTTGTCACTAAATGAATTTATTTGCTATGGTAGTACTGTTCAAGCAGACACAAGTAGCAAAAGGAGGTCTGTCTGGTGACATAAAAAGTATGTGTTTCAGTTGTAATAACTGTCTCTGAGGATCTTTACGATTTGGGTGGTAGAGACAGACTCACATTCCCAAAACCCAAGTGCATTACTATAAAGCTTTTACTTACCCACATAAATACCATTCACAACTTGTGATCCCTATTTACTTTATTTCTAAAATGAAGTCACAAAACTCCATTAAAAGAACAAGATAACGTCAAGTGGAGGACAGACCACCTGAGCCTCTGCACTCGGGGACTATCAAGCCACCAGACACACGTCCTATAAAAGTTTTTTGAATGCTCTGGACACATAGTTCACAAACTGCACTGAAATTGAGCATTCTTGTTATGTGTTTCACGCAACCCCTTGAGAGACAGACTGTTTAGACATGGACATTGGTTTTGATAGCACTTAAGTCCTGATTTTAAAATGAGACCAATTCCAAAAAGGACATAAAGGACACACACCATACAGTGCAGCAATTCCTGAACCAAGAAGCCTCACTGGTTCAGTTGAACTCGGTGCCACACATCTGCACTTAGGCCATATCTGGGTCCAGATTTAGCCTGAATTTTGAATTGTTCTCCCATGCAGACATGACTGTGGGTGCATAATTAGCAATTTAAACATCTCAAGTTCAAAACTACATTTCTCCAAGCCCCAAATTCGCTGCCACTCATTTTTTGAGGTGCTCGGCCTACAGACAACCTACTTTTTAGTGCTTAGGTCCAGATTATGCTCTGAGTTCAACTTCTGCATTAAAAACCCTCAGTCTTTATAGGGACAGGAAGCTTTGCGCATATCTCAAATGCAAATTCCCTCAAAGTCCAGAATTTACACATTTCTCCTTTGTCTTCAGGAGACAACTTGATTCTGCCAACATCCCTTCACATATCTAAGACACGACTGGTGTTAGGCTCCTTATAAAATAAAATCTCAGCCAGCATTTTCTTTTATAAAAAGGTCTCCTTCTCTTCCCCCAAAGCAGACATTCAGGCTGTGAAAGAGATTAATTCTAACTGAGATTATTCAGAACCACACCATCCCCCAGACAAAACCCTACCTAGCAAATTGTAAGCTTTTCTTGGACTTGGTGCACTTTGTACACTTTCTGTGAAGCTAAGTCACTGTTCAGGATTTATTATAAAAGCAAAAAGTGATCCATCATCTGCCAAGTATTTAACCAAACTCCCCATCTCATTAAGAGGTCTCCAAACCTGTTAGATATTTGTATTAACAGCATCAGCAATGGATTATCTACTGCTATAGGTATACAGGCATTGCCCCATTCTGCATAGCTGATACTATGATAGGAAATAAATCAATAAATACCACCTGCTAGGCTTTCAAGCTATTCAGGTTTCCATTAGCATTAGTATTATTTTCTACAGATTCTACAGTTAATTAGTAAGATGTGACAATCCTGACAGCTGGTGTTTTGGAGCACTCCTCCATAGCATTCTTCAGTGACCTTGATGAACCTTTTAAATCACTTTAACTCTGTTTTGGAGAACAGATTGTCCATGCTGAATTTATAACCTGCACTGCTACTGAGGCTGCTTTCTTGGCCAGCTTCTGCCTCCCAATTTCTGAACATCTGCTCTTCAGAAAATCTAAATCATCACCTGGATACTGGATTAACTCAAAGGTAACCAAGTTCATAAGGACATAATTTGCCCCATTTCCCATATAATATATGGACAGTAACGTGTATTTTTCTAATTCGTAAAGTATTGCACATTGCAAAATTAAACTACTGAAAGTGAGATTATAGATCATATAAATATATCAGCACAGTCAGCAACATCTGAAACTGTTAAAGGAACATTTACTACCATGCTCTAGAAAAAGTAAAGTTTGGTTCCTTTACAATATTTTTTTGTTTAATTTCACTGTTGTTTTCATGCCAGCTAGCAGCACCCCTCCCTGTAATCCTGCACTCTTTCCTGTGAGTCAGATGCAATTTTATCTGTCACTACAGAGTTAGGATTTTTGGACTACTGCCCAGACCCTCCACAGAGTCACATCTCTCCTTTGTCTTTCCAGTATGCACTAAGTACTCATAAATCACATTAACCAGAACTGAGGCAAAGCAACAAACTGAACAAATAACTATAATGACCAGGCAGGAGAGCGGAGACCTGTTTATAATTGTTTGGTTTGCTGAGTACATGGATGTTAACATGACTTACTCTAGGACAATTATGTTGTAGCTTCTGACAGGTGTGATATGGTATTGTTGATTTTGGCAGGTATCTCTGGTACAACTATTCTGGGTGACCTTGAAAAGTCTGATGTCAGCATTCACTGCTGTGGCCCTGATACTGACCCTTCACTTCTTTGAGAAACTGAACTTTAATCCTTTTGCTGAAAATTCCAAATAAACCTCTGGTTTGCCAGATTTCATTGATATTTTTTTTTGCATCTCCCTCAAAATGACTGTTGATACAAACTTTTGCAGAATACCTTGCTTTATAACCCTTTTTCTGAGGTCTAAAGAGGAACTGGGGTTTGCCCCAAAGGTAAGAGATTGAAATTTGAGCATCATTTTAATGATTCATTCCATATTCAAAGTCTGAGCTGCTTCCACATGACCCTGTTCAGTCTGAAAATCCTGTAGGTTTTACACCCCATCTTTCAGCAGGACTTAGTCCTGCAATCTAATCTATCTAAGCAGGATCACATACCTTCAGGGTCACAGTTCACTTTTGTCTGGATTGAACATTTTTCTGGCACCGCAACATTGGATCTATGTACAAAGGATATACACTGAATAGCCAACTCAGACTTACAAATGGATTTGGGTTGTCATTGTGTTTATGTATTTGTGATGAATATACTAGATCAGTCCACCTCCGTTTGTGCTAAAACACAAAATGCAACAGAATGAAAATAAGAAAATAAAACCATGACATAGGGATTCAATTAAAACAAACAAATAACACAAAACAAAATAAACAGAAATATATCTTCCACTCCTTTTAGTATCCATATTTATTGCAAGTGATAATAGATTTCTTTTACAGGCTTTTCTCCTTTTTGTTAACAAATTTTAACCCTTTGGATGACATTTTCATTTCTGTTGAGCAATGTCTAATTGTTCTAATGCCTCCACATTTTCTCGTGAAGCTCTCACACAATACCTGGGAGCACTGGTAATGCATCGTTATTGCACAATGCTATTTCCATTCTCTGACCATGTGTCAAGCTCTGGCAGCATAAACACTTGTAATCAGCAAAATTTTGCTGACTTGCACATTAGGGTACTGATCTGGACATAAAGCTAGAGCATTTCAAAATGAGCTTGTTTGCTAAAGATCAGTGTTCAGCGCACCTTAAAAATCAGGCATTTTAAATTTATCCCTATTTGGCACTAAATCTAAGGGACAGAAAAGTGTACACTTCTAAAGTTTATAACTTGGCTTCTACATGTATTCATTTCAGGAAAATTCAGTTAATTTAATATCAAGGAAAGGCTCCTTCAAATGGAGACATAAACTCATCTGAAATAGATTCAATTTTCTACAGCAAAATGTTTGAGGAATATTCTTTTTTCTTTGCCAGGTCCTGATATTTATTGACCTTTAGGTGGGTGTAAAGTAGACTGCAGTTATCACTGCAGTCTTGTAATAAAGTTTAGACTAGCAGAATTTTAAAAAATATGTGATACAGAATGGCCAAACACATTTTGTGCTCTGAATGATTAATACACTGATTAGAACTCCCAGGTAAAATCCAAGACTGATTTCTTCCCTAGTACTCAAAATGTATCAGGAGGAGTAAGAATGTTATAATACATAATTAAAAAAAAAAATAAAATATACATTGGATACTTTAGCAAACACAATGGAATTATTCCCCACATTACTAGCAGATGCACAAGAAACTTCTACTGTCCAGATAATGTGGTGACTTAAGTGAAATACTTGCCTTACACAGCAGTCTTTCATAGCATGCTATAACTAGTAATCTACTCAGGATCAGAGCCAAAGAGGGATTAACCCATCACAGAAAGACATTCTATTTTAGGCAGCAGGCACAAATGCCTAGTGACTGAACATGCTGAGCTTTGTGCAATATGCCACTGCAGTTTGCTGCTTGATGAAAAAGAATGCTATAATTCATCTTGAGCTCACAATACTGTGTTGATGCATCACACCTGTCAAATTTATGTTAGCACAGTGAACTGATAAATCAGATACACCTCCCAAAAACCTTCCTTGATGACTCTTGCATTTTAAAAACAAGGCTACAGCTTAGCAGCAGCATTCTTGCAGTGTAGGAAGAATCAGATTCTTCCTGCCATCTCAGCAGGTCCCCACATTTAGAATAGAGAACCTAGGTTCACTACCCCATTAAATTATTTATTCCTTTACTAAACTGACTATTGAGCCCTTGATACAAGTGGCTTTACTCCCCAAAGAAACATGCTTGTGTCCTTGCATTATAATTTATGAATCTGATACAAGGACCAGAAAATATTTCTGTGCAAAGGGTATATGTGCACCCTTTTGAGCTACTGTCTGTAGCAATGACTAGATGTTTCTGTCTGGTCTTCTTCTACTACCTTTGAAAACACTGCAGACCTTAGAGTTGTCAGTCGCAAGAGCTTCTCTTTGTAAATCAGGTTTAAAATTGAAAATATTAAATTTTCCCACAAGCATCCCCCACCCCTCCAGTTTAAGGTTTCACTTAGAGATCCACAGTTCTTCTTTCTATTCCTCAGTAATACAGCTACCACAAACCCATGGATTCCAGGATCACAACGTGTGCCCAAGTGCTGTAAGACTGCAGTCATTTCCTTGGAATGCTTCACACCTGCCTGTGCCAAGGGGCCTGATATAACACTGCAGAGGTTCAAAAATCTGCTCAGCTATCGAGGGAAACACTTACAGTGCATGAGGAACTATATAACTCTAAAATTGTATGTATGTTACCTAAGAAGTATTTTTGATCAGGATTCCCCAGAGGACAGTCCAAGGAATATGATTTATAGACCCAAAAGTCATCATGAGAATAAATGTTACTTTATAACATTTATTAAATGCACATTAATCCCTTTTAATTTATTCTGGTTGTACATTGCTGTTATTGATTTTAAAGCATAATGAAGAGTGTTCTCTAGCATTTGAGTGATCAGTCAAGATCTCTGTCTGATATAAGTTACCCGAAAGAGGCTGACACTTTAAATAAGCTGTAAACTTGAACCTTTCTCTAGCTTTGTACCTCATTAAAATACATATGGAAATCAATAGGCCCATTTTAATATACTTTAAAATCATCTTTAAAAATTAGATTTATTTTCTATAGAAGCATTTCTCATTTCACGCAGTAGAAGAATGAACAGCTATTTCCCGTTTTACTTTCTCTTAATGAATGAATGTGTGGTGTTGTCTTATTTACTGCACATCAATTGGTCTCTGTTCTGAACACAGTGATTTACCTCTTTAGGTAATTCTTCTATTTGTCCAGCATTTGTAGTTCTTCACAAATATTGCTGGGCTTATTTTTGTACCACTGTGGTGACCTGGTATTCTTATTGCCAGATACATAAATATCAAAATTCTACACTAATTTGGATACCAATTTTAAATAGTTCTGCAAAGAATTTAACATTCTGTGCCATCATTTGTGTGCAAAACACAGGCTTTTGCTTTTAATTGCAGCTTCAAATGTTCTGCATTTACAATAAAGTACTCAGTAATTCAACTTACTTCTTCAGAAATTAATAATTGCATGTGGAAACCGCGTCTAAATTTACACTGAACAGAAACTGTGTGATAGAGTCCAGTACAGAATCCAGTTCTCCAGAGTTCATGTCTTTTGTTTGATTGGTTTTTAAGCTTACCTATTCCACCCTATATGTTTCTCAAATTCTCCAACAAATGGAATAGTTATCCCAGAGACAGCAGACTAATTCAGCCACACCACAGATCTACCTGGTGCACTGAAGTAGGCACAGCTGAGGGGAAAATGGTGTGTGATCATGTCATTTTAGATCAGAACTCCATAGGTTACAAAACTAGAAGGGTCCATCTTGATCATCCAGCCTGACAACCTTTATAGGAACAGGCCGTGGAAACAGCCAAGAATGAATTCTCCTTTCATAATGCATAAGAACAGAGGAACAGAATTAAAAATGTGCAGGCAGTTTTCATTCTGACAGTTCACAATTTTGAATGCCTCTTTTTGCAGTGTAGAACTTTTTCAAGTGTGGAAGGGTACAACTGTTTCATGCTTAATGCCTAGTTGCTGTTTTTCCAAAGCAGTCATAAATTCCATCACAATAATCTACAAATATCCTCCTGATATGACTTCCTTCCCTCTGGGATGTGTAAAGTACTGGCTTTGAAGTGTGCCAGTGAAGTGACCATGTTGACTTACTACAGTAGGGAGAAAGGCTATGGAAGAACTGCCACTACAGATGAAGATATGACATTGGTGGGGTAGTGAAAGAGGCTGGGGGACTGGATGTGAGGCCACGTTTACAGCTGGAGAAGAGGGAGCTGGAACAGAAGTAGAGAGGGGGATCTATTATACTTTGTTCTCTGCGTGCCGTAGTGGCTGCCTTCTCAGTCAGTGGCTTGTGTTCCTTGGAACAATGACCACTCCCATAACTATTTTGCTATTTTATTTAATCATAGGCCAAGTACTGCTTCTAAGTCACTATGATTCTATGATTTTAGTGACAAACACCTACATATATAATTTATAATTTATATATATATAATAATTTATATAATTATTTATTTATTATTATTTATTTATTATTTATGTATTTATTTATTATTATTATTTATATAATTTATAATTTATATAATTTACAAATGCCATGTCTCAGTCAGCTTCACCTAAGGAGGTATCTGACAATGGCTTGTAAGTAACAAGCAGTAAAACCTGGCAATCTCTCTGCATGTAGTAAATATTGGAAGTCTTTTTCAGTGTCTGGTCTGAATAGGGTAGATTGAGCACTCAGCAGACAGCAGAAGGAATCCCTTCTGCTCCATGCACCAGCTGAAAGAGTAGATATTCTGAGGTTCCTTCAACTGGAGGCAAGGCTTGGGGGATGCATGAAGCAGCTCCCACCTCTGTTGCCTCCCTGCACTATCACCATCCTCCTTGCCCCAGATATCAGGCTGTATGACACACAATGTGTGCACTGAGACAGAGGTTTGGCCCAATTCCTGCAATTCTAAGGGGACTAGTTGCCACAGGCAGTGTTTTTACTTCTAGGTGTATGACTTTCTCTAAATTAATACACAAAAAGTATGATAACAATATGAAAAGCTTGCAACTGTGGGCCACGTCCTGCTCTCAGGCATACTTGAATACAGCTGAAATGTTAGACATTTTTCAGATCTGAGAATATGCTTAATCTGTTTCCCTCATCCAAACGTTTCATCTTCTAATCAATCATCCAAGAAGTTTGATCCCAATGCATAGATTTGATTTGCAAAATCAAATGGAAATGGCCTGCATAAACACCATAGTACTTTAAATATCATTTTACCCACAGTCATCATGCAGTTAATGCTGTGAAAGTAACAGTGCTGCATTTGGAGGATGGGCTAAAGCCCTGCTTGAATGTTTCTTACCTAAGAAAGGAAGAGATCTTTCTTATTGCTCCTATTAATCTGACAGCAGAGCTGGAGGGACCAATTCATATTTAAGATCTAAATTTAATCTGAAATGATCAATACCCTGGAACTTGCCATGTCCCAAAAGATTACACCAAATAGCAGCATCATGTATTCTGAGCTCATGTTTCAAACCACTGTGTAGTTACATATTTCCTCCTCATCATCCATTTACAGTGTATAAGTCCATGCCAACAAATTTGACATTCAGTGTTCAGAGAGTCAGTAGTTAACAACATACAGAAAAAACTTGTTCGAAACCAAGCAAAAATGTATCTCAAATTTCTGTCATAAGATAAAATATTTTTTAATCCAAATGTGTATTGTCTTTACCATCAGAAAGTCAATTTTGAAAGATAATATTTGTTCCTGACTTACAAAACCTTCACTGGTGCAGTGTGCATGAAGCTGTGTGCTACAAGCTTAGGGGACCATCCATCCACACACAGCTAATTCAAGACCAGAGTCTTGGCTATTTTCCAATCATCACCGTAGCATGCATCTAGAAGTTACTGTGTCACTGGTGCTGGCAGCTCATCTTAGTGCAATACACAAAAATGAGCTTTGGATTCTGAGCAATGTGACAATCAGTTTAAACTAAGCTTTTTCTAGTGGTTAGATTTTTTTGTTTTCTATGTTACAGGGGTTTTTTTTGTAACCCTGAATTCTTCCTGTGTGGCATTTGGTATCGAATGACTAAAATATGTAAGGAGGGGCCGATTTTTTTTGTATTAGTGGCCTACTAAATCTAGAAGCTAAGAACAAGTTTGCTACTATGATATTCCATGACATTATTATACTCTTGGCCTCATGGAATCAGATCATTTATAAAAGTGTTGATATTTTTTCCATGCTTTGTCTCATCTGTGCCTTTGCTTTGTCTCAGGTCTTGCTCTATATACTCCTTTTCACCACAACTTCACTCAATCCAAAGAAAAACTCTTGTATCCCATGCCTAAGCAAAACCTGAATGCCTGTTAACAAAACTCAGAGGATGAAGGAGTAAAACTGAAATTTATTTCTCAGGCTTTGTATTTAAAAAAACGAAATAGAAATGTGGCAGCTTTCTGTGCAGTTGTGACTGTGTTTTAGTAAATTCATAGAACATTTAGATTCTAAAGGGTGCTGTAATGCTGATACTGTACAGAGAGCCGTCAGATCTCAGGAGAATCACACATCACAAGTTATTACAGCCTGGTAACCTATTATTCATTTTCTTACTCAGCTAGAAACAGTGGACCAGATAAAGTAACACTGGCATCAGTGGTATTTAAAGACAGGTTTTGATGAAAAGGGATAGCATTCTGAATCAGACCCATAGGCATATCCTTACCCTGTATAAATCAAAAATTCAGTTTTACTCCCTTGAGAGAAAAATAAGTATGCACTCTGAACTAAGATAAAGGAAAATTTACCCCACTAATTCAATTGAATTTCAGCACTTTTAAAATACAGGAAACTTTTGAAAAGTTTCAGAGTCAGTGTACGTGTATATATAGATATATATTCACCTATCCAAAAAGTTTATAAATTAAATGACAGGCGTAAAATATCCACGCGGATCGCTAGCCACACAGAAAGAAGTAGTATTTCTTGTCTGATGACACTGAATGCAAAGCAGAGTAAATAAATCTAAATACACCTATAGTGTAAACATTTTTAATGCATAATTGCTATTATTTTAAATCTAGCTCCAGATAATCACATTTTAGTTAAAATCTGCATTGGAAGAAGCAATTTTACCATGAAAACAAGATTGAATATGTGGACAGAAAGTTGAGCCCCAATCTTTGTTTTTAACTTCACTCTTAACATCCAGTTGCTGGGCCAGCTGCAGTAGCAACTGGTTGGCTTGGAGCACTGTTTTGCTTCTCTTTGTTTTGTATGAGTGACATGGCACTCTGTTAAATGTTCTTCCTCATTGAGTAGCCAGTTTGGAGACTGTGTAGTAGTCTTTAAAGACACCCTAAAACAGAGAGGGAGAAAGCCTGAATACAAGGACCACCTGTTGTCTGTCGTACAGTGAGTTCTCCCCTCAAAAGAAAAAAAAATATTCTTGAAACAGTTGCCTCAGTACATACTAGTTTAGTTATATGAAGGGTGTCCAGTTCTGAGTACTGTCAACTATCACAAATTGAAGTAATTTAAATATTCTATAGAGCAAGAAAACCACATTTCTGCTCTGCTTTGTAATTGTCATTACCAGCATAAATGTCGAGCAAGAGCTAAATTCTCATATCTGATTTGCAGAAGAACAAGCACTTCCACTTCAAGATGTTGCTTTAGTGTCCCACTATCAGTCTGAGAATACATAACATTCATTAATCAAAGAACCAAGTTCCCAGCCTCTTCTTGCTCCATTTAAAGTCAATACCAAAATTTCTTAGTCTGCAATGTCATAGTAAATTTGCCTCAGTCCTTCTCAGCTGCTAATACCTTAAAAACATCTATGTTTGGCTTTTTATATTTCAGCACAGATGAGAGCAAAGAGACAAGTACACACCAAGTGACCTCCTTCTGCAGAACAACACAAAACTTTAACGGGAATGTAAATCCAAACTCCCTTCTAGCTGAACAGTTCTGAGGGATACTCTGCCTTTCTGATCCATGGCTCATCCTTGAGTTTTCAAGAGCACCATTCTGTACTTAGTCTTCTGTATTGTTAATAATCACTCAGTTTCCAAACCTGACTAAACAGCTGTATTTCTATAAATCTTTATTTCTACATCACATAATGCACAACTGTTCAGAGATACTATGTTTTATCCCACAAAGAAACAGAGCTTGTTTGCTCACACTGAGTACCCAGCTGATATTGTTACTGACGGAGCTACACTATGCCATATAAACATAACCTGATCAAATGATCAAATATCATTGTGTTGCCATCAATAGCAAAAAGCCCTCTACCAAGCCAAATATGGCCAAGATCTCACCATAAATATATTTCAGCCATTTAAGTGGGAGGCAAGCATGCAAAGTCCTTCTTTAAAGCCAAATCACCATGTCATGGTGATACTTAATGATTTTTCAGGGTCAGCAAGAGAACTCTAGCCATTTGGACTCTCAGAAATACCACAGAGAGAGATGCAAGTATATACATAAAGCTTTAAGGAAACTTTAACCAGTACATAAATCAGTATTTTGCATGCAGGTGAGTTTCCCACTGAGCTTTTAAATACAGGGATTTAGTTCCCTAAATATAAATAGCCACCACTGAAACACTGGGTTAATAACAAGAAAAGTCTGGAAATGTATTTGAAATCCAAGTACTTTTCTTGAAGTCTGTGTTGTGCCACTCACTGCTCTTAGCCCCACATGAAACTGGAAGTCTGTTTCCATGAAGAATGCAGAGAGCCTGTTACAACTTTTGTCTGTGAGTGCCAGAAAATTCTGACTGAGAGATTTAATGGCTGACGGTTCCACATATGTTTCTGTCAACGTGATCCTGGACTCCAACTGTGTCCTACAGAGAAATGCTTGAACATAAGAGAGCTACAGCTGAGCCACACAATGACAAAGACAAAGCTGACACAGTGATCTGGTTTTAGAGACAATATCTTAATTCATCATCTAGAATAGAAAACGTACTGCTTCAATAGAATGTTATGATTCATAGCTGGTTTGACATCATGTATGTTTTTTTTACATGAGGCAGCAAATAGATTTGATATGACTCTTGTAATTGTTACCTGTTAATTTATTTTAAGGATTCTATTGCATGAATTCGCAGCTTGAAATCTGGTACAACTTAGGCTATTGCGCTGTTCGTTTACCTGCTGTACCTCTCCACCAAAATCCCTCTATTTTTCTATATATGGCAGATTCTCATCTCATTAATAGATAACCACATATTCAGGGTTACCTACAATATTCTGTAGAGCTTTAAGAAAGATACTCATCCCATTCCTTGTGTTCACTCATTCCTTTCATAGGTGTGGACTTACAAACTCAGACCTCTAACACAAGAGGCTTGATAGATTAGTAAATCACTCAATAAAGACAAGCTGGTCCATAAAATCTGAGTCACAATCAGGCAAGTTCAACAGTGTGGACTAAGGTTTTATTTGTGTTTCAAATCAAAACCTGGGTCATAAACTCCCAATAAATAAATCCAGTTGTCATGCCATTCTAATATCAATGCCTACTGATAATGCAAAGAGAAGCATCTTCCTGGGCAGAGCAGGTGCTAGAAAAAAAGCAGACAGTCTGAGCCTCAAGCCCAGTACTTGGTTGCATCTCACTGGGTTAAGTTACTATGAAATCCAAATCATTCAGTGTGTGGGTGAAAGGAGGGAGAGGCCCATGCCTTTCTTTCTCCTTAGGCTCCTCATGAGTCTAACACTGCCCCTCCTCTTCGAATATGGTTATCAGCAAATCTGACTCTGAACAACAACTAAGGGATATTCATGATGACAGCAGCTGCTAAGTTGTTAAAAATATACAAAACGTTTCATTGTGTGGGTGGAAAGGTTGCCCCTGCAGAACAGAGACAGAAATCCTAGCGGCCCTATATTTTTGGCCACAACTTGCTATATTTTGACAAATAGACTAGGAACCCCAATCCTTGTCCTTGTTGTCACCCTTGTTACCCTTGTTGAAGATCTTTTCAATGCAATCCTTTAAAATAAAACTGTGAGGTCATTTTTTTCCCCCTCTTGAACGGGGCACTTATATTCAGAGATGAGAAAAGAGAAATTATTTTTTCCACCTGCTGTCAATATATGAGGCCAAGCTGCCTGGGGTAGCTTAAAAAAAGCATTCCACAACTCCACATGGATTCCTGTGGATTGCTTAGCAGAGCCAAGATTTTCAGCTTTCAGCTGCTCCTGTGGATTTGTGTGGCAAAGTGCACAGAAAATGCCATACCAACCATTCCTTCAGAGCAGATGGGGAGAAGCATATTTACTAATCATCAGAGAAACTGTTACATGTGTTTAAATCCTCTTTATAAAAACAATTTGCTTTTTAGCCATTTATTGAACAGTTACTAATCTGAACCTCTGCTCAGCAGTACATGACCACAAATTCAAGTTCTTGCTTTGTCTCCATGATCCAGTTGGACAATGAATGGCAATGACCTCAACATGCTCCCACTGTAACTGTGACTCCTAGCAACATTTCTGACAGCTAAAATTGTCTAGGATCTTATGGTTCTGTATTTCTGAAAATAAGGTTACTAATTACAAGCAATGCAGAACATAATATCTAAAAGTGGGAATTTTTTTTTACTTAGCCTAACTTTTTTACATAGTGATATGAATTACCTGTAGAAATACACTCAGACCAAACTAAGAGGTCTATCAGGTATAACTATTGTGACTCAAAGCTGCACTTTTGCTTCTAGCCAGATATCCAAGTCTTTAACCTAATCTTGAAAAGGTCTGAGTTCATTTGCCTCTCTGAAAGCTTCTGAAAGCACCTAAAACAATTTTTTAAAAAAATGTATCCTAAGACTGAAATGACTCTTTCTATAGTTGAAGGCAGACAATACTTTCAAATACTTGTGTATTTGACAGCCATTTTCCCTTGTTCTAAGCCAAAGGGAATGACTATATGATTTCTTCTGCATGCAGTGAAGAAACAGTAAATAACTAGCCCTGCATCCTCTCAAAATTGTTGTTGCCCTCTGCAATTATCTTTGTCCTTCATCATAAAATTCATACACAGATGACTTAAAATATTAAACCAGATACAGACAGCCCAGTTCTGTAGTTCACATTTGCCAGGGGTGGTGGCTGCAGGAGGCAGCACTGCAGAATGAATGAGCACTCTGGCACTTGTCTGCATGGAGTCTCCTTGCACATTATTCAGTCAGTACTAGTTTTTGTTGTCTGTTTGCATCTGGAAGAAACTCAGCAGCCCTATTATATTTTCATCTTCAGCTGAAATCACTGAAAGGGTTTGAGACAGCGGCAGTCTTTTTGCCCTATGATTCAACATGATGTAAAATCTTAGATCCCACTCGTGGCAAGAACTCCTTGCAGCTAATAATTGCTAATAACAGCGTTATTAGTACATTGCAGCTATTTTTCTGTATATTCTGCAATACTTGCTCCACTGATTATTTCTTTCTTTTTCTCTTGTCTGTGTTTGTCTCCAGTTTGAGGAAATTTCTTACTGAGTGAATTTAAAACCATTAGTTCTTGCTATTTCATAAAGTGGATTGATCCCTGCCTTTATCTTGTCTATTTGCCTTTTCATTCAGTTGCATTATCTGCAGTGTGCCCACTTTGCACTGCAAAACTTAATGATGTTTCTTAAAGATTCATTTTAAAGCAATAAATGAAAATAGCTTAAGACACCATCTTTTGTCTTCAAGAAACGGTGTCATTTGTTTACAGCTAAGGATGATGACAGCAGCTGCATTCAGTCTAGGATCATATTCATAATTATGCCACAGTATCACGAGAATGTTTTCTCTGTTTGTAGTTGCAGATATATTAGAGCTATCAGTCAGAATGGAAATGTCTGCATGAAAACTCTGATGAGTGAAATAGATACTGAAACCTAAAATCTTGACACCAGAAATTGTAAGAGGAATCATGGTAGAAGCAGGTCACAGAAATAATCCATTTCTTATGAAAGAAAATAATCTAAAATACAGGAAGACAATTTGCGCAAGGAGGAGCAGAACTACAAAAGCATTTTTTCCTGTACATTTGTAACCTTTATCCCAGTCTCTCTTCCTGCTGCTTACCTCGTTATAATAATTACAGCTCCTTCTGTCTCCCTTTGAAACCTCCACTATGAGACAAACAGCATGAGCTGTGGCTTGTTAGCAGATACATTTGCTCTCATTGGTCACAGAGTTATTCTTAAATAGAGAGTAAGACAGCTGAGCTCATCTTCAGTGAGAGCTCTTACTTAGTCTTCCCTTCTATTAGTTTTCACAAAACTTCTAGGACTTTAATTCTCTTTTAGATTTACTTATCTGTCAGACTTATTTGGAAACACTGTTAGGGTTCAAAAACTGTTAAGGGAGGAATAGATGCCTCAGTAGACAGACAGACAGCTTGACTGCATAAACCTGCTGTCTTCAGGAGACCAGGCTAAGAAACACTTTTTCTCTTAGCTAGACAGCTACAGCACTGCTAAACTGGAAGGGTCAGGAGTAAAACTTTCCAAGAACCATTTTCAGTAGTCATCTATCATGTAGTTACTCTGTTTTGACAAGTGCAGAGATAAGTACTGGTCTAAGACATTTAATTTATTCATGTAAGCAGACCCAGAAAGTACCGGAACTACAATAGGAATATTGAAGTGGTAATCTCTTGTCTGACCGTGACAGCACAGGATAAAATAAGGTTGAATAATCTAGTAAACAGAAGTGGATGGTGCCCCAGGTCACCAGTAGAAGCGAAAACTTATTATCTTCCACCAAAGAAGTGAGAGCAACTCAGCTTCTTCCGATTTTTCAACAAGGGCAGAGGATGTGCACAAGCTGTACAAACTGATGGTAGAACCAAGCATAACCCATGCCTCTTTTTAATGAAATGGCACACGTTACTCTTGTGATATAGCTTGACATTCATCACTCTTCCTGCAACCAGCATGAAATCCTCTTCTGTTGTTGAAGTAGTGCCATGCTGTAGAAAAGAGAGATCAATTTTAAGTCATGGTCATGGCCCAGAAGCAGACAAGGTTGCGTGCTGACTCTGAAAAGTAGTTTCCACTATGTGAGGTTGAGATATATACCTTGTATCAGCCTCATTCCATTTAACTATCTTTCGCTTCTCTAAAGTGAGCAGAAGTTCACTTTAATGCCAAAATTTCATCAAATATAGTAGGCAGTGATTTGGCAGATGTAAGTAATTGAATAATGCACTGAGGCTCAAAAGTAATTCTAGGAGCAGATCACCATATGGAGTGGAGACAGTTGTGAAAATGAGTGTTGAAAGAGATGGAATCCAAATGCCTGCTGATGAAAGACAGACAGAATCCAAGACAGTACAGGACTTTAAAGAATTAGAAGACATAGAAACTGGAGGAAGGAGAATCTGAAACATCAGAGAAGCATGAAGAGTAGTCTGAAATGTGTCATGAAGATGACTTTAGTGCCAAGGAGCTGGACATACTTAAAAAGAGAAGTGCAAGTCTTATAATGTATTACGTAGTTTATAGCATAGGAGACCAAATTTCAGACGAAGACCATGACAGGAATGAAGAGAGTATAAATTATGGGAAATTACTGTTGATATAGTTTTGCATCACAAAATATTTTATTGGAACCAGGTTTTAAATATATACACACACATCTATGTAAAGGAAAATTCTTAATAGAAGGAATAGTTGTACTCTCCGAAATAAAACTTCATCAACCTAATTAGGTGACCTTTAGAAGATGTACAGGGCACTAATACAAAAGCCACACTTCCATATGTGCCATTTCACCTTCCAGTGGTCTGCAATTTAAATACATTCTGAACCAGAAGTTAGACCAAGATTGTCGTATTCAAAGTCACAAAAAATTTTGCTTCCACAAATCTGTCAAATTAAGTTATTTCATTTAGGTTATAAATATGTTTCTCAGAAAAAATCCACAATTTCATAGAAAAATGTACAATTAATTGCTGTGAGTCATTTAAATATGTTGCTTTTTCATTTAATGCCCTTTGATGTGTTGTCAATATTAATAAATAATAAATTTCAATTAAAGAAAAAATTAAAAGGTTTTCCTTTTATTAGGTTCTATTAATGTTTCCTTTATTATTTCATCTGCTATTTTTAAGTTCTTGCTGACAGAACTGGGGGAACATTTCCATTTTCAATAGCTTTCACAAACTGTGGAAACGTATTCAAGAATAATTTTTTCTTTATTTCAGAAGTACTTTATTTCAGAATAGAGAAAACTCCATTCTGAGAAACAAACAAACAACAACAACAAAAAAACACCAACAAAAAACCAGAATGTTTTCAAACATTTATAATATTCCATTTTACATTTAGAATCCAACTGTGGTAATTTATAAGTGAGAACAGCACAATAACCTGAGCACAGAAGGCAAAGAGGTGTTGGCACCTGTGCTGGTTTGGCTGAAAATGAGTTGATTTTCTTCATGCAATTAGAAACCTTTATTTTTCATAGCTAGCACAGTCATTACTTGGACTTAGTTTGAGAAGAAGAAGATAACGCCCCGGGACAGAGTTAATGTTTTTAATTGCTCTCATACTCTCCTGCATGCATGGGACTCTTAGCCATGATGGAGAAGAAGAGTACAGAAAAAATGAAACCAGCAGCTTCTTAAGGGATACTCAAGAGAGTTGCAGCTATAAAACCAGATGGAGGGCAGAATTTGAGTCAATTGCTTCAAAAAGGAAATTCAAGTGCTGTGAACAGAAGGGGTCAATCAAGGATATGGTGACTGTAAGCATCAAATCTAATAAAAAGATTTCACCCCAGTTACAGAAAAAAATGTGCAGATATGGAGCAATGAAAAATAAACAGAAAGCAATAACCCATGTTTTATAACTGACCTCACAGAACTTCCTTTTACCTTGTGACAATGCCCTAAACTTTAAAAGGAATGACTTGTCTCCTTTCACAAATAAAGACAATGGTAGAATTGGGATGCATTCATTATTTTCTCTTGCGATATGGCCAGAAATCTACACAAGAGAAAACAAAACAAAACAAACAAAAACAAACAAAGTATTTTTAATTTGCAAAAATATAGGCTAAGATAAGAATAGACGCCTAAATCATTTATTTTCTACATGAATTTAATTGTCTCTGCTTATACTGGTCATATTTTTGGCAACAACAGGTTGACTATTGGAACCTTACAGCCTAGACTACCAAGATAGGTATCTATATATTGCAGTTCAGTGTCATGGAAAACATACAAGAACTATGATATGGCTAACATTTAGACAACTCAGACCCCAGCAGACCTCAGTTACACCACTTTACATAAATGAGCGTGAGCAGATATGACAACGTAACTCTTGCTTTACCTACTGCTAAGGGAAAATCTATTGCTAGGCAAGAGACTATCATAATAACCCATACATCCACCTGTGTTGTTCTATTTATGTGGTGCAACTGCAAAGGGAGGGAGGCAAGTTTCATATCACTGACTGTGGGAGCAGCTGCACCACATCCCAGCTAAAAGAAACCTGGAAGTGTCACCGTCAGCATATGAGTAATACAGACCCTTAGAAGAGATGTTGGATATAACTCAAAGCAGGCTTTATGGGTAACGAAATGGTGGGCAAATGTCCTTTTTACATGTCCTTTCATTTTCAATAAAGCTGTGGGTAAAATAATTTAAATTTTCGTCAGTTCTCATTTAATCAGCTTCAGCCTCATGGCCACTGAACAAGGTTAAAGTTATTCTAGGCACAAAATTTCTTCCTAAATGGCCATCTATAATACATAATCACTCAAACAGACTCTTTCACATACCTACTACATAAATTTCTTCTTCTGGTAGAAATCATAGAAGGTTCACATTGTTAGCATGTGAGTCTCTGTCTTCTCCAGGAAAAGTAAATGTGTGGTCAGAACCAGAATAGAGTAAAAATAAATTATTATAGTCCACATAATTCACTGCTACCCAAATTGGATATTACATTTAGAGCTCTGGTTTTTTTCCCCCCACTGGCTGTCATGAATGCTAACTAAGAGCAGATAGTGTTTCATTAATCTGAACTTCAGAACAAATATGCCAAAACTGTCAGAAATGTAACAGGAGCAAAAATTTTTATCTTCCTGATTAGAAGTTCCAAACTCCAATATGTTTATGCCCTCCTCTTAAGGCCAACCTGTCCCTCAGGGATCCCTGTTTTCTCCTGCATTAAACTTCTTGTCCATCTCCAGAGCAGAGATTGTGGAGTAGGGTGGGATGAAGGGATCTCCTTCAAGTGACATTTGCTTATGTAGGTCGAATTAATTACAATGGATAGCCTTGCTAATGCAGTACAGTTCTGGGATGTGAATCTACCCTTCTGCAGGCAGAGGGAGGAAAAAAAGATAGAAATCCTGATGATGAAAGAATATTCTCTTTTCCTAACTTACACTTCACATGGCTAAGTACTGGTTGTTTTTCCATTTCTTGATGCCCTCTGAGATATTCCAGATCTCACTCTATGAAGTGAGAAATACAACTCGAAATCAATTGGAACACTTAAGGTACTCCAGAAGTGCTAATTGCCCCAAAAGAAAGAAAAATATGAAGAGAACAAGGAAAAAGTCAAGTAATGGTCCTCCAGTAAGCCAAAAATGAAAGTGATACCTCTCATCCCAAAATAAAGATAAGTAAAAATATTTTCCATGTTATTTGCAATGTTTTTGTTACTATTTGTTGTCATTGTTCTTTTGAACACATGTACACACAAGAAATGATAGTATTTTCAGGGTGGACTAACACAATTGGTAATTTCATTTATATAACAAGTCAGAGTATGTTATCTTTGTTTAACCAACATGATACATATGAATACTTCATATACAGCAAACTATTGCAAAATTGTAAGTTCTACAAAGGAATTTTTCATGGATGTCATGTAACAGAAGAATTCTAGAGGGTTTCTGTGTCTCTTTATGAAGAAAATAAAAGGTATAAACTCATCAGACTGTGGATTTTAGCATTTTGTTTCCCATCTTGCAATGAGCAAGAAGTTTTCTTTCAAGCAGTAGGCAAGCTTTTTCATGAGTAGATCGAGCCCACCACACAGCCTTAGGAGACTTTCTAGGGTTTACACCACAATCTACATAAATTGCAGCCTCAACAGAGCTTTACAAGCCAAAGGCAGGCAACGTATCTTTTTTCCCTGAGATTCCTGGTGAGCCTAATGTGTATGAACAGCACTGAGGCCCCTATCCAGTTTTAGCAAGTTTGCTTCACTTGTTAACGAGGTATTCAAATCCTGTGATACAGTTCACTAGAGTTTTGTCATTGACACCTTACTGTGGACCCAGGGAAATTTCCACAGTACTCAGTCAAATGTTTTTACAAGTAAAGGTTCTTACAACATTACCTAGTCCTTTCCCAAATATATTTTGGTGAGTGTTGACAAGTACAGAGGAAGAGAAGTTCCTATGTAATACCCTTGATGAGCACAATACACACACTACTTGACAGGTCCCTAGATGACTTCATATTCAGTGCTAGATGCAAATCAAATCTTTGCCATGGGTTCTCATCATTTAGAGATTGTCATTTATTGTTAATGAAATGAACTTGCATTCCCTCACTGGCATTATTTTCTCAGCAAAATACAATGCTACTAGGATTCCTTGCATGGCATTCATGTTCAGACATTAGATGTCTCTGGGCAGTTTACCTAGAGAAAGTATCATATTAAAAGATCACAGTGGTAAGTACTGGGAACAATTTAAGTGTAAATGTTGTCAGATACAATAGTTCTTAAACTACCATTTTGTGTTTTTAAGTATGTAGCAAGATACATATCCTACTGTTCCGTTTTGGCTCTGACACTGCCTAAGCAAGGTCATTTCAGGTGATCTATATATAAAGAATGATCTTAGTCTCTTGAATACTATACTGAAAAAAAACCTGTATAATTGACTACTACAGGGAGAGGATCCAGCTCATTATTTGAATTACACATCCATCTGTTTCAGTCAGGATGGCTTATAAAAAGGTTGTAAAAGTTAGTTGAAATTGTCAAATAGAACATAAACTAATTTTAAACTATAGAAGAGATTTAGTATGCTCTTGCTTTTATGAATCAGCATTTTTTAAAGGAGGGAAAAAAAAAAAAAAGTTTATTCTGTAATCCAAGGACTTTAAGAAGCTTATAACATTCTCTTTTTTGGCCCCAGACTATCCATTATGCTGAGCCCCAATTTTATGTATTCCTTGCCCTTTTGTTTTCTGATTAATTTACTGTATTCTGTTTAGCTCCTCATGTTATTTCTCAGTGTTAAATATTAAATCATTACTATCACAACAAATATATCGAAATGTATATCTTTTGCTCTTTCCTTTCTCTAAAATATTTTGTAAAGGAAAAATGACAACAGCTCTCTCTGCAAACTCTCGTATTTCATTGGCATTCAATTTTTTCATGCTTTGACCACTAAGAGAATAAGCAGATTTTTACTATGTGATTTTACACAATCTGTTAATGTTGCTCTCGTGTGGAAACACCCATTTTCTTTCTTCTTTTCCTTACTCTTTGTATTAGTTGCTCTAAGCTGAGGGTCCCAGTGTGCCTGCTGCTGCATTGCAATCCATTGTCTCTTATGTCCAATCCTTATGAAATCACAATTTGAACTTGATTTTTATGACCTTGAATTTCATATTATCTCAATGTCCTGTTTTTGTTAAAAAAACAAGTTTCTCTTTTAGTGAATTTGGCTGTCAGCTAAAGCTTTCACACTAGCTGCATTTTCCTGGAAAACCAGATACATGTTTTGGTAAACATAGCAGTGAAATGCAAAGTTATTGATAAGCATGGATGCACCTCTCGCAGGAGTGGCAATGAGAAAACAGGTGACCAAGAAACTGACCAACTGAGTATAACATCCCATTCACATGAATACTTCATATAAAAGTACGAGATCACAGGAATCTCGTCCCTTTCCTTCTTTTCCTTTTGCTTATGGTCGACATTAGGAGAGGACCTTGCTAGTCGTCCCTCCGAACTGAGGCCTAGTGAGAGACTGAATCCAGCTCCGGTTGCCTGCAGAGTCCAATCCAGGACTTTGGATGCCAGCTCTGCAGTTGCTGGGACTTTCAAGATTGGTTTTGTATATTTTGTATTATTTTCTCTTATCAGTAACATTAGTAAAACATTTTTAATTTTCCAAACTCTCTTCTCTCTGTCCTTCTTTCCCTCCCAATCGCCTGTCCTCAGTGGGAAGGGGGGAGAAGGAGGGGCTGAAGGGGGAAAGGGGGGGAAAGGGGGCTAACAATACATCTAACATGTTTTTATTGTCACCATGCAATCAAAACCCTCGACACTCAATAAGCATCATTAGTAGCAAATTTCTTTCTGCTTTATTCTTTATTATGTACATACCCTTTTTCAAATCTCTGGAAGACACTGATTTCCTCAAGCTCTGGATCCCTATAAACAGCTTAGTTTTATGGGGTTTAGTCTAGATTAAAAATTCAGAATGCTCACAGATTTATTGTTTTGAAAAATTACATTTTCCCCATGGTCTAGGAAAATACCTCACCCTCTTCTACACTGTCCTACACAGAAATATATAAATCCAAAATGTTTTAAGTTATTTGAACCTTCCGTGTTTCAGATATCTGACTGCCATTGCACTGAAAAAGAAATTCCTTGCATTGAAAATAGTTTCCCTGGTTCTCAGCGTACCTTCTGTTTTCCTGTGAACAGAGGAATGTTTTCAGTTGAAGTCATAACTCCAGCTTTGGGTTATTGTGGAAGGAGAGGTAGATTCATGGAGGTGTTATCAAGAAGCTAATTCAGTGATCCAAGCTCTCCTTATTGATTTCAGGTACTAGCATGGGGAAAGAAGCAAAACCAATTACCAAGCAAGGCAAAATTTATTCTATGTTAAATGAGGTTTCAGATTAATTTAGTGACATTGAAGCACATATCCTGATATAGTTCAATTGCCCACAATTGAGGAAAACATGGTCATAACAAAGAATTGGAAAATAGAGGAAAATTGCCACAAGTCTATGAAGGTCTGAGAGAACCAATACCTTCTTCAATGAAGGGACATAGTAAAGTGTGGAGAGAATGGAAATGCGTGTATTCGCTCACACTGGAGTTTAAAAGGTAGCTCTTCAAGCTTCAGCATGTTTCTTTTCTTCTCCCATAGGCAGAATGACTGGAATAAAAGTGAAGTTGAGTAAATATTTTCAGCTTTTCTTTTTCAGGATTACAGAAGAAAAGTTGATAAACCCAGAAAAAAAACTAGAAAACTCCAGATTCTCTTCCTATATCTCTAATTCAGAGCTATTCACCTGATAAGGTCATTCATCATATGTGAGACCATTAATTGACAAGTGTTCTTCCAGTTCTGCTTCCACTATAACCTTTTTGTTAGTGTTTGTTGTTGTTGTTTACTTTGAGTATGATACTTGTAGTAGAATTTGTCCTCCAATACAGCTCATTAGAAAGGGTGTCTAAAAACAGGTCGAGAGGGTACCTCTCCTTATAAGGACGACCAAATGCACTTGTTCTTGCTATTTTTATTACAAAGAAGCAGAATTTCCCCAGACCTACATTAGCATACTTTTATTTGGGAGTATTTTTGTGTCTTTTATATAATGGATGAGGCGGGAATTTCCTAGTAAATATGCACTTGTGTCATCAATTATTAACAAATAACAGATGCAACAGTTTATTTCTGTCTAGAAGAATGAGTCAAGATAACAATTAATAATTTCTCCTTTTTTTTTTTTTTTTTTAACCACAGGAGATGTGGAAAGCCTAACTTACCAAATATGTCTGTCATACCTTCATTCTTTGGCCTCCTGTGAGCACATTAACTCAATAATTAGGTACAGCATCCTTGTTATTTACACTGAGATTAAGTGCAAGGATAAACATTCCATTGTCCTCAAAAACTAGGCCAGGTTTTTTTTTCCTCACTGCATTTCATTTGAAGATAGCAATCAGCTTTTTTATACCACCCTCATAGCATTTTTTCCAGATAACAATGAAATACAGATATTATGAATCCCAGTCTATGGTCTCACAATTGCAGTGAAAAACAGCAGTTTAATGTTTCCTCCCCAAAGGGACATTTTCCCACTTGAAAGGTGAATGTTTTTCAGTTGAGGCTGCTGTTACCTCTTCAGTCACCCTGCTTCAATCGCATGTGGTCATCAGACCAGGTCTGTTACATACTGCAAGGTCACAAGTCTCCTCCACAGTTTGGAGGAAAAAAAAGACAACTTGCAATGTCAAATGAGCTTAGTACGTTTCACATGCTTGAAATGGGAGCAGAAACAGAAATGCATTTAAGAGGTACAGGGCATTAGCACTTCGCTATGGCCAGACTCAGAATGTTGCTTCAGAGAGTCCAGTTTAGACCATCTTAAAAAAGCAGCTCGCTTGGCTAGGCAAGGAACAATTTCTTCCTGAGACAGGAGGAACACAGGAGGCTCCAAAGAGGAACACAGAATACAAGTCAGACTGCCTCTCTGTGTACCACTGGGTTTTTACTGCCTGTCAAGAAAGCGAAATTACTCAGTCTACTGACCTGCACATGCCCTCATCCAGCCATCCCTTTTTTTGTTAATTATTTACATAACTTGCTTGAATAAGCCATGTTTTAAAACAGAGCCTTTAAAATGTCACACAGAGAACCAACATAGATGATTCAGTGAGCCAGTGTCTTGGCCCACAAGTCCACCTGCCCCCAAGAAACAGCAAGGTTAGACCAACCAAAAACTTCTTCTCAGGAGAATGGCAGGTTTCCAAATTGACAGTGTGCTGCAGCTAACAATGCCTATTCTCCAAGCTGTGGTGAAGGACAAAAAATGCTCATGTCACTCCCTCTACTTTTACATTAACCAAAACAAGACCGGAATTTAAATAGCTGCACTAAGCAAAACCAGTTTTCAGACTGAGCAGCCTTGATTTTAACCATAAAAATGTCCTAACTTCTACAGACTGGTCTGCAGACAGGATTTGGAAGAATGTACAGACTAGAGGTGTTCACATAATGAAGTTCTGCTACCCAATTTTACCTATTGATATAAAGGAAAAGACTGCTGCTTCATGTATAGTCTGAATCAGGACAATGTTTCAGAATGCAACATTTATTCCTGTATTACTGAACTCTTGTGATTCAATTATGAATGGCACATAATTTATTTATTTCTGATGTTGGACGTCATTCTTAGTAACACAGATATTGTTCTAACATCTGGAATAGGTGCTGCCAACAAAACTGCTCAAAAAGTATCAGTCCCTGAGAAAACAAGGAAGAGGGAAAAACCTTCTGTAGATTAGTTTTCTTTCTTATCAAATATATTCCAGACACTGGTGATAGAGAAGTGAAAATCAACTAGTCTAAGTAATATTTAAGGTCCTGAAAACTACATACCTAAAGCTGAATTTGTTCTCAGGCTTTTGATATTCAGATTGAACACAGGAAAAATATTGTTGCAAAACAGTAATTCCTATAAATATTACACTGTTGATGAAAAAATTTGCATCGAATAGAACTGACCATTTGAACACACTGTAGCCTTTAGTTCCTATTAAACTGACTAAATAAATAGCCAAACTCATAGGCTGCAGTATGGCAAAGTATTTAACCATTCTCTTTTAGGAAAGCATCCATATTCAGGCTATCATTTAAGTATTTCATCAACTTGAGATGCTCATAGTCTAGTGATTTTCCTTCAGAATTTTCCCACATTATTTTTAATGCCCAAAAACATGACATTACCTCAGTCAGTTTTCATTAGAACACCTAAGACACTTTTATATTATAAAGGTAGCAGCTATCCTGGCCAAATATATCTGTCAGAGCCTGTCAGGCTCTTTTGTGGATACTCAAACTACAACCCATCACCAGAGCACAAGCCATCTGAATGGTGGTTGGAATACATGTTGAATACCAGTTGCCTGAAGGGATTCTGCCAGTTCCTCCAGTCTGTTCAGCATGGCATCAGACCTACTACCACCTACTGTCCCTGAAGCCTTAGCTTCAGGCTCCTTAGCTGTTCATTTGAAAACTGAAGTCAAAGTTAATCCAGTGTAGATATCAGCCTGCTTGCTCCTCTCACACTTCTCGCTATAGACAGTGTAATCACACAATCCAATACAGTAGCTCAGGTACAATAGAAGAAAAGTATATTTTTCCTGCACTCTTTTTCAGAAGAAATCCTTTACGCAATTTAACAGAAGAAAAGAATAAAATACATATTTCAGGCAGCTGCTAGATATGGAAAATGTCAACTCCTATGATCACTTGATTGCAACCACTTTATTCTATATACCATATATTCTACATATTCTAGGAACTTTAAAGCAAGCAGTCAATATCCTGTGAAACTGACTGGTTTGGAACTAAAAGATGTGCAGCACTTTGAAGTGCCCTGAGGAGACACTCGAGCTAGCCTGAGGTTTAAGGGGAAGGCAATCCATGTTAAAACACCTGAGTAGCCCAAGGAGAAAGTTAGGTTTATAGTCACTACGGTATTCCCTCTTCCCATTGTGCACTGTAAACATAGCCTCCCCAATAATTCAAACACAACTTTATGTATGTACACAGTTCCATAAGATAACTCTGTTAGAGTTACTGATGCATATAGCGTTATGCAGATCCTGTGTTGGACTGGAACAATAAAGTTGTGTTTGTCAACCCTACTGAAAAAGAAAAGATACTGTAGGTTGTTGGATTTCTTCTCTGACAGCTCCCTTAGGAGACAGTACAAAAGTATTTATTATTTATAGATAAGCCAGCATGTCAACACATTTTTAGATAACTCTCAACGTATTTTTTTTCTGTCTAGCAATGGAAACTACAGAATAAATTATATATGACATTTGTAGCTATTCTAAGAAAGCTGGTATTGCACAGCCAGCAGTCTACAAATTAGATATAAAATGCTCTATGGAAGTGCTGGTTTTTGGTATGCTGTTGATGTTCCTAACTCTTTCATTCCACTATCTGTATAAAATTCAGATTAAATCTACTCAATATAGGCTTCTGTAATCTGCTAATTTCTGTCAACTTTGTGCACTTTCAGATGTCCTCAAGTGGTATGCCAGATGTTAGGAAGGTTGTATTTTACTTCAAAACCCACAGGTATAGAGCAAACATATTTTACTATGCATACCATCTGGTACCTGTTTTTACCAAAGACCGGTGTGTTTAATCATTAAATCCCATCCTGCACTATATAAAGCACATTAATTCATACATATATATGTATTTTTCTCCCTGTGGATTTTCCTATCAAAATAATATGGTTACTTTTCATGACAGCAGAAGTCACTGGACCAAATTTTACTGTAAGATATATACACACATAGCCGATGGAAAGTCAATATGCTTGCAGAGGTGTAAGTGTTCACAGAATTATCAGATGTGAACTATAGGTACTTTTAACATTATAAGTATCTTCTATACACAGTCAAGCAGTCTTTTTTATTTTATTGTGTTTGTCCTCATATAATTTGATTAGCAAATCAGAATTAACTTTATATTAATATTAAGTATATGCATCAATATTCTTCATTTTATTTTTTCCTGCAATATAGGTCCAACAACATTTCATCTCCAGCACTAGTCAAAATTCAAACAAATGAAACTTTTAGCTAGTGCTCTGGACAATTTCAATAAACAAACATTTTTCCAAATACCAGATTAGCGTTAGAACTGTTGCTTCATAGACTGTTCTGTCTGTTTTTCCCTTCACTGGTTTCTGCCCTCTTTTGTTGCAATGAATGATAGAACAAAGCAGGTGTATATACAAGCAGATTAGATTTTTGTTGATCAAGTTATAAAGAACATTCATAGAAGTTTCTTGGTAAAGATGATTATTATTTCCAGTCAGCTCAAGCAGTAAGATTTCCACAGGATTTTTTTTCCTGGTCTGGCCTTAGATCCTCATGTCATAGAGCTGTTAATCTTTGTGAAATGGTTTGCAGCTTTCACCAAATTCTAGCTTCATAGCATTCCATGGTTATTTTATAAGCAAGACCACCTTATTTAAAAAAACTACAATGTTCTAAAACATTCATGTTTCTTTTACAAGCAGACAGAGTTAGCTGTCAAAAAAAAAAAAAAAAAAAATCCACAAACCAAACCAAAACCAAACAAATGTGAAAAAATAAAAGGGGCCTGGGGGGATGGGGAGGACAGGGAACAAAAAAAACCAAACCAAACCAAACCAAAACACTCCAGACAGTTTACAGAACATCACTTGAACCGCAGTATCAAATGGTATGTACCAGTTGAGAGACTACAAGAGACTACAACAGAGGTGAGAGCAACATTGTAAACAAATAAAGGTGATTACACAGACTAAATAGAATTGTTAAGGTTACCAAGTATTACTAGAACATATTCTGCTATGAATTCGCATACTTGTTTCACATAGACAAGACAGAAACATTTGCTTCATGGGTAAAGAGTGAAAATGCAGTAGCACTAATCATATAGTTGTGTTTGCAGGTGATATCTACTAAATAATCAAGACAGTGACAAAAAGTGGGAATTATTTGCCACTCCTCTGCCAAGTCTCAAGCCATTGTAGCAAAGCTGGCCATTGAAATTAACCTTGCACCAAGGTAGTGTTCAACAAGCAGAAGAATACATAAGAACAGATCGGGTACAAGGTTTTCATTTTCTAAAGGCAAATTGATAAAATAAGCAAACTGGATAGTGGAATGCCCTAGGCTGAAGAACGTTTTTTACAAGTGGAAGAAGTCTTAAATTTCTCTCAAACAAACATACAAAACATACCTGGAATTTTCATCTCATCAAATAGAAAAAACTAACAAAGATCGATCTTATATTCAATTGAATGAACAGTCACTGTGAAAAATGAATACTGTTTTTCCAACTTATGTGAAATACAAGTTGATTGCAGTTTTCACAAGAAATCAGTACAAGTTATATGCGCATCCATTTTTTTCTGGAAATAAAGATAGCAAGTTCAGATTACAGTCTGTACCTCCCTGAGATCAAAACTATATTTGGTGGTTAGAAAAAGCAGACTTGCAAAGCTGGTAAATGGGAATCCACTCAAATAACTTTGCAGAACCTATAAGGCTGCAATTAGATGCATATCTCACTTTTCCTCCTGATATCAAGCTTTTATCAGGTGTCACAGCACTATATATGGAGAATATTTTTAGAATCTCCAATTCTTTCACTTTCAAGATTTTTGCATAACGTTTTTTCTCAGGAGAGCTGATGAATTACACATTACTACCTTATAAGCATCCTCAGGTTGAATTTAAAGAATTACAGAAAATTAATGAACAGAAATTCTAAATGTTTCTTCTTGTCCTGGGTTTTAGACAAACCTTTCAGACACAAACTGGTGTACTTCTGACCAAGTTCTGGATCCTTAAGAGCAGAGAGTGTGGGAAGTATGTGTGAAATCCTTTTAATTACAAGCTCTTAACATGAATAAACTAATTCTTAATATAAGAGTTTAACTTGGTAAACAGTATTAAGGAACATTTTGGACCAGTTAGCTACAAAACCAAGGGTAGTATTTTAGTCATTGTGTTTTGTTACAGACGTGTCAAGTAGAAGACTTTTAATTAAACTGATGTGATTTAGTACTGAAGCTCATTTATGAGTTACAAAGGTGAACAATAATGAATCTGACAAAACTGAGCTACTTAAAGTTGATGGCCTAGATCTATGTGACTAAACATGTGATCTATGTGATATATCAGCTAACAAATAGATTCAAATAGATGCTTGAATAGCTTCTTAATTATTAAGAAGACGGGTTCATACACTGCTAAGAGCAGAACACGAGAAATCAGAGTGAGATACTGACCTTTTAAGTTACATACCAGGCCTCAGGTTTTCCTGTAAGCTTTATTCTAGACTCTGCCAATTATTTTACTGACGTTCTGTAAGTTACTTTTACTCTTTTTCCCCCCAATCTGTTATCCACGGACTGCTACTTGTATGTAAGTTACCAAAAGATAGCCATGAAAAAAGCTGTGTTTAAAAAACAAGCAGCCAAAATACAACACATCCAAGGAAAGAAATGAAGATAATAACCCTTACAGAAGCAACAAAAAGCTGCTATAATAAAGGAATATCCATATATGATCTTATTGTTACTTTAGCTTCCATTATAATGTAACATATAATACATTTTTCACAAAACTTCAGTTGAGACCTCTTGGTCTATTACTGGCTTCTAATAACATGGGGGGAAAAAAGGGCTTTGCTTCACCATTTCCTTCTTTATGACAGTGTAGCTCCACCAAAATCCAAAGGTTCATGGAAAACCCGCAGATCACAGAGGATACAGTCCCTGAACTGCCCACAGTGGAATAAAATGAAACCAAGTTTGTTTAAACTGAAGCCATTGAGCCTCAGGAGGATGGGACTCAGCAGACATTAACAGCATGGTATGAGTTCCCAGACACCACTGAGGTGCAGAAATAACCTTACAACCCTTGAGGTTGTAAGGAAGGTATGTATTTTATGATGTCAGACACACACGTGGAATAGCTTCACCCAAGACGTGTGAGTATTTTACAGTAGTTGTGAGCTTGGTTAAATACAGTAAAGCGTTACATATTCATTAAAGTTTTTAGGAACACCTATACATATTCATAACCTGTCCCTGAGAATGCGGTTCTTATTACAATGGGTTCAGGAGCACATTTCCATAGTCTCCACCTCCAGCTCCTCCTGGTTGCTGCTGCACAGTGATCATGAGCCCGGGTCCTCTTCTCTGTACACAGTCACCTTTGGTCCAGTGTGATGAGTTGGTTAGGACACAGACTGCTGAGTTGGTTAAAACTGGCATATGTCCTGTCCTGTGCCAAAGTTTCTGTTATCTAGTTCACCCAAGGATGCACCCAAGGATTATTATATTTGCAAGGTGTCAGTGAAGTCCTGTTTCTCATACAATAAGTTACACAAAGCTAAGCAAGGCTATGTGGGTTAAAGCTTTCTGTTGGCTCTTTAGTGATGTGGGGTAGGGTTAGTTCTTTAAGTGTCAAGTGTTAGTTCTTTAAGTGTTAATTAGTTAATTGTCAATTTCCTGTATCAGCACAGCCAGGCTCATAACAGCATCTGAGCACACCTGTGCAACTGCAGCATGGAAACAATCTGTATAGCATGCAAGTGACAGCAAGGGGCCAAAGGAGGAGCTGGCTTACAGAGATGTGTACGTTTCCTCAGTGTGTGGTCAGGTCAGTGGAGTAACTGTAAATAACAATAACTGCTAAATTCAGCATAAGTGGTTGCACAATATAAACCTTAAACAAAGGTGACTGAATTTTCTCTCACTATGGTAACAAGATGTTCTGCTGTGCCATGGGGCTGAGCCACTCACTTTTCTTAACAAGTGTTTCTGTCATTAGCTTTTAAAGTCACCTGAGTGAAGTCAAAGTAAGCCCATGGCTAAGCAGCTATCAAAGAACAGTCCACATGGAAGGGAAGGCCTAAGATGTCTGTACAATGAACAGGATCTTTCATAATGTTTCCTTCTGTAAGTACTGAAATGGGAGCCTAAACACAGAGCGAGTCAATACAACCTCAGATCTTCACAATGTATATAAACATTCTGATGCATATATAAGTGCAATGGGGAACTAGCAAACTGACCCAATATGTGACTGAAACAAAAAAGAAATCTTTCATATTCATTTTGAAGTACCATACATTTCATATGGACATAAAGCTGTAATAACTGTACAAGAGAATAAGTTTTATCTTAATTATATTTTTATGACATTGCTTAGCTGTAAAAACAGAACCAGACTCTGCTCTCACTTGACATAGTGAAAATGTGAGTCTGTGCAGAGTCTGCAAATATCCATCTATTCCGTCTGTACATTGGTGAATGGTGTCTAGACCACAATGAACAGCCTATACTGTAAACATCTCTGCATATTCTTTTTCATTCAGGTGTTTTCATCCTCATGTTTGTTCTGTGCATGCTGCACTTACTGCACTGTTTTTGTAAGAGGGCAGAGAGTGAGCTGCTGTCTGTTTCACAGTAAACTCAGACCTGCTATCTGTAACAAAACACTGAAAATTTATTCAAGTAGACCATTGCTGGGATTCTAACAGAACATTTATGAAAGGCATTTTATATGCTCTGAAATACACTCTTCTGAGCCTGTCAACAACCATCAAGCTGAAGACTAGGGACTGAGTTACAAGCATAAAGGCTGAGATATAATTTGAACTAACCATATGAACAAAATGAATGAAACCAGAATACAAGCAACAAGATAGACCTATCTCTATATGTTTTTAAGATTGTGTAAATTAGAGATTTTCAAAATTTTCCAGATATCAAGTTTTTACTATCCACTATCAAGGAAACTATACTATAGATAGAAAGGATAATTTTTTTCGTCTTTAAGATAAAAACTTCAGATGCAAATGACCTAAACCCTCAGAAATCCCCCTGTCTTTACAGAAGCCACGGTATACTTCCTGTTGATTTGGCCGTAGAGCTTAATGTCTCCATTAAAAAGCAAGTCAGCAGATCCATTGGAGGACAGAAGCTGCTTTGCTGACAACCAGATCTAAGGGTGCTGACAGGTATTGCAGAAGAACCAGCTGACACAGTTAAGAAGTCAGCAGCCCCAGCTCTCAGCTCCTCTTCTCTGCAGGAGGCTTGTCAGGACTGAATTCCTTAACAAATGTGAAGCCAACTTTCACTCAAGTTACTGTAAAATGCTTTTATTTAGTTGAGGAGAAAAAAATGACAAATGACAAAAAGTGATTGACAACCCTTGAAAAATAAGCAAAAAACCTTCTGTATTTGCACAGCTCAGCTTCTTCTTTACAAAGCTTACCATATCAGTTAACACTCCTTCTTCAGCAATTTGAAACAAGTTGCAGGATCTCTTACAGATACATCTAAAGAAATTTTAGAAGTTTTTCTATTATGTATTTCTGCTATAAACTCTGAGAGAAGAACAGTGAAATTTCCAAAAGCTGCATCTCTATCTAATAAAATATTTTATATGATCAAAGATCATCTGTACATCCCCAAAAAAAGGCAGAAAAACACTGGCAGGTGGGGATCTAAAGAATATCCTTCCCAGTTACTGCAACAACCACCATAGGAGCCATCACCCCATAAAAAGCCCATCTCCACATAGCCAGAGGAGCATATGGGTACAAATGTAATGAAACAACACAAATTAAGAGCTCAAAGGAGGGTATAATCTATTTGAGCTCCGCCAGAGGAACTTCAGCACCAGAGTTTGGGTATGAAGCCCATCAAGATGAGACAAGCCCAGAGTACCTTTTGACAGTTTTGCTTTGACTGAGGTTGGGGTGGGAGGCTGCCTACGGATGTGGAACACATCATGGTATGCAGGGAAAATGCATTTCAAGATTTTGCAGGTTTTATTATGGGATGTCTTGGGGAAAAATCAAATGTGGGGAAAAGGAGAGATCTAGGTGATTTGCAGAGGAATACGTGTGGGGATAAGGGGAGACAATTGCACCAGTCAGGTGGAGTTTGCTTGTTGATAAGCTTGTCTGGCCATGTACCTGACCAGCACACTCTGTCCTATCTTCTTATTAAATTCATCTCTAACTCTTTCCTGGTGAGGGACTCTCTAACTAAGTGTATCTGTATGAGGGTCTGGATGCCAGCAACTGGAGTTAGACCACAGACTGGGGAACCTATGTGCCTGAGGGGTGGTAACAAGAGAGACCTGAGTGAAAGCCAGTGTCAATCATAGACCTGGGACCGAGCTTAGAGGCCCAGCTGCCAGACACTGGAGCACATGCTGGGGTGGGAGCACAAGTGAAGATCAAGTCAGACAAGCTGGGGAGTGGGTGAAGTGGCTGAGGAGCTGATGAGGGTGGTGGTTGTGTGTCTCTAAGGCTGAGATTGCACCAGGACCTGGCTATTGGAGGGGCTGGGGAGTCTCAGCCTGCTGCTGGCAGGATGGTGGGGTCTGGAGGTCTCTATGACCTTCCAGTGTGTGTGTCTCGCTAATGACAGGGCCATAGGGAGGGTTGACTACTGGGGACCAGGGGAGTCCTAGCCAGCTTTCAGTGGCCACACATGTGTGTACCTGGGGGGAGCCAAGAGGGGTCTGCAGCAGCACCTGGAGTGGAGTGGGAGCCTCAGGTGGATCGTATGTCCAGGTGACAGCAACTGGGGAGACTGGCATCCATGGCAGCTGCTGGGCATATAAGGTGTCTCAGCCTGGCTGTTGCATGGATCCACGTTGTATACATGTGTATATGTATCTCCACTAATGCACCTGCATCCTGCACAGCCAGAGAGAGGACTGGGATGAGGTCCCTGTGAGTGCTCTGTCTGTACGATCCATGTGGCCAGCCACGTGTGCATGCGATGCTCATGTGTGTGCACCGTGTGCATGTGCCCACTGGGAATACATGCTCAGCCTCGCTACTGTTTGGATGTGAAACATGGAGCTGTGGCAGCCTCAACATTCTCAGGGTTGTCAGGTCCAGCAAAATATATATTCACCTAACAATATATTAAATATTTTTCAGTCCATGACCTCACTCCCCCAATTCTTTAAAAAAATTGTTAGACTCTCCTGGCATTTGTTTAGAACTTTTGTGGATAAATTCTGTTTTAAAAACCAGTTCAGCGTATTTCTGGAGGGTATAGTCAACTACATATTCCTTCTTTGAAAGTCTTAGAACTTCATCTTTTTTCACTTGAGGGTATTTATCTATTTCAGTATGTTCATCTTCAGTGTTGAACTATGATGGAGCTCTGACTATGTGGAGTGCCAGAAGAAGGGGTTATAAAAAGCATTATAAAAATTAACAAGGGAACAATTGCACATTATATTCATCAGAAGTAAAGAAAAAATACCTTTTTTACATGTAGTATTTTATTAAAAAAAAAAAAAGAAACTTTTTAGAAAATGCTGCCCTGCTGCCCTTACTTTTTTATACATTATATACTTTCTCAGATAAGTTTAAGGATTTCTAATTGGCATTGACAGAAGTACACATTCTTTACACATTCCTTACACATTCTTATGTAGAATTCAGCCTGAAATATGCACTAATTCTGTAATGAGTCAGCATATCTGGATGAATGATCCAACATAAATAATTTTGTTGTGTATATCTCTTAGCAACTGAGAAATTACAGTCCTAATTTCATAAAATGACTCTCGTGTTTATTAAATCATTTTTTTGTGCTGTGGATTGAATGCATGAACTATCAAGAGTTGCCTTGGGCATCATATTACAGTCAGCTCTCTTGCACAAAAAAAAATGTTTGTTGTCTTGCTCAAGAACAATGAAGCCATTCCTGGACAAGCAAGAGCTACCAACTGCCAGGGTCTTTCAGTTGTTGGGCCCATTACACTCTGTACAAAGGCACCAGCGGGCAGGACAGAACACACACAACGATGGAGCTCGCCACAGCTGCTGGGTCCAGGGAATGGCTGCATATGTGAGGTGACAGCCGCCTCTGAGAAGCAAGGACAAGGGTGAAGGCAAGGGCAAGCAGTAATCACAGCTTTCCTTTGCCACTCTTCGGCAGCAGCAAACTGGCAAAGCCAGCTCTTCCTCATCTCTCTCCTGTGGTTTTGCTTATGCTGCTGAACAGATTGGAGCCAGTTTTGTGGTTTTAGTTGTTGTGAGAATATGATCCACTGTCCTAGGCTAAATTTTGAGAAAACACGATTGCTTGAATGAGAGTTACACCTTGTGATGGGAAGCTGCATGAAGAGTGATGCTGGTAAAAAAAAAAAAAAAAGGTGTGTTAGTTGTTAGCGTGTTAGTTCTCTTTACTAGGTATGTAAGCCATAGGGTACCTTCGGGACAGGCACTTGGACCAGTGGCCACTCAGGAGCTAATTACATTTAAATATTTGCACACAGGAGTGCTGAAGCTTTACAGTAGCTGTCACAAACCTACAGTATTATTCATAGTCTTATAGTAGAGTAGCAGGGAAAGTTTCTGAGCAAAAGTCCTGTTCAACTAGGTTTAATGGTTTAAACATAGTTCCATTTTTGTATTTTTGGTTTGGAAGCTCAAACACTTGCTAAGGAGGCAGCACAGTCAGGGACCTTAGTGTAGCCAGACCTCCTGACCACGATATTGGTGTGATTCCTTTTTTTAATTTCCTCTTTTATTCAAAGCAGAAGGCCATTGAAGTAAATCCGGAAAGAATTCATAGGCTTCTTGGTGCTGATAGGAATCAAATATCCAATGCTGCATAGGTCTTTGGCACAGTGTATTACTATAAACCCTGTAATACTGCAAAGTGTAAGCTGCTATTCCAATGCCTTGACAGTTTAAATGTATCAAATTTGACACCTTTTCAATAAAATACGCTAAATTTAGATAACTATATGCTCATGCTGACCAGCTAGCTTCTCCCTGATATGTGTTTTTGTGAAAGAGTACACAAGGGCCTCAAAGTTTAATAAGTTTCAAATGAATTCAAAATATTGTATTAATTTACAGTAGAAAAGTCAAGTTGTTGAGCAAATAGAATGGATGAATATTTCCTACTTAATACTAAGATTCATGCTGCCAAATTCAAAATTCATACTAGAAATATTTTATCTGTCTATGCTCCTACTGCAATGTAATAAACACTATACAATTAAACCCCCTTCTCTCTTGACTGCCAAAGTTAGGCAAAGAAGTTGAGGAATACATGTATACAAGCCAAGCAGTATTTTATCAACGGAGACGTTTTTATCATTTGTGCCTCAGTAAATCAAGAAAATAGCCAAATTTCACTATGACATTCAAATCTTTGTGTCTTGTTAAGGGATTTTTAAACAATCATTTGAGAAATTTAAAAATTGAGTCTTTTAAAACAAAAATCTCTCAGTAGTGACTAATACTGCCTTTTTGTTAGTGTGATTGCAGATGATATACAATGATACCTATTCATTTATGTGGGATTAAACCATAAAGACTGATTTCATTTAGTATATGTTATTTATAAGAGCAACATCACTCTAAAGTTCACTTCTTTTTTTTTATGTGTCCCTCTTAGCATTGTGATTCCCTTGGTTCCTCATATGCTATGATCTTACTGGTCTAAAAGGAAGCCAAAATCAGAGGATGCACACCACATAGCTGAAGGCAGAGAAAATCTTCAGTCTCCACTTATATTCAAATTACATGCATAAATAAAGGAGACATAATCTCTTAAAACAGAGTAATAATTAAAGTGATAAGTAAAAACCTTTTTTTTTACCAAAATCCATGATTCCAATGATATATAATTGTTTGCCTCATACAAATTTAGCAAAACACTTGATTATATTTGTTGTCACTCTTTAAGAACTAAAATACCTTAAAATATGTGCAGCATGTCAGTTAATTATCATAATTAAAGAAAAACAGAAAAATTGTGCATCTGTGGAGACAATATCTAAATAATACCTAGAGTATTAAATTGAAGAATACATCAAGAAAATTTACACCATGCAGGAAAAAAAAGTTATGAAATTAATGTACAAGTGTTAAATACTTTTTAGAAATATGTTTCTACCTCTTTTATAAACAGGAAACCTCAATAGATTCATGAGACAGAAATATGAAGTGGTTTACTTTGGGGAAATTAGTACATATATATAGCAGAGACAACAAAATATTTCCATGTTCTTGCCAACTATTTTCCCACTTGCACATGGGAAAATGGTGGTAAAGAGTTGAATACGTTTATCTCTATAGATATGTAAACTAAATATTACTCAAGTGCACTTGCTTGTGGGCATCTAGCAATGTCAGATGGGGACTCTTCTCTCTGAGAAGCTGTGCATATACACATTCTTACATGAAGGATATCACTGGAGCAGGTTCGTTTTCTTTTTCCAAGGGAGAGAGTAAAGAAATTCCTACAGATGTTATCTTGCTACAAAACATCTGAATCTCTAGTACATCACAAATGTGAAAAGCCTTTTACATTTAGGTTATTCTGACCATGCAGTAATTCCATTCATGATGCATATACAAGTCACCCTTCAGTGTGAAGCTTTAAGTCTGATCACTCCCTCTAAGTCTGCTAGATATCTATGTCAAGTACCGTCTGTTTTCTGACGGGCAAATTTTATAATGGCAAAATGCTTTTCATTGCATTCCTGTGATGAAGATTATGGTGCATTTCAAAAAATCTCCAGATATGTCAAATTCAGTAAAGTTAGGGATACTCACAGGTACGTCACTATTCTTTATGGCTTTGGACAGTGTAATGTGTCATTTAGATTCTTCAAAGAAAAAGCTGAAAAATATTTATAAATCATTTCTAGAATTTTTTTGCTTACATAAGATATAATGAAAGGAACCTTGTATATTTGCTTATGTATGTGTTTTGAACACGCTTTTATCCCTAAACTGCATAAGCAGAGAAAAGTAAGCCCATAGCCCACCTGTTTTTTCTTAATACTCACAAATCATTACTTTTTTTTTTGCTAGTTTTGCTTCCTTAATCGTATCTCCTCACAGCCTGTAATTCTAATATGTTATAAAATCACTGCTCAATGTTAATTTTTCTAAAAACTTATAGATATGACAAATAAAGCTTGTCATCAAAAAGGAAATAATTTCTTCCAGAGGCAATGTTGCTTTACTGGTGCAAATAATGATTTACCTTAGCACTCCAAAAAAAAAAAAAATGTTAGCAGATTTAAAATAGAGGATAAACTATTAATAATACTTCTTAAAAAAACAGGGATTGAGTCAATTTCAACCAGCAATCTTCTGATCTTTCTCTGGAAAAAAAATATGAAAGCATTGAACATGACTGCATCAGAACCTGCATAAAATATTTCAAAACTTAAAGTTGCATTTAACTATGTGCCATGAATATATTTATAGAGAAATCATATGCAGCAAATGCTGGTTTTGATGAAAGAAACTAAAAGTCCAGAATTGCTTAATCACTTTAGAGTTTATTAATTATTCTCAGATACTGGTAACCCTTCTCTGTCCTTTCAAGCCACATCACATACACAAACAACAACAACAAAAAAAAGTAGATGAGTAGAAAAATACCTTTCACATTCTGTTGAATACAGGAGAGATTCTCACTTTGCAGGGATGTCAGAGAGTCGTTGTATACATTGGTTCCTACAAGCTAGAGATCTGATCCATCCTGTATTTCAGTCACCACCAGGAAAAGCTGATAGATTTTAAATGCAAAGAAGGCAAGCATCTTTTTAGCTATAGCTTGGATACACAGCCGCTCAGTTAAACTTGCTACAGCAACTAGTATAGCCCATAGTCGCAGAATTTCACAAGAAAAGAGTGATTGTTGAGGTTTTTTGCATGTTAGATATCCAGCCAGGTCATTGCACCTGGTTGCAAGAATACATGCCTGTGCATTATTTGCACAGTTTTTAACTGTTTCTTTGAATATGTGACTTCTGTATCTGACTCTGAAATTCAATCTGTAACACAGTAATATAATTTAGGCTAAATTCCTTTAACAATCTTGCATATATTTAGCTATATATTTATACATATAATTTTTGTAGTTTATTATTAATGCAGCTCTATGGAATTCTCCCTGTCATTTGATTGCACTTATTTCATGGGTTGCTGACACCTGATTGACTTTTTTAGTACATTTTAATAGAAATAATATGAAGCACTTCCCACTGTAATTTTTCTTCACAGAGGTATAATCAGAGTTTCATTGGGAGGGGAATGAGGATTAGAATCTGTTGTTAGTAGCTGATACTAACCTAGTGTGTTTTCTGAGAGCTTACAATAAAACGGAACTTCTGGAAAAAGTATCCCAAAATGTCCAGGGATGGGTGTGCAATATAAAAATAGTGCTATTTTCATGAAATAATGAAACTTAGTTTCTGACCATCTAGGAATTGACTTGGTCCCACAGAAAACAAAGTCTCATCATTGAATTGATGAAGAACAAGACTACATGCTAAATGAGGAATACCTATGCCTGTTCTCTCCTTCCTAATTCTCTATTTCTTTATTCCCATTTCTATACCTGTACATCAAACAAAAGCCTCTAACCTGTTTCCCTGAAGGGGTAAAAGGGTGTGAAATTTTTATATTCAAACAAAATAAAACCAGAAGGATGCAGGGACAATATCTATCTGGTCCATCCGGTCCATCCTCTTCTCCTACAATAAATGTCTTCTTTTAGATGTGGATGGAAAGAATTCTTCCTCATATTTAACCCTAATATTTCATGTGCATCTTTTCCTATGGTGCGGCTAGGTCCTACCCTATTACAGATATGCGAGTCAAGCACTGAGCCATCTTTGGAGTTTCTGACTTCTCTAGCATACAACAAACTAAAATCTGTCTTACCACTTCCATGATTCATTCATCTCAGTTGGTCACTTTGTTCTTCATATTTTCATGAAGAAAAATTAAAAACCTTGTATTTCTTCAAAGTCAATGGTCCTTAAAACTGAACTATTTATAGAAATGGTCAATTCAGCTTCCCTATGTAAAATGAAGCTAGTTTTCATTATCTTTTTTTTAATCTATTAAAATATATATATATATAAAATCTCATTGCAAATCACATATACCTAGTGAAAGTGTTCAAAACCTCTCCGCAAATAGTTTTCAAAATTCACACAGGTTCAAGAAGCACGAGATCAAATTATGTAAAAATGAAATAATATAATTATTTTATGTAAATTTTAAAATTCCACAGAACCAATAGTGAATTAAATTCTATCACAGTTTTCCATAAGAGCTTAGTCAACATATTTTTTATGTTTGCAAACATGATGATATACAATATTGTCCACCAGTACAAAAGCAGAGTGTACAATGAATAAAACAAACATGAATTTAATGTTCATATTTAATGTCTGATTCTTCCACAGATGTCAATGGCAAGACTAATTCACTTCATCAAAGCTTGAGCAAGACCTAAGTGGCCAGTAATGTGCCCTTCAGCTTCGTGTTCACTCAGTTGTGTTCAGTTAACAAACTTTTCCATTGCTGTGACAATTTTAATGCATTATTCTGTAAATGAATAGTCAGCTTCCATGCAAACAGTCCATTAACATTAATCATATGACTCTCACATCGATCTTAAAAGTGTTTGCAAGATTTCTTTTGTCCATGAAAAATAAGTAGTTAGTTAGAAATTAAAAACAAGAGTTGAAAAGGAAGATTACAACAACTAATCTCTTGACACAATTTCATTTCTCTTCTGAAATATGAAAAGCTGTATTCTATTTAGTGTAAATATGGAGAATGGCATTTCTGTTGATCAAAAAAATTAGTCTATGTCTACTTTATCACTGATCCTGTTGCATAAATTAACATTTACATTTCTTTATATGTTTCTCTTATGAAAATTCTAAAGAATCCCTGCTTACTGGAGTACAAAATGTGCAACCGCAAAAAACAATTGAATTAACTGAGTCACTGGCATTGACTATTATAAACAAATCCTTTCTTAGTCTTACCTAAAGAATTAGAAGGTATTAAAACCTTACAGTTTTCAAAACATGAACGTTCACTAGAGTTTGACTAAACACTGCTACGCAGCCGCTGGAAATAACTTGCATTAGGGCTTCTGCCTAACAGGAAATTATGCTGAACCTGAACCAAAGCCCAGGGAATTCAGCATGAGGTTTTTTCCTTCAACTTTAATTGGCACTGGATCAAGTCCTTTGCACACAATCTCCTGTTTCTTCAACATTAAAACAATGCTTATGACTGTCAAACAACACTTTTCCCTTTAATATCTATTCAAAAGAATGTTTTGCAAACCATCCCAGGATTGTGAAAAATGAAAATTAGACTTGGATTTCTGTGTCAAATAATAATCTTCAGAAGCTTGTTATATTGCAGATGGAGATTTTAGCTGCCATGTTGTCCTTCTAAAAATAACATGCAGTCTTCCAGTGAGCATGCAGTCAACTAGCAATATCAGTGTGCATTTATATTGCAAAGAATCATTTCATAAATCCATCTTTATAGGTTTCTACAATCAAATTGGAAAAATTGTTCATTATATACATGAAATACTTTTGAAAATATCTTTAAAAACACGACACATCTCAAAGTCTTCTTATGTTTCACAGTGGAAGAAAAAAGGCCACGGATGAAAATGATAATGAATATATTATCTAAGAATTAATTTATTTTTTTTTAAGTGGCAATGCTGGCAGACCACAAGAATGAAACATTAAAGTATTCACCGTAAGCCAAAAAGAAAAGGTTTATATGCATTATCTCCAAGCCAAAATGCAATAAAAGCCATTATTAGGCTTGAAATAAAATACAATCAAAAGGCCGTCCGTGACTCTGAGCCTGTCTCTTTCTTATGTTATAAAGCATCCTTTGAATTTTCCAGCACCATTTTGGCCCTTTTCTTTAAAGGGCAGACACTATTTTGTTAGGAATGCACTTCTATATATTTTCAGTCCTGATCCAACTCCTACTGTTGACAGTGGGGTATTTTCTGTTGAAATCAGTGGGAATTACATAAGGTCCTTAGGAAAAACTTAGCCTCCCATGTTAAAACGGTTGCTGTGGCTTACCAGTAACTTAACGGAACACAAAGCGTGTATTTCTTGAACCAGCTGTAATGTAGAAAAGCTGAGGTTACTATTTGGATTCCCTGATGAAAAGCTGCAATTGTTTCATTAATAGGTAAATGTACTCTGACTATTCCCAGAATGACCTTGACGGACAACTGTGTTGCCCTGTATGTCAGCAGAAAGAAGGCTATTGGTGTCAGTGGGCTTTGGATCAGGCTTTAAAGACAGAGAAAGCTTGCTTAAGGAGGAAAACAGGTATAACAAATAGTCCTGATTTCCCAGGTTTTGTCACTTAGAGTTTAGAATATCAACAAGACACTTTAAACCCTGAAGAATAATTGTCATAAGTCAATTATTTTGACCCTGTACATTTCTACGACTGTATACAATAATAAAGAAGAATAAATCTTTCTGGCTTACAAAAAAAAAAAAAAAAAAAAAAAAAAAAAGGCAAGTACTTTATTTATCCATAAAGATTTTAGCTGCTTTTTACACCATTGCAATGACTAAACAGCATAAAATAAACAAAGGAGAGTATAAAATCACTTTATTCCAGCTGGTATCCCAAGACGACCTTTTGACTAAGTACAGAGTTAGATGTTTCAAGTATGGCACTTATATAAATAAGAGCAGAGAGAAGATGATATATTCACAGTTAAAAGCAATTAACTCTGTTCCTTTGGTGTGTGTGTCATCATAGGTAATTGTAAGTAAATACATAGCTTGGCTGGCATGAACCAGCTCCATCTTACCCATGCACATATTAGGGAATGAACTGTAATGTACTGATATATTTTGCAGATCACAACTAATGTAAGATGATTAAGGTCTCTGGTGCATGTGTGAGGATAGGCAAATATAAAAATGGCAAAATTATATTCAGCATTTATTGTTTAGCATAACTAATTGATGCACAAGCTATGATAGAAAATACCTAGTAATACACACCAGGAATAAACTCTGTGATTTGGACAAGCAAAATAATATAAGACATCTGTGAGATAGGTGAACGCATATATCCTGATTGAACTGTGGTCAAGTTGCTTACAGTGCAATTACCCTTCTTTTAAAACATGCTTACACCTGCACATTGCAACTGTTTTCCCCACCCCATATAGAGTATCCTTGCAGATTTTAATATGAACATTCTACATGTTTACAACAATTAGACAGTCCAAACTGTAAACTTATCCTAATGATGACCAAAAAGCCGCTCCACCAACAGATAACACCCAATCATTTTAAAGAAAAGTAGGAATAATAGTAGCTGTGCTGTAAGGCTAGATCAAGCATAGTTTTATAGCTGTTTTTTCAGTCTTTTACATAGCACTGCATTTTGCAGCTAGTTCAGTAACTGCAGATCCAATACCTTAATGGCTTTCTTGGTGGTTTGTTAAAATGCTTGCCTAAGCAATGTACCTTTCTCTAATGGTCTCTGGGTCTGTTCCACCTGGCACAGTGTTTCAGTTCTGTCACAGACTCACACATAAGCTGAGTCACTTGACTGAGTCCTGCCAAAGTTAGGCATGCTCATTCTTGGCAGGTCCTTATTTCTGATTTCATATATGGATTTCCTTTTTGCCTGTACTCCTCTCACTGCCATTTTGATCTTTCTCCAGCCCAAGTGGTTCAGTTCTGCCAAATTGAGCACCACACAAATCCCACTGACAGCAAACATGAATACCAAGAACACAGTCTTCTCAGTGGGTCTAGAGACATAGCACTCTACTTCTTTAATGCAAGGATATCTGTCACATTCGTACATGGAAGGGACATTGAATCCATACAGAAAATACTGTCCCACTAAGAATCCAATCTCTAGGGCATTTCGAAAGACCACTTGGATGATATAAAATCGAGAAATGCCTTCTTGCCTCCTCATCTTTGATTTTGTAGTTCTGATAGCAGGATTGGGGATTTCCTTCACTTCTAAGCAGTCTGGTTCTGCCTCTTTGGTGGAGTTCTCAGTGTTCTGCAGCACCCCATTGACAATCGTGTTCTTGATTTTCTTACTGTCCTCACGCTTCATTGAATCCTGGTCCCTCTCCAAGGTGAGGAAGACAGTGGAGTACCTCCGTTCCCTCTGCTTAGCAGACTGGTGAACAGAGTACGTTATGAAGCAGAGACTGGGAGTGCACACCATGATGATCTGGAACACCCAGTACCTTATATGAGAAATGGGGAAAGCCTGGTCGTAACAAGCCTGGTTGCAGCCTGGCTGCAGTGTGTTACAGACAAACATAGTTTGCTCGTCATCGTACACCGTCTCCCCTACAATGGCCACAATGAGTATCCTGAAGATCACCACCACGGTCAGCAGAATCCTGGAACAGAGAGGCCCGTCAGTGCGCGCCGCCGCCGCGCCGCCTGGAGCTGTCCAGTGCTGACCGGGGCCCCGGACTGCGGCTCCCCCGGCCCGGTTCCCGTCAGCGGCGGTCCGGCACCGGCGGCCGGCGGCGGCAGCCCCGCTTCCGCGCAGGGGATGCGCAGCCTGCGCGGCATCGCCTCGGCGCGACCGTGTGCGGCCGTGCGAACCCGCCGCTGTCAAAAATCTCAGGCGGCCGTCAGGATGCCCCCCGCCCCAACCTCCCTTTGGAGGAAAAGCAGTCACACGGGCCGTTAGGGTCCCCGAAAGCACGGGAGGGAGAGGCACGGGGTTGCTCCGGCCGTGGGACCCTGATGGCGGCGGGGTGTCCCCGATGGCCGCCCGCTGCCCCACGGCTCCTCGGGGACAAGGACGGCGGCGTTTGCAGTGTCCCCGCGCATCACACACACAAACTCAAGGCACCCACTGCACGGGCCCACTGGGGACGGTGTCCCACACGGCCGAGACCCGGCGTGTGCCGCCGACCCTCGCGCCCGCCCGCTCGGACAGAAGGGGATACCACCGTACCCCCCGCAGCTCCCCCGAAGTCCTTACCTCCCTATCATAGTAGAATGCTGCTGCACGGCAGCTTCCAGTAGCCTCTCTAGAATAGTCCATTCCCCCATCGCTGTTCATCCGGAGACAAAGACTTTGGCAAGCGGAGGGGATTTTCACTTCGTCCTTCCTTTTCCTATCTCCGCCCCCCCCTCCTTTTTTTTTAGAGGGAGGAAAAACAAACGAAAGAGCAACCCCTCTCTACCGCCCGCAGTCCAGTGAGGGGAAGGCGGGTGGAGGTGGCAGCCCTGCCGGAGGACTCAGAGCTCGGCTCAGCAGCGCTAGGTTCGGCTGGACTCGGCTCGGCTCGGGGCCCCGCGGCGGCCGCCACCAGCCCGGTCCGCTCAGCTCGTGGCGCGGCGCGATGCGGCGGACCCGCGGCGTGGAGGGAGGAAGGTTGGCTTTTAATGTCTTGCTGCCTCTAATCTGCCTTTAAGTAGTCTCCGCTTGCGTCACTGACAGGTTGGTGGAGAGCAGCCAAAAGCAGGGCTCGGATTTTCTCATTTTTATTATTCCGGTGAATATAAATAAATAAATGCAATAAAATAAATGAAATAAATAAATGAGGAGAAGGAGGAAGAGGCGGGGGGCGGAGGAAGAGCTGCCCCAGCCGGCACGAGGTTAGTTGTGCAACCGAGCGCCTCCTCGCCGGCGCACCCCGGCCGGGCACCCGCTGCCCCAGCGGCCCCCCCCCGCCAGCACAGCCCGGCGCTTCGCCGGCGGGACCAGCTCGTCCCGACCCGCCCCGGGAGAGCCGCCCCGTCAGAGAACGGGCGCTGCCCCTCGGCTGCTGGTTTGAAAAGCTGCTCTAGGGCGTGACTTTGACACCGTGGTCCCTGCAGCCACGAACGCCCGGCTGCCGGGAGGATTCCGGGGGACTGCGAGGCTCTGCTTCCCTCCCTGGCGGCTGTGTTTTCTGCCACTCACAAAAGAGAGGTGTCATACAGCAATGACCTTACCTGTTAGAACTGCTTACCCTTGGAAGATACTGCACTTAGAACTGCATCTTCCTTCTTGCCTGATTCCAGATATAAGAAACGCTAAGGTGAAATTAAACGTATTTATAGGCATTTCAGAGAATTCTGAGACTGAGACTGGATTTATGCTACGAAAACCAGCAGACATTCACACAAAGTGTCTCTAAACAGCATGAGAATAAAATATCTTTGATAAATTCCTGCATTATAATCAGCCCACATATTTATTCCCATAAACTACTATAATGTGTTTAATTTTTTTTTTTATTATTATTTTTATTTTACAGATACCCTTAGAGACTGTACCTGAGACACCACCAAACAATTCCACACAAAACACTGGCACCGACTGGAATTGACTGTTCTCTGGTGGAGAAGCATAAAATATATTCTGTATATTTCAATAAAGATTAAATAAAGCTTCATACTTGCTGTTCTTTTTGCTCAACTAATCTCATTAAAAAGCAACATAAGAAAAATTCTAGTCAGTCTGATCATATTGCTTCTACTGCCAAACTCAGTAAAATCAGTCTCTTTCAAAAGCAGGACTGTTGAGGCCATTGTAAACAGTGTAGTTCTTTGTTTTCTTAGTAGCTCTCATGAACCAATTCGTGTTGTATTAACAATGTTAAGTGTTTTCTGAATAGATAGGTCCATGCTTCATCTGTGCAGAGGACATCTGTGTGTTTTAGACACCCTAAGGTTTGTTATCTTTACATTTGGAGTGTGCAGATGGTCTCTGATTCACATGATTGGGCCAGTTGCCTGATTGGATCCCCAAATCTTCAAGTTATTGAAGTATCAAATAAGATGAGATCAATTAATACCTCTGCACAGAAATCTGCAGATTTTTCCTGTCTCTCAATCATGAGTTTCTGAAGAAGCATTCAATAATCTGAATTGTTTCCTTCCCACACTGTTAGGAAGTACTGGGACAACTGAATAATCACCTTTTTTTTTTTTTCCTTGAAATCTGACTGCATTATTCTCAAAAACTGGTTCTCACAATTCCTGTATTTGTTTTTTGCATACAGTTTCTAAAACTTGCCAATGCAGCAACACTGTAACTACAAAGAAGAGGTAGCTTCTTTTGTTTTAAGAGGACTGTAGTATCTATCCATCTAACCTGGCAGTTGAGTGTCTCATATGAACCCCAAAGTATATGTTTGGAGACGGATCTGAAAATGGGAGAAATCAAAGCAGTAAAGGAAACGGTAATGCATGTGTAGAAGAAGAGAGGGCAGGGGATACACTAAGAAGCTAATAATGATAATCCTATTTAGCAAACCAAACAGAGAGAGAAAGCCCATGATTGAAATTACTGAAAAGAGGAGACAAGATTTTGGTCCATAAACAAAATAAGAATTTCCACAAAGGAAAGCTGTTCTTTAGCACTGGGATATAAACCCACTTACCTGGGCTCTTAGGACCAGTAAATGAAATGGACATAAATTCTGATCATATAAAACGCTGGCTTATTAATGAACAGTTAGACAGTGTTTGCTCTGTGTGATGATTTCTACTTACTACTGACAGCCCAGCTGTGGAGACATGGACGGGAAATACCATAAATTAATGCTGCTAACATGTATGCACTGTTATGAAATTGCTTTTGATTTGAATATGGTTCAAAGTTAAGTACTTTGAGGCCTGCTCTTACAGGAGTTGCACCTCATTCTGAAATAGCTGACGTCTCCTGCAGTAACTTCATACCCCTCCCCGCAATCACCTTCACAAGAAGGCTACTTAGCCTTAGAGCTGAAGAAGTTAACTGAGCTTCAGACCTTAGAGAGTTTGGGAAAAAAATAATTTCAGCAATGAGAGTCTCTTTCATGATGCTAACATATGTTTTAAATGACTAGAAAACTCAAAGGAGTTTGATGTATCTCAAACATACATGTACAATTTCTAGAACTATGAATTGCTATCCTTAATTTGAGCCCTGAGTTATTGTCAAAATAGAAGTAATAAGAATCAATGTGATGTTCTCTGACTGTTTAGTGCAACAGTGAAAAGTGTATGAAGAATGTAATTATTTGAATTTTCATCACCCATTACACGTGTAACAGCAACCCATGGACTTATCTGACAAATTTTCTAAATCACAAAGTGCTCAGACTATGTATAGTCATGATTGTAAGAGAGAGTTGTAGACATAAGAAGATTTTCAGCTTCTAAAGGTTCATCTTAGGTTTTACACCATTCCCCTGAATGCTTCAGCCTATGGTAAAGCTGGGATTTGCAGAGCAGCAAGCTGCCAAGCATGCTGTGGATGTATATTGCACAGTGTATGGTATTCACATTAGAAAACCATGCCGATATTTCATTCACAAACATCCAGAATTATCAAAGCTTTATGTCTCCCAGCTTACAAGGAACCATTTCCTAATGAAGCAGCAATACCAGATTGCAGCAGGGCCAAGCCTATCCAGTTCGATTTTTTTTGTTAGTTACATATAAAGGAAACAAAATCAGCTTCTTGGGCAGGAGGGTTTATTTTTGTTTGTTTTACTTTGCATTTTAAGGGAATGTGTATTCCTCTACAGACAGAATTCAATATAAAGTCTGCTGTTCCTAATAGGAGCTCAAACAAGCTTTGCAAAAAGAAAACTTCAGAGTCTGCACATGTTCAAAGATGCAATGATCATTTGTGATAAAATAATACAGACTGAGTTGATCTTGGATTAGGTTTGAACAATGAGACTGTATGTGTCCTCAGTTTGATGCCAAACCAAGGTTAATCTGTCTCTAAGAAGCTGTAGGCCAGATTCTCTCTAAGAAATCCAACCCTTTTGCCCTGATCTGGTTTTGTAAAGGGTCCTGAGACCAGGTTGCAGACTCCTCAGGTATGGAGCGGATCACACCAGGAGCAGAGCTGACTCATTTGGCTTGCCCATCAGACCCCCTGCAGGTGGACAGCATGACTGGGGCAGGATGAAGAAGACACACAGCTAGTGCCATGCCTGCTGTCAGACAGTGTCCTCGACAACAGTATTTCCCTGCCTCATTTTCTATACTGAGGTTTCCTAATGTAAAAACAGAATACTGAATTTACACAAGCCTTCCCCAAGTACTACCTCCTTTCAAAGTTATATATTCATCCTATAGTTATTCCAAAGAAAAAAATCCAAATAAAAAACCTTAAAATCAAGCTATATATTTTAGTACTATACCAACAATCTTCCTCGATGATCTTTTTTCTCAGTTGTTCACAGCGGATCCATAATTGCAGCAAAGAAATAAATGTCATATTTAGATTCCAAAACTGCATGACAAATGACTGTATTTCATTATTATATTGCAAACCACTGTTTCTGCCAATTATAGCAAACTGGGAGCAAAGAAAGGGGTTTTAATTAAAGACTGTAAGATAAAGACAATAATGGGGTTTTCTTTTAGAAGTTTTTTGTGAAACGTGTTGCCCCATATCTGCTTTGTGACTGCATTTTCTAGTTAGTGTCTCAAAAGAGATTTTTCAGCATTACTTTCATAAAACAGTAGAACTTTCTTTGAAAGATTGATATCATAAGTGCTTCCTTTCTGATAGGATTTGGTGTAGTCCATGAAATGTAAATCATTAGCTACTAAACTGAAAATGCCTTTTAAAGACCTCTCATAGCCATCTGCTAAGCTCTGTTTTCATTTGGTGCCATGTGTGTATTAATGAAATGATTGCATCAGATTATATCTTTTATTCATAAAATCATCTAGGTCATCTGCTTCCACCTCCACTTTCTCTCTCATTAAAATGAGTATTTGCGTGTATGTTGTCCCCAACTGTATGAGTACAATCCTAGCTGCAGTCAGCTGTTATGTGCATCTTAATGAGAAATACCTCTCTGTTTTTTTCTTAAATAAAATTCCTTCAAAAGACAACTCTAGTCTTTCACACCACAGAAGGTGCATTTTTCCTACAGTTTGAAAAATAAAGACTTCTCAAAAGCTATGAGATCGGGATGTACTAATAACCTCAGTCCTTCACAAGAGAAAGTGACGTTTCAAGAACACTGTAATTTTACTGTCAAGAAATAGGTAGCACACTCTTCACACCTGGTCAGCAGTGTTTGTGTCAAAGCTGTCAATAACAGGGCAAGCAACAGTGTTCATTGTCATGAAGATGCAATATAGCCTGCATTTATACTTTTAACGCTTGAGAACAGCAAGATGTCAGGTGAACAGAATTCAAGGCTTTCCGCAACGCATAAACCCTATTATGCATCAGGGATTCATATCTGCTACTGAAGAATGCTATAAATTGAATATTTTTCAGAAAATCAATGAAAGTTGACAGTAAATAAATAATAAAGCTACGAATATTCATGAGCTTTTAAAGTGAGGGCTCATATGTCATGCTGAATTTTATAACTATACTTACCAAGGCGGGTATATAAGAAATATTAATGAGGAGAGCCGACATTAAGTAAATATTCCACAATGTTTTGAACGAAGAGAATTTAAAATACCTAAATGTAACTGCTTTAACTAAAAAACAAATGTGAAGTATCATACTTTTCTAGTTGCAGCATATTTGATTCCCCAACAGATAAAATCACTCAAGCTTCATGGGGGTCTTGTCATCTGTCCGCAAGGACCTTCTCATGAAAAAAACTAACAGTTCAAATCAATTTCCTTGGAAATAATTTGGACATATACAAAAAATCACAATTGCATATACTTCTGGCATATACACAGCTCCCAATACAGCAGAGTCCGCACTTCTTGCAGACTCCTGAGAGTAAAGTCCAATTTGTTTGCAGACAAGCTCCAGCTAGAAGAAGGAAAACTTCATGGAATCAAATCATTCTGAATTGACAGGCTCTGGAAGGAAGTACAAAAGAACTAAAATATTCCAGGAGCCAGACCATCTGCTGCAGTCTCCTGATTTTCTCTTCTCTCTTTCACGAGTCTCAAAAGAGCACTCATTCTACTAAAGCATCCATTAATGCAGCTTCATGGACTATGATGGTTTACACATAAATGTGTGAGCAAATTTCATGTGGATTCCCATTATAGCTTACTTTAAGGTTCCATACTCACCAAAGAGCCATTCAAAAATGCCTTGGACAAGGAAGACTATGAAGGGTTTCATATAACCAGATTTAGTGCACATTGTAAAGATGCAAAGAAACACATAATAATAAATACAATATGTGAATGAAAATGATCTTTCACTGGTGAAAAGCTGGTTTGGTTTTTTTTTCCTAGAGTCTATTCTTTCAAACATACATATTCCAAAATATATGCAGCCCTATATAACAGATTAGTGCATTATGGTAAAATACCAGTCAATTATGCAGCCACTGTGTTAGAACCAATACAGAATATCGGCAAGACTCAGTTTGGCAAACCTTATTTTCCTCTTTTCCTTAGAAATCAAAAGGAATTACGAATTGTAATCGGAAGAAGCTTAAGGTTTTTTTTTGTTGTTGTTGTTGTTTTTTAATAATTAAATAATTATAATTTTTAATCATTAAATAATTATAATTTTTCAAAGAGTAAAAATACATTTATTTTCCATTTAGATTGTAATATCTCCATCCCATGGTAGTCAATTTTCATGCTACTAATGGCAATTCTTACTGACTTTAGTGGACCCAGAATTTAAAAACCCTTAGGATCTTATTTACACCAGAACAGGTTTAAATCTCTAATGGTAGAATACAGATTATGAGAAAGTTAATGAGTGCTTCAGAATACGCAGAACAGCAAAAAATAAGATTAAATAAATAGAAATGAGTCCTCTAGATTGGAACTCTAAGCAACATTTTGATGTTTCTTGTATTCCACAGCAGGGGAAAAAAAAATCGTGCTTATTTCAGTATGAATGCATTACATCAAGCATATTTTTTCAGACCTACTGCTTTGCTTTGCCTTGTCTACATGTATCTTCATCCAAATGCTGAATCCCTATACTCCTGGCTGTATTCAGTTCAGTGACGTGATTTACGGCACAGTTGCTTTCCTTTGTTTTGATTGTTACACCACCATATGTCTTCAGTATTCCTGGTGCCCCTCACTTTCCTCCTCTCCCTCCCCATCTCACCAGCCTCAGAAGGGAATTGACATTACATTAAAGCATCCCTTCAGAGGCCAGGCTGAAACAATCCCTTGAAATAACTAGGGCAGTCAAATGATTGATTTGAAAGTAAACTATGCCAGTGAGCAGGAGTGAAAAGGGGAAGCTTAGTAAGAAATTGAGGGGATTTTTTATCCTCCTGCCATTAAAATATTCTACAGTTGCAATTAAAATGTCTGAAATATATTTGATACTAAAACAATTTCAGATATATAAGGTATAAATGTGTACACACACATAGATGTGTGTGCAGACTTATGCATATGTTTTATAATTAGTGTCTTTGCATGACAGATTGCAAAAAGAAATATAAAATAATATTTAATAGAGAATTCCATAGGAACTCATATTCTCTATGAAACCTCTTCTATAAGATTATTGAGGTCATTTAAATGACCTGTGCAGGGAGAATAGATTTAAATTCCACATGATTTTAGACTTTGTGCCAGGTAATACCCTAGGTTAAGCTATTGAGTTGAATTTTCTGTGACATTAATATGCCCGGATCAAGAATATACAGTCATGGGTTTGAAAGATGAATCTGACATATTTTGTAGAGTTCATGGAATATTAAAAAAAAAAAAAAACAACAAGTGAATTAAAAGTTTTATAGACATTCAAAAGTGTTAATTTTTTAGTCTAGAGTCTTAAGTCTAGTCTACAGATCTACACACTTTCACTGGAAAATACTCATTCATAGACCCAGAATAGTTTCCCAGACTCATTACAATCATACACATCTGGTGTTTCACAGGTATAGATTTAAACTGGCATTTTTGTGAGTTTCACAACTATTATTAATAAGCAGCATCCACTCAGTGCTGTGGAGTGTGCTTTGTTTTCAGAACACTATTTGTTAATATTTCCTAAACAAAAAGTTTTCCAGGATGTGCATTTCATTACATTTTTGTAATGTTCCTGTCACAAAATTGAGCAAAATCAAACTTGGAATATCAAAATTTTCTGTGAATCAAAAGTCCTGACTTTTATTAAGTTGTGATTACAGTACTCAATTTCTTCTATCCCACAGAAAACTGAAGTGGTTACCTACAGATTTTACAAAAATATTTCATGTTCTGAAATATTCAATTCAAAACCATATTTGCCAGAATCTACTAGAGATTATGTATTTTTGACTATGCCACAGGAAAGACTTTGTGACAGAGCAAGAGAAAAAGATGAATTCAATAATTCATAAAACATTGTATAACACCTACAACTGCATGATTTATTTCTGAGCTTTTAAGAAAAAGACAAATCAGCATTATGTGTAATGTTGCTATGGTATTGGAAGTTACAGTTTACTTTTCTAGATAACAGTGAAACCCACGTAATTTCTCACTTAGGTCAGAGTTGCTCAAGGACTGCATTGATTTACACACATCCTATGCAAATCTGTCCTCATTTTAACCAGATATTTACTTTGCATTTTAAATTTAGAAATTCTGCTTTGCAGCTGTTTGCAACCTCTTTCACACTTTCCTGTAACAAAGTGGGGACCGTTTTTCTGTGAGAAACATAACCAAATCATTGATTTATAGAAAAAAAAAACAAAAAGAAAAAAGAATTTTCACAGTACCCTGTTCTATGATTTCCATCATGTAAAGCTGTGTCTATCCAACTGAGTGGGAAACAGCATAGAAAGGCATACTTTCCCATACTCTATCCACATGGTCTATACACCAGTCCCTGGAGGCTTGGGGACCTGGTGTGGGCAGACAGGTTTGCACTAATGATGGCGTCAAGCAGCTGTTTGAGTCGTCCCTGGGTATCTTTCCAGCTAGTGCTTGCCCAGCTCTACATCTCCCAGAGGATCAAAGGGAAACCAGAAGGCTCCATCACCCACCTCCTCCCAGGATGAACACCTGAAGCAGACCCTGAATCATAGAATCTGCCATTTAAAATGTTCATCGGTTGAACTTCAAAGTCTACAGCAGTGTGAGAATAGTGCCATATGTTTACAATTACATGAAAATGGGTAAATATTTAATGTGTACTTTATTATTTTGGATTAATTACTAAGATTTATTTAAAATACCACATCAGGTTTTGTCTACATTTTCTGTTTTTTCCAGGTTTTAAAGCATCTCTTACATTTGTATGTGTCTGTACTTGCTGGGAACACAATTAAATAAATACAGAATTTTATTTTTCTTCAGCTACCTCCTCCAGAATATCTCCATTTTGCACACAAATTCCTCAGGGCACACTCACTTAGGCTGCATTCAAACCAATGAAGAGGTCATATCTCCTGACATAGGACAATGAGCCTCCCTTTCCCCATCCAGATATACTGTAATCCTCCTTCTTCAGGGCAGAGCCACAAGGAAATAGAGACTTTCTAGTGAAAACTTCTAAGAACGGTTCTATGTAGGATTTGTCTCATCCCAGAGGCTTCACTCTGCCTCAAAAGAAAGGACAGGTTACAGTGAATCAAAAAACCAGAAGGACCATGGCTCCTAAGCTTTTGATTTAATAAAGATTTTGACATGGTTAAAATAGATAAATATTACATTCAGATAATTTTCAGACAGGAGTTTCAATGCCTTATGCTGAGATGCAGCTGTTGAGGGTTTCCTCAAAACCAGACCTCTTCTGATGTTGAGGAACAGAAATCAGATTTCCAGCCCTGATTTCACCACAGAGGTATATGTATCCTACACTTTCAGTGGACAAAATCAGGCAAGTGGCTTCGAATTTTTGCTGATAACCATTTAAAGACTTGCCCTTTTTAAAAAATATGCCAATAAGTAGTATGTCAAAAATACATGGATAAATTGTTGCTTTGATTTCTTTCATTAGTGTTGTTTGATACATTTCATTATTTCATATATGTCCTCAGAGCAAAGGATCTGCCTTGGGGCAGAAATTTTATTATAAAGAGAAAAGGCTTACAGGAAAGCTAGTGGAGTGGGACAAAGAAAATGATCAAACAAACAAAAACCCAAACAAAAACAAAAACAAATTTTAAAAATAAAAGAAAAAAAAACCAAACCCAAACAACAAACAGCAAACACAAAACAACCAGCCAAGAGTCCACAGGGCTTTAACAAGCATTTGTGAAGCATACTTAGTTTAATTACACTAACTAGCTATCAAAGACCAGGGTCATGCTACCTGAAATGTCAGTGCGAACTGTTCTTCAGGCTTGAAGGCACTATGTGCCGCAAAAATGAATGTGTGAAATCCAAATAAGACCGCCATGAGGACAAACAAAGCATGAGAGAAAACCTGAGCTCACAGATAGATCAATTAATCCAAAGAACACCAACTAGACAGGTGGATGATTCATACACACTATGCAGGCAGATTTTCCGCTGAATGGAAAATACGCTTAATACAGCATGCTTCATGGCGAAAGGCAATGCAGCCAACAAGCTAAACTGGGTGTCAAGCTCCTACTTGTGCCATGGTGACAGAAACATCCCCAAGTAGAGAACAGGGACCGTTTCCCCTTTTTTGAGGTATCTCGTCTTGTGATAAGGCCTTTCCAATAATGGCGTTTTCTTCGTTTTTTAGGACTTTTGGAAAAGGAAGAAAAAATAAGTATAGCATAAAGTAAGACACTTTTTGACATGATAAATAAGAGCTATCCTTTATTTTCACTGTCAGGGTTGGTCAGAGAAATGTATCAAGTGAATATGTCAAAAGAATTCAATAAAAGCTATTTAATCGTTCTTTTCTGTGGCAGTAGGGAAAAACAGTCCTTCCAGAACTAGGAAGTGCCAAAATACTTGTGTCACAAGGCAGTGGTGATTGTCCTGCAGAGATGGTATGGCCTATCACAGCTGCCTCTGGAACAAATCAAGTGCACTGCTATAATGGCTATGAATAGCTTGTTGAAATACATTTCTTTTAATTAAGTGAATGTGTGAATAGGAAAATCAAATCACAATACACATAGAAAAGGCAGTTAGAGCAGTACATGATTCAAAGTGACTTCTGTGACTGCGTAGCATCGCATTCTTACTTAAGAGAACACAAAACTGTTTCTTATGTTTGATATTTATTATGAAAATCATCTTCTTGGCAATCAGAAAGTATATTCAGAGGTACATAGCTGCTTTGAACACATACAACATCCAGCAATTTGGTAGGTGTAATAAACAACTCAAAAGTTGCACACACCAGCATTTAAGTTAACTTTCAGTGCCTGCAGCCGATTGCACCAGAATCCAGGCCAAGACAGACAATTTAAAAGATCCACACTAAGGGCCTTTTCACAAAGACAAAGAGTGTCTCCACTTGACTCTTTTCAGCCACTATATTCAATGGTTAATTAGGAGCACACACTGGAGATTGAAAGCATGGAAAAGAAAAAAAAGAAAAATTGTTGAAGAAAATAACCATACCCCCACCTACTTTAGACAGTCCTACTAGGATTATTGGCTTCAAAACAAGAGCGGTGTTCCAATTTGTCTGAACTGAGAGTTTTGCCTTTACAATTTTTTTTATGGACCTAGGAATACGTCGCAGCATTTTTGTTCTACGTCTAAGTTATATCTGAAGTTCTAGTCTTCCAAAATAATACTCATTGAAGCAAAATACATTCCATTCTTCAAGAGATTTTTAAGGAGATCAATGTACCTATGATTTAGGAAAATATTAAATTATTATAGAAATTACTGAAGTTGGATACAATACCCTCTTTCCCTAACATACTTCCCTCTATTGTTTTCACCAGGCATATTGTGTTTGTGGAAAGAGCAGGGAATCTGGAGGAGAATGCCAGATGAATGTGAAGAATTCATGTCAAGGACTGACAGCAGGACTGACTTACAATACACAAGTTTTGTCAATAGCCCAGGAATTTCATCATATACTCTTCAGTGCCATCTACTGTAACCAGATGCATTAAAAATCTAAGAGATAATCAAATAGTCAGTCTCAACAGCTCCATGGCAGGGAAATTATCTAACTCTGGGCTTAGATCTGTCCACAAGGATAGAATCCCATTAAGGAATCAAGCGTACATCATTGCCAAAGATGACGAACTGGGTCACAATTGTGCCCACATTATTTCAACTTTTTGCTACACTTTCTCAAATTGTAGCAAAATACCATGTACACAACTTAATACCTATGATAATTGTTGCTTTAGCACCACAGCACCTTCTTCAGTCCAAGCAAGGGCAGAACTGCACCTACAGGTAAGACTTGTGAGCAGCTATCCATTTCATGTTCACCCTGTGAACATGGAGAAGTCTAGAAACAATATTTTCCAAGGTACAAATGGGATTTGGATGCCTAGACTTTGAAAGCCCAACACTGTAAGAAATTGGCAAAGCCTTTATCTCCTCTACCTCAGTTAAAGTTGTTTTACTAGGTAGAAGAAAAAATAGTTTGGTTATGCACTTTGTTAACTTAATGTTTTTTCTGCAGTTATTGGAAAGAATATAATGATGATTTTTCTGTGTATTTTAGAGTATGTGCACGATGTGATTGATTATATCCATTCTGTCCTTCAGGATTTAAGCAGAGCTCTAGAGTTCTTAAATTATGTCCTAGAGAATGATTTTCTGCTTGAAACCCCATTTTCTCCAACCAGACTTGCACAATGGGTTGTTAGTCACAAGATACATGGCATATTTTCTAGTGGAATACTTCCTAACTTTCATGTCCTGGGCTGACTTCATTTTGTACTTGTGAACACTATTATTTTTATTAGCTTTAGAACACTCAAACTCTCATAGGTACTCCATTGCTCTGGAGTCTACAAATAGACATGCAGGAATATTTCCTATACAAAAGACCTTTTGGTCTAAATAGGCAAGAAAAGTATAACAAACATTTTTTTTCCTTTTCCATACAGAGAATTTCCTAGCTAGTAGCACCTGCAATGCATTTCCAGAACATAGAGTGCTGTAGGTTTAACAAAGCACCACCAGAAGATGGTTGGGTTTTGAACAGCAGTATTTATCTGTTCAGTAGTATTTGTGGCATTCTCTATACTTAGATTGGCAAATGCCACAAATACCATGATAAATTTAACCACTGTGAGTGATAAATGTCAAGCTTTTAATAGCACCCACTGTCTCTCCGTCACCACATGACCCTATTTGGAGATTGCACAATCACCATCTCTGTATTATTATTTACAAAAGAAATTGGGTTTTAGCATTTTAAATAATGTTATATTAGCTTTCTATAATATATATGAAAAGAATAAGCAAAGGAACCCTTAGTATGACTTTTAGCAGAAGAAAGATCCTGCAGACTACTATTCCTGGTAATTTCATATGCTGTTAATTTAGAAATATAAGGTCATAAGGTAGTTTTCTATTTCTGTTAAGTGACAGTAGAACAGGTAGAATTCATATTCTCAGGTGAAATGAAAGGGCAGAACCAAATCTGTCCACCCAGTTCATGACAACAACTGATGTTATGTTTGACGAGAAAGGAAAAGTCCACACAACTATTGCTGCAGCCACTGCAATACAGAATGTGACTCCAGACATTGCAGACTTACTCTCTACATGACTTCAGGCAATTTCTACACTTTCAGTAGTGTGTGATGTATTCAAGATACATCCAAAGAACATACTTCTGTGGCATTTTGACCGTAGGTTGTAAGAAGGAAAGAGTATTTGACATCATCATTAAAAACACTTCAGTTCTGATCTTTCCTAAGAATTCCAAAGTTCTGAGGTTTTGCCTTCAGCAGAAAACTAACCCAGGAATTAAAACCTGTCTTAGGAACCAGGCTACAATATACCCACAGTTTTGTCTTAGGCAAATATCTGTGACATTTCTGGCAGGAAATATTTGCCCTCCCAATTTCAACTATGCTAATTTTCTAGAGGGGAGACTCATCTGCTATGTCATACATACATGTTCTCTGAAACTTGTTACCAAGTCAGGGACCCTCTTCCATTGCAAAGTTCTTGAGAAGACCTGGGGGAATGTTTGTATGTGCATGTATATGCATACACACATATGCATAAATATATCTATAAATATATATATGTTATTACAGCAAACACTTTGGAGAACCCAGAACTACATGCAAGAGTGACTATCAATGGCAACAACACAATCACTCATTTTCCTATGTACAGTGAAGACACAGTTCCATGCAAGTCTCTTTCTAAGTCCATTAGATTTAGCCGCCAAAACATATGGGCAAAAGATCAAAAGCTACTGCATTACTACAGTTTGTCTGGTTGCCATACAGAGATGGGCTGCACAGGAAAGCTCCAATTCAATTAAAAATAAATCTAAAATTCTTTCCACACCAGTAAGACCAGTAAGGCCTAAGACCATTTTTGTAAACCTGTCCATCACATATTAAAGGTCTTGTTTCTTACAATACAATACATTACAATTTAAAAACATATCTAGGCATTTTGAAGTCTCTCATGATGAATTCTGACATTTAGTAAGCCATAATATACCTTAAATACCTACTATATATTCATTCTTGCAAATATATGTATGGATTTTAAAATATGGATCAAAGACATCATTAAACATTTGTAAGAATAAAACTACAGATTGTATTTTTCACAGGTCACATTTCTACATATGCAAACAGGCTGTCTGCTATGAGTTCAGTGTTTTAATTATGAACAAGACAGTAAGGTAATGGAGTTGAATTCACAACTGATGCTGTAATAGTAACTCAATTGGTTAATGATATTAATTTAGATAATCAGTTCTTCCAGTTGTCAAACTAATACATTAGATAATGAAGTCACAAGCTTAGCACAAGAAGGTGTTTTCTGTTTAGCCTGTAACAGAAGTGAAGGAGGAGACAATGTTCTTTAATCTTTTACTCAAAGTGATGTTATAACTACAAAATGCCCTTGATTTAACCAGTGGAAAACAATGTTTTGTTACAGGTGGTGCTTCTTGACAAGGAAGGATCTCCCAGTTTAGGTGCTAAATTCAATTCATGCTAAAGAATTAAATGGTAAAGTGCATTTTTCTTGTGCCTTGTTCAATGGTTTGTCTTTAAAATCTGCTGTGCTTTCTACATCTGCAAGAATTCTTCTCCCCTCTGGTTCATCAGAGAATCAGAGCATTGCAAATACACATATAAATAGTTAACTTCAAAACATTTTTAGTTACCAATAATATTTAGTTTAAAAAAGATCCAAGGTAGACAATTTTCTTGATTAATGTTTCTTATCCTGTTTGTATTTGGTTTTGATTTGGGGTTTTTTTTTGTTTGGGTTTGGTTTGGTTTGGTTTGATTTGGTTTGGTTTGGTTTGGTTTTGTGGGTTTTGGGTTTTTTATATAAAATAGAGACAGCTTTTGAAGACAGAAGCCTGTGTCCTGAAAATTGTTTGTATAATCAAAGCAATAAATAAAGAAGGACTAACATGAAATTCAGTGCCAAAACTCATCTGTTACATAAACATGAGGATATGGCTTGAATTCCCTAAACTTATCTTCTTCCTTTTATAGAAGCTACAGTAAAATCTCTATGCTTGTGGATGCTGTGGAAGATCTCCCCATCCCAACTGGCCCAGCAATATGTGCCTCCTAGACCCCTGCCTCCCTAGAGCAAAAGGAACTAGATCCTTCCTTCCTTCCTTTCTTCCTTCCTTCCTTCCTTCCTTCCTTCCTTACTTCCTTCCTTCCTTCCTCTTTCTTTGATCTCAGCTGAGGCAAACACAGCCAGCTACAGAGAGCTGGGGAGAGGAAGGAATATGTGGCAGCAGTTGCTGTGCCGCCACAGCCACCTATTTCCACCGCCTCTAGAAAAGCTGGTGTTGCAGGTCCTCCCTAGCACCCAGGAGCTCCTCGATTTCCCTTTGAGCATCACCTTTTTGCAAAAGCATGTCTAGAAGCCACAATGTACCTCGTGAGGCATTTGGGACCCTTTGGAATGACAGCTTATGTAGTTCTCATTATCATTGACAATACCCTTTCTGGTGATCTAAACCTGAGGGGCTTAGAGACTCAGAACTAACTTTTAAGCTCTTTCTTATTGCCTTGCTACCTGGATTTTACTTGGTATGTTCCCAGATTTACTGTATCATGTATTTGTTACTTAAACCTAAAGCTTTATACTATTCTACATCCTGTTTCCCGCCTGCATATATATATATATATATATAACTTGACAGAAAATGGCTAAAAGTATTTCTAAATTACAATTAATCTCCTCTAAGAGACCATACTGCTCTATATTTGGTAGATCCCAGAGATACTGTGATTTGTGAATTATTTCTTTGTGATGAAAAATAAAGTTGCCACCAGGTATATGAACTTCTGCTAATATCTGCTAAACTGTATTCATCCAACATTATTCACACAGGATAGCTTAATCACAAATTAAATCCATCCTTTAATTAGATAGCAGCATAATAAAATTTTCCCAATAATTAACATTTCTACATGCTGAGTTTGCAAGTTTCAGCAATCAGTCACTCTCAGGAGAAAAAGCAAAAGTAATTGGTAGTATGTTAACTGCCTGAATTACTTCTTTCTCGAGTGTAATGAGATTTATTAATCACCCCATTTTATAAATGACTTTTTTTTTTCCTCTTTCTTGTGTCTTGATAATGACAGAGGCTTCTGTCACAGGGTGCTTCAAGGTGGAACTGGTGCAGCTGATACTGGACAAAAGCAACAATCTCTGCCTGGGCCTCATATTCAGTTTATCCAATCAGCAGAGAAGAGGTTTTTATCTTTTTTTTTTTTTAATTGTTGTGTTATTATTGTAGATTAATCTGACTGTCACAAGCATTAGTCAACTAATGTTGTTAAGTACAAAACCCCCTTATTCTACATTTAAAAATTTATCACTCTACAGGATTCAGTTATTCAGGCTAATTTTTTCATATTAGTGCTTTGCCTCGGGTTGACATTTTTAAAGCTTTAGCTAAAACAGCATTTTTAGAGAAGATTAGTGCAAAGTAGACAACTCTAGCAAATTTAAAATTACTGCCCTGCATTTTTTTTTGAAAGAGCCTTGAAGCACTAACAAGTGACTCGTGAAATGTCTCCTTAATTCTTGTCAAAAACTCCATCGTTTTGAGCAGCATCACAAGATTTTCAGATTCTTCACACATACTTCATAGAGATGTTACAAGCTTTCTGTTCTGGTCATAATCCTGTGCCTCTATACTCCTTAAGTTCCAACAAACTTCTTGATTGACAAGGAAAGTTTTCTGTGAGATCAGATCAGGCAACTGTGGCAAAATTCCAATATCCTTCAGTCAAAAGCAGAAGTACTGTCCTGTGTTGTTCTGGCTGCTTGAACAGGCCATAATATTTTGTCCCATCTCATAATGTTGTATATTAGTATTTCTTAGCACTTTTTAGCCCTTATTATTGAATAAAGCCTCTTTACCTAGGTTAAAAATCAATTCAGATTGACTTCCACGGAATGGCTTCCACATCATTTTACATGTAAAGCAACAAGGAGCTGCAAAGCCAAATAATAGGACACACTTCGAAGTGGCAAATAGACACTTTGCCATGTAACCACACTGCTCTTCAAAATGTTTGTGTTGAATCTATAAGTTTGACTGAACATTGTTCCCCTCTTCCATCCAAAGACAATTTCAACAAGAAAAATTAAGGTTAGCCACAATCCTTCAGTCTCAAAATTCATGTCAATGTCTTCATTAGCTGAGGTGGTTCAGAGCTGAAGATTGTATAATATGTTGAACCCCTGCAGATGATCACAGCAGGCTTTGGGTACACCTGGTTTTTAATTTGCCTCTTTCAAGCAAGTACCTGCAATAATTTTACTGGTTACCATATAGGTGCTCTCCAGTTAACTTCTGCATCCCATTCTCCATCTTCATTTGCATAAAAATGTATATTACTGTTACTAAGGCTTATTGTAAAATGTAAACAGAAGATAACCTTAAGCAGTGGCATCTCTTATTAGAATCTTGAATCTTAGCTTATGTGACTTAACATTCAAACTCATTTCAATCAAATTCATCAGTTGCATTATCCATATTTAAAAGAACTTGACCTTTCCCATGTTTTGCTTCCATAAATAGTTAGCATACTTCCCATCCCATTGTATTATTAAAGTTTTCACTGCACATGGCAAAATATGGAATTACTGTATTAAAACTGAATACAATTGGAAACATGCTATAAGGAGTTAATAAGGTTAAAGTACTGCTGCTTTTTAGTCATTTCCCTGTGTGTACTCAATCCTCTTGTACTATCCTTGCTGCTCAGATTCGTTTCTATAAACTGGGAACTGCAAACCCAAAAATGTCTGTGAAAAGAATGTCATGCAACCAGCGGCTTCCTTCAGTTCCCTCCTCATGCCCACATGCTCAAGAGTGATCACAGCCATGAATGTGGTGCCAGTTGAACACCCGCCGTTCCTGGCTGACCAGCCAGAGCCAGTCAGTCAGGCATCCGCTGGCTCTGACTTAGCATGCCCTTTGCATACTTGCTTAACATTTTAAGCTTCAATTAGTTGAAATTTATGTCCAGTATCACCCTATTCATTTGCACAAATACCTGAGATGACCTTTCTGATGGGTCAAATCTTTGAAATTAGCAAGCAAGACCAAGTAAGAAAAGTGAATGGTTCTGAACAACAATATGCAAATGTCACCAGCACATGTCATTTAAGTTTGAACGATAAAATTTGTGTTGGTCAGAAATCTGGAAATGTTCCCATGTTTTCTAAACATAACGAGCTTTCTCAATGGTGTGAACTTCCAAGTGGTTCCTTACGCTGGAAACCTTCTTGAGAACAGTGGAAGCTGTTGACTCTGCCTTCACATATTCACAGATTAGTTAATTTATACTGTAGAGTGAAAATGACTATTTGTAGCAGCATTTCAGTAATACTGTGTGCAGCGGAAGGACAAATATTCCATATTTATGTTTATATTTTAATATTAAATGTTAATACTTCATTTTTATGCTAGTTTAAAATGTTTAAATTTATGTTTAAATTGTAAAAAAGGTTTAAATTTTCATATTTATGTTTAAATTTTAATTATATTTAACAACTCTATCCACTTTCTCTACCCAAAAGCAAAAATATCTAGAACTATTTGAAAATTTCAATTGTAAGCCAATAGTAGACAATTATAATAGTACTTCAGCAAAATGTCTTTGAATGATAAGTGGATTGAAAATAGATACTAAATGTGTTCATGTATTTAAAGAGTAAAATCAGTTCTGCTTAACTGCAGATCACATCTAATGGCTAGTTTTAATGCCTTTCCAGAAAATAAGAGGTAGGAGAAACAGCAAATGTTTCCCTGCAAATGTGTAAACTGCCTGTTATTATCTGCTTTTCAAAAAAATAGCATTTGAGTATAAGATTAGCATGAAATCTAATCTCTTCAAACACCTGTAATGGCACTCAGTTGAGCACATACCTAAATAACCACATGCACAGCATGACAAATGCTTTGATTTCCTAAATAAAATTCACACAAACCCATCTGTATATAGTGCAAGCTATGAAACTGACTCACTCCATTATTTTAACGAAAATCTCTCAGATCATTCGGTACTTCACCTTTTAGATACTGTTTAAAAGAAAGAAAAAAAAAAGCACAAAAAAGCAGAGTTATAAAAAACTCATGGTGAGAAATACAAAAGACGATGGAAAGTAGGAAATTTATGAATGTAGTATCTGGGTCAAAAAACAACAAAGAATAGCAAACATTAAGCATTAAAAATTGCCTAAGACATATGAATGATGATGTGAAAATAATAATGATGATAGCAATTTTATGTTTATGCAGCAAAAGTTTGATTCTTATGCATTAGTACAATAAAGGATTCACTTCTTTATCTGTGGCTTTGAAGAGATGAGGGAAGATGAGTGAATTGTCAGGTTGAATTAACATTTTGTCATAGATTTTTATAGCCCCCAGAAAATAAGATTGAGCTAATTAGTTATAAATCACATTCTGAATGTATTAACCTAATTCTTTTAGAGAAACTTTTCTTTCATTAAATTAACATTAAAATACTTGAGTTATAATAAATGCAACAGAATAAATGTTTCTAAACCCATTGAGTGACTATGAGAGGTTTCCTTCCACTATTGGGTCTACCCTCCAGGCTATTTCTTTGTAAGCCTTGGAATATGATGCTTCTTTTGTTTCAAGTTTCAAAACAAAAACTATAAATTCTTACTAATAGAAAACCATGACCTAATCCCTAGATCAGTTAGGAGGACATGCATGCAGTGAAGGCATTGAAAGGTTTGACGGGAGTTTCCAAACTCCAGGGTGTTCAGTCTCATTTTCTTAAACAAGAATACTTATAATAAAAAAAGAAAAGACAATCATTTGTAGGTTGCAAGTCCCAGATCTTGTTTATTTATAAAGCAATAAATATTAGAAGCACAAATAAATTGCACGGGTGTGTAAACAAACTGTACAATGACTGAAGAGTTCAGGAAGGGTTGCCAGAAGACTCCAAGAAGCATATTTTCGTCATCCTGAATGGGCAGTAAATTTAGGGAAAAGCGCTTAGAAGCACTTGCGGTGGACAATGGATGGGCCAGCTTCATCATACTCCTGTTTACTGATCCACATTTGCTGGAAGGTGGACAGAGATGCTAGAATGGAGCCACCAATCCAGACAGAGTACTTGCGCTCAGGTGGGGCAATGATCTACAATAAAGAAAAACAACAAACTCTCATTTAACAGTTACATTTCTGAACAACGAACTTACATCAACAATGTAACAAAGCAATAGATATTTCCTTAAGTAAATAAGGAACTTCTCTATAATAACAATATTGATCTTCAGCAGCTGGTACAATACATGTAATATTCTCTAAGAAAAAGTATAACCCTGTTTTCCTCTTTTCTAAGACTTTCTTCCAATCAATATAATTGTGCTGTTTAAATGGAATTTCTTCCCCTTGGTCCATCAGCTCTTGATCTCGCTTTTGAGTTGTTTCTATATCCCAGTTTAATGATGTGGACATTTTCCCCATTCTTACCTACATTTTATAGTACAGAGTCAAATTCCTCACCTTGATCTTCATAGTGCTAGGAGCAAGTGCAGTGATTTCCTTCTGCATGCGATCAGCAATGCCAGGGTACATTGTCGTTCCACCTGAGAGGACGTTGTTAGCATACAGGTCCTTACGAATATCAATATCACACTTCATGATACTGTTGTAGGTAGTTTCATGGATACCAGCAGATTCCATACCTACAGAAGAAAGAAGACAAGTAGATCAGTAAATTATACAAGAGGTCTTCATGATGAGAACTCTCAACATTTCTCATCATCAATATGAACTACTATAATATTTTTGTTGCAAAATTGCTTACTGATTATTAAATGTTGCAGAAAAACATTCAAAAGAGGAATTACAGAAGTAGCTAAGAAAACAAAAAATTGTTAGAAAGGGTGAGAATCATAATGCATATGAAAGGGAAGGTACTCAAAATATACAGTAAGAGAAGAGGTAGATGCATAAGATAAACTAATTTGGTATATGGCAATGGGAGAAATTTATAGAATAGAATAGAATAGAATAGAATAGAATAGAATAGAATAGAATAGAATAGAATAGAATAGAATAGAATAGAATAGAATAGAAACTATGTGCATCAGGTTATGTCAGATTCTCACAAAAAGCATTAGCTGAGTATAGAAAAGACAGCAATAAAGACAATGAAAGCAGCTGAAGCAGAACTAAAGGAGACAATAGTAGCTTCGTTTATTTTTCAGCCTACTCAAAATATAGTCTATACCATTTATAAACATTAGGGCAAGACATAACCAAGATATGGACCAAGATATTAGCACTTGGTGGTAAGGAAAAAGAAACCAGAAGCAAGTGTTTGTAGGTTGCATTCCAATTCATTAATTTTAACAGGTGCTTCCTGAAAGGGCTGACACTAGATCCACAGTAAGATGTCAGCTGATGAACAACTGCATTTATTGCTCAGGACTTAGGGTAAAAGCATTTGCTGTATCTGTCAGCTGCTCTGACAAACAGCGAAGATTACCATCTTGATGACAGCAATGTTCAGTTACAGTACGTATAAATATATGCACACCTTTGTTCAATTTTTTTTCTTCTCTGAGGCAGCTTACTTCTTCTTGCAGTCAGGTACTGTTTTAAGTGTAAGCTTTATAAACACAGCACTGGAAACTGTTCTTTCCATTATGACCTGATGATATTCTAACTTCATTTTATCATGAAAATTGTGACCCTCAAATCTGGTATACAACTTGCAACAAGACCCAGCTAATTACCAGCTGAGCTTGCACTAAGCACAACTTACAGGGACCAGATGATCTAACTCATTATTCATGTTTGATTTTGTGTCAAATTTAGATAAGCAAGAAGAGGAGTGGGACACCTTCTAGATTTTCTGATTCTTTCATGCCTCCTACTGAAAGGAGAATTTCCTGGGAGCACTTACCAATAAAGGATGGCTGGAATAAGGTTTCAGGGCAGCGGAAACGTTCGTTACCAATTGTGATCACCTGACCATCAGGCAATTCATAGCTCTTTTCCAGAGAGGAGGAAGAGGCAGCAGTGGCCATTTCATTCTCAAAGTCCAGTGCAACGTAGCACAATTTCTCTTTGATATCACGAACAATCTCACGTTCAGCTGCAAGTACATGGGACTCAAATCAAGGTTTGGACAAACAAAACAGTAGAGGAAGAAGATGGGCCAAGAGAGATATGAAGATTTTCACAGGAGGGCAAAACTGAAGGACTGACCTGTTGTCACAAAGGAATAGCCACGCTCTGTGAGGATCTTCATGAGGTAGTCAGTCAGATCCCTGCCAGCCAGATCCAGACGCATGATAGCATGAGGCAAAGCATAACCTTCATAAATAGGTACATTGTGGGTGACACCATCTCCAGAGTCAAGAACAATACCTGGGAAAGAAATGTCAGAGAGCAGCTTGAATCACCTAGCAAATGCTTTGAGCCCTTTGGTAGGGTGAGCAGCAACAAATACAACAAAAGATAGGATTTCTCAGGCAGTATAAAGAAGCTGCATTCTATTTGAGCCATAAAAATCTTGCCCATTCCTTGCCTATTGCTTGCCTGGACATCCCTGTTTGGCTTGAACTTTCCCATACATATTTTAAGCTAATCCATACAAACAGACTTCCACCGCTACTACACTGAGCAGTAAGTATATTTGCAATAGTGATTATCCTGATCCAATAACGGGCATCTTTTGGGCCCCATTTAAATCCTGAAACTGGTGTAATATTGTGTAACTGTAGTATCTTCACAGGAATGTCTCCTCATTCTCGCCATGACAAGGCGACAGGAGAGTCAGTTCCACAGTGCCCTTCTGAAAGCAAAGCAGACAGGTCTACATTGTCCTTTCCACAGCCTATTTTGTACCAGCTTTTCTGCTACTCTTCTCACTGATCATCATAAACAAAAAATACCTAGTTTTCTGCAGATTTGAATGAGTTATGGTTTTGTTTGTTTGTTTGTTTTTCCTATTTGGAGTGAGAAGGAAGGAGGGTTCCCGATAAATACTTTTAATTTTTTGTTTTACCTGTTGTACGACCAGAGGCATACAGCGACAGGACAGCCTGGATTGCCACATACATAGCAGGTACATTGAAGGTCTCAAACATTATCTGGGTCATCTTTTCACGATTAGCTTTAGGGTTCAAAGGGGCTTCTGTGAGCAAGGTAGGGTGTTCCTCAGGGGCCACACGGAGCTCATTGTAGAAAGTGTGGTGCCAGATCTTTTCCATATCATCCCAGTTGGTGATGATGCCATGTTCAATGGGATATTTCAAAGTAAGGATACCTCTTTTGCTCTGAGCTTCATCACCCACATAGGAATCTTTTTGACCCATACCAACCATAACACCCTAAGGGAAGAAAATACAGAAAATCATTATTTGAGGAAAACAATATCACAGAGCCCAAACAATCACATCACAGACAATGATGCTATTTTCAAGCAAGGTCACACCACAAAAAGGTTGTTTTGGAAAAGAAATTAGCATTATTGAAATATTAAGTCAACAGAACTTGAAGTTTTCACATAAACCCCTTTTTTCTTTAATACATCTTTTATTTTCTATTACTTCTTTCTGGTCCAAAAGTTTGACTGAAAGTAAACTGCACAATACCAGGAGCAGGAAAAGAAACAGAGACATTCAAAGAAAGTTTATAAACAAGAAGATATGGAGGGAAATAAGCCTTCTAGTGAAGGAAGACACTGCCAAAATGACTACTGCTACCAAGTCTCAGCAGTAATATATTCACAATAACAATACACGAATTTTGAACAATTAAGTTTGGGGCGGTGGGGGGAAGCCTTACAAACTTTTTACCAAGGCAATTGTGGGAGAAAAAGTACAGTATTTTCTGTGTGCTGATTTAACTGTAACAAAAGAGGAGGATGACATAGGAACAAAGCAAAGGAGGCTTAGAAAGGTAAGATCAGAGATAGACAAAAGTAGTAAAGGAAACTGAAAGAAGGTGTTTGGTATATGAACCATTGGACAAGATGGGTGGGAAGGGCTTTAAACAAACTGTATCATACAGAAATTCAGCCAATGGAGGTGCTATGAACTACCACCAGCTGCATGTCTGGCCTAGCGGATGGAGTGGGCGGCAGTTTTGTTGGAAGCTGGGTTTGGGCTCATTAAGAGAGAGAACAGAGAGTCAAGTTGAAAGCTGATGAATTAGAAATAGCTGGGGGAAAGGGAGACAGTAATAGAAAGGAGATAGGGACAACCAACAGGAGAGTTGTCAAGGGAAGCACTGGAGAGAACTGGAAAGGCATCTTTAGTACCACCACAAGAAGTGGGCAAGGGGAAAAGCAGGGCATTTGGGACAAGGCAGAAAAACTAAGGAAGGAAGGGGTGAGTGGAGGTGACTCCTGGAGGAGGGAGAAGGCTTGGTCCTGCTCCCCATGTTTACCTGGTGCCTCGGGCGGCCCACGATGGATGGGAAAACAGCCCTGGGGGCATCATCTCCGGCAAAGCCCGCCTTGACCAGCCCCGAGCCGTTGTCGCACACCAGCGCGGTGGTCTCCTCGTCGTCACACATCTTCGGAGGGAGGCACGGACCTGAAAAACAACGAGGCGGCACGTCTAGATCCCTGCGGACAGCGCGGCGCTGCCGCCCGTCCCTGCCGAGTCCCCCGGGCGGTCCTTCCCGTCCGCCATCCCGGAGGGCACGGCCGGCGGCGGAACACAGAGCGGGAAATTTGACTGGTCCCAGGAGGATGCTCGATGGCTCAGCCACGCGCGCGGACAGGGCTTTAACTGGGATCCGTCAGCCGCTTTCTTCTCCGCGCTTCAAAAGGCGCCCCGGCTTGCAGAGCGCTCATTAGGGCATCATTAGCGATACCCTCAGGCCGCTCTCCGAAACAGAAGAGTAAGCTTTTGAAATCGCAGAGTTCGGCCCTGCCCAGAGCATTTCACAGGCGGCGGGGCGGCGCGCCCCGTCGGGCCGCGGTGTCTGCTGCTGTGTGGAGGGCGGCGGGGGACGGGAACGGTGTCCCCGGCCGAAATTACGCCAAGCTGGGACGTGCACAGGCAGAGCGGCGGCTGTACCTTCAGGACAGGTACCCGCCGCCCGTCGGTACCTGCCATCCATCCCGTCCCATCCCTCCCTGTCCTCCCCGAGCCGCCTCGCGGGGCTGCGGGCGCTGCCGCACTACTCACCAGACCAGCACCGGCGGCGGCGGGGCTGCGGAGGAGAGCCTGGGTGCCGTGTCGGCCGAGACGCCCCAATTTATACCCCCCTGAGGGGCAGCGTCGGCCGGGGCCGCCGCGGGATGGGGCAGCCACCTTCTCCTTATTTGGTCGGCTCTGCGCCATTGAGCGGCCGCGCAGCCATGAATGGAGCCCGGCCAGCCCCGCCGCTGCCCGGCTGCCCGGCCCATGTAAGGCAGGCGCGGGGCAGCGCGCCCCCGGCCCGCCGCATGGCCAAATAGGGAGCCCCGCGCAGCCCCTCGGGGGCCAGCGCTCCCAGGGAGCCGCCTGGCAAGGTGGCCTCCCCGGCCGCTTCCCAGGGGCTCGGCTTGGCTCCGGCCGCCGCTGCCCCGAGGTGTCGACACCCGCCGAGTGCTGGCCCAGGTGGACCCAAAAACTGGGGACGCTCGGGCTTGGCGGACGGTGCGGGGGAAGCTGCACGGCTGTTTTATACCCCAGCTTTTCGTTTTTCCACTGAAAACGAGCTAGTCGAACTCCTGTTTTTTCGACGACCCGTGAGGTTTCTTTGGTGCCAACAACTGAAGCTTTTCTACTGCTTGGAGGCAGCACCTGCTGCCTGTGTTGCCTTAGGAAGGAGCAGCACACACTCAATTTCTTCTAAATGAGCACATGCAGCAAAAATCGTGCTTCTCTCTGCTTTTTGCTGACATCTATAACACAAAATGGGATCTACTTGTTTACATTAATATGCATATACTTAAACTCCTATTTTTGCTCTTTTAATGCACACTTGATCAGTAATGAATAGTGATATGTATAGGGTGGAGGATGAGAGATGAGAATAGTTTGGACAAAAACCAGCTATGGTATTGATGTAATGTGGCAGTGGTTTTCCTGCTCAGTTGTTGAAACATCCACATTGATAATATGTTCCAGCACTGAAACATAGAAAATGCATGTATTGTCAGATTTTTCTTTTTTTTTTTTTTTTTTTTTAGTTAAAAATAGAAAGACTGGAGAGGCATCCCTTGAGTGGGTTTGGCCTGGTATGTGTAGCAGAGATTGTCAGCGTGTGTCCCAGAGGAACTGCATTATAACGCAGAGTACTGTGACCTCCGGGAGCTCAGCTCATAAACTGCTCAATGTCTGCCTGTGTGAGACACAATGGGGGAAAAAAAGAATTGAGATTTGGGACAGACGGGAAGGGTGGGGTGTAAAGGTCAAGAGGGGAACACAGTAAACTGGATCAACTGCTTAAACACAGGTCCTGTTTATTAGATGCCATACAAGGGCTGACAGCCATCACATGGTTATATACATCTTAAATGCAGTGGAAGGAAAGAGCTCGTGAATGCAGCCCAAGCTGCAGTTGGGGGACTTTGAGGGGTGTTGATGCAGGAGCTATCTTTGCACGGTGGTTTGGCTCTGACAAAGGGTACAAGAGCTGGAAGTCGCTGACTACTCTTCTCTGAACTGTATCCAAAGGGGGCGTTAGAGACTCTCAGACTTTAATTTCTTCTGAAATTGGAGACAGTGGAATCAGTTTGCTCATTTCTGGCACAATTAACGAGGTGGTTAGCTCCACCCTAACCCCAGTTTATCTTGGGGTTGTGCCCAATTCTGAGCACAACTTTGAACAGATGTAGCAACAAACTTCTTGGCCATTGGTAGCTCCTGCTTGTCTTTAAATGCCTTGAGGAGAGACAACCTGTTTCAGGTGAGAGACTATTTGTGTATACAGGTGTGTGCATGTATATTTCACATATGTGTATATATAAATAAATATGTGTGTATATGTTATATATGCATGTATGTATGTGTGTATATATATATACACACGTTTTGGTTTGGCTGGGGTTTTTTGTGTTTTTTGTTTGTGGTTTTTGTTTTTTTGTTGTTTTTTTTCTTAGCTACTTAAGAAAGGAACGTGTAGGACTGTGAAATACAGTGACCTCAAAAGTTCAAAGCGTGGAAAGACTCTACTTCATTGCCTCTGCTCTGGACAAAGCTTGGTTCTTAGTTTTCCTGGTGGTGATGAAAAAATCAACCAAAATCAATACCGGTGGAATAAGGACCTCAAGTGAGTATATCTTTCTCTAAACCAATTATGCATGGGTAACAGAGAGAAAGTATTTTGGTACTAGTAATGCTTATTTATATAAAAATATATATGTATTTATATTTCTACTGGGATGTATAGGCATATACACCCTGGAACAGAGTATCATTTCAAAGAAAAAAAACTTCATCATATGCTGCTTTCAATTTTAAAAAAATCAGCATATTTTATTCTGTGGTTAGTTTTGCCATATGTAATTTAAATCTACCTTTTTTTTTTTTCCTAGCACTTCTTTTCTACAGAAACCATATAACATGAGGGATTGACTAGCTTCTCTGGCACTAGAGATTAGTTTACAGTGTTATCTCAGCTGTTCCTCCATTCTGAGGTGTTACAGTATTTACATAGAAGCCCGCTGCTGATAACTGCATTGAATTCCTCCCCAATCAGACTGTCACATCCTGCATTCCCTTTGGCTAGAGAGACAGACTCTGCTGAAACTGAGACAGAGCCAGGTCTCACTGCAAAATCTGCACAAAACAGTCTGTATTTTCTTGTTTCCTTTATAACTACATATCAGCTTTTTCTACCCTTTCCTCAAATTTTAAATTTCTAATCCAGCAGGACTCACATCTAGGATTGTGATGCACTTGAGAGCTCATCAGTCCCGCCCTGCCCCCCTCGCCCCCCTGCCCCCCCGGCCCCTCCATATTTTGCAAGGTCAGATGAAAAGGGCACAACAACAACATAAACGTAAAACTAAAATCTCATCTGCTTCCTTGTAGCCATTAAAAAAGTACCCAGCTAAAGTTATTCCTTTGGCCAAAATCATTCCACTTTCTGCAATAAAGTTATATTACAGCCTCAAGTAAACCAACCAAGCAAATAAAGAAGGAAAAACCTACTGAAGTGTGTTATGCAATGTCATCTAGAGGAAAAATACTCTAGCGTCTGACTGACGAGGGTCGCCATATGCTGTGTACGTTTCTCATTGCTTCACTGTCAGGAGTGACACCAGAGACAAAGGAAAAACTGGCAGTGTGGAGTATTGGGGGAGCAGAAAAGATCTGCAGAGGTCATGATCTGCATGTGCAGCCTGAACAGACAGGAGCATGGAGCCTCAATGTCTACACAAAATTAATGGGGTAGCAAAATTATATATACATACATATATTTATATGTGTGATACATGCACATAGGCAAAACTGGATGTGTTATTCAACTAACAAGACACTGTTGTGACTGCAGCTAGAATCAGAAAATGAGTTCTTACCTCTGCATGGTAAAAATGTGAACTAAAAAAAACCACACTGTGATCTTACGATGCCCAGAAATCCTCACACTGCTATTCAGCTTTCGAATGGAGGAAAAAAAAAAAAAGCTTAAAAATAAAGTCTCAATTCTTCAAAATCTTTAAAGCATAGAACACTTATTGCAACAGAATTCACATTATTTACAGGAGTTAACATTGCATTCAGAAATTGAAAATGCAGAGGATCAAGCCCTCTCTCTATATTTTTGTCTTTCAGATTATTCTTTTATTATCTGTACATGCTCCAATAAAAACAATAAACTTTTCCTAATACACCAATCAATTGCATGACCATATACCCTGACCTAGCAGGTCGTAGAGCAAATGACTTCTCACTTAAAATCTGCTGTTTCTAAATGCAGTGGATGATGACATATAAAATCTGTCCTAGCACAGAGCCAAATGTTACCTCTCTTCAGTGACAGGCCAGTGTAATCTTTGTAAGAAATTTTACTTTTTCAACAATAAGAAGCGAATGCCACTCTGACAGGTTTTCTTGTGTCCCGTGACAGCTGTTTGGAGCTATATGTGCTTTAGAAATGTAAGAATCATCACAGCAATGTCTTATTGATAGGCACGAGTCCTGTTGAGATGAGAATGCCAAACATACAACATATAATGAATATCGCTGTCATGAACCAGTCACTGTCACAAAGGAGTCATATGTGGTTACCTGCATCTCTGTAGCTATGAATCTGTCTCTGTGTGTATGTAGACATACAAAGAGAAGCCAGAAATTCTGCAGTCACCATCAGTCTGAAGTTGTTCCCTATGAAAAGGTCTATTACACTTTTCCAGTCAGATTTTCAGCTTCCCAAGTGAGAAGTCTTTCTTCTGTTCTGCTAGAGGAGAGTCTCCCATTTTAATAATCACACTGTCAGGGAAACTTCTCCAGATAATTCATGGGGTATTTCCCTTTCTCAGTTGTGTCTCATCCACCCTAGTAATAACCGATGTTTCATACTGAATACTTTCTCTGTCTTCTCAGCGTTGAAAGCCTTTGCATAGTTGCAGGCTGTTATCATCTCTCTGCGTCTCTTTCTCTCACTCACTCATGTACTGCTGCACATCTATAATTAACCTAAAACATCTTAAGTGTGCACTGAAATGACAGAATAATGAGGAGAGCACTACGAGTTAGAGATGCAGCTAAACATCTTGTTATGAAGGTGGGAGAATCAAGCATGGGTAATGTAAATGGAGGTGAGTAGCAGTGAAAGGAATTTGTGTTTCTGAATCTCTGACTCTTCAGAATCTTTATTTGCCACATCACAAAGAAAGGCCAAGACTCTGACACTTGTTAAATCTGCTTTGCAACAGAAGGAGGGCTCAGAGAGTGCCCAGAGATCCCAAAAGCACTGTGCCTGCATAGGAGGAACGTCTTGCTTCCAGAAGTGCTATGCTTCTCTCACAACCCAGAGCATGACAGGCATGAGAGGGTAGGACTTCAGCATTTCACACTGTGAAGGCTGCAGGCTACTCTGAAATGAAATGCAGCCCATGGAAACTGCTGCAATTCAGGCTCCTCATGCACTGAGGGACGTGGAATCGTTCAAGAGGACAGAAATATGTCCTGAACACTTCAGCTGTTGCCAGCATGTATCACAGTTGCCAGTCCTGTGCAGTGTCTGTGGGAGATACCTGCCCAACATTAGAGAGCTGATGGGCAGTATCTCTAATAGCATTTCTGACAGTATCTCTAAATCTCATTTCAACTGTGTGTATGCTTGTTCAGTATCACACTATCATCATTTCATACTTGACGAGTCCTCTGGCTGCTAGTACCATATCAATAAATCACAATTCCAAAGGCAATGGATAAATGCTACATGTATCAAAGATGGTTTGACAATATCTTACATTAGGAATATTTCCAAATCCCACCAATGCTTAAGGCTAAATTCTGCCCAGTTAAATTACATTTGTGATTATTTTAATTTGAATTATATTTCTTTCTTATATGTGACTGTAAAAAGCTCAGAATTGCAGAATGGTCACCCAGAAAGCATAATGAAATTACATGGAATGTTAACAGATGTTTTATTACTATGTAAATTATGTAGATTGATACCTATATACTTAAATATGACAAAGGAGGAGTGAGAGAGAAGGCAAGATACAGGCTCAGAAACTTGCAGCCAAAGGCACTTCCTCACCTTGATTTATGTCTCACTCCACCTTCAGTCTCCTTCAAGCTCACTTCTCTGCCATAGATTCTGCACCTGTCATGTTCTATAGAAAGCGATCAGGACTTCATAGGCCATGTTTTGATCTTCAAATTTAGCATCACAACTGCTACCAGACCAGTGCCATAAGCAGATGCAAATCTACTACCTATGGTGGTGTTTTTAGCATATGGCTGTAACCTTTCAGTTTAGTCTAGTTCTCTACTGTAAGTCCTTCTGTAAGGTCTCTGAGTCACAACCTCTTACGGTAATTCATGTCAAAGAGTTTCTAAGAGCAGTTCAGAATGTTTCATACTAGGTATGAAGCTTTTCCCCTTTTCATTGCTTCTTATGTCGCACTCTTCAGCAAGTTCTCTTTTATTTATGTTTTTATCACTTTCCCGCTATCCTCACCTTCCTTCTCTTTTCCATCTTTGTTTACCTCACCACATAAATGTAAGTTCTTGAGCTCCATATTCTCCAGTATGCATAGATTGTTGTGTGCAGTGACCTACATGCAAAATGAGAAGATATTGACTTAATTAAGATAAAAGAGGATTTAATTTGCAAGGAAAAGTTTCCCAGAGAAACAAGAAACCTATCCATTTTCTTCCCCAGCTAGCATACAGTTGTATGAATATTAAATATAATATGTGTTTCTTATCTTTACTGGCTTATCACATAGGTCAGTCTTCTTATTTATAACCCAACACATTACTCTGCTTGAGCAGATTTGAAGTCCTTTGCAATAAGTAGGGTTCAATAATCTGAAACAAAAAGAAACTGGATCTACCAGCTGCTGCAAAGCACTGTGTGAGTTTCCAGATTTTTTCTCAGCTGCCTTTTGTTTTTCAGAATCAGAGACAGATGTCTCATAATTACAGGAAAAACAACAATGAAGCAGTCTATACTAATTGCATTCTAGCTAAGGAATCAACTTTTAATAATGGAAACCATCAAATGCTGGCTTTTCTGTTAACATCTCTACATGCATTCTTTTGTACTGTGTGTTAAAGTAGGAGGATCTACATTTCTTAATCTGTATAGATGGAGAGAAGGAAGTATTGCCTTACAGATGAGAAGCTAAGGTTCAGCAGTATGAAGTGACTTGACTGAAGTCATACTGGAAATTAGGAATTTATGTAAGAATTGAATCCTACTTCTGAAGACCAGTTTCAGCTGTTGAATAAGAAGTATGCCATTGTTTTCAAATATGAGTACATAAGGCTCTCTGAATCTGTGGTGTATGCAGAAGCAGTTTGCTTTGCCACGATTGATAGATATATCCTTCCCAAGAAATATAATTTTACAAGACCAAAAGCTTCTACTGCTGCTGTTAGGAACACAAAGATACTTGATGACCTGCATGTGACGATTCCAACCTACAGTTTTGCAGAATGGTAAGATGATTTAAATAGAAGCACCTCAGTTATTAACAAAGGATGTAGCTGGACCATGATCCACGGTGAAAACATTGCAGTAGGTGAATCTGAGAGCAGAACTGGAGGATGCTGAGACTGGCTTGGAACTTTCTGGCAAAGTTGTTTCTTTTCCTAAAAACTAGAGATTCTGCAAAATACATTTTACCCAATAAGTTTTGTACTCCATTTTTCAAAGAATGCTCTCCAGTCAGCTCATTTAATTTTCTTACAGGTTAAAAAAAAAATCCACAAATCTACAGATTTATTCTGCAGAAGAGCACTATCTGAATTATTAACAAAATATTTTGATTGACAGAAACACATTTTTTTCCAAATTTTGTTTCTGAGCATTTTTGAGATTTTTACCTCTTAGTCAAATTAAGTAGAAAAATATTTTTATATCACCTTTTTAAAAAAAAAAAATTGTAAAATTACCTTAAACATAGCCGTTTATTAATCAAAGCTTAAATTTTATACTAAATTTTTCTCTGGAATCTTCCTGACCATTAGAATCTCCTGAGAATTAAATAATTAGCTAGAACATTGCAGAAAGTTCCACAAAGCTACCTTACAAAGAGACTTTATGTAATACAGAAAACATTACAAGTGTAAGTTAGTGTATTCTGACTACATACAATGTTGAAAATGCAAATTCTATCCACTTTTTGCTATTCATTTCTCCTTATCTCCCGTTGGAATTGAGCAGAGAGAGATAAAGCACCATTTAAAAAATCTAGACTTTGCAGTGAAGAAAATAGGTATGGAGTCTCCTGGAGGGTTACAATCGAAAGGTTAAATGCATGTTTAAGGAACAGGTAACCTACCTAAAATCTCAGTGATTCAAGATCAGAGGAAGTACCAGATGGCATCAGTAAAATCTCCTTGGCAAAAATTCATCATTTAAGTCAACTGGGGAAAATGTTGCTGAAAATACAGTTTTAATCTGTTGCCTTAAGCATAGTAGATGTTTGCAAAAAGAAAAAAAGGTCAATTTGATGGTTCATAAAGCAATTATTTTCCAATAAAATATCTTCTAAAATAACACACTAAACACAACCAAAGGCAGTCATCACAAAAATAAAAACAACAACAACAACAACAAAAAGTTGTTTTTCTATTTTGCAAAACAGTATCAAAACTACTAGGTTGCCCTCAGAGGAATGACTCTCATGATAAGCAATTGTTTCCCAGTAAAAAATGTCTTGGATAGACCAAGGTGTTGGATAGATATTTGACAAAGCTTGACAAGCTGAAAAATTCAAATATAGCACACTGTCCTTCAAAAAGAGAAAAAGAAATTCCCTAAGACAAGGAACTCAGTAAAAATCAGTAAAAAAAAAGAAAATTTACTTGCAGAGTGAGGTTGCAAAGTCTCGAATCAGCCATACTCTACAGAGAATAGGGGCACAGAGGTGAGCTGACATTGCAATTACCCCCCAATACAGATAGTGAGGGCCAAGGTTTCTAAGGATTCAGACTTTATTCAGGCAGACAGATTAAAAGGGAAAAAAGTATGTTCATTTAACTTGTTTTAACCACATGACATTTGGACACTATCTGCCATGGCTCTGAGGGCACACACATCCCTGACTGCCCCTGCCTGGCCTCCCATGAGGCTCCTCCCCCCGCCCCGGCCATGGCCCAGGACCCCATGTCAGCCCCCCAAGGCCATCAGCCCCTGCCCCGGTGACACTGCAGCAGGGCAGATCTCCAGCTTTCCACATCTGAGCCTGCTTCCCCTCACCAGCCCTGTTCCTGATTCCCACCTGAACCTTGATGTCTCAGCCCTGCCTTGTCACTATGGACCTGCTGGCCACCAGCGAACCTGAACCCTGCCCTGTAGATTGACTTCATGTCTTGGCCTCAGACCTGCCTTATCACCATGATGTTGCCTTGTGATCTGGACTCTTGCTCAGACCTGGCCACCATCTCTAGGCCTTCCCTGCTTGCCTACTTGGGCACTGTGGGACTGGGACCTGGCTGGTGGGACCTCTGCCCTGCCTTGGCCTGGCTGACATATTGTCTTCCATGGGATCCCCCATGGATGTTGAGAGACCATACCAAAAGCTTTGCTACTGATGTTGCTGGCTGCACCACCCATTCCTTGTTGCTCTTTGCCAGCTATATTACATCTCAGCTTTTCTGGCTGACATACGACTTGCCTCTGCTCTGCTCACCACCATTCACAGAGGCTTTACATAGACATTGGGTTAAAAAAAAAAAGGAAATACCCAAGACACCTTCAGCCAAGTATAGCTAGTAGATTGCAGAGGCGTTTCATCTCTTATTTTCTCTCCCTTTGCTTTTCATGCCCAGAAGCCCACATGAAACAGAATGAGGCAGAATTTTATCTGTTGAGCTTCAAAGGCATTACGGTGCTTAGGGTACTAACCTAACAGCTGAAGAGAGCTGTATCTCACATCTGAGAAGAGTACTCTGACCTCTAATCTGTAATATAAGGGTGAAGGAATAGTTTCCTCTCTACCTCCACCTCATTTTCCATGCCCAGGTGGCACTTGGAAAAGAAGCCAAAAAAATAAACAACAAAGAACAAGTCCTGTCCAGGTTCTCAGGAAGAAAAGATGCTGACAATTTCCACACAGATTTTGGGTTCCAGCTTCCAAGTGAGCAGAGTATCTATCTGCTATCTTCTCCAGTTCAAGCACACTAACTCCAGAATGCAAGAGTGTTTCAGCTACATCCCAGGATTTAGTGCTTCAAGTATGTTAGCTCTAAATGCCTTACCATTACTTCAGCTTTTTCTGGCATCTTCTAGTGCCTAAATCACCTCAGTATATTTTAGGTGGAACCTACACACCTACATCAATTCCTAGATTCCTGTCTGAGTGACAGGTAACTAAGAATTAGGTACTGCAGCATCTCCAGCCTTCCTTACCTTTAGCATGCTACATATAATTTTTGAAAGCCAAAATTAAAATCTACGGTGCTTTCAAAATATACACCATTTTAAAGGTAAAGACCTTGAATACACAATCTCTGTGAAATGTAAATTGTATCAAAGCTTTTGGAAACTGAAAAGAAATGCTTTATCTAGTGTAAGGCTCATCTACACTGTTTCCTTTTTCTGCCATTGATGGCCAAGCTGCTTCCCAGTGAAGACCCTATGACAAATCAAGTTAACATTATCTAAATGGCCACTGTAAGAATTAAACTATTGCACCTAAAATATTGCAGTGTGTTCTAAGTACCTAAGTGCAAGAAAAATGGGAATTAACTAAAGAAATTCAGAAAGATTATTACATGTTTGATACAAAGTTCTGAGAATAAAATTTAAGGAATTGATACAAAATTCACCAAAATTCTTAATAAACTCTCGTTGGCTTTATAGGCTTTGGAGTAAGCCCAGAAAGTGTTGTCTGTGTGTATTGCCTTCCTGTCAAATTCAGGAGGACATAACAACTATTTATAGTTGACCTAAATACCCAACAATAGAGAAGTATTTATTTTGTAGAACTATAACTAGCAAATTTACTCTGGTCATGAATTCTTAATCATTGTATACCTTACAAACCTGTTAATTTATGTTGATGTCTTCAAAGGATACTGCGGGAGTTCAAATCCCAGCAGGAACATACAGTGATTTCCCTAGGGTTATTTGTATTGAATTACTTCACTGAAATACGATTTTGTTGATTGATTTCTACAGCACCAGGAAGCAAGTGAAATTCTACACAACCATAAAATAAATTAAAGTTTAAATAAATAATAGGACGAATGTTGAAAATATCATGTCTAAGCATATTCTGACAATTGAATCAGTTGGCCTAGAAGTGTATACACTAAGTAAGCCTTTAAAGCTTGAGACATTAAGAGAAAAAGCTGGAATATGCACTGTAATTACAGTCTTGTGCTAGCTAACAACCTACTGCTGTCCTAAAGTCAGTAGATTTCTAGCTCAAAACACAGGCCTTCCAAGTTTGGTATAACTAGGTTGCTCATATTTATTAGTGAATTTTAAACTCTCAGAATTCCTGTGAAGTTTTTATACATAAGGCAATGAGGTACAGATTAACCAACATAACGATAAACAAGAAGTTGTTGATTGTTCTGAAAAAGAAAATTAATCTGATAAGTACCACTCCAGTGTTTTAAGCATCAGTCCAGTACTCCTCGAGTTTTCCACTTATCATCCCATTCCAGCTGGTAGTTTAGGGCACGCAGTTTTATAGATGACTATAGCAAGATCAAATAGTTGTCATGATGAAGAAATCGCTTTGCTCAGCCAGCTTCTCCTAGCTGATCTGCTTGAAAGCCATAGAAAGTTCTTCTGGTTTCAGCAAAGTTGTATCCACCTTTAGCCACAGAGGAGTGAGATTCTGAGTTACATTATTAACAAGGAAAGGAAATTCTGAAGGGTTTACCTTTAGGAAAAATAGCTCTGCAGTATTCAAATGAAAAGAAAGAAGACAATCTTGAAATTCAGATGAGCATAGAAAAACTAGTGGGCTGAAAATCACAACAGCTTTACTTGAATTCTTGGTTTGCCTCCTGCATCTGGAAGTGCTATGAAAAAGCAGTTAGTTGGGTATCAAAATGTCACTGCTGCTAAAGTAACAAGTATGATGTCATGAGCAGGTTGATTACTTAACCTGGGGAAAAGTCATGTGGGATAAGTGAACTATAAGAGGAAAACTAAAGGAAGACAAGATCCTGGTTCTACACAGTACTATAGAAACTGCAGCCTGGGGAAAGAATGTTACAAAAGGTAAATGTTGGGTAGATACATCTACAAGTAAAATTTCAATAAAGCTAAACAGGAGGTTATTGCTTATGAATATTCAGGAGTTTGAATGGCCTGAGTTCGGGTGCCTTCATTTCTCTCACTTTCCATATTCAGAACACATACCATGGTCAATCTAAATTTCATATTTCAACCTTTTATATTAACATGCATGTTAGATGAAAGTTTAATGCCTAAGTTTTAGCTGCCTGCTCTGCCCTAGAATTCACAGCTCCTGAGTTCAGTGTTAATACACAAGGGAAGTTAAATGTTTTAGGGAACAGAATCAGCAAAAACTCCCAGAAAATCACCTCAGTCAGCATTGTATTTTCTCTGATCCTGTCCTCTAAAATATTAATCTTCTCCTATGTATCATCACCTAATTCAGCATGATAGCCTTTTATGAGAATGTAACAAGGTGGATGGATGATGGCAGAGCGGTGGATGTGGTCTACCTTGACTTCAGTAAAGCCTTTGACACAGTCTCCCACAGCATCCTCACAGCTAAGTTGAGGAGGTGTGGTCTAGATAATAGAGTAGTGAGGTGGGTTACAAACTGGCTTAAGGAGAGAAGCCAGAGAGTGGTAGTCAATGGTGCGGAGTCTAGTTGGAGGCCAGTATCTAGTGGAGTGTCTCAGGGGTCAGTACTGGGGCCGATATTATTCAATATATTCATTAACGATTTAGACGAGGGAATAGAGTGTACTATCAGCAAGTTTGCTGATGACACTAAACTGGGAGGAGTGGCTGACACGCCAGAAGGCTGTGCTGCCATCCAACGAGACCTGGACAGGCTGGAGAGTTGGGCGGGGAATAACCTAATGAAATTTAACAAGAGAAAGTGTAGAGTCCTGCATCTGGGCAGGAACAACCCCAGGTTCCAGTATAGGTTGGGAAATTACATATTAGAGAGCAGTGTAGGGGAAAGGGACCTGGGGGTCCTGGTAGACAACAGGATGACCATGAGCCAGCACTGTGCCCTTGTGGCCAGGAAGGCCAATGGCATCCTGGGGTGTATTAGAAGGGGGGTGGTTAGTAGATCAAGAGAGGTCCTCCTTCCCCTCTACTCTGCCCTGGTGAGACCACATCTGGAATATTGTGTCCAGTTCTGGGCCCCCTCACTTCAAGAAGGACAGGGAACTGCTGGAGAGGGTCCAGCGTAGGGCAACAAAGATGATTAAGGGAGTGGAGCACCTCCCTTATGAGGAAAGGCTGAGGGAGCTGGGTCTCTTTAGTTTGGAGAAGAGGAGACTGAGGGGTGACCTCATTAATGTTTATAAATATATAAAGGGTGAGTGCCACAAGGATGGAGCCAGGCTCTTCTCGGTGGCAAACAATGATAGGACCAGGAGTAATGGGATCAAGCTGGAACACAAGAGGTTCCACTTAAATTTGAGAAAAAACTTCTTCTCAGTAAGGGTGACAGAGCACTGGAATAGGCTGCCCAGGGGGGTTGTGGAATCTACTTCTCTGGAGACATTCAAGACCCACCTGGACATGTTCCTGTGCGACCTCACCTAGGCGTTCCTGCTCCAGCAGGGGGATTGCACTAGATGATCTTTTGAGGTCCCTTCCAATCCCAAACATACTGTGATACTGTGATAAGATGATGCTTGATGGTTGAGCCTAAATCAGGACAAGGGTCTTTATGAAATACCATTTGTCTCCAAAGCTTAGATGCTCTTTCTTACCAGTCTAGATTGACATTCTGAAATCACCTTCTAAGGGCTCAAGCCCCTTGCTACTCTTATTGAAAGAAACAAAATATATTTCAGTTATAGAATCATAGAATAGTTTGGGTTGGAAGGGACTTCAAAGCTCATCTAGTCCAACCCCCTGCAATAAGCAGGGACATCTTCAACTAGATCAGGTTGCTCAGAGCCCCATCCAACCTGGCCTTGAATGTTTCGAGGGGTGGGACATCTACCACCTTTCTGAGTAACCTGTTATGGGCAACTTTATTTTACAATGGCTTTTTAATTATAGTAGCTTACAGGCAAACAGCCTATGTGATCCTCTTGTGTTCTTACTGTGGTAGAAATACATATCCACACCTCCCAGAACCAAGTTACAGCCCATTCTAGGCAGGAGCTATTACAAGAACAATTATGGCTAGATATACGCAAGACTGAATCTCTCACTGTAGCTTAATGATGAGGTGCTTACTCAAAAGAGAAAATATGAGGTGTTCTGGGCCTGCTTCTGTACCTGTTCTTCCCTTTCAGTACTTTATCAAGAAACTGTTGCATATAAATTCTGTAAACTGTCCTTGGAGCTTGTTCTCTAAGCTGTAGGTTAGCCAAGATGCACTACCTGATTTCCTCAGGGACTTTGCTGTACCCTTCTTTACCACAGAGTTTCCCAAGGGTCCTGCAAAACAAGACCATACATTAATATCCACATATGAGATCTGAAATAGATTTGATGATATTAACATCCAAAGCATCACATCCAGAGCACATCCCTCTAGTAGCCAGAATGATGCCAAGACCCCTGCTGAAGAAAACATGTACAGTCATTTAATTTCTATTTAATTAGCAGCTTTAAGAGGACCATCTCCGACTTTCTGTGCTTTACTTTGCAAGCATGACATACTTTCACTGAACTGCCTTTGCACAAAGGTTTTGGTAGGTTAAAAAAAAGAAAGCTGGAATTCAGAATTGACATCATATGGCACCATAATGCCACTCTCCCCAACAGGGCTTGTGCCTTTACATTCACTGATATCACTGTCACAGGAGTCACAGGTTTCTACAACTGTGTTGGAGAAAAGTACAACTCCAGGGTGTCTGATTTTCCTCCAACTCTTCCAGCATCTCTTCACCTCCACAACCTTGTCCTTACCTACTTGTGGTCAAGTCCAGCTCCTCAACATAATCTTGTTTGGCTTCTCTAGTCTCCTAGTTTCAGTCCTCTTCCAGAAATCTATGTCTCTGCTTAAATTACTGGCCAGCCCTAATTGCACCATCTCTGAACCCAAACATTTACAGTTAACTTTGTTTTACCTTCTACAGTTAAGTCAGGAACCTTCTTCATTCATGTTGGAAAGACTACTGCAAATAAAGGCAAAACTCCTTCTTCTGCGTTCTGATGTCTGACCCCATCCAGCCGAAGAACACAAGTAAAAACACTGGGTTCCCTGTGTATGAATGGGCAATTATTGCATGCTCACCTGTTCTACAGGAATGGTGTGGACGTAGCCCAGTCTCATGCAACAGATGAGCACAGCTGAATACAGGCAGAGAAGACACATTCTTCAGAGATTTCAGCTGCTCAACACATACACATGGCTTTTCTAAGAGTTTATGAAGCAGTTGAATTTCATCAGTTTTTCCTGAAAGCAGCAAAAAAAAGTTATCCATCACCTCTATATTTCCCTGTGTCAAATTTCAAATGCGTAAATACTGGGGTGATTAGAACCTCTCAACAAAATGGCTGTGCTTTTTTTTTTTGTCTTTTTTTTTTTTTTTTCATATTATATATATATATATATATACTTTTCTCCAGCTTTGCTTTTGAAAATGGCAAAGTAATTTTGGGTTAAACTTTCTAAAATATCCATCCTGAGGGAGACTTTTACATGAAAAATTTCTGATGAAATGGTTACAGTTTTGGCAAGATAGAGGAGGTTTATTAAAATATCAAGTCCAATCTCCAGAGACAAAGTCATGTTACTTACTAAAATGTTTAGAAATCCAAAGTATGACACATAAATGGATGTACAAAGCTTAGTGTTCAATGGACCACAAAAACATAAAATATGTCAAACAAAGGACAAAGTAGGAGACATTTCAAAGAGGGTGTTCAAGGAAATTGTTTATTAATTCAATATACTTTAAATCAGTATAGTGAACCCACATAAGCAAAGCTGTTTCATGAAAAACTGTTCTGTACAGGAAATCAGCACAAAATGAGATGGTAAGGCACAGGATTTCTAATGTCTATTACAGAGGAAAAAATACACACTGTAAAGACAGCAGATCAGAATTTTGCTTTTCTTATTGCTGAATAAAGTACGCTGTAAATTAAAATAGTCACAGAAGTAAATTTCCAATTCAATATCTACTTTTCTCAAGTAGGTACATGCCACCTCTTAGGCAGTATCTTAAACTTTTTCATTAGATTTTGACACTGCACTCAAAACCTGAGAAAAGTGTACATAGCTACCTGCTCTGAGTAATTGGTCTCACTACTCATTTTCAAAGCAATAGCTACAACGCTTATCAGATATTTTAGAAGACAAACCTATGGATTGTTAAGGTTTCTTAGACACTCTCAAGAGAAATGTACACAGTTAAAAAGTAAGAAAAGTTTGTTTGGAACTGAAAAATTAACAAACTGTGAAATCCAGCAGCATACAGCTGAATGCTTGCCATTGCACACATTCTGAGCATGCTGCCTCCCCACACAGCAACACTTCGCTTAATTAATCTAGTCCTATTAAAGCAGTGAGAGGAGAGAGGAATCCATAGAGGGCACACAAGGCTACACCTATGGGCCAGTCAAGTAACATCAGCACAATGAGTCAAAATATTCCTCGCAGTTGCAGTCTGCCATCTGAAACCCAAAGACATGGAAAAGAAGGGTTAACTTTGACTGCAAGTGTGTCTCGAGCGATATGGATAAAACTCTCTTCTGTTTGTAAATCTCATTTTAGGGGGAGGAAGACATTTTCAGCGAAGAAAAATCTGTTTCCTATGTTTAACAAATGTCTAATGTAACAATTATCAAGTCACATATGCCTCCTGGGAAACTTTCTAAGGAGGGTAGGAAAATATCAGATTTGCTTTAATGAGCAGTTTTCTAGAGAAAAATGACTAGGATGCAAAGTTTGAACAGAGCTTTACAGAGATAAGTTGCAACATTCCTTCAACACTTGAGAAAATATGGCTATAGATGAAGAACACAATTTTAATGTTTGGAATATAATATGTTTGGTATGCAATGTGTTAAGAAAACCCCAAGTTGCAGACTGTGTCTGGACCACAAAGCTGCAGAACTACTCGGGTTGTCAACAGCAACCTAAGGAGACCTTCCATTGTGCATTCTTTGGCTTAATGAGAAACAGGTTGCACGCAACTAGTACCAGGTTAATTGAGTTTACATATCTGCTGGTCTTCTCATTATCACATACTCTCTGTGCTGAGCTTTGAGACCAGGAGCTTTATTTAACAGATCCATCAAGCCTATTATCCACCAAGACTATTAACAGTTACCTCCCCAATGACTGAGATGTGTTGTGACCTGTCAGAGCATTTTATTTCTGCCTTGTTCATTCTTTCAGCAGTCTGGAAAACTGCAGATATTATTATATGTATGAAAATGCTACATAATCCAAACCACAATCTGGCATTTTCTACTAGTCATATAAAATATCCAGCAGCTAAATAAACAAATAAACTGATCATACCCAAAGCACTTGAACATTTCCCAGTGTTTCCTTTTTAATAATTCATAACTGAGATTTCATGGTAAAATTACTAACTGCTCAGGAAATTATTTTAAAATTAAAAGGTAAACATTTACTATGTGTGGTATTATTCAGCCTAATGAGCAATCACTGTGGGTGGCATGCTATTATTGAATTAAACAGATTTCTTTAATTCAGATGCTAATAAAATAGATGAACAACATGGTAGCTGGCACTTATTTGAATTCAGGAAAGGGTAAACAACATAACAGAAAATAACAGTAACTTTGGATCTGTGGGCAGCCTAAACAGTCCCATTTCTTTAGCCAATCTAATTTAAAATATGACACTAATATATGTGCACATCATGTTTTGATTAGTGAAAACTTTTGGAGGAGAGACCTGGCATATCCTAGAGATATTAAAAATTAGTCTCCCCCTTCCTTCCATGACAGGGACAGAGAAATAAGTAAGGCTAAAAAAGTTTTGCAGTGATCTTACAGAAAACCCCACTGTGCCCTGTGGAAAAGAGTTCGTTTTGGAACAGAAGTACAATAGAAAGAGTAAAGAACCAAAGGGGGAAGAAAACAAGTCCCAGAATCCCTATGGGAAGGTTTCTGTTTGTATCAGTTATCACTTCAGATATTCCTCAGGTCCTCCGATTCCCTTCATTTTGTCTTTTCCATCTTTTTGTTAGATAACAAGAACACTCTAATATTTCTAAGGTATTTTCAGTCTGTATTTCTGTTACCACGTTTGCTATTTTTTTAAAGAAAGTTTACAATTGCTGTTGTATAGGCAGCTTTTTATAATTAAACTACATTTATGCTTCAGAAAACTCTGGTAAAATCCACTTAGGCTGTATTTAATCACATCAGAATGAAATGCTGTAAGATATTCTAAGTAACTTCCTTGTTACCTAGATATCTCAAAGAAAGTCTTAGCCACAAAATAATTTGACCATTTAGTTTAACAAAACATAGCCAGTGTAAATACATGGTGATCTGAATTATGCCAAAATTAAGTCTGAATTTTGTCTGTGTTTTTTTCACAGTGTATATGAAGAGGTGTAGGGGTTTTTTTCATAATTTTTTTTCAGCACTGAAGTTGCTAAACAAATATTATGGTTGAAAATTTAACTATATGGATGTCATGATATTCACAGTCATAACGCTGCTGGCAAGCCTGACAGCTTGACAGCTGAAATTTTCAACACCCAGTCAACTTAAACAGAAGAACTAATTTAAATAAAGAAACAACACAGGACTAGCAAAACATTTGTACCATATCTTTAGTCTCATCTTTGCTGTGCAAGCTCTTGAAATTCAGTTGCAGATGGCTATTTTTTTCTTCTATTAGAAAATAAACAGGCTAATCTTCACTCTGAATATGTACTCACTGAAATAATACTGCAAATTAGTGCTCAATTTCTGATTGCCTTTCATAAACAAACTAGTTAAATAGCTAATTAAAACTGTCTTCAAACATCTCAGTTGCCAATATATTCAAGAAGTCCTAAATCTGGCTTCAAGCTAAAACAAGACAAGAAAGTATAGTCTTTGTTGTTCTACTGAATGACTTCCCTGTTTCAAAAGGATTTTACTAGGGTATCTGAAATGTTGGTGGCCCACAACATTTAACCGAAGCACTATAAATACATTCAAGTATTTTCTCAGAGTTGCCAAAAAGATTGTTCTGGATAATTGTTCCTTATTGCCTAGATTGCTGATTTGAAAAGGATGCTGCAAGACTCACTGTTTTGTTGTGTGAGGTTTTGTTGTTTGGTTTTTGTTGGTTTTGGTTTCTTTTTTTCCCATCTATTGATATCTACACAGCCTACAGCTAGATCTGGAAAACAAACAAACAACAACAAAAACCCAACCAAAACCCACCAAACACACACAAACCACAACCTCTGTGACTACAACAGTATGTAAACATCAAAATCTGAAAATCTGCACATAACTCCTGCCAAAGGGTTGTGTGGCTCATGAGAGACCTTGATGTATGTGGCCTAAATTCAGAGTCAGGCAGCAGCAAATTAGGTTACTGGCAGTTTTACAATTTAGGCCAATTACACTAATACAAATTTTGAGTTATGAGGACATTAATTTTTTTCATGTTACATCCTTTACAGGCATACTATATCCAGTCCAAAATGTAAGCAAATTCCCCTCAACTGTGTAAGCAGTGCGACCATGTCCAAATTGCAAAAGGCTGCAGCAGAAAGCAGCAAAACTCAGCCAGCTAACAGTTACCAAGTCAGGGGAAAAGGGTCCTGCTACCAGCAAACTGCAACAGTGAACCCATGTCAGAAGGCGCAGGGGAAGGTTCCCACCCAGGCTTTTCTGCTTGATGTGAGGAACAACATTTATTCTGCAGGCGTGAGAAGAATAATGAACACCAGACAGTCCCCTGCCTTTTCAAAGGAGACAGGCAGCCTAAGGTGGAGACAGGTGCCAACTGGGAAAATATTTGATCAAAGCAGATTAAATAAAGGCTAAGGACATCCATGACAAGTGAATCCAACAGCAACCAGTGATTCCAAGATTCCTGTAATGGTTTTTAGCTTTGGGTCCCTTCAACACTCTCACAGACTTAACTGTTATCTGCTAAGTCTTTTCAAATGGTGCTACTCTGAAGTCAGCATTTGAGAAATTCCAAGCCCAGACATCACTTATAAATGCTCTAAGTGGGCTATTAGTTACCTAAACTTTCTTGCTTGAATTATTTGGGATAACGTGAAAGAAAGTGTGGAGAGCAAGCTCAGTGAGTCAAATAGTGACTTCATTCTCAGATAGGTAATTTCCAGCCTCCAGAACAGAAATCCTGACACACAGCAATCATCTTTATATCTGGTAATGGCCAATCTGCCTGCACACAGATACTGCTTTATTACTAGTTTGTCTCCTTACCACGTGTTCCATTGGAAGGTTTTAATTCTCTTCCCAAAGATATGAACTCCCACAGTGAACAGTTATTCTAAGAAGCAGGAGTTTCTTGACAGGTTACAGTCAAAGTCAGTGTCCTGAAGTTACTGTGAAGGTTCTCTCTTCAAAAAGGGGAGCACTTCAGGGAAACAAAGTAGAATTTTAGTGTAAGAAGCACCACACAAAAGACCAAGATCCATTAGACACGTGGTGAAAGCGTGACGCAAAAATATGCTAGTGCCTTTTTTCTCTTTTTGCAATTCTATTAAAGATCAAATAAGATAAAGAATGGAGTCCACGAAAAAAATGAGTTACTCAGAAACATTTCTCAGCTTTGAGTAAAACTAGCAGGTGCCCGAAACATGGTCAGTCTGAACAAGGAAAGCTTTTCCTGCATCTTGTACCAGGACAGGAAAGCAGGGCATTGAGGACAATTTTAATAGCTTGTACTACATGAAGGTCATAGTGAATCATTCATTTCTGTTTCTAGGGCAGTCAGTTTTCAAAACCAGAACTCAAGTGGTACCGCAGGAAGAGTTCAACATCCAAATATATTAGAGTTTCAAGTTCTCATTTTGTGTGAAATTCCAAATTTTAAAACATCCTTTCAGTGCTAATTGGACCAAATAATCAGATTTTGTAAACACTGAAATGTGGTTGTGTTTTTCTGGAATTTTGAATACTGTCTTTTACTTTCTATCACTTGTTTTGACTTTCTGACAATACACAGTTCATGTAAGGGAAAAGTGCACTATTAAAGCCAAGTGCTTGAATTGCTTTTGTTTGGTACATATTTAAAAACAAAGGAAGTGCAGCATTTAGCTAAACTAATGTTGTGGGAGAAGTATTGATTTGGAAAACTTATTATCAACTGCAAATAAAGACTTCAGCTTCAGTAAAGATTTTTATCAGTCAAAGGATAGCCTTCTGATAAGCAAAACTCTCATCTCTTGAATAGCTGTTTAAAAAAATGAACAAAATTGAGGCATTATTTATAGCTAGATGTTATACATACATACACACACACAAGTATTAATATATGTGTATATAAACAACAACTGATACAAACATAAGACTAAGATGAAACTTGGGCACAACAATGTGTAAAGCATAAATAAGGGAATGCAGACCTGAAGTTTCTTGAAGAATATTTCCAACAGACAAAATGAACAAGACACAGCAGTTTGGTAATAATAAAAGTTATGGATATTCAACTTTAGTCATTATTAGGTTTTAATTTAGAGCCATACAGAAGCAACATTTAGATATACATGAGTTCTATTCAAGCTTAGGTCATATTTACGTACATTGGAACACGGCAATTATTTGTTTAATTCTGCTCGTTTCCAGAGGTGATCAGTGATAGACAGCAAGAGAATTCTTCTGCAATTGGGCTGCCTTTTTTTCATTTCCTGTTAGTCTTGCTTCAGTGCTCCTGCGTGTGTCCCCAGCACAAGAGGATTACTGGTATGGCGCTTCCTCCCCTCTCTGACTCAGCATGCAAAAACATGTGGTCTGTCCTATTTTAGAAAACATGATATTGCCCGACAGGACATGACTGCTACTGCCAAAAATCACTCTAAAAAAATAGGGTAAGTCTGTACTGCTGTGGATTAAGGTCAGAAACAGAATCTTCATGCCACTGTACTGAGCTTCTCCCTATCCACTTCTCCCTGTTCCCCTGAATGACTTCCTTTACAGTAGTTGAGATATGTTATGTCCCTAATGACTGTCCCACCTAAAAATAAGTGCTCTTAACACACAAGAGATGTCAGGGTAGCACAGCGGGATGCTGAAGCGTCTCTAGATGCATAGCAGGGCTTCTCTTATGCTGGGGTGCAGCAATTTAGGAATTCACACTTGATAAATGGAATAAAGGCGGCTTCTTTTTATCTCTTGCAAATGGTGCCGGAATTGATATATTCCTGACTCTTATTTGGGTCTGTAGTTTATTCTTTTATGCTGTTCTCTGGAATCATAAAATGCTAATGTTTCATTGAATGAACACGTGTAGTTGTGTATGCTTTTTCACTGACATTTATAGATGAGCTATGTAATTTACAGCAGCTGGCTCAGCTTTTTGCTTGGGTCTACATTTTCTTAAAAGCCTCATACAGAAACATACTCTGTTTACTCTGATAATGTTTCTCAAGCAGAAAGATAATGCCTGAACTCTGTAAAGTTTCTTACCTATAGCAGCAATAACTTTTCTTCACCTTTATATTGTTTTCCAGATATAACAATACAGCAAAAGGTTTCTCTGCACTACACTTACGGGATGCTAGTACTTGATTCAAAAATCCAGGTCCTTGCTCTTTTTTTCAAGGTGAGTGATGGAAGCCAAATGAAACATACTGTTTTTCTTAATAGAAACATATGACATTATCACTGATATGGGCTAGATTAAGCTGACTAAAGCCATGTCAGAGCAAGGCCCAGAGAAATAATCTATCCTTGCTACCCTCACAAGAGTGGGGAAAGATCACTTTCTCATTACAGTACTTGCATTTATTTAGTCTGCTGAAATATTACTATCTACAAACTGAGAGGCAGCAGTATTGCAAGTATTGTTTCTCCCTCTTTTCTTGCATCCTCTTCACTGCAGTAATTTTGGAGATGCCTGTGTTGGCAAGGGGGAATTTTATTTTGGAAGTTTGAATACTATCCTAGGAATCTCCCAAAAGTTAGGAAAATACATGGACTTACCGAGGATGATTAGCTGTGTCTTTTAAGAAAGGTCTTTTCCAATTTGCGACAGAAACAGCATTCTTTGAAAATGTGTTTATCAGCGCTATAGCGCATAAACATTACATAGTTATTGGGCTTTTTTCGACAAGTAGCCAAGCAACCAATCCTCTGAGAAAAGGAGCTGTAAGAGAACTACACTTGAGAAACTACTGAGCAAAGGAAGCACTAAAGGGCATAAAAACAGACTCCAAAACTGCCCCCAAAACATTCATTTTCTATTGATTGTTTCTACTGCGAGGATGACCATGTTTGGCAAAGGAAAGGACACTGCCATATGTCTTAATGGCACTCACAGCTTCTTGACTGCTGTGGTTGTGATTCATTTGTTGGCCAGGATGTTTGCTTTTGTCTGCTTGTTCTACAAGTTTTCAAGTGTTACCTAATTCTTGTTTCAATGCAATTGTATGTCATGTTTATCCAGTATGTCATCAACATCGCCTCTAGGTCTTCTTTTAAAAAAGAGTTCTGTGATTTCAGAGAATAAAACTGGTCTCTTTTGTCCTGTCAGCAAGGCCATTCTGTCAGGAAAACTTCTCCTCATAAGAATACTTTCCTTCAGGACTCATATCCTTTTCTGTCCCAGAAAACTGCAGAGTTCCATGGCAAGAGGGAGGAGAAAGGGCCAGATGTTTGTTTCCCTTTTGAAGGAAGTTAGAATCCATCTTATCCAACACGTAGAGCAGCATCTGGTACCCACTGTTACAGCAAACGCAAGGCAGACTAGGAAAAAGGAACAGTTCTATCTTTTGGAGCTTATGGACATATTCATTATTGTAAGCCATTTATTGAGACCTCCAGCTTGTCTCTTCCCCTTAGCAAACATTGTCCTGAACTTTTTAGACCTAACATATCCAGAGTCTTGGCCACATTGTCAAGCCATTCCAAAGTCCCATACATACCAAAGCAAAAGCAAGCCATGCTCTGAGAGCATCACTAGGGCGTTTTCTCTGATCAGACCTAAACCTGCACTTACTGCATTATTTCAGTCACAGATGGAAAGGGGTCTGTATTTATATAGTTCTAACTCAGCTATGTATGGATGACAGAACCATAAGTAAATTGCTCTTTCCCTGTGTTTTTCTGGCTACTACAGAAATGAACAGTACATTGAATTACAGTATCAATTTTACATGAGCACAATATTAGAGTCCAAGCGTGGAGCTGCTTCTAAACTAGTCTCTATTTAAATAAATGCAGAAAGTAGTGTCCAAGCTGTTTTACAGGCTTGGTGTAACAGAGCAAAATTAAGCAATTCATGGAAGCATTGCCTTAATAAATATGAAGAAAACCCACTAATAGTCCTTTAGTTTCACTCAAAAAGTCCTTAGTAATTGTAGGGTTTTTTCCTTGTTATTGGCGGAGGGGGGGTGTTTGGTTGCATTTTTATATAATACAGCTTTGGAACAATAAAGTGATTTGTATATGTCTCTTTTTAAAAATTTCAATACATTTAGTTTAACAACTGGATCTTGCTGTTCACTAGAATAAAGGGGATGCTAAATCCCAAGTAAATATCGTCATTGGAAAACAAACAATGTAGATCAAAATGACAGTTTTAAGACTGCTTCATTTTTCCTACTTACTCTTGCTTGTAAGAAATTGTAAGTAGAACATAAAACCTACATTGGTGTAAAAGATAAAGTTCATTCTTCACCAAAAATAAAAAACAGAACTGAAAAGCTTTTGGGGAAAAAAAGCTTCAAACCCCTAATTTTGCACTCCAAATCAAAGCCTCAAGAACTTTCTCACCACTGCTACAAGAAAAACACGATTTTCCAGACTTCTGAAAATACATTCTCCTAACACTATCATGTCCCTGAAAACAATAGAGTTCAAGTTTCTGCACTTTTGCCAGAAACAACCCTCACTACAACTCCACTCACCATTTTAGGGCAATACTGTAGTCTCAGACAACTCTGCACTTGGCTGTTGTTCTGCGAGGACTGAGCCACAAGTGACCACACGCACCTGGCACCCACAAACAACCCAGCATCGCATGGGCAGGTGTGGTCACACACCAACAGCAAGACTTCATCCCAAACTGTGCACAACTCCTAAAGGTCTTCGCAGCCCCTTTCAGCTTTGGGTGCTTGCTGATAGGCATTCCATCCTAATTACTGATAGAATCTCTGTCAGTTAAATTACCTGTTTTGGAATAACAGCTCCAGAATCCTTTTCCAATTCCTAAAGTACCATAAATAATTGTCAGACTCAAATATTTCTAGAAGATAGGCTGGAAAATAAAGATTACAACCCTAAGCTAGCTGCTTGTGGCCTGAAGACCCTGTATTATTTGACCCTGCATGAACATGTGAATGCTGCTGCATGAAACTTACCACCCAAGCATTCAACACTGTGATATCTGTTCTCCCAAGGCAGACAATTTGGTAATAAGCATACTCCCTTGCAATCAAAACAAGCAATGAGAGGACACACACTTTGCTCAAATTATTGGTTTTCTTGTTTTAGAAAACTTCACTTCAGCAAATGAAAAATGTAAGAGAACACTGTGTACCCATAGCAAGTATTAGGATTTGTTACTCCTGAGCTCCCCTCCAACTGATGGGGGGCTGAGGAGAATGATTTCAGGGGGAGGGGTAGATGAGATCTCAGCACAGACTCTCGAGTATGCAATAGATATGTTTCATGGAGCTTGGCTTATTTTACACCATTTTTTTTCTCATACTACAAAAATATTGCAAAAAATAAAGAACTTCAATGCTATTAATAAAAGCTTTTAAGTTAATTATTCTCTAGTCAAATTAGTGAGGAAATCCTTTTGGCAGCTTCACAACTGCAACACTTGAAAACCAAATATTTTCCCTTTGACAGCAATAAAAGGTGTTCCTATGGTTATGGCTTTGTTTAAGAATCTACTTGGAAATTCTTAAGTCTCATTGAAAACCATGAATAATTTGCCAAGTTGGCAGGTACTCTTAAAGAACCAGGGAAAACCTTTCTCTGATCACTTTATGAAAGATGCACACTTGGAAGTTACCCTAGAAAACTACTCAGACATTATATCATTAATATCAATATTGTATGTTTTGCAAATCCTGCATTCAAGGAATTAGTTTCATTTTTCTTCCTCATGTGTCTTTGTCCCGGGCAATTACTGTGCCCTTTTAAAGGAAAAGAAATTTACTTCAAAGATTAATTTAAAAAACAGTGCTGTTGAAAAGCTGCATCTCCTTCTGTAAATAACCATCAACTAAAAACAGGAGCAGAAGTCAACAAGAAATTGCTACAAGTACCTGGACCTTGTGAAAATCTGCAAACCTGCTAACAGCCCAGTTCAATAAAGCTTTAAAACATTTCCAAGTCCCATGGTAATCCACATCTCTCAGACATACAATTAAATATCTTACTGAACTTGAGCCTATGCCTAAAATACCATCTCAGTGTATAAGAGCACAGCTCTGCTTAAGGAATTCTCCATTGCAAAATGGAACTATGAAGGGTGTCTGACCAATATTGAATGTAGTTATTCAGTGACGTTTAATGGATAAACTCTGTGCCGGAATTAAAGGTCAAATATTCAAAAGTGGTATAAAAAGCATCTTTACTCAACAACTTATGAAAAGGAAATTATGTATCATTTGAAGCCATTAAACAAATTACATTACTGATACTGACAAGAACTCAGTAAAATGTTTGCCAAACATTTTGCTTGTCCACAAAGCATCCAGTGAAAAATATATGAAACAGGTCACATTACACAAGCAACCATTTTCAAAAGTCAATGTAAAAATAGCAATTATATTTCTAATTGCTTTCTTCCCTGTCTATTTTCCAAAGCATGTAGACGTAAAACATCATATGGGTCACTTCTCAGTCTCATTCTCAGGTTCACTGTCTCCACTATCACTGTCTCTTCCAGGGTGTTCTGGCATCGTTCGATGTTCATCTGCTTCGCCCACTTTCAATTCTCCTTCCTTTACAATTTCTTCCCCTGCCTTATTTTCTTCTTCTTGTTCTACATCTTCCTGCATGCCTTGCACGTCACCTTCTACTTCACTCTCTTGAGTTTGAGTAGTTTCTGGTTCTTCAATCATGGCAGGTGGGGGCAGTAAACGCTAGATGATTAAAAAAGAAAGGATTTTCAGTTTTCACAACGAATATATCTATTTGGGCATCTATTCCTATTTTAGCTTCAATTGTTTTATTTAGGATTTTGAAAAGATAACAAGTTAACAAAGACTTAAAATTTAGAAGATCTAGGGACTTAACCGCTATATAAAAAAATTAGGGATGATCTTGGCTCAGATGATGGTCTTATTAGACACTTTTTTTTGCCTGGAGAGGGTGTGAAAAACTTCCAATCCAAGGAGATCAAACACATTTCATTATCCCAAACAGAGACAAGTAATAGGGCTATGGTAGATCCCTACTTGGAGCAACCAGCACATTCCTACTGAAATCTCAACTATTACCATTTCAAACCTCTAGGTATGTTTAAGCTGCTTTTTGAGGCCTTTAACGGGCATGTCTTTAGCAATTAATTCCAGTAATTTCTCCTTGAAACGTCTTATAAAATACTGTGTGAATGTTATCTATACAAGTTTTACCCATGGCTGCAAATATAGAACAATGCCAGTTCCAGTAACAGTTAAAGCAATGCTCAGCTATTTTTCACATAAGGCTTCTGGAAAGCTAATTTAGTATATTAAAAATGTTCTGCTCACAACCAAAAAGGTAGTTTGCAGAACATTATAAGCATCAACAGTAGCCATATTACAGACTTTGGAAAAAAATACCAAGAATACAGTGAGCTGAAGAGTATGGATGAAAGCTACATAACTCCAGGCTGTGCAGAAACACTCACACTAATTGCAGCCTGACATTATTTAATGACATGATGGGTATTTCCTTGGATTATTGTGAAATGAAAGCTCGATAAACCTTCCATGGATGACTGTTTAGTTTTGTTTTGCTTAAAGGCAACTTGCTTCCCATGATAAATTAAGTATTTAATTGTAGTGAAGTCTTATCTTCAATTAGATGACACTAATATCACGAATTTCTGACAAGCATAGGCAAATCTATGAAGCAATTATGATTACCAGAAGAGATATGAAAAGCATTTCTAATAGACTTCGAAGTTATCCTACTGCTTTCTAGAAACCATCTGTTCACAGAAAAAGCGTATTTCAAAACCAGAGATCCTTTACTTATAAAAATATATTCTTGATGCATGAGACATTCAGACTTCTGTGATTTAGTTAGATGCATGTTGTGCTTTGTGACTACTACTGTTTAGACTAGTGAAAAAGAAAAGGCAAACTATCATGTTGTACTAAATAGGGTAAAAGAAATTTAATATCTACTTTTTCCTTTGCAGTTCACTTTTTGGCTTTTCCTGCAAGGACAATGTGATTCTCTGCCACAGTAGGGAAACGGCAGTTTTGTAACTAATGGATAAGATTAGGATGCTGAAAAGAATACCTGGTATTAGCAGAAGGATCAGGACCATATTTGATTAAGGTGTCAAGTAAACCCATCTTTTGGTAAAATTTAGATGCTATCACTGGCTTTTCAGGACATGTATTAATTTCTCAGTTTCCCCATGGCTATTCACTTCCATCTGACAATCTGCATCATTGAGATCTCCTACTGTATTAGACAAACTGGCTCCAAAACATGACTTGTCGTGTGCTTATAGCAATGGCTTTCTAACAAAACAGGAGATTTTAGTAGTGTCACTCCTCTTTCCCTATCCCCTTTTCTCTACAGTAGACAGATAATTAGAACACTTCCTCCAAAACAGTAAGAAAGTATCCTGTCCTCTTGGCAAAGACTTTTTCTGGGTGGCAACTTGTGTCAAATTTGGTTGAAATGATGCCCCTCAGAAAAAAAAATAAAATTTCCAAGATACACTGGATAGAAAATTTTTCTCAGCAATTCTTATCTGAAAGTCTGACATTCAGTTAAAGGAGAAGTTTTGGGTTCTGATCTCTACTGATTACACTGTTCCACATTAGATGAAACAGTTAGTGGCAGAAGGAAGAGGACAGAGAAACATCCTTGCATTAAAGAACAAAACCTGTATCTCACAGACAAGTACTTTGGACTAATCTGTCCAAGGACACAAAGCTATGCTCACACACTCTTCCCACAGGTAAAACAGAGTGAGTAGCATCCTTTCACATCATTTTTTTTCCACTTGTGGAAATGCTTCAGAAGAGCAAAAACCAGCAGGGAAACTGAGTAAAGGCAGCTTTCTGCTCAGTATACTACCTAAACTACCTTAAAGCTCTGGCTCACATATATAAGAAGTCAAGATGTTTCTGTTGGGTTCTGAATTCTGCTTAAGGAATTAAACCCTGACAAAATTAGGTACAGAAGCGAGAAAGCATCTACCACTGCTTCCATCCCCATGTTATTCTGCTTGGTGCTGAACTAGTGCTGAAGAAAATTGCTCCAGAATAAAAATGCTACAGCTGCTAACCAGCCTGGATAACACAGTGAGCTAACATGGTTAAAACGGTTCCAGGACACGATCTGTTCTTTCTACACACTGCAGGCTTGGCATGAAAACCTCTGTTACAAAACATACAAAACATTATTGCACCATGCAGTGGTGCTATAATACCACTTGCTGCACTGCACCTGAAGCATAACACATAAGTTTACTTCAATAACGCACGGACTAGTTCTTTAGTATTAACAATGAATTCTAGGGTCCAGGCAGAGCCATGTCTAGCACTCAGCACCAATTACTGCTGGTTTTGGGGCCTTAAATCGGGACTCAAATTACTAAAAGATCCAGCTCTTGCTACTGCAAGATTTTAAAGACCTCAATATTCTCACTTCCGGTCATAAAAACTTCCTGAATTTTACACATGACAGCAACAGTCTCAAAACTCAACAGCATCATGTGTCGCTTACTAAAAGTTTCATTTTAAACGTACACTTTCCAAAAATCAGAAGGTCCTTACCTGCTGATAGTGGCGTGTGCTCTGTATCATGTGCATATACATATTGTACACAAAGTTAGCCATTTGAGGCATGTTCTTAATAACATGTATTTGGTGAGATGGTCTTTCTCCATTCTAAGGAAGGGGAAAAAAAGCAGACATGCAGCAAACAAAGCAAAGCAACCATAATTTAACTATATTAGAAAACAAAAACCCCAAGAAATTAAGTAATGATTTTTAAAGAAAAAAAACCAGCTGAATTATTTAGCAAAATAGAAAGTGTAGGTCTTATTATACTTTGGGGAACTGGATTTATCAGGATATGGCAATCCAATGATGACATTTCAAACCCAGAAAGGCTGGGTTCTGATGCCTATTCCATAAAGTATGTTTTGGGCTTGAGTCATTTAACATATTCAAGTCACAAATAGTTTACAGTCAGGTTAGGACTTAGCCTGCTTGTCCACTGAAGTCCAGCTCCTTCTTGCTCTCACCCACTGACCACACACTTTGCATTCTTTGTTGCACAGTGGACTTGAGAGTTTCAAATGAAGGGCTCTCTTCCAAACTTGTCAACAGCACTTAAGGCCAGGGAACGATATGTAACTGAATTTTGGGCTCCTCCTTTTTTTTTTTATTTAATTGGTTATCTTGAATTACTCAGTCGAGTGCAATTTTACCTCTTTTAATGAGAAGCTACTAGCTTTGCATGGCTTTTTTTTTTTAAAATAACATTATTTTGTTTCATTACAAGACGAATATGTAACATACTAAAAACTTACCTATTTAACACAAAAGAAAAATACTGGATCACTTACACTGGTAAAAATTAGGAAAAAGCAGGCACGACACAGTTACGCTGATAACCAAGTTTTGTGGAAAAGTCAGTTAGAAACAGCTACGTGCACATAATGATAAAACGTAACACTAGGGACATGATTATCCAAGAGTCACTGGTTTAGCAGAGAAGACAGTCCCAGCTCTTACAGCCCACTCAAAAAAAGTGAGCGAACACACACTCTCCTTACAGGTAACAAAATTCAGAGCAGCTGTTCCTACCTGTCTTGTTGTTGGGAAACATTCTGTGGGAACGATCTGGAGGTGAAGTGGTCGAGCTGTGAGCTGGCTGAAAGCTGGAGTTAGCTCAAAACAGTTCTGAAACAGCGATACCCGTGCAAAGATATAAAGCCCGAGCCTGGCTCTTGACATTGCAACAACTAATCGTCGGACATCCCTTTAGAAAAAAAATAAAACCAATCATGTTCTCTTTCATAGATGACACAGTTAAAATAAAAATAACTAGAAGTACACAGAAGTCTGAATTATAGGAAATATAAAACCACCTGTTAAAATGCTATTTTGTCTTTAGTTCTTTTTCCCCCTACACACTGTTTCAATAACTACCAAAGCCACTATGTATGAGGGTTCACTGTACCAATAACAATATGAAAAATTACCCTTTACTATTTTCCTAGTCTTAACAGGTAAAGATTTACATTGAGAACAAGTCACAATAGCACTTATATATCCCTGAATGAATAAACACGAGTTTGAATACTCTTCTAATTACTGTTGATTAGACAAAGCTTCCTCCACCTCACCACAAAACTGAAGCGTGAACATTTTAATCTACACATCATAATGCAATTTATGTAGCAATTAAACACTTCTGATGCAAAACAAGCTAAAACTTGACTTATAGGAAAGAATCTATGAGAAAATTTAAGCCACATTTGTTCAACAAGCATTACATTCCTGCCTTTCTACTAGGGTGAAAGCAAGTTCAGCCTATCTGCAGTAATATGAACTAATTATAGCGTAAGACCCATTATTAAAGGATAAAGTGGTTGTGAAGAGGGTACCAGACAGTCATAAAAGGAGTTGTTTGGACTTCATTCAATATATAGCATCACACTTCATTTCTACTGCATATTGAAATAATTGAACACTTTTGTATGAAGTACTATAAACATCTTTCAGATACAGGAAACATGTAGTTTAATGACATTACAAGAGAATCTTCTTACATACCTAAGGTGGCCAACAGCTTTGGTACGCACTAGTGAAAGGAGAATATAATCATTTTGTTGACCTTGGAATCTGTCCACAGTTGTTACCTATAGAATCAAAGACCAAGAAAAAACCTCCATAGGTTAATCTTTGTCATTTCAATTAAAACGGGACACCAAAACTTTAACATCATTTTCATATTGAAATTACGGTAAACGTGAAGAGTAAGGAGAATGCTTTAACTTTGTTATAGTTAGTCTCTAACCAAAAATCATCAACCTGTTCTTTTTGGGACATGTTGGGAGGAGCTTTTATCTGACTGCATGCTGTTTCTTTCACATTTTCATTCAATTCAGACAGCTAACAGGGGGGTGCTAAGAACAAAAGACTGTTGAAAGATACCAGTTTTATAATACAAGCTTTAACCATGTTTTTCATGTTTCATCACATTCACCATCATACGTTTGATAAAATAATTTCTACTCTGGGTGGATCTTCCTAAAGGTGTGGGCTTTTGGTGGTGGTGGTTTTGTTTGTTTGTTGTTTTTTAAAAAAAAATTGTTTGAGTTTTTTGGTGTTTTGCTTTGGAGGACAAAATAAATGACAAAGAGTTATTCTGTCCCTTGTAGTCTGTAAGCCATTCCAACTTCACAAACTTCACTCCGTATGTCAAATTACAAGCAGGCAGGAATGAGGGTACTACTCTATGAAATTCTATAGAATGTAGGCTAATATATGCGCAGTTAACCAGGGAGTACTTGCACAGAAAGCTGTGAATTTACTGGGCCACCAAGATGATCAGAGAGCTGGAATACCTCTCCTGCAAGCACAGGCTGAGAGAGTTGGGGTTGTTCAGCCTAGAGAGAGAAGGTTCCAGGGAGACCTTACTGCAGCATTTCAGTACTTAAAAAGAGCCTATGAGAAGGATGCAGACAGACTTTTTAGAAGGGTGTGTTACAATAGGACAAGCGGTAATGGCTTTAAACTAAAGGAGGAGAGATTCAGGTTAGACATGAGGAAGAAATTTTTTTACAATGAGGGTGGTAAACACTGGCACAGGTTGCTCAGAAAGGTGGTTGATGACACATTCCTGGAAACATTCAAGGCCAGGCTGGATGGGGCTCTGAGCAACCTGATCTGGTTGAAGATGTCCCTGCTCATTGCAGGGGGGATGGACTAGATGACCCTTGAAGGTCCCTTCCAACCCCAACTGTTCTATGATTCTAAATCCGTGTGTTCTATAATATGCCAATTTAAAAATAAACAAACCAGAACCACTCCAATGACTGATATATCTTCAAAGTCACCTTATTTGGCCGCCCAATGAGTGGATTATTTCCACACCGCTGATTAATGACATCGCGGATCAGGTGTTTCTGTCCGTTGTACGTTGTCAGGATACTTATCTTGTCTGCAGGATAACCAAGCAGGCACATGTACATGAAGAGTGCCACAACATACTCAGCTTCACCAAGATTCTTAAGTTTAAATAGGGAGAAGAAAAAAAAAAAAAGGTGTTACTCAACTTGTAAGGTTGGAAAGAATAAAACCTCTGACATTATCATGTCTTTGGACAAAAATCTCAGCACTGAGAGAAATGTCTCTAGATCTGATGTTTCTCTGCTCATTTGATAAAAGTCTTTTTGAAAGAATACAAGAACCACAAGCAGGTTTCATAACTTTGTTCTGATTCCTCTTCAGAGGAATCTGCTGAAAATATCTACAGCAAAATTGCTGTTAGTCATCAATTGACACTTTCCAATATTTCTTCAGAAGCTTTCAGAAGTTTTATCCCAACAAGGTTAAATTCTAAATATTTAATAGTCCTTTGATACAATAATTAAACGTTAAAACACTTAAATTATATTTATGGACTACTAAATATTCACATATTTGCATCTCAATGCATTTATATGCTTATAGCTGTCTGCCTTAAAGTAACTGCCACTGTAACTGTATTATTACAGAACACAACCAATACAATATTTCATTTTTCTTCCTTCTTAAATGTCAGATGCTGAAAAAATCTGTTACGTAAAACTGTGGAATTATTATATGTTAAAAAGTATTAGAAGTTTATAATCTACAGATAGCCGTATTCTAATACAAGGGTTTAAAAAACACTTAGTGTCAATATAACATGGCTTCAAATAAGCATGCAAAAGAAGTTGCAATGATGCACTGTCCAGTAAGCTGAAAGTAAGAACCAGTTCAACTACAATAACTAAACTCCTTTCAGCTAATTTGGAGACAGACATCTGGATTACCAAATCCAGTTACTTCTGCAGACCATACCTATTCAATTTCAAATGACCAGCTGTAATTTTGTAACTTTTTTTTTTTCCTGTCCATCCCAAAGCATCACTCTTTTGGCTATAGGAAGTTTTGTCCTATTTCCAGACTGAAGTTATTTGTAGCCTATTTAAATCCCTTTTCTGTCAACAAAAAATATCTTTCAGGTTAAAAAGTTGCTCTCAATTGCTGACATTAATTCCTGCTTTAATTATACTGGGAATCTTATCCCCACTTGGTATATATTTGACTAGGCTGGACATACCAGCCTCATTTATTTTTTTCATTAAGTGGGGTCTGCAGGCATATCAAACACTAGTGGGTGTAAAGCTATTCTACAAATTTCAATCCCCTTTAAGTCTGGAAAGAAATGCCCAAATTCACAAAGAGAAATAACACATGGTGGCAATGCCATCAACATACTCCATTAATATCTCTCAATACTCAAGATCGTGAAAAAAAGACCCAACCATATTAAGTATTAGAAGAATTTGTTCATGAAAGCATTGTTGTAATGGGAAAGGTGTTCTGTGATTTTGTGTGAGCATTCTCGCTCTTCTGTGGCCCAGGAGTGGTTTGAAGCAGTGCTTAGATTCTCAATTACTAGAATCCCATTTTTAAGGCATTAATTTCAGCTGTTCCTGTCCCATAGGACAACTTTTTAGTGCTTGTACACTACAGTGTTACAGCTTAAGAAACAAAAGAAACCCTCCCCTCCAAACAACTCTGTCCTCAATTTAGAGATAAGATAAATTGGATTATGATTCACCATTACTTTCTTCACAGCACACTAGTTTGTATTAAAAAAAAGGCAAGAGGAACCCAAGCAAAACCTATGAATATGTTTCATACCTGTAAAAAAACAGATTAACATAACTCTCAAGGATGTTCACATGAGAAAAAGGGCCATGAATCCTATAATCTTAAAGTATATTATTTGCTTTCCTTAATATTATAGCTGCTTCCCCAATCCCCTGGCTCCTGCCCCCAAACAGGGGGGCGAATTGCAAGGAAAGGGAGAAACTTGTACATTAACACAGTTCAATAAAATAACACTAATATGCTGCTACTACTAATAAAACGTATAACACGGAAATGGAATACACAATAAAAGATACTCAACGCAATTTCTCATGAACTCTGTCAACATCAAGCGGTGAGTCCCAGGAAGTAGCACCTGGTCCCCAACAGCTGATCCAGAGAGAGAAGGGAGGAAAAGCCAGAGAGGCCCAGAGGCCCCTGCAAACGGCAGGATGGCAAAAGGTCAAACCAAACAAACTCCCAAACAGAACTTCACTGAAATGGAGCAGAACCAGAACAGGTCACCATCCGTGTCCATCCCAGCTCTGTCTCTAGCTGGAAGATCCCAACTCTCCTTAAATATGCATGATGCTAATGGCATGGAGTACTCTTATTGATCAGTTCCAATGTCAATCAAGCTCTGCCCCATCTATGCCCCCCTTCCTGGCTGCGTCACCCCCGTGAGTAGAGCGCTCAGAACATTCTTGCCTCCCAGACAACAGCAATTAAAAGCTTTAACTCTGTACCAGGGTGCTACCTTCCTCTTCTCAAACTAAATCCAAACAATGACTGTGCTAGCTACGAAAAAGAAAGGTTTCTAACTGCACGAAGAAAAATCAACTCATTTTCAGTCAAATCAGCACAAGTCATTAACTTGCACACAGCTCCAGCTTATAAATTTTCTGAAACCCAAACTGGTGATTTAGGCACCAGAGTTTATCACTGTTCTTAAAACAAGAAAAATAAAAGGACTGAAAATATAAGCATCTCACTACAATTGCAAAAGGTTTTCCTATACTTGAGGGAAATAGATGGTGGCTGTTGCTGAAAGTCGAGAAATTTCGAGGTCAAGGGTTTTTTGGCATTTTAATTCAGCCTTAAGGTCTCTCTGCCTCTTGTATCTATTTCTTGCAGTACTGTTTCAGTCTTTTATGAATGAGCTTTTTAGTGTTCTTACATATGGATCAAATCAATACAGCAACTCTTCAAACTCAAATAAGTGCCACAGAGCAAAATTTGATCCTTCATGTACAAGGGAAATGCTACTGTCTTCTTGACTATCATAGTTGTACAGCTGAATTACAATGAACTTAAATTGGCTATAGGCCAAAACAACATTTCATAATCAATTACATGCCAAATCTCACCCCTCCCATAGTATTGTGAAAGCACAAATATCAAGCAAAGACCTTCACTTTAAGCAAAAGCACCATATGATCTGTTACCACTTCCAACATTTAAAACTCATTAAAAGGAGAAAAAAAACATGCATACACAACTCGATTATACAAGAACATGCATTAAACATGTTTACTGCATTTTAATAGTCTGTCCTCACTGCAGATTTAATAAGCCATCTCCAGATTAAATAAAGTATACATGTAAAATTTTTCTTACCTGGTAGAAATAAGGATTGGGCTCAGACTCTCCCACACCATTGAAGTCTTCCACGTTTATAAGCTGGAAGTCATACAAAAACCCAGCATTGGCTGTTCTGAACTCTGGCAGAAGCTGCACGTGAGGTAGGTTACCCAGATTCTTGTACCGCCAGTTGTAGAGGTTACATAAACTGTCCAAAACCACACAAACCAAAAATGGTTAAAGCGGATTCTTGAACTCAAAGTAGTTCAGATGCACATAACCCCTCACTTTCAAGATTAATACTTCTGTAGGTTTTCAATGAAAAAAAATTGGCTGCATAGTCTGTACATATATGAACGAACATACTTGTACAAGCTATCCAGCAATATGCAGCATCATCCAGCAATACAATTCAGTTGTTTTTTCTGTGGTTCTCTTCCACAGAATTCTTCAGATTTCACTACAGTGCAGCACACACAGCCCTAAGCCTGTTCTACTTAATCAGCTTTAAACTGAAGGATACAAATTTTGCAAAGAAATCTAGTACAAACTTTTATGGATAACAAAATATAAGGAATATTGATGCTTCTTTACAAAAAGGAGTAGGGGAAAATGGATATTCGGCATTATCCATTGCGAAGCTTCTCAGCGCAAGAATAAATTTATTTTCTTATTTTGCGTATTGCCATGTATTCATGTGCGACTTGAAGAGAAGCAATTAAAATCTACCCAATTCTGAACCATCAATGGTATATATTGGGATAGTCATATAACCCACATGAATGTACAACAATATCCAGACCAGATAAAATAGCAGATAGTTCAAGGGGAAACTACCCATGATCAGAAAAGACAAAGTGTAGGAAGGCATGGAAAAAATCTTTTATCAAGAAATTGCTCACAAAATGAAAGAATTCTTATGCTCTCTTATTTCTAAGAATTTTGCTGAGAAGGCAAACTTCATTTATCATCATACTCAGATATAATTTGCATTTTTAAAATCATAGTGTTGTTCATATGACTAGAAAAAAAAATATTCTACCATCCCAAACATTTCCTACATTAAAAAAAATAATGTTCTACTTCATATTGTTCACTCCATTTTATGCCTAAAAAAATTAGGATTTAAAACTAAACTTAAGGGTAGGAAGATTTTATATGGAGTAAATTTCTCTTGTTTTAGTTTTCCTTCTTAATGTGATACCATGAATACGCACTTTACACAATAAATGAATTTAACATCTTAGTTATCACAACGAAATAACATACATGGATTAAAAAAAGTTATCTTTCAATATAAAAAAAGGCTTTATGCTCTTGTGTGAACAACCTGCTAGTCTCCAATCAAAGTTGAAGCTCTGATGAAATACTACAAGAAAAACACCTTTTTGCAGAGTCTAGTATATTCAACACTATGTAAATCAAATATTTATTTAGTCTTGAATATATGAAATATATTAGTTTAGAAAAGGAAGTTTCTGCAAAAACGTCTCGGCTGCAAAAAACCCAAACACTTAATATTTACAGGAATTTGAAGAGTCTTATTTTTCATTAAATTTCTCATGGAATAGCAAAGAACTACTAAAAAAAAAAAAAAAAAAAAAAAGAAAAATCTGATTGCATTTCAGCAAAATAAAATCTGCCCTCCTAGTCTATGCCAAAACAAATGGAACAAAGCAGTTCAATTACAATTTTGCAAACTCCGGTCCTAACAATATAAACAAAGTTTCCAAAATTATATATGCACTTTTCCCATTTTTAACCTGGTATTTTCTTACAAGCTAGACATGCCATTTTCTCTGTCTCACCTTGCTCTTGCTCTTCCTTGTGCATCCAAATCAACGGTTGGCACTCCAATACGAACAAACCGTGTAAAAAGAGACTGTTCCATGTTGGAGTACTTTTGAAAAGCCATGTTCTTAATAACTGGTGGCAACTGATGATGGTCACCAATCATAATCCACCGTTTCAATCGACTGAATCCATCCTGTGGGTTCTAGAATTAAATAATTACAACTATTACAATATAATCAAGGCACTCAGTTACAACACATCATTAGTCAAATTGGCTGTCTTAGTCTAAGTCCTGAATTTCAGCTTTTGTTCTTAACTACACTGCACTGCAGTCATTTTAAAGACTATCAGCTTCTTTCCAATCTATCAGCAGAAAAAGGGAGTGGTATTTTAAATAAAGTATTGTTTATTGTAAAGCCACAAGTACGTTTGTCTTTTAAAATCAGGAGGGAAACATCAGGATAAATATCATATCACATTGTTATAAAGGCCAGAAGTAACATATTACTGGAGGACAAAAGGAAGTACCACAATTATAGAAGTTGTAGTAGTAAAAAGCCTGGTTTTTACACAGTACCATTACACTAGAACAGTCTTTTAAACCTTATTTTTTTTGATTCTGAGACAAGTGAATATGAACTGCCTGAAGCATCTGAAACAGTTTTAGTGCACACATGCTTGAGGCACAAACCAAACCTGCCTTTCAAGTGTCTCTGTAGTTCGTGTGTATGTCTCTGGAATTCCCGCATGGCCTCTTCCATGACCAGGATGTGCCTCTAATTAATCCTCACCCTGGCCCTTGGACTGAATCCTCTTCAGTATGTTTGGTTTCTCTCTTTCCAGCTCCTCACCATTCTTTGTGAGCCTCTGTTACACACTGACAGAGCTCATGAAGGAATATTGTAACACAGGGACAAAAAAGAACAGATATGCAGGTAACATCATCCAGGAATTAGAATCCTGAAGACTTCCACCTGCCAGTTTTGCAATTCAGACCCTCATTTCTGACACACTCCTGTGATATTTCCTTTTCCCCATAGGAGCATTATTCAAGACAGAAATAAAGTTCTCTTTTTTGACACTTGAAGGAGAAGAGCTTTGAAGCCCTTCTCTGATCAGAGAGCAGGGAAGGAAAACTGAACTGTGGACTCTCCAGCTCATCAAGCCTGAAGATGTCTTAGTAATAAAGTAAGAGTACAGAAACTATTTTCAAAGGCATGGAAAAAGATTATGTTTTTTTTTCCCCTTCCCAAAAGGCTATGGCTTTGGAGGAGACCAAGCATTCTATATAATCATTTTACTCTTATCAGTCTTGGACAAAGAGCCCTCCAAAGAACTCTTTTTTAAAAAAAAAATCTTAATCAGAACTGCAAATGCAAGAAATTAAGTACTACTACTCTATAAGCCTAGTTCTTTAGGTTTCACTAAAAAAACCTCTCAATTTTCAACGATTATTTGGATGATTCTTGTAAATAAGGTCATGGAATATCCCCAGAATATGGCTGTACGGTTAAATGGTCTGCTCTAACTGCACAACTATTCAGCTTCTGCATTGCTCAGATACACTTATTTCCCCTCACCAGCCTGGTGCATCTGGTTATTCAATGCTTATTCAAACATTTGGAAAACGCTGTAAGATGCTTATTTCACTATAATAATTTCATAAACAATGAAAACTATGGTAAAAGCCAGGCAGGATTTCTTCATAACACAGCACTGCAGTACAATGTTGTGTTATGATTTGTGAGAAGCCTCACCATAGAAGTTTGCTCTTCAGACACCCCAAACAAGATGGAGAAAGATGCGCTCCTATGTTCAGAGTTCAGGCAGTATTTGAGGTTTAGAGGGTGAACTAGTTCCTTACCTGCTCAGAATTATCAAAAGGCCTCAGTCTTTAACGCATCTAGAAGGTGTTAAAGAACTTTTGAGGAAAGACTGAGGGAGCTGGGTCTCTTTAGTTTGGAGAAGAGGAGACTGAGGGGTGACCTTATTAATGTTTACAAATATATAAAGGGTGAGTGTCACAAGGATGGAGCCAGGCTCTTCTTGGTGACAACCAACAATAGGACAAGGGGTAATGGGTTCAAACTGGAACACAAGAGGTTCCACTTAAGTATGAGAAGAAACTTCTTCACAGTGAGGGTGACAGAACACTGGAACAGGCTGCCCAGGGGGGTTGTGGAGTCTCCTACTCTGGAGACATTCAAAACCTGCCTGGACACATTCCTGTGTAACCTCATCTAAGTGTTCCTGCTCCGACAGCAGGATTGGATTAGATGATCTTTTGAGGTCCCTTCCAATTCCTAACATTCTGTGACTCTGTGAACTACTTTAATGTCCCTAAAGCTTAATCTACAGAGTTAAACAGCACTTGAGAGCAGGACTTGGGATTTAATATAAATATGGTTAACTTGGACATGCACATTCTTTTGTGCACTAGGCCCATACTGAGTCACTTTCCTGTAATTGTATTCTAATCTTCCTTTTTAAAGAGCAAAGTGAAAAATTATGAGCTGCAATTACAAACACATCAAATGTTTCACAGAGTTTCTATCACGCCTTTTTCAATTGAGGCTAATTTTCTTTTAGAAGAAAAATGCAAAAGCTTGGATGTGGTTTTCCAGAAGACTTAGAATTACTGTTTTTCAATGAAAATATCTGATCTAGGCAAAATTTCTGAAAGGAAATTTAATTTTAGAATGTTAGCAAATGCAGACTGTATTTTTCAGAAAGCCACTAGAGTAAGAATCAAATCAACAGTATAGACTGTCTTTAGTTTTACTGACTTCCCACACATCAGCTTCTGATTTGCAACTAAAGAGTTCATACAGAGTTCCTGAAGGAGCCCATAATTCACTTCCAGAGGTGGGGTTTTATCTCTTGATAATCTGAGACTGCAGAGATAACAGTGACAGACATGCCAGAAGCACATTTTACTTATATATGAAACCCTCTAGCTCTTAAAAGAATAAAGTGATGCCTCTCAAGCTCAGGTGGCTAAAAGCAACCACAGATAATCTTCACTGGAAGCACAAACAAAAATTCAAGACAGTCTGAACATGTTATTGCATAATATTAAAAAAAAAAAAAAAAAGAAAAAGATAAACAACTAATGTAGAACAATGTCAAAGTTCTTAGTGTCCACATAAATGGCAAGTATCAGTTCTAGGTTACTTTCTACACAAAGTATTTTCCTTTCAATATTCTATAACGTTCAAGAACACAGATTTTCATTTATCGCTTTTTATAATATGTTTTATAATTTAGGTCTAACCTGCAACAGGAGAGGTATAAAGGTTTCTATCTCCAGAATCTGAGCAGACTCTTCCATTAAGATGTTGTCATACTGAGAAAGAAAAAGTAAAGAGATGTCCATCAACCAAGGAATACAAATTAATGCTGTTATTCAGCCTACCAAAAGAGAGCATCACTCATTCCATTTTTGATGGGCAGGACAGTTACAACAAGATTTTACCTTATAGGCAAAAATATCAGTATTATTGAAAATCAATGTCAGGGGGTGAAATTCTGCTACATCAATGGCAGACCTATCTGTGCCAATCGGGGCTTACATCTAGAAGGAATCCATGACTGAACTACATGATGTGCTTCCCTTATGACATAAGCCATCTACAACAGAAAAGCTTTCTGCAGTGAAGCAAACTAATTTGGTATCTTTGAAGTGAAGCAGAAAAGGAGCACTTTTGTGATAAAAACCAGTGCATTATCAGAGAAAAATAATACTGAAAGAATCATTGGTGGTGGGCTTTGTTTTGTTTTTGTCTGATAAAATCTGTACCAAATTAATACTTATGGTTAACACTGCAGAATGAAAACAGAATTACATCAAAGTTCTCTTTCCTCATATTGTTCATTTTTTAGGAAACAAAGTTATAAAGGCCATTTTATTTTCCCCAATTCTGCCTTTACTTTATTACTCAATCATATCACTGCAGTTTATCTGATATTGCAAAACTAACTTTTCTTTTCTAGATATGCACTATTAAGCATTTTTGTATATATAAAAAAGTGATCTCATCTTTTACTTACAGAAGTTAAATTTTTCTTCAATAAAATTACAAATTGAAACATACTGTTAAAAAAAAAAAGTCAACTCAATCTATTTGCCTAGATTTAGGACAGATAAAAAGGTTTATACAAGGAGGGGCGGACAAACCCAAAAAACAATTAGTGTAGTAACAGTCGTATAATTATTACTTTGAAACCTAATTCAACCAGGTCATGTCGTTTCAAAGCAGCATGAGTACAAGTCATGGCAATGATTTTTGCTTCTTTCACCAACAAGTATTTGGACCTATCCAGGCCACTGCGGAGAAGTTCAAATGCTCTGAATTCCTATGGAGAAGAAAATCACATATTGAAATTCAGAATAAAAAAAAAAAATACATAATGCTTATAAAATATATTAACTCAAACTATCTGGCCAACTTCTTAGTATTATTAGGCAAGAAAGTTGAGGCATCTACTGTTAACAATCACATCTGAATTTTTTTTTTATTTTTTTTTTTTTTACGCTAAACCTTGAAACAACGTTATTTCAAAAAACAATTATAAACACATCAAATAATTCTGCAACCTGTGTTCATATATAAATTTGCAGACAATTATTCAATTGATTCTGAGGAACCCTCTCAGAATCCTCCCAAATTTTGTTTTAGTATATTTTCTTGTTTCCTACTTTAATGTATCATAACCTCACATTGAATTCAGTATCAGGAAGACCAACACAGTTAATATGACCAAGTGATACAAAGATCACATTTACCCTAACTTTTAAAAGCCTCTCAAGCAATTCTGGGAAAAATACAAGATAATCTGTTTAAGTTACTTCTAGGTTATCTGATTAAAAACAAATCACTGTAAATAAAAAGATCCTGTGAGGATCAGAGGAGCAGTGACAGGCATACCAACCCCAGTGACCTAATCAGTGAAAATGGAACATGCAGAATGACTCCTTACTAAGATCAAAATAAAACAGATTAGACCCTTGTCCCTGTTGTGAAACGTGCCTCTGTTACTCTAACGTGGAAATTCTCACCCAGATGCCTTGCAAGTTAATGAAGCTGCCTCAAAGTGTATATACTGCTTTTAGGATGTAGGGCAAAAGAGAATTTTGGAACTGTGAAGACAAATCCACTTACCTTTAATAGTTACATGTCTTACCTCAAGCTGAGTAAATATTTTCTTAATATGTCTGAAACACCCTTCAGCAATTTCCATATCTTCTTCATAGGATTTGCCTTTAAAAACTGGTTGAGGAGCATTTGCAAAATACTGGTGAAAAGGAAAGAAACTGGAGACATCTGTAACATCTGGCAATTTTCCACCTTTAACCTTCACTTTGCTGATATACTCCTCCCAACGAGACATTACCTATGGTAAACACAAGTGTCATACTTAAGTGTGTTTATATCAAAGTCCTTGGCAAGGTGTAGTCTTGCATGTACAGTATTAAAAAAAAGATTCTAAATTATCACAAAAGCAAGGTATAAGTAAATTAGCATTTGACTTTGTATCAGGATGACATTTTTGAAGCTGTGGTGGGTTGACCTTGGCTGGCTGCCAGACTCCTACCCAGCATCTCTCACTTTCCTCCTCAACAGGACAGGGGGAGAAAAAAAGATGGAAAAGCTTCTGGTGTGAGATCACTTAGCAAGTACCATCACAGAAAAAACAGAACTGACTTGGGGAAAATTTAATTCATTTACTGCAGATTAAAAATAGAGTACAATGGTGAGAAACAAAGGGAAAAAAAACAAAACACCACCTTCCTTCTCAAACCCCTCCTGCTTCCTAGGTTCAATTTCACTCCTACATTCCCAACTCTTCTACCTCCTACCCAACCTGTGCAGTGCAGAAGGAACAGGACTTGTCATCCGCATTCATCCCACCACATCTCTGCCACCCCTTCCTCCTCTCCCCTGCTCCAGTATGGGCTTTCCACAGGCTGCAGCTTCCTTCAGGGCCACATCCACCTGCTCTGGCATGGGGTCCTTGATGGGCTGCAGTGTGGACATCTGGTCTAACATGGTTCTCAGTGGGCTGCAGGGGACAACCTGCTTCACCGTGGTCATCTCCACAAGCTATGGCTGAATCCCTGCTTTGGTGCCTGGCACACCTCCTGACCCTCCTCCTTCTGACCTTGGTTGTTTCCTACATTCCCCTCTCTGCCCCTAGATGCTGCACAGTGTTTTCTCAAAGATGTTTTCACAGATGTGCCACCAGTGTCACTGATGGGCTCAGCTTTGGTCAGTGCTGGGTCTGCTGGAGCTGGCTGTGTCCAGCACGGAGCAGCCCCTGGCTTCCTCTCAGAGGTCACCCCTGCAGCCTCCTGCTACCTAAAGCTCGCCACATAAACCCAATACAGAAGCAAATCACTTTATCATTTCCACTTATAGTACTTTGGTTTAAATTCAAAGTGGGATTCCTTTAGGACGAAACTGATCCAGAAGATGAGCTCTAGCAGTGCTCCTAGCACTCCCCAACACCTGTTTTCCGTTTAATGTTTAGGCCCACACTACAGCCAGCCTGGAGTAACTTCTGTAAAAACATACATAGTATGCATGTTTGGTCCTAAGTACCACTCCACAAGTCTGCTTAAGCCACACTAATCACCGATGTAGACCATGTCACCGATAAATACATGGAAGGGAAATGAGGGATATAGAATATACAGAAAATCACTGTTTTGTATACTATACATCCGATTTCACAGTCATTTAACACCATAAAAGCTTTCTAGCAGGACCATCAAGTAGTTGCTCTAATGCTTGTCCAAAATGTAGAACAGCCCCCAGATCTTCCTATCTGAAGGAGAAACCTCAGGTTAGAATCTTTGCCAGCAGTCATGAAGGGCAGAAATGCTAGTCTTTCAATTGTCGAGTCATCAGGCAGGACTTAAAACAATAGCAGCACAAGTAATGTTACAAATATAGCTTTAGTGGTTACTGTATTTTGAACCACCAGAGAAAATATGGGGTTTTTAGACTCTATTCTGAAAAATTCACTCCAATTTTTACAAAGTGTTTCATAACATATTGAGGTCATAGTCTCTGTAGTAGTATTTCAGTCCTTACTTGGTACAAGAAGAAGTGACCAGCTGTTTCACAAGTGTAAGAAACATCTCCCGGGACTCCAAGACTCTCCTGTAATCGCCCAACTTCTCGTAGAAGTTCAAGTCTTCGAGCCAGCACATAATTAACTCTTCCATATCTACAAAATAGATTAAATATAACATAATTTGTATTTAATTCAAAACTGTTTTACCTAAGTATCACAATGAGACATCACAAAAAAAAAACCCCAATACTCCTCCTAAAAACAATCCACAACTACCACATGGTTCCAAAACCCAAGAATTTGCTACTTGCCAACTACTTCTATCAGGTGAACCCTAATAATTTTGAAAGCCATGCAAGAGCCACTACTGCAGAAAAAGATCCTCTTATCCTGTCACTTCAACAAAATCTTGATAAGTGGTAGTAAAACATTCCCATGATGTACTTGCAAAGCAGAAAAGCATTACTTCCAATGGACTGTTTAGAAACCACAGTACACTGCATGTTACACAATCAGAAGCAAGTTATACAAGCCTACGGATCATCATAAATAGAATCTATATCCAAAGTTTCGGTATGATAAGGCTGACTTCCTTCAGCAATGTACAAAATGTCTTGAAATAAAGCTTAGCCCACCATAGCAGACAGGTCTGCATCCAAACACAGAAGGTCCTGTACTCACAGCTGCATGTTGAATAACTTTTATGACTAGTTTGTAACCTACTCCTTCCATTCTTCCTCCTCTTACACAACTCAAGCCCATTTTTTTCCTTTATGAATCCATTTCCTTATTCCATGCACTCCCCCCGGCTCCCAGAAGCAGCACAACAACAAAAATCAATTAATCACATTTTCTAAAAAAAGAAAACTAATTAAAAGGTGGTATAAATGGGGGGAATTAAAGAAGTGAGAGGAATGGGTCACCTTTGTTTAAAAGTGCATATGCAGTTAAAAGCTCAAATGTGAATAAAGGCTAACTTTCAAGTTCTTATTAAACTTACTGTTCATAAAATATCCTTTCTGCACAGAAAAAAACCTGTCACAATCCCTGGTAATCACAATGGGTTCTATTGTTTTATTTAGAAGTGTGAGAGTAGTTAAAGCTGGAGATCTAAAGTTACTAAGACACAACTGAATACGATATTGTTCACAACTGGAAAAAAAACAAGATCCTCAGGAACTATAAAAATTAAGATCCTAGGAATACTAAATGTTTTTTTTTCTTCTCCAATAAAACTAATCCATCATAAGTGACTGCAACCAGTGGTTTGTTTTTCTTCACACTTCCAATGTCCTCTTATTTCTCACAATTCAAGTAATGTGTCCTCTTATGTATCCATTCACTGCTACAAAGATTTTCTTAAGCTGTGATTCCCTTTGTGTTTAAGTGACAGTCCAAGTTAAATCTACTCCTCTCCACCTTGTTCTTATATTTGCAGAGGGAGCAAAAAAGGAATACTAATCTTGCAGTGTGTGTCCTCTAAAGCAGACTGACATGGAAAAACCACACACTCAGAAGCAATCTAAAAAACAAACAAAAGGTATATGGGAGATAAACTTCTCAGAGTAGTGCAGCCCACCTTCAAATATATTCCTCAACCCTTATTCCCCCTCCCAAACTGCCAGAACCCATAGAGTTGCAGTAATGTCCTATAGGTCTAGACTTATCCTGGAAAAGAATAAAATAGAAAATGTAAAGTGTCTCAAATAAAACTCCTTTTAATGATGAGCACTACTGTTCAAGGAATATACTAAACCACTGATAATACTACATAGACATCTGTCATGGTATCATTTCACTATGATTTTGGCTATCAAATTATTATAGAAATAATTTAAAAAAACCACAAAGTATTACTTTTTCTAAATGAAGCTCAACTATGTGTATGTGGGTGGCTTCTAGTGACTATATGTAATTTTTAACTACAGCTTTTAAAGACAAAGTATTGCTATAATAGTCCCGGACAGTTCAGTTATTTCCAGTGCATGACCCTTATGCCCCCGCTTATATTTACAAATGTGTGTAATCCTACTGACGTCAATTGGACTAACACATAACAAACGTACCAATATTTACAAGAACATGTTCTTAAGTCTTTGTACTGATACAGAGTTGATAGCTTTCCTTACGCATGTATTCCTCATAATGTGTTATTTACCAATGAAATATGTAACTTTGTAGTTAAGCAATATTTTGAAGAATGCAAAGCAGTCAGAAGTGATATTACATTTGCACAAAAAATTTGTAACTGTAAAAACCTGCCTTTATGATTCAACTTTCTCTCATAAACCAGATCAATTCTATAGCATGTATACGGGCCCAGACTATAATGAAATACTTTTATTCAAGCACTTGAGTTTCTGAACAAGCTATGATGTTTATGCAAGTGAGTTTATCATTAGCACCTCCCTTCTCACCTGCTGAAATCTTTCTCTGTCTCTAATTCCTCTTCTCCATGACCCAGACGCAGGAGGTGGCGCTCATCAATGTCTAGAGCCATGATTTTTTCAAACAGCTGGTTCAAGGCCTAAAGATTGACAAGAACAGAAGAAAAAGTAGTTTTTAGAAGTTCAGAGGCTCTTGCAGGCAAAACCTGAAGAATTACTAGCCAGCTAGGAAATTATGCTTGTTTCGGTATAAATGGAAGCCAAAGCAAACGTTAAGTTCATACTGAAACTAGAGCTCTTAATCTTGACAATAGGTAAATTAGCCTACTAAAACTCTTGTATTTGCATTTGTATTTAAATCTGATTTTAAAATTTAAAAATTTGATTCTATCACTTAATTTAGTTGATAAAGCTGTCAGTTTATAAAACTGTCTCAAGAAGCACACTTTGCAAACACTGACTTTGTTAAATGACTTTAAACCATGGAACTTTTACTGTACATTAAAAGAATATGATCTGGTACTGACCAGCAGGTGCTCTGACTCTGTTCCATAAGGATAAATACATTTTGCTGAACTAAACTTCAAGGTGAGCTAGATCTCTTGTCTTAAACTTTTCATTTCTCTAATAGCTTCATATCAACTGTTCTATTCAGCATATTTCAAAGGAGCAAGTTTGCAAGCACTGGACCATCAAGTTATGAAATGAAGAATAAACATGAGCAAGCTCCACTTCAGGTCAGCTGGAAGACATGCAAACATGTTGAATTATAGTGTCAAGGCTTAGGGAACAATCCTTGCTAAGATATACTTAAGTTCTTGAAGTACAATTTCAAGTTCATGTTCTCATATAAGTCCTGTCTGGTAAGAAGAGTCTCCTACCTGCCTCAAATTATTTCCTTTCTTTACTCTGCAATGGAGATGCTCTCAGCCCTTTCTCTCAACCTCACTATCTGTTACTCTCCCACAACCCACTGGCCTATATCATTCCAGGTCATAACTCCTCACCAAAATGAAGCATCATCCATCATTTTTTGATCAACAGCGTAAGTGCCTGACCTTGCTTTGATGGAAAAAGATGAATGTTTTCAAAGTAGTATGCTCAGTAAAAATAGCTCATAACTTAGATAGGGCAGACTAATTAGGGAGATCAGGAAACAGACAACGCTGGTTTTGAAATACATCCTTCCAAACCAGATGAAGATTTAGAGTAAGAATCTTTAAGACTTTTATCATTATTACTCTTATTTTATATATGCTTGAGAATTAGCAGACAGGCTCTATTTCTTATGAATGAGACGCAATCATTCAGCTGAAGAGGCCCTCCCTTGGAAGCACAAAGCAATCAGTGTCAGTTAAAGCTAATTAGCAAAAATCTGACACACATGCAGTGAATGTGCAACTGTAAGAACTGTGCAAAAACTTTTTCAAAATACTTCCTAATTTCTACCCGCAACCAGTTAAACAGCTTGAAAACTTCTGATAAATAGCTCAGAACTACAAACCTGAAATTCAAAAACTTCATTTCAGACTATGAAACTGGCAAAACTGCACACAAGCCACTCAAATTTTCAGTGTTAAAAGACAACTGCAGTCCCAAACCTGCTGACCACGAGACCTGCTGTTCTTTATTTTAATTTCAGGAAAATTTCATACAGGATCGACACTTTACCTGATTAGAGTGGGTAACTATAAGAGTTCGTTGTTCTGGGAAATTATGATAAAGATTGGATATTATCTGGACTGCTACGTCAGTTTTTCCAGTACCAGGTGGACCTACTACCTAAAAACAAACAAACAAACAAATTTAAAACAAACAAAAATCAACAAACAATTTGTCAGAATATTGCACAATACAGAAATATAGCCTCAGGACAAGCTAAACATAGGTGAAATAGTGAAAAAAACCCAACAAAATACACAACTGAAAAATAATATAAAATAAGTAATAAAACCCAAAAAGATCCATTATTTTTATTTACTCAAAAATCTACAACTGATGATATAGAAGTAACACTGACACTGTTTTTATAGGCTAAATTATACCAACAACATTCAAAAAATGAGACCTGAGACATTTTAAAGGTATCCAAGTATTATAAAGCACCTCAAAGTAATTTGTTCAGCATTAAGAAGCAAAGAATAGCAGGTTCCTTATGTATCTCCACAGAAAATTGCTATGAAATCACTTAAAGAATCTCTTTGATCACTGCATTCAAAAGCAATTAGGATTGTATTGCTTAAAAATATTAGACAGAAATACATGACATGACAGGAAATAAAACACAGGCCTATATCATGCAATTGTTTTCTCAGTCTACCTCCTCTCCCTGCAAAAAGTGGGTGATGTAGTAAAAAAAAAATCAAATCAATCAAATCAGAAGTACATGCTCAGAAACAAAAACACACTTGCAACTGAAGTTCATTAACAGTTCAACATACATTAAACACATATACAGACATTTTAATTTCACAATCTTATTACCCACTGACAACACCACTGATACAAAACAATACTCCTGTACACTGCTGTGGGTATTTGTAGACAAATACTCTGTGTAAAATCCAGCAGTTTAAGTCATTGCAAAAAAACCCTTCCAACATTGTTTAATAGTCAAATTCAAAGCATCTATCACTGTGGCATTTTCACAACATTCAAAAAAAGGACTTTAATTTCTAAATATATCTTAAAGTTGATATTCTATCAAAATGAAGAAAGTTCTGCTGCAGCCTACTACAAAATATACCATACTCAAAAACACTGCCAAGAACTTAGGTAACTTTTATGCACATTTCCAATACTACTAATTTAAGCACACTTAGGCAGGGACAAAAGGCATCCAATTCTACTGAAATTTATTTTTTCCTTTGCCTTGCATCTTTTGTGTACCAGCTAGAGAGTGTATAATGACTGGTAAAACACAAGGAGGAAGGAGAGGAGAAAGAGTACAGTACAAAACAGTACCAGTACAAAAACCTAAAAATTAGCATTGTTGCCTATATAAACCAAGAAGAACTTAAAATTATCAGAAAAAAGTCAAATATTCCACTTAGTCATGCCCAGTACAGACTGTACTTCATTGAGAGACATGTAGTTGAAGTGTGAGAGCAGCAAACCTTAAAGAACTTTGCAGAAATTCACTGAGCAAAATTTATTTTCATAACAAATCTACAGCTTTGGATTGGTTTGTAACTTCTTAGTTCTGAAACTTAGTAGGATATAAAGGATTACACATTACATTTCACAAGACAGCAGAAAAAAAGCTCCATGAAGACAATTCAATGACTTCCTTTAATGGAGTTAGATCAAACTAAAAATGATGCAAGTAATTTAAAACAGTCAACAGTGACAGGCACGTCAACAGCTTTACAGTTTAAAATGAGCTATTCAGCCACTGAAAAAGTATATTTAGTTACTGTGGAAAGTCTTCAGCCACTGAAACAAGACAGTTTCACAGAGATCAAATGTGTTTCTGCAGGATTTTTTGAAGATGGAAGGACGTTGAACTTCTGTATGTTAGTTTTTCATACTTAACTATTAATAGAAGAGACCTCAACAAGGCTACAGAAATGGGCATTACTGGTATTTCACTGAATAAATCCAGAATCAAATAAATAAGAGTATAAAATCCTTAAAAATATTCTTACCATAGTTAGTCCAGGTTGCATTCCTGCACGTATGGCTTCAATCTGAGTATGGGTAAACGGAATAGTATTGCTGTAACAAAGCAAAACAAGATCAGAGAATTGATAGATTTTGCCAACAGTTTTGATAAAAGCAATTGTTTTCACAAGTTTGCTTTAAATTAATTGGCTACATGTTTCTCCAGAACTACACGCCTGCAAACTTTTATATAAACTAAATCAACATTAAAACCGTCATCTTTATAAACATGACAATCTTGCAATTTCTAAACAAGACAGTATATCATGTTCACATGACAACAAAATCATCCCATCTAAAAGACTGTTTGTATTGAGTTATTCTTTTCTGAGAACGCTGTAAAATTATTTAGGTATGATCCTCTTAATATTGAAAATCTTGACACAATACTAAAAGTATTTTTCATTGTTCTTCAAGGGAATTTTTTAACAGAAAGGGGATAATAAAATAGTTTGATTTAAATATAAAACAAAACAGTCTCATACTCAATCCTCTTTTGGTAATGAAAGCAAAATGATATTTTGTTTATAATCAATGATACTATTTTTAAGTGTTTCTGAAAATGAACTGCTATGCATTTGTTACCATTTTAAATAAATTCTCAGCCATTTATTACCGTTTTGGCTGATTATATGGATATGGTCCCCTGTTCGGAATGACATGAGGCTCTACAATCAGAGTTTTAGTTTCTTCAGGTTTTTCTCCATTCTCATCCTCCTCTTTTCTTTTCTTTCCTTTACCTCCTTTTATTGGGAAAGTTATCCTGTAACACATAATTTAAGATTATACTTCAACACATTCACTATGGCACCAGACTGTCTTAAAAGTTTATACAGAAGGATTTTTTTGTTACCATAAAGAGAAACTTCCACACAATATGGAAACAAGAATTGCAAGCAACAAAGTATTAATGACAATAAGGAAAAGGAGCAACAAATAAATTGACAAAGTTGATTTTAAGAAAGCATGTTTGACAAAAAGTATGTCGAAAGCGCTCTTTACATAGCTTGAAAAGCCAGAAGCAGTCCTGAAAGCCAGCTGGAAAAACACTGAAGGCAAAGAGCTCATAAATGAAAATGGAAGGGACAGGAGGAAAGTTATTATAAGAAAGCCACCGGCACTGTCTGTTCAGCAGCAATAACTTCATTTTATTCTAGAACTGATGCACTTTTTTTCTTCTACACAAGATATATCAACGTTCTGAACTGCTCCAACACATGAAGCCTTTTATCTTCCCATTTCAATTTTTGTATAGCCCTTTGTGTCATATGTTAGCATGCTTCCCTACTTCAATTCAGAAACAAACCATGGTGAAGGAATTCCAATGGCTATTCAATTATCTTGAGACAACAATGCAGACATCTTTAACAGCAATAATCTCTTGGACTCTTTACACGGCAAATGCAGAAGTAGGAAGAGCAATAGATCTTCATAAAGAGGAATATCCGTATTTTAATCTATGAACTGAAGATGAACACTAGTTTATCAAGGGACTCTGTGCATGGTATCTGGTCTTAATACCTTTGGACTATTTTTTTATCATTATATAGTCTTAGTGCCTTCTCCACATATATTCTGCATTCAGTGTTTCAAAAAAAAAGAGCATGGCAGATTACTTCCCTGCTCTTCAAGATTCAATTTAGTCAGGATCAGAGCTGACTGGTACAGAGGGTAAGTCTCTTCCTTCCCCAGTCAAACATATTCCCCTTCAAAAGGAAACATTTCAATTCTCATTAACTTGTAAGCGGAAAGAAACATAGTTTCTTCAGTCCATCTAAATGAACTATTCTCCAGCACTATGCACTGTGAAACTCAGATGTCGAAGTCCAAGGAGGTTCATCAGGAGGGACAGAACTGTCAATTCTAAAAATGCTAGACAACAGCACCACTGAAAAAACACGTGTAAATCTCATTTAGTGGTCACAAAGGTAGGCATACTATTTCAGAAACAAGTTTCTAAAATAAAATAAACAATATGGGATTCCAGACTTAATTCTTTATTTTGATTGCATGGTGCATTCAAAAGCTCAAATTTTAACTGATGTTGAAATTGCTGTTCTTAGCTTAATAAGACACGTAAGGAAACCATGTAATTATTAATAAAAACCTTCAAACTGAACTTGAGGAGGCTAGATACTATAATACAGAAGTTAATACTACGTGTCTTGATTCTAACTCCTACTGTTGCTTTCTCTCTATTCAACAGGTTGATCTACAAGCAATGCTCTGATGCATTTTTGTACAGAATAGAGCAGAAGCTGATCCTGAGCCTAACTGTAGTACAGTCAAGTCCGCTGTAAAACTACCTAAATCTTAATATGAACATATTAACATCTTTTCTTAAAAGAAAGAGCACATGCCTTCAACTATTGAACCCAACTTCACCTGACAACACAGATAAGCAAGAATACCAGACAAGGAATACTTGAAATTTTGAGGTCACCTGAAGGGGGGTATTTGCAGAAGTGGATTGTTAACAGTCACTTTAATATGGTATCCAGGAAAGCTAGCTTTTAAGTGATCAATGGACAGGAAAGTGTCGTTAAAATCCAGAGTTGCAATCTGATTTGGCATTTTTGAATAATGTGCACTACTTGGGTCTCCATATCCGAGAATGATGTCATGCAGCCAGTCAGGAACCACACAATCTGTGTTCATCAGGTTCCTAATAGTCTCCAGAACAGCCTGCAAAATAAGAAAAAAAGGAAAAATATGACTGGAGAGATTGACTTTTTACCAAGAAAATGTGACATGCTCAAGACTAATCAAGACTCTTTTAAGATGTCAGTCCTTGTACAGGAAGGTCTGGAAAGGCAAATATCTTGTTGTGGGAAGAAGTGAACCTGCGTGAGATAATACAGCTGGCATTATCAAATATCACTGTGACACAAAGCATACTCTCAGCTCAGCTTCATTTTATAATAAAGAGGATGGCTCAAAGAAACTTACCTGACGCCTACAAACGACTCCAGAAACCTCCTCTCCCTTTGATTTTCCAATGCATGTAGTAAATTTCTTCTTGCTCTTGGTCTTATGAAGATTTTAGTATGTGACCTGTGGGACCACATAGGTCCAGCACTTAACTTCTAAAGCCTGAAGGTCCTGCAACTACTTCAGAGGCCCAAGATACAGTGATGGACTAGTCCCACATTAACTAATAATATTTATATTTATGTTGCAAATATAAAACAAGAGTTTCTGGCTTAAATGTATATTAAGCATAGCATAAGACATTTGTGCTAAAAAAAAGCACAAATAAATCTGAAAACATGACTTCTTCAGGTAGTGTTCCTAAATCAAGATGACAAATTTCTCAGAGGAAAGTTTAAGAAACATGTCCCTAACAACAGATGTGCTGTGTTTACATCACAAAAACTTTGCTTCGGCTTTTCAAAAGTAACATCTATATATGTAAATATAGAAAGATTTATTTCTTATAAGAACTAACACTGCTGACTGATGTAGTGGTGCCACCTCCAGCAAATGTGCTGTATTTGCAATTCCACATCTGCTTAATTTACTAAGACTGAACAAGTGTTCTCTCCTACAAGCTCAGCTTAAAAATTCAAGCTGCCTTCTATCTGCTCAATACACTATCAACACTAACCACAGAAATAGCTTGTTTTCTTCTATCCAGCTCAAGTTTGAAAGGCTTACAGATGACATGAAATGTTTGTGTCTAAACTGGTAGTGATGTGATAAATCTGGAAATATCTTAGTTTGTATTGACAAAGGAATGTATGAGACTTAAGAAAAACCCAACATAGAATGGTTTTAATTTTGATTTGCCGGTAAATTAGCTGCCAAGTACACAGTACAAATTTGAAAGCTACACACATCTAACAGCAATCCTGAGCAAACTTAAATATTCATGGCAGCAGTTTCCTTCTGACCACATGAAAGTGCATGCATATGCAAATAAAAAAAAAAAAAACCTCTATAGTGTCAGTACACGGATGGGCTTTGGCAGAGAGAACTTGTGCTTATAATGTAAAATGAACCTGCCACAGACACACAACATTACCTATCAGTTCTGTTAGGGTTTTTTAACATAAAGTTATAAAGATCTCTCTGTGAAGTGCCTCCAGTATACTAATCCACAGCTGGATGGCACCAGAATGGTCTGTGCAGACCACAAGCTACTGGTCCACACCAGAGGCACCATTCTAGATATAGAAAATAAAAAGTGAAAGTCTTCCTGCTGCACATTTTATCCATCAGTACAGAACTTGCTGCAGAATCCTTTAGAATGAAATTCACTTCAATTATGCAACGCATGATTTTAAGGCACCAAAAGGCAGGCAGTTTTTGTTCATGTTGCATTTTCATAATGGGAAATCCAAGGAATATTAAAGATTCAAAGGTCTAAATGATCTAATGCAAAGAAACTGAGCATACATACAAGAAATATTTTCAGGCACACAAAATTACGCACCCTTATAGGAAAAAAGCCAACAGTATCTTGTGCTGCATTAGGAAGCTGCCAGAAAGTCAAAGGAGGTGCTTCTTCCTCTCTGCTCAGCACTGTTGAGGCTAAATCATAGAATCACAGAGTGGTTTGGGTTGGAATGGACCTTAAAGGTCATCTAGTCCTAACCCTCTGCAATGACCAGGAACATTTTCAACTAGATCAGGTTGCTCAGACTCCTGTCCAGCCTAGCCCTGAGTATTTACGTTGATGCAGCATCCACAGCTTCCCTGGGGCAAAGTCTTCCAGTGTTTCACCACCCTCATAATAAAAAATTTCTTCCTTACATCTAGCCTCAATCTCCCCTCCTTTAGTTTAAAACCATTACCTCTTGTCCTACCCCTACAAGCCCTGCTAAAACATCTGTTCCCATTTTCCTTATGAGCCCCTTTAAGTACTGAGAGGCCACAATAAGGTCTCCCTGTAGCCTTCTCTTCTGCAGGCTGAACAACCCCAACTCAGCCTGTGAGCCTATCCTCACAGAAGGGGTGTTCCAGCCTTCTGACCATTTTTGTGGCCTCCTCTGGACTCTCTCCAACAGATCCATGTCTTTCCTGTACTGATGGCTCCAGAGCTGGATGGAGTACTGTGGGGCCTCACCAGAGCAAAGGGGCAGAATCTCCTCCCTCAACCTGCTGGCCATGCTGCTTTATATGCAGCCCAGGGTACAGTTGGCCTTCTGGGCTGCGAGAGCACACAGTAGGCTCATATCTAGCTTTTCATCTACCAGTACCCCCAAGTCCTTCTCTGCAGGGCTCTTCTCAATCCCTTCATCCCTCAGCCTGTGTTGATACTGGGTGTTGCCCCTACCCAGGTGTAGGACCTTGCGCTAGGCCTTGTTGAACCTCCTGAGGTTCACATGGGCTCACTTCTCAAGCTTGTCCAGATTTACTACTGGCAACACGGACCACTTGGTCAAAATTAAGTTTATGTCAATTCACAATTCTAGAAACTCAAATATACATTTCAATTTTGCCTAAAAAACATTCCTCCTCTTGCTTTAACAGAGGGTAATGAAAGCTAAGTTATTGATAAGCCCCCTGAAAAACAACATTTGCTGGATTCATATGTAAAACTGAATTGAAATAGTGTGCATAATTTTAACCTTACTTATAGGCAACAAACAGTACTGTAATGCATTAGCAACAGGTTTATTTTGAACTCTAACCAAATTTCATGAAGGCTCACAGTGAATACCAAAGGAAGCAAAATGCCAAAGAATCATGCACTACAACTGTGTAAAAACTATTAGGGTAGGAAAAAAAACAAAGCACCATTCAATCTACAGAGCTTCAGTTAGTGTACAATCTCTGTGAGAGCTACCAAAATCTCACCTGACACTCTCCAAAGCCTACTAAGACACTGATCCAGTGATGCTCCCAAAAACTAACAGGTTTCTCTGATTTTCACCTTTTGACTAGTGACTCCTCCTTATCCTACAGTCCACTATTACATCAAGTAACAAAAATGTCCCACATACTCCCTTGACTCAAAAGGCCAAATACAAATAATCTGCAGGCTACCTGTTAAGAGACTGAAATTACAAAGTAATGTTTTATTATACACTCAGGTGAAGTAGGAGTGCTGTGATTTTCAGTTACTTCAACACCTATCTGCAGGGGGAAGTTACCATCAGCTGACAGGCTCAAAATTCCTGAAGTGATCCAATGCCACCTAAAAAGTCTAACTACATGCATCTAAAATTAACATCTCAGTACAGCTGACATATTCAGACAAACTCTTATTCTAAGAGTCAATGAGCAGTACCTTACCTTAAAATTGTTTTCTTTTGGTTTTCTTCTCATTATTATATTAAATGTCTCATAAACATCTTCTGCTCCATTTTGGATTGTATTGGTCATGTCTTGTTGATACTGGTTTGGGTCCAGAAATACTCTGTATGTTCTGCAGTCCCCTTTAAGTCGTGGTTTGGGTTCAGGTCCTGCCCACAATGAAACAATAATATTAGAATTTGAAGCAGGGCTAAAAGTATTGTAAGTCAAGTAAGTGATGCATAGATGTTTCGGAAATGAAATTTAGACAAATTATTAAACTAATTTCTGCATGGCATTACAAACACTCTTATTTCATGTTTTCATCCAATTTCTAATAGAGATTTTCAATATAAGCTATTCTATTCCTAAAACCAAAATATACTGTATTTATGTAATTAATGGAATTACATCAGATTTTACCAGAGGAAACTGGTTAACCTATCTTCGGACTACTTATGAAATTGGTTTCTTTTTTCTAGTAGATAATGAATTCAATGAGCATTACTTAAAAGAGAAGCAAGTCAATGACTAGGCTGTTAATTAAAAAAAAAAAAAAAAAAAAAAGAAAAGAGGGGAAAAAAAGAAAAGAAGTCTTTCAAACCTTCTTCAATAACACGTCCTTTCTCATCCAACATGCCCTGGATTTCACAGCCTCTGACATACACCAGACCAGTTTGCTCAACAAAAGGTCGTCGTCGGTCGAACTTGGTGCCATAAGGTTGCGTGGGACGTACAGTAATCAAAAAGCAGACATCGTGTTTACGCAGACCTGATTCCAAAAAAGATCATTCAGTGATTTTATTGAATGCCTTCTTCCTTTTCCACTACACAATATTGGAATACAATGGAACACATAAAAATTCCCTTTAAACAAAGCCCCACCTGTTTAGAGAATAATGTGTTCTGTTTCAAAATATGCCTTTAACTTAGAGGTTACAGAACCAAGGATATTGTCATATTTGCCACTAATCTTGCACACCAATATCTGCTAGAACTTTAGACATGAAAAGGAGAAATTTTACTGCTTTTTTCATGACAAAGTTATTTATTTCAAAACTATTATTCTCCCAATAATCTTACTCAGGTTACACAACCTAGATATTTCCAGTGTTATTTCAGAAGCATGTCATTCTCACTGCCTTCTTCTGGACCAACATTCAATTTTTAATTTTTTTTTTTTAACCACAATTTAAGTGCAGTGCCTAGAACTGGGCATGAAATCCTAAACAAAGTTATTACTTCCAACCCATTAAAAAGTCACTTAACTGAGTTACTTGTTTTCCATGCTACATTCCAGTTTATAAATCCCAGTATGGCTTAGTTGAGTGTTTTTCCCTCAGCAGTAACATATTGTTGTAGAGTCACATTTGCTTTTGCGCGATGGTGACCTCGGAGTCTTTTCATTCTGCAGAGTTCCTGCCTAACAAGATATTTCCCTAACAGATGTGTGCAGTGACTTGTTCTTACTTAAGTTTAGTATCCTAATATTCATCCCTATTTAATTACACCCTACTTTTAAAATACAATTTCTCCAACTCACTAGCATAATTTTGAACACTAATCCTTTTTCTCCAATATACCTACAGATTCTCAGGGTCTAAGACACCTTCAAAATTTAGTAAACACATGCTGTAATTTTCATAAGAGAAAAATGATTTCTTATTACTCACCAGATATTACCCAACCTAAAGCTGTTTAATCAAGCCCTGTTATGCCAGGCAATATTCTTCACCTCAGTTTTAAGTTAAAGCCTTACTGCTTTTCAAATCACAGAGCTTGTTCTAGTATTTAAAAAGCTAGGTGCACCATTATATAGCTACCTTCAGTATAGTGAAGTCTGCTGCCATTCTCCTAGCTTTTCTACTTCAATAGAAATCAACATTCCCAAACTTGTATCTGCTTATTTATCATGCAATCCAGCTTTAGCATTTGTGCTACGTGACTTGTAATCACACTATACAGCTCCAGCACATTTAACAGGTTTCTCTAACAAAAGAAGAGAGTGATATTTACTGATAATACAAGTACATGTACATGCTTCTATGCCACTTGCCAACATGGTAAACTAAAGTTCAGTTCCCCAAGCAAAGGTGTCACCTGTGGATACTTTTAAAAAACAGTATATAGTACAGTCAGCACTTCCTAACAACATTCAAATATACCGAAAACTACTAAAATGCACTGCTTTGAATTATATCAAAATGTGTTCTCTCCAGTTGTATATGAGAGAGATAACACATTCCCCATTACTTTTCCAACGTGACATTATTAGCATGCATATTAATTTAAAATGCTAAGTTACTTTTCCACGTTCCCAGGGAAAGGCAGAATTTTACAGTTACAAACTGAATGACATCAGTCTGAAATAGCAAACATTCTGCTCCCAAAGGATGTGTAAATACTTTAATAGTTTTCATCTTCATTTTAGGAAAGTATAAACTACTTAGACCTGAAATGTGAGTAACTGACTTTTAAACAGTGTATTAAGACTGGCAAATCTGCATCTTGGATTAAAAAAACCACTCTTTCTTACAAATAAGATCACAGCAAAGTGTATTTTGATTAGCACCTATTTCGAGCACCTTATTTCAAAGAACACAAGTACCTTCCCATTCATCTTTGATGCTATCTCGGACATTCAAATTAACCGTAACATCTGCTCGTACTCGCATGGGCCAGTTTTCACCAATATTGGGCTTTGCCACCTCCACCACTGTGAAAGAGACAATGGGTTGTGCCATCCTTGCCCATCCACCAAAGACCACACCTCCATATTCCGATAACCTAAAAAAACCAACACAATCAACAAAAACCCCCAAACACCAAAGTTTTGTTAGTCATTATCTGATCAAATATTCAGTTTTTTTTAAACTGTGAAACAATTTACCTCACAGCTAGCTCTAAGACAAAAGCAGAAGTCTAAATCTTAAATGCTACTGAAATAGATTCACCTAATCTTGCATTTTAGAACTGAAGCATAACACAAATTGATTTATATTTCAAGAAACGAAGGCAGCTTACACTAGCATTGTTTTAAAAAATCCCCAAAAACTCACAGAGAAAAAAGATAACAAAAAGCAGCTACTGAGTATAAGAGATAGCACACCAAATGATCCCTTGAAATCTAAAGAAGATTAAAATGTGGAAAGTGGCAGGCTCAAGACTACTCAGTAACACCTCTTATAAATCAGAAGAGTGGGTGGTAATTTTCCAGATTTTGTAATGTCAGCCAAGGCTCACTACTTTCAGAAATCTAACTCATCTGTCTTAACACCACAAACGTTAGTTGGCAGCATCCAGCATACTGTTTTAACACGTCTACAGGGATACATATCAAGACACCCTTAACTCATCCCACAGGATGGCAACACCTTGTTGAACTGACTGGTTTGCATCAGTTAATAAATATTACCATGGTTTCATCCTACTGACACTATCTTCAATGTCTTGTCTGATTTCATAGGTGGATTCTAAGCGGAAGAGGTTGAAGTTCCTCAGCAGGTAGTCATGAAGAGTCAGAAACTGTAGATTCAATTTGGGAAGTGCGAGACAGCCTAAGGGGGAAAAGTGAAAAGGAAGAGGTATTTGATGGATAAACAAAGAGAAGATTAATTAATATACTGGTGCTACAAATTCAAATACATACATGTTATTCTAAAACTGCCACAGTTGTTATCCTGGGAGATTCTAAGAACTACTCCTTTTATAAATATATGCTATTAAAAAGCAGACTTTTTCAGTTTTTCTGTGAATGAGCCTCTACAAGATTAAAGGAATTTCCACCCTTCTGGCAGTAACACAGTGAACTATTTAAAGACTGAATCCTTCCCTGTATTCAGACTACAACAAAACTCATTTTATAAAAATCAAATGCAGGGCAAAGTAATGGTACTTTGGGAATGCAACAATTAAGCTAGCATAACATAATTATGAAAAAGGCTCATTAACTAATAAAAAACACTCATCCAACAATTCTCCAATTCCAATCCTTTATGTTTATTAGAACCTACCAAAACCATCAATGTAGAAAAAAGTTTTAAGCCAAGAAATCAAATTTTAATACATGACTTTCCTCAAAAGTTTTTTACTGATTATAGATTTTTTTTTAATTAGAACAAAAACATGGTAAGATTAGATATACTAAACAAGGGGTATTAAAACTCTTAGATGGGTCCTAAAGCTTGCATGGCTTTAGGATAGTCTTAGATGCAAATTTTCTAGAATAAACATTCTCTCATTTAACATTATCAGACTAATGTTCCAGTTTGAAACCCATGCTTAAGACCCTGGAAAGAATCAGGCTCTTGTAATTTGCAATACTATCCTTGAAACCATTTACTGGTATATGTACTACATATTGGCTTTCATATGCACCAGATACAATGGCAGTGAAGAAAGGTGATAGAACACAGTAATTTCTATTCTGGAAAGCCTCATGGTGATAAAATACTTTAACACATTTCCCAACACCAAGTGACAAATTCTGTCTGTAAAGCTGGTTATATGCACAAAGGGCAGGGCCCGAAGCAACAGCTCTTTAAGGCTGTACAGCATGAGACAGATATTTTTCTTGCCTAATTTTTTAAATAAAATGGAAACAATTAGCCCAAGAAAGATGGGAGTAATTACTTTTTATTAAGTTTCATCAAAAAACAATTTAATTACTTTTAAGAACACAAAAACCCCCCCCTACAAAAACAAAACTGTCTTGTTTGAAATCAGTGCTGGAGAATACATGTAGATTAAAAAGAGAAAATGTAAACTGAAACCAAGAGAAGTAAAATAGAAAAATACTTCTTAACAGTCTGACAGCAACAGAAATGCTTCACAACAGTGCTATCAATACACAGATAATAATAGCAAAAGAGTTCGCCACAGAAGAAGGAAATGTTTCCACTAGCAACCACTGTTGCCACACCAACTTTCAGTAATTACATCTACACTTCTACCTTGAAATAAAAAAGATAATTAGTGTTAATTTTCTCCCATCACCACTCTTTTTTCTTTTCATTTTTGACAAGGCTTTCTCGAATATACTTCAGAGCAAAGCAGACAACAGCTTTTCTGCTGCATGTTTACAACCTGTTTCACCTCACAGTAACTACCTGTGCCACAGCTGCTGGTACAGCACATCTGTTACCCAGATTATAAGCAAATAAATGTCTTTATGTAAACAAAGGCTTTTGGATTTTTCTTTAAATCCACTATAAATTTGCTAACAATTTCATCTCAGAGTTCCCGATTCACAACTTAAAAATAAAAAGCTGACCTTATTCTAACATACTGTAATATGCCAAAGTACTGCATATAAGTTTCAAGGACAGAATGAACACAGACATCAAAGCTGCTTTTTTTGCAGCATTTACTGTCCTGCTCAGCATTTACTGAACTACTAATCATACCTTCTCCAGAATAATACTCAGTTGGTACAATATTTTCATCCCAAATAATTTTCTCTGTTGGATAAAGAGGCATCTGGTTGAGTTGCTGAATTTGAGATATTCGTCGCTCATGACGGGAAACCTAAACAAAAGACACATTTTAAATTTCCGTAAGTCTAAAAGGGATAATAAAGCTATTTTTGAAATATACACATTAATCCATGTGATTTCCAGTGGTCACTCACCATTTGCTCTGTTTTAGTAAGTTTTGGGTTTGTTTTGTGTTTTTTAATTAAATACAACTAAATGCACACAGTGACAGTAGAAGACGAACAAACACATAGTTCAACTATTGGTTATAGTACTAAAGTCAAACAATCATTCGGCCACTCAGTAGGCCAAAAATAGCACAACAGAACTGAAAATATTTAGTCAAGGCTTAGCAGAGAACCAACTTCAAATAAAAGTTATTTTGCTTTCCATTAAACATACGGTCAATAGCCAACTAACTCTGCTCATTCAGCACCAGCCAATTTCCTCACTGGGAGGCGGGGGGGGGAGGGAGAAAGAACAACAACAACAAAAAAATCAATCCAATACTGTGATATCTCATCAGAACAGGTAACTCCCCATCTCCCCATGGCATCCATAAGCATCATATTATTACCATCTAAACCTTAGGAAATTATGTGATCTTTTTGTAACACAAAATACACCTATGAAAAAGACTTCAAAAATCAGCTATGCCATTCTAATATCAGAGTAGAAGTCTACAGTACTACTGCTAAACCCTCAATAGCCAAAAAACGATTATGTGCATCAAATGGTATTTCAGATGGGCTTGAGGAACTAAACAGGTACTGAATGTCTACACATACTTTGGCAGACTTTTTGTTCTTAAAGGGGAAAACAAGTTACTACATAAAGAATATCAACTTTTCCAGAAGAACTCAAAACTACTTCTGAGACTCTGCTTATTGACCTTTACAATTACACAAAATACACACAGGGAAACTACATTTATAAATAAACATTTTCAAATACTTAATTTATATGGTTTTAAACCCCATCTTTGTATCCCGTTTCACCTATAACAATGCTGCGGTTCATAGGTGGTTCAGCAAAAGGTCTTAAATGGCTGCTTTACTACAGTGTAGTTGCTAGATTTAGCTGTATTTTGAGTTAGAAAAAATAAAATATTCATTCTGGTTTTACCAGCAGCTCCAGCAGAAAGTCCTTGTCGTACGTGGAGTCCTCCCCAGCAGGCAGGGGCGGCAGCAGGCAGAGGTGCGATGCGACCTGGTGGAGGGTGTTTGAGCTGCGTGGCAGGAGGTAAAATGGACACTTGAGTCACTTAACACTGGAACTTGAGAAAGCACCTACCATAGCTTTTTTTCTTTTCATTAGAAAAAAGGAAAATAATATTTTTCTTTCACTGGAATTCTAGTACTTCACTATAAACTCTTCCTATCTTCCTGTGTCAGCAGATGAAAATGCACCATGACAAGTCAGAAGGAAAAAGGCCAGAAATTTGTTAAATTAAAACATACTAAGACAGAGAATTTCAATGTAATGTGAAATTTCATTCTGATCACTTACTTTAGGGGTCCAAATAACTTCACCAACGAATCACGAGTATCTACTGTAGCTACATTTGAGAGTGCAAAGTCATATAACTCCGGAAAATGCGCAAATGCTGTTCTCTACAAAAGACCCAGGCCAGAAACTGAATTTAAGCATATTAATGAAACAATTTAATAACAATCTAAGTATTTATATAAAATCACAGCTTCATCTGATTCATGAAACATATCACTCCATGGACACTACCAGGATACAAATAAATAACAAGTGAAATCTCAGTTTTTCTTAGATGGCACTACCTATTTGTTAATCCTATACTTCCAACACAGTATCTTTTTTATACACCCTCTTATGAGCATGTGTTCTGTCACTAAACTAAAACACAACAGAACAGACACGCAGCTTTGCAGACAACTAAGAAAAGCATGGAACAAGTTTAATTTAACCATGTTTCCTTGAATTTTGTTGTTAAAACTGATGGCAAAAATTCTGAAAAGTGTAACTATATGACAAGTAACGTGAATTTTTATTTTGTCTCTTATGTACATAAGACCACTATTGCTACTGTGTGTGTACTGATCTTGAAGAAATGATGCCACCTACTGCACAATCATGAGTTTCAACAGCACTTAGTTTTTCCTTCTGAACAGATTTAATGGGAGCAGTTCATCTCAATTTGACAATATCAAATCAAAAGTGGTGGTGTTTTGCTAGAGCATATTATTTAGTTATAGTCACATACATAACACTGAAGTGTTAATGTCTTCAACATGGTATAGAAAGTCAAGTTAAAACTACTACTGTAACTCAATAGGAAAATAAGAGGTTTTCTTTAACTTATGATGTGTCACAGTTTTTGGATCCTCCAAGCTCCCAGGTACACACCATAATGGTTATGCAAATCCACACCATTAGCAGAAGGCAGCAGAGAATGACATCAAACATCGTGCCAAGTTATCAATTGTCTTCTGCCCCAACTCATACTGCAGTGCAAGTTCCTGCTCCAGTGGGGGGATTGGACTAGATGATCTCTTGAGGTTCCTTCCAATCCCTAACATTCTGTGATTCTTTGGGAAATAACAGTTATTCTAGATGCAAATTAGACTAAATCAGCAAAACCAAATCTTTTCTCTCCCATAAGCACTTCATCATCTGCATACCTGTAAAGAAGTAATTCTGTCATAGTGAATCGTTGTCATCTCATTCTCTGTCAAAGCATTTCCAGTCTGATCATTGATTTCAAAGCCAGTGTAGAATTTAAGCATATCTAAAAGCTGAGACATCATGCATACAAATTAGAGACATCTTACCATAAACAAAAACGTAATTTAAGAGAACAAGTCTGGACAATGTGCAAAAACTAGAGCTCCTCAAAATTCTTGAAGAAATGGACTAAGGAATGATACCTAAATTTTATTCTTGGTTGATGCACAAAATAATTTTGTTTAGGTACCTCACAGCCATAGAAATTACACCACTGCCCACAACCAATGTGGTTTCCTTTACCTACTAGGACTTGAAACTGAAACTAATTGCACTAAGGTGACCTAGCCAGAAGTTCACCAAAATACTAAACCCAACTTATGGCTTGCTCCTGCCCTCTCTGATACCAGCTCTGGAATTCATCCTACCTTTCAATGAGATTATTTAACTCAAAAGAAGAAAATTATTCAGATGTGTTTCTGCATTTGTGTTTCATCAATACTGACCCTCACAGAAACTGAACAAATGCCTGAGATGGTGGACAGTAGGCAGCAGAAAAAGCAGCTGAGAGGCAGGAAAGGGGAGAGATATTCAGATCCTGCCATAAAAACCAACATACTGTCTATGAGTAAACTGAAGGACAGTAGTGAAAAACAGCTGTAGAACAGTCTGAGGTCAAAACAAAGCAAAGAAGAATGCACTGGCAACAACTTCTGCTATACATGGTGTATGGCACGCCAGAAGCTGCACTGTTTCCCAGGTTGTACTTCTAAGAACTGTTAATAAACAGAGCCAGAAATGCAAGAGCAGTCACAGAGAGAGGTCCAGGCAAGAAAGAACTACTGTCCGAAGGAATTAAATAAACATCAGAAACACTGATAAAAAACTTGTCTTAATACACAAATATAAGACAAAACAATTGCAGTATTCAGAACTGCATCAGAATGAAAAAGTTATTTTCAACAACTTTGTATCTCACCTGGCAGAAGAGGTGACCCTCCTTCTCTCTTTTAGCAAGGCTGGACAGGTAACAGTGAACAACAAGATGGGAGTCATCCAACACTGTATTAAACCAGCGTCGGGTGGGAAGCAACGCCTGCAGTAAACAACCTCAGGTTAGCACAAGCAATTCTTCAAAATGTAAGAAATCCCATTTTCTCCTAATTTTCCATTTCAAGATAGACTGCTGCACACTTATTTACATATCTAATATCTTAACAGAGGTTCTCATATTAAAGCAGGAGGTATGTATGCCAAGACACTGGGTTTATACAGGTAGGCTGCTGTGAACACAGCCTTTTATAGGACTGGGAGCACCACACAAACTTGCCATTAGTGAGACAGCATCCTGCCAGTAATAAAAGTAAATTAAATGAAGCATCTTTTCTGCTACTATGCATCTGTATAATGACTGTGTGATACAAAAGATAGGTCAAGCTGCCACAACATTGTTTTAAATATTTGTTTTCTATACTCGTTTCATGATTTTTAAATTTGTCTTAACACCGCAAACTTTGTTTCTTCTAAATATGGTATGGTATCTTCTATTCTTTGTAAGATACTAAAATTAGGTCTAGGAATTTTTAAAATCTTAATTAAAAACCCATAAAAGCTTTTCATAAACAAGACAGATCAATTCTTCTCAATATAAATGTCTTAAACTGCTACAGGTAGCAACTGTTCAACACCATACAGTAGTACACCTTAACAATTCAAACTCCAAAAGGAGTTACTCTCAATGGAATCTAGAGATTGAATTTAGAAAGCCAAAAAGTATCAACATGGAGTCTAGAACTAAGACAAAAAAAAATAATCTGTAGTAGAAAATACTAATTGTCCTACATAACAATTAGAAAAAACAAACTCAGAAAACTGTAAGAAATTTCCACATAGTGATTAGTTTCAAATTAACAAATCACCAAGTTTTGATTGCAGTCCATATACTGTAAAATGAAACAAATATTCTGAAAAGGGCCATGACGTAGGTAAAAAGAGCCCATTAACACAGTACATGCTACCAAAACTAAGAGAGTTGGATTTACAGCTTTCTCATTCACTTGTTTCAGTCATTTAAACAGGCTTCATAAACTGTCTGAATTCTAACCTTCCTGTAACACCTACCAAGAACCAGCATTAAATGTACTGCCTCTAATAACAGCCAGACTTAATTTTAACTTCAAATACATATTTTCTCTTAAGAGAGTATATTATACCATAAAACAACAAGCTCTAATTTAAATAATTCATTGTATTGCAACTAAAAGTACGGGCTAATTAAGTGATTTAGCAGAGGACAGTTAGTCTGGACAAGTTCAAGGCAAAACCATTTTTTAAGTTCTCTGTGCTTACTGTTTCAGAAAACTCTGTCTTCTTTCAGAATGTCTTCTAAATCTGAAGTTATTTAAATAAATTGCTACTCGTGAGAAATTGTAAAATAATGTCTTTTATTTCTAATTCTGCTACTGTGAAAGTTAAGATTGTCCCATTTTCTCAACACCTGCTGAAAAATTTCACAAAATCTTGCTTGCCCTCCTATTATTTTATAACAAGCTACATCACCAGAACTGTTATTTCTACATAATGAATTCTAGTCAAATAGAAAAACCATCCATTTCAGAACTACTGATGCTTTCTGGGATTATACCCTACAACAAAAAGGTACTTTAAGTGACTTGCACTGGGAAGAATACTTCTGGGTTATTCCCAGCAGACTAGAGCACCAAACATTTTCATTAATTCCCAGAATTATTATGACCACTCCAATTAACAAAGTCTTCTACACTAAGCAATTTAGGATCCTAGCTTTCTCTAACAGTTCATCTGGTTTATAAATATTACTAGTCATTTCCAAACGTGGCTGCACTGCTACAAACTCCTATTTACAGATGGAAAACCACTATCAAGCAACCATATGCGGAGTTGTGACATAACCACTTTATAATTGGAATAGACTGTAATAATGACTTCACGCGTTTAAAACATAGAAAAGTAAACCTGGAAACAAGTTGAAACAATAACTTACCTCAAGATCTAGCATGAGTTCAATGAATCTCTCACAATAATGAACTTTATCCATAGAAATAGGACCTAGTTAGAAAAAAAAAATTTGCAACTGATTCACACCACAACAAATTTGTACTTGAACTACTTTTAAAAAGTGTAATAAAAGTTACTAATACACCAGTATTAGCTTTTAACAAGATGTGAAAGTTAACTAGCACATTCTTCTATTTCTCTGAAACAATTCCATCTTTCATTGCGAAACAGAATTTTTTTTGATATAAGAAAGTGGTGGAACCAGAGTTTCAGGAGTGATTTTATCCACTCTGAAAGAAAAATACAAAAATGCATGCTTCCACAAGACACCAATGGCCTGATAGGCTTCGTAAAATCTTTCAACTCCAGGTACTCAAAAATACCTTTTTAAAAGCTACAATCAAGATGTGTGCAAAAGGCCTTGACAATATTCAAAGACAGTCAGTGGTGACTACCACAGAGCCTTTAGAATCATGACAGAACACAACACTGTATCTGCTTTAATGAATATCTACTTCCTAAAGCCTCCAAAGAACTGTTAATGTATGTCTTCCTAAAACAGGTCTTGCATAATCAGGAAAGCAGAGGAGATGGGTATCCTTTTTCAGAAGTCACAACATACAGACTTTCCCCTTACAGTTCAGTTAAGAGGTGAAGTTTGCTAAGAGTTTAAGAGCAAAAGCAGAACTCTGGAAAGTGATTTCACCCAAATCGTACTGCAGTTGAGAGCATAATAAGCCTTTTTTATGAAACCATTCACCTTCTTGTACAAACACTTTTCCCTTCTAATTCAGGTAGGCACATAATTTTGCTTGTCACAATGATTTATAAATCAAGAGCAGTCAAATCTTGCAGAATTTCACTCCACTTAGGCTTCTGTTCTTACCATAAATCAATAGTACTGACAGAACAGAGCCTTATGATATGCATTTATACCACCTGTTTAACAAGGCATCTAAGTACATAAAAAATGCTTCAATGCTGCAAGAAGGCTGTAAGCACAATACCACTACTCAGAAGTATTTTTTTAAGTCAGTCCATACTGAATAGAAGAAGAGGTTTAAAGTAGCTATTTCGTTTTTGAAGCATAAACAGATACAAATACTAATTTTGATATTAAACCCATTCAGACAGGCATGGATTTCACTAAAATCCCATCCAGATAAGGTCTCCAACCTCAGGTTGGTATCCTACAGAGTAGTTGTTTCAGCATCAGAAAAGAATTGGAGGCAAATTACCACACAACAAAGTAACATAAGAACCACAGTTACCTGAGGCAGGTATTGATTTTAGCACAGAAATGAATTTCTGAATGAGCTGTGAAAGAAATCTTCTCTCCTGATATGCTCTAAAATCAGACATATGACAAAAGCATTAATATTCCATACATGTAGACTAGAAGTAAATAGTATCTTTCACTAATACAAAGTTAACTGCTTTAAAGTTTATATAATGGTAGCAGGTCACTTTGAAACACACCAGAACTGTTTAGATGATAACTTTTCTCTCTGCACTCAGGCAGATAGATTAGCAGAGTCTACATTTTTAGGCACAGAACAGATTAACAACCCATGCTTCTACTGGGTCAAAAAGGAGGAGTATGTCACCACCTACACCTTACCACACTGCAACACAAAAGTATTGGAACTTTTAACATCGGTGAAATACACAAATGTATTCAAATATTTGCATAAGCTCTTTGGTTAAGAACTAAACATTTGCTAAAGGTCATGAAAAGATATGAGTAATTACATGAATATTCTCTTATGGGTTTCATCTTATAGCTCTAAGACTTAGTATCATAAATTCACCAATCAAATAAAATATTAATAGTTATATAACAGTGTTTTGCATAAAGACTACTGGAAAACAAAATATTTTCCAGGAGACCACATATGAACAATCCCTATTTGCCATCTTTACAGTTAAAAAACAAAACAAAACCAAAAAAACTCTACCATTTTTAATGGAAACGATTTATTTTAGCTGAAACACAATGAATGCATTAAGGGCTTTGGACTTAGCAGGAAGAAAGGTTTCTGTAACATACCGCATTCTTTTCTCTTCATCCATTTTCTCATTGTTCTTCTTAATTAGATTCCAGAATTTTCTTAGTTTTGGTGTCTTTTTCAGTTCTTGTTCCAGTCGTTTCTGAAATGTTAAAACGCTATTCAGTCACCAAGAATCCTTGTTTTCATGAGAAGCAGAAATACAATCCAGACTTACTAAAGAAGAAAAAAAAAAAATCTGAAAAATATATAGCTGTCTCAGACTTATCTCAAGAAGTAACTCTGTAAATCAAGAATGTAACACTGCTAGAGAAAGACTGGCCATGGCCAGATGTCAGCTCCATTCCCCTGTCCCTGTGATCTCATGGCCTTATCTACAAATTGTAGATTGAAGAAGCTATAAGCAAAAATTAGTTCTATGAAAAATTACATCATTAATTAATATCTACAACTACATGGAAATTTGCAACAAACAATAAAGAAGATTTTATCGAGCATACAAAAACATAATTGCATAGCAATGCAAGCAGCATTAAACGTTAGACTTCCGTAACAGTATTCCACAATAATTCACTTTACAGGACTTGCATAATGCCTAGAAGTTTGCTTTGCCAGTTCCCAGCGTTATGCTTACAGGTTGTAGAGCCATCCACATGGGTAAGGAAATGAGCTGCTGCACCTGACCTCTGATCAGATCCACTTCCTGTTGGAAAGTTACAGACAGAAAATGTTTTTTTAGAACTCTTGTTTTTCGAAGTTCCAGTCTTACCAAATACATCAATGTACATCACCATCTGACAAAAAAATATATGTTGTTGTATTAAATTCACAGTTTTCCAACAGAAAACTGCACAATAGCCCTACCCAGTAACACTTAAAACCATTGATGACTTTCACATTTTGGGCTGTTTTCATGGATTCTGTCAATTCTTAACACTTCAGCAATGGCCCCATCCATGTAAGTATTTTTAGCACAGAAGTTGATGAGAACTGATGTTCCTTCTTCAGTTATTTCTCATTCCTGAACCGAACTGTCTTATTGTGCTTTCTCTACTTGTTTTTACTCTGTTCTTTCTCTCCTGAACGCCTTCGTTTATAAAGTCTCTGCCACTTCATCTACACTCTTTCCATTATCTGAAATAACTAACTTTCTCTATAATTCAGTGTAACTCCAACTGTTGTTTCAAGTGTTCTCTCTCCAACTCTGCCTGGGACCTGGATCCACAAAGTCGTCTTTCTTTCCTAAACACTGAAAATCTTCCATTAAACTCTTAAATATGTCTTCATAAACTAACACTATTTTCAGCATGCTGAAAATTCATTCCTTACTTAAAACACTACTGTGATTACGCTATTCTACATTACACAAAGAAATGTGGCTTTGCTTTTACGAGTACTTTTTTACTGGCTTCCATATCACGTTATAAGAGAAATGCTCTGGCAAGCAGGATTTCATACAGTCACTATCAAACTCTCCTACAAAATGAAGTTCTGCTGTACCATGGCCACTACAGAAAAATACTAGTAATACCTCAACTAACTATACGCATAATGTTCATGCTAATTACTGGCTCCCATAACCACTCCTAATTCCAAAATCAAAACATGCACTTTATCAGTTGTTTTGCCTGTGAGACACGATTTTGTTCTTTACTTGTGCAGATCTTGACTGATACATCCTGTATGCAATATAAGTAAAGAAAAAGCCCAGTAGTACGAGAGGTAAGAGTACTGTTTCACATAACAGAGAACTGTAAACTACTCTCCACACTTCGTAATTAGAATACGTAACTGTGTTTTTACTATAGACTGAGAATATAACTCCAACGCATTTTTAAAACTACCTCAAGAAGTGCAGATATTATCTAGACCTTGTTTCAAAAGTGAAAAAATTAGTGTCTTTCTCAATAGTTCATGGAAATATTTTTGCACAATTTCCCAGCCAAGCTAAAAAAAGTGTACAGTGGTAAGCAATCTGCTCTTAAGTGGTAAAGCACTGTTTCAAGTATAAATACATATCTAAGCACCATTTTAAATATAAGCCCAAACAGACACCTCAAAATTGAGTAAGTGCCAATCCTCCAATTTCGGGTCTCTTTTATTATCTTGTGTCAGAGAAAAACAAACGTGATGAGACAGAAAAAGCAAGAGTCAAAGAAAGGGGTAAAAGCCCTCTGGTACCATCTGCTTCCTTAACTGGGAATTTTGCTTCATCTGTCTTGTAAGAAAGAAGAAATTGATCACATTAAACTTCTATTAACACAGAACAACATAAACAAACTGGAAGTATTACAGTTACTTTTAACATACCAAACTATTGAAGCAGTGATCGAGGAAAAGCAGCAGGACTGTCTGTTCATGCAGAGAGTATTCATTGTCATTTTCAACCAGCGATGCTTCCAGTATACATTTGAAAAAGAAGGGAAAGTGTTCTGGCTTTTTTTTGAATGTCTAGGAATAGAAGAGGAAGCTGATTTTGAATTAGGTTGATACAAATAATTTCAATCTTCATTCACATAACATAGTTTAAATTCTTTAAATCAATTTAAATCTATAAAAGCAAGGATTCGTTTTTCTCTTTTTTATTTATTCTGACCAGGCAGCACCAAAAAACTACAGACTAGTAATACCCTCCTGACCAGGGATCCTCATGTTATTGGAATGCTCATAGTGGAACTACTGCCTTCTATGTAGTCCAATACAGGTGATGCACAGGACAAACTGAACGATAAGCACAAGCACAGTCGATTGTGTTGCTGGAATGTTCAACTGCTGATTGCACAGAATTACTGTAAATTGACACAGGTTAGAAGAGAATTCGTAGGTTTTGGCCAAAACTATGGCGGCTATTTAGTGATCTCCAAAAGTGAGCAGGTAAAATCCACCACAGATTAATTACAGTTGTGGAACTCCCATTGAGCTAAAACAGAGAAAGATAAATCAAATAACTGTAGAAATAAAACAGTTTCTTTACAAGGGCAGCCATGTACCACATAAGTTTAACTAAGCTGTTTGGAAAGTAACACGCACCTGTCATTTTACATCTGGTACATACACTAGAACAAAGAAAGGCAGAAACATCATATGAGCAAACTATTAATCCTTTGTGCTTTGCCAGAACTGAAGTAATGGCACTACTATCAGAGTAAGTGTGCTTACGAAATAATTCTTGCATAGAATTTGTAACTAGGCTCATGTTGTTGAGATGGCCCCAAGAAGTGGACTGTTTGTAGAAACACTGAATAATGTCTAAATCTATTATTACAAAAAACAGTACACACAGAAGCAGAAATTATCTTAGTATAGAATTTCATGCAAGAAAGCTACAAAACCATATTTAGGCTTGAAGCAACATACTACTAGATAATGTTAGATTTTGAGTGGTGCCTTCTTATATTCAGAGATATAAAAATCCTTTTTTCTTTCAATACCAGAACTTCTCCACAAATGGCTGACTTTTGTCAAGTGCCAAAAAAGCAAATGCTGGTGACGATGTAATGGCATCACACAGCAAAACAAAAGGCACACAACCCAGCAGGAATCAGGTGATTTTTCATCCATCTATTGATTTCTGCAACAAGAAGACACACTTTTTAAAACACCAAATGAGACATTCTGGCTGAGGTACCATTTACTTTTAACACTACAAGCTTCGCTACTTTCTGCCAGTATAAGAGAGTACAAAAAAAAAAAGCTGCAAAGTCAATTCTAGCTGTAATTGAAATTGGTTACCTCCCACGCAGGGACATTCTCTCTGAACTTCTCATTCACCATACAGCAGATTGACATTAAATATGCCTTACTGGACACCTCTGGGGAATAATTCATCCATAGGTAATTTTCAAGGTACTGGCTGTGAAGAGACAAAGAATATTTCATTAGTTGCTGTCACTCACGTTATCTGTCACTCATTTGAAAGAGTAGTTATCCACAGGGTTTTTTTCCTCCTTCTCCTTAAAGCCATCTTTACAGTTTTTGAGTAGTTCCTTAAGTTACCTCTCATCTAGGTCACTGCAGCAAAACTTGTTAGACTCTAACTGCTACAAGAGATAGACGAGTTTCTTATCAGGAAGAAACATTCACTAGATGGTTTTCAAATACAACAAGTAGCCACAGCTCAATACAAAGTCAAAACATGAACTCATGTTAATTTTTCAAAATGAGAAAATGAAAAAAAACTTTACTTGTTTAAGATTAAGAATGTCACATGCAGCATTTCCTAGCATAAGCAGCAAAGGACAACCCCTGTATAACAGTATTTGTATTAACACATACCCTTTCTTGTAAAAATTTAGCAATCATCCAGACATTTTATGCTTCTAGTCATATAAAGGCACTAAAAATATCATAGGGTGTTTCAAAAAGATGGACCAAATTTGAAATCACTATAGCTCTGCAACCATGAACCACCCATGAATGAAACTCTTACCACTTGAAAGGGTGGGACATAGAGTTACAAATGATTATTGCTAAATGTCTCATTAAACTGTTCGTAAATTTTTGTGTAGTTGTCACATGTTGCCATCATGAAATATACTGCTTTGAAATTGGGTCCATCTTTTAGAAACACCCTGTACACTACAGTGCAACTAAAATAAAGCATTGAGTGATTAAATATTTTCAAGAAGGTGAAAAAAAAAATTAAAAGACACTGGAAAATAGCAGCTTCTCAGCCATGAGCGTTTCTTCCTTATTAATACAGCACATTTCTCAACGAAGCAGCTCTTAAAATTAGAGATGAGAGGCTATTTGGAAAACAACTGTCTCTATCCTTTAACTTCCTCTTGAAGCTATTCAGGATAGTCATTCCTGAGGAGGTAATCCCTAAATCCTTCGTATTCAACAGCACACTCGCACTTTGTGCTACTTTAACAACCACCACCAGAAAGTCAAAACTCTTGTTTCTTCCTAAACAAGCTGTTCATCCATTCCTTCCTCTCAATGCCTGCTCTAACATTCCTTTGGCCCCCCATGAGCCAGCCCAGTTTTACCTATTTAGTTTTTTCCACAGCTTATTTTTCTGATGTCTTACAGTAAGGTACATCAGTAGTTTCAGATAAGGCAACTACCAGCAATGGTGGTGAAAAAAGGCAGTAAGAACTTATATGCAAGCAGGAGCAGAAGGCTCAGTAATGGTCAGACAGGGACTTCCACTTTCTGGGACCTCAGCCAGAATGAGTAGCTTCAGATGGAGTTGAGACAACTTCATAGGCATAAAAGGGATTAAATACATACTGCTTCCCAAAAGCTTGGATCTGCCAATGGGTGGGGGAAAGACTCCACAAAATCCACAGAACTCCATATTTCCATTTTACCCAGGAATTCAAATAAACTTCAACACGTTTTAGTAAAAATACTACTATGCCCCCAAGTGACGACAAATATGTGGGCAAGAATGAATGACAGGAAAATCTCACAAGCATGAAAACAGGAGAGTTTGACAGACTGATGGGGAATAGGGGGAAGAAACCAGAGAAAATTACTTACAGGACAAACAGCAGTAGATGGGGCTATAGACCAGAAAGTGACATTACAGGCCAGTAACATTAAGAATATTCACAGAAAAGATAAAATCCACTAACTCCATGGTCCTGTTAGCATAGAAATTCCAGAAGTCATGCTACCAGCATGTCATTTGTTAGTGTCAAACCCCAGGCCAGTTACATTTCCTCTTCTGCCTTCTCCAATAAAAAAGCAGGAAACAGAGGGAAGTTGGTCCTACTTTTCTAGTTAGTGGTACTACATACATATTTCAGTCCTTTCAAACAAATAATGTCTCTCAATAAAAAAAAAAATCTCATTCTATCTGCTCATAAGTTTTGAGAGATAAAACAGAACCAAACAGAACACTACATATTATATTTCTGAATATGTAAATACTGCAAATATTTATTTTACATCATTTTAGACATGCTTTGTAAGTTCTTCCAGGAAAGTCTGACATAGCTGTATGAATCTTCTAAACAGTTTTCCACTTCAAGTGAAGAAAACGTTAGTGATGCCCCTGCAGCACAATTCATTCTACCCTCACAGTAAGAGACTTAATTAAAAAATTTTCTCTGACTTCTGAGAGTTCTGATATAAAGCTTGACGACACATTCCAAATTACAGACCCAAGCGTTTCACCTGTTTCATTCATACTCTCCAGTGGTTCACTTACACAGGAAATTCAGGATCATAAAACAAAATACTCTGATACATTACTTAATGGTTTTGAAATTATTTCCTACAAAAATTACGCTCTCCTCAATTTTCCTATGTAGCTAATTCAAGGCATTATTAAGTAGGAATAAATAATACTGTTAAATTCATTTACTGCTCTGCACTTTTTTTCTCACCTTTACAGGTTCCTACAACAAAATAACTTAAAATTTCACTCCAATTAGCTTACCTGAATTCAAGAAGCATTATTTTTCTAATAGCAAACCTAAAAATAAATAAATAAAAGATATAATCAATTAACACGGGAAAGAACGCCACCTATAAACATCCTAGCTGTATGGAAAATTGCTGGTCTCCTCCTTTTTTTGTTACATAAAAAAACTGTAGAAACATCTAGGAATTATCTATGCCCCTGCCCCACCCCACGTCCATTTCCATGCACAAGCAACCACTTGAATGCAGACGCAACTGCTGTTAACACGGTGGAAGCTAAAGTTCATGCAGGTTCAGTAAGCAATCAAACTCATGTTAAAAATAAAATCCATCTAGACCTTTTAAATATGAACAGCTTCCAACAGCCTTGAAGACATAAACTGCTAGAAGTTGAGTGTCTTCTGGAAAACTATCACTATATGTTTAAGCAGTTCATAATGATATTACTTCTTAGTCAATGGAAATAAAAGCTTGCTCTGATCTCATCTGGCAATTCTTAGATTTCTTTCATAAAGGAATCATAATCAGATTTCTTTCCATAGATCAGACCTCCCCTGTGGAGCTCCAAATAGCTACAGTTACAACTCTTTTCTGTACAGACAGCTGTAGAACCCAGTTTATCTTAAACTGTTTGTCTCACCCATCTAACATTACAATTCATTGAAGTGAGACTCACCCTTTATTCCCTTATAAACCTGGTAACACTAATAGGGAAAGAGCAAAAAGCTAGAGGCAGCATCCTCCTCAATTAATAATTTTTCTTTACATACCTTGGTGACAAAGGATGGGACCAGCCTTCTACAATCATTGCAACATAAACAACACAAAACACAACAGAATAGCAGATGACAAAACTAAACAGTACTTATATCCAACTGTCACATTTAAGGATCATGAGCTCACTAACATTCTTTTTGCCACGTTCAGACTTTGAAATAATATAACAACTGAATGACTCCTATACGCTTGAGTCACTTTCATCTGCTCTCAACATGTTAATGCATTTTAAAATATTCTATGAAACATTTGAAACCACTTCAATACAGATAATGCGGGATGCTATAAGTGAAAGTAACTAGTGTACTTACTTTGACTTGACAATTTCTTTTGTATATACATCTTCAATAACCTATGGGAAAGAATATTTAAAAAAAAATGGTTAAGAATTTTATTTAATTCACAATATAATTAAAAATGCATTAAGATATCTTAGGCACTCAAAGTTACTCTGATTTAATTATTCTCTCCTTACTGTGATTTGATCAAAAATGTTGTAACAATTATGTTTCAGCTCTGAAGAGCCCAAAAGCTTTACAGGCACATTTTCACAAAGAATGTTAATCAACTTAGGAGAAAGCACACTGATAGAGAATTAATAGGACCTTCATTCAAGTTATTCTGAAGGAATAACCTGCACCTCACTGAGATATTTATATTAAAGTCAAGCAGCTATGCAAACCTTTTTGTTGTTAAACCTGGGTTACTGTTGAATTTAAAGAACAGTCTTCAAGAGTCAAGTCTGCATCAATTCATCTGTTGCTACCATTTCTTTTAACTGATATTTAACCAAATCCAGATATTTCTACCTAGATTTTCCCAACAGGTGTGAAAGTATCTGCACTATCTCCTGCAGCAGGCACACTTTGACATCACATGACACAGAGATGCAATTCAGCTGCTTATGTACATCCTAGTTCTAACAATCACAGACAATTACTATCACAAATACTCCAAAGAGAGTGAGTAAACTGAGACTGGAAAGGAAGATTTTGCCAAATACACACAAGGGAAAGAAACATAACATTTAAGAACCCCACACTACAGAAAACTGATACAAAAACAAACACATCAGGTCAAATTTTAAACATTCAAAACAGACATATCCATCAGAACAACAGCAAAGATCTCTGCTAAAAAACATGTGAAGAAGCTCACAGTTCAGTAAATCCTGCATCTTTCACCCTTCGATTTCTAAAAGTAGCCCCTTCTCAAATATCTCTTAACATCAAAGAAGGTGCTCAAAAATCTTTAGTCTCGTAAGTTCATGGCCAAAGCAAACTAAACAAATAGCACACAAAAGAACTACAATGCTACAGCACACCTGCATAACAGTGCCTACATTTATAACCTACAAATACATAACAATCAATTTACAATTGCATTGTGTTAAGCAACTGTTGACCTTCCAAGAAGACTCCTATGCTCATATAAAGTAAGCAACACTGGAGGCTAATACATCAGGAAAGGGTTAATCCTCATCATTCTATACTTTAACACAGTTCCAGCAGAAGTATTTACCTTCGAATCAAAAGGCAATTTTTTCTTCACATGTGGAGCCCAGTATTTATTTGCTAACTGTATGGAGAGAAAACAAAACAAAAATTTTAAAAGTTAAATACATTTTCAGTTTTAGTGATAAAATAACTCTATAACACACCTCATCTCCAATCTGTATTTCACTAGTATCTTAATTTCAGTTTACGGTAACTACAAGTAACAAAATTATGTTTTCCAACAAATTTCAGACAGACTGACCACTACCTAATTAACTTTCTTTTTTATTAAGTTACTTCTCAAAAACATACCATGATATTTCAGGGACTGCAAACCCCAGACTGCAAATTATTAATCTTCCCATTGAGGAATTTCACAAAGAACTAGAAGTTAGATGTACAAGTCTAATATTTTAAGGCTATTCAGCGTAGCCATCACTTCACCAAAACTCCTAAACTACGGTGGCAAGAACTTCCCAACAATCGGTATTCAACTAATTTCTAGCACAAAAAAACACAAATGCCTGTATAAAACCATTTAAAACGTTCTGCTACAAGAAACTGCCGTCAACTTGTGTATTACAACAAACCTGATTTATTTTGTAGCGCTGCTCATGTAAATCTACTATAGAAACACTGGGAACACAAACTCCCCCATGCAACACAGGCGTTACATCTCTCACGACAAAGCAAGATCTTTTCCCCAACACCCACGGACGCCAAAAACTACTTAAACACCGCGGGCCCGTCGCGCCCGGCTCCAGCCGCGGGACAGGCCGCTCCGCCGCCAGCCTTACCTGGGTCACGTACTCCGCGTTGATCTGCGACACGGTGGGCGCCACCACCTTCTTCGGCGGGGCCGAGGACGCCGGCGCCGCCATGATGCCACCGTCCCGAGCCGCCTGTCCCCGCTGGGCAGCGCCGCCGCTCCCCGCCCGGGCCGGGCCCAGCGCTCGGCGCTCGCAGCGGAGGCCGAGCGGAAGGAAGCTCCGTGCGGGGAGCAGCAGAGGGTAGAGCGCTTCCGGGGCGAGGCGCGACGGGGAGGCGGCTGCGCCACCTGGCGGCGGCGTCGCTGCCGTTCAGCCCGCCGGTGGGTCCGGGTGCCTTGGGGCGGGGTGGGGCGGGGTGAGCCGCGGCCGCCCGCTCCGCCCGGCCCCAGCAAAGGGCGCCTCGGCGGGGTGTCGAGACGTATGTAAACCAACGTAGTGTGATAACGGAGGCAGGCAGGTAACACATCAGGCTGCTTTTACACTCGCCCTTCCAATGGTCTGTATAATAAGAGTAATAAATTGAAAATTAATACAACGTAAATAACAAAACGGAAGGAGTCAGCCCGAGTGCCGGCGCCGTCTGCCCGAGGCCGCCCCGTCGCCCGGCGGTGTGCGGGCAAACAGCCCCGCTCACCCGAGTCAGCGCTTCGGGAGCGGTTCAGAACGGTTCGTAATTAACTTATTCTATCTAGTAAACAGATTAATTAAGGAAGAAATTAACGGGCTCCCCCGAGAAGCTGCGGCGCTCTGTTTCTGCCCTCATGACCCAGTACCTGCCACTTGAACACCCTCTGCGCTTCCAGGCAGGTACCGCTGAAGTCTGTTTGAATGTGGCCTCCTTTGTTTTGATATCAAGGTGATCTCCGTTTCATTTCTTCAAGCAGAGGTTAAACTTAATATTCTTTTTGAAGTTGAATTAGAATGTACAATGGGAACTGAAAAAGCAATGACAGTAGCTTGAGTAGGATCAGACAATGGCTGCATTCAAATAAATACGCCTACTGCATGGCTTTGCTTTAAAAAATCCAGAAAAGTTAAATTTTCTGGATGAAAACGAGTAAAATCAAAAAGTTACAAAAGTACAAGGAACAAATTCTGTAAATAACAAGGAATGAGCATTGTCTAATTATGGAAACCTTCAGATAGATCTATATTTGATTTGAAATACGCAAATGCAAAGCAGTTAAAATACACTTAAACCAATGTACCCCGTCTGACACTGTGATTAAAAATTAGCAAATTAAGATGCATCAATTTAAATTAATCAACCTAGAGTTTGCAGCTTCATGATTGACTCAGGCTATAGGAATCTATGTCAATATAACTACCCCTTTGGTGTCTGCCTTTTCTCCATCACTTGGTACAACTGCAGCCATTAATAGGTGTAGAAAATACAGGTAAAATTTGCCTAAGTTCAGAGCTGGCTGTCTGAGCCATATTAGTATGTTGCTGCACCTTAGCTGACAATACTGCTGACAGTGTCCTCCCCAACTTACCTTCTACAATTAGGTTGTTTCATATTTGACTACCTCAGAAATCAACATACATAGCTTACTTTTGTATATATCAGAAAAAGTAGAAATGTAACAGCTCATCAGTTTGGAAAAAAAAAAAAAGAAGAGGGTACTTTTACTATCTGTAAGCAGACTATGGGGATAAATGGCAGGAAGGGAAGGAACTATTGAAGCTACAAGTCAGTGATTAAAAAGGACAAAGCAATTTAAGTTCATGACCTATAAATGCAGGCTGTAAATAGAAAAGTTTCTAAAATTGTCTTTCAGATGGGAGTCAAAAGTTTGACTTGTATTTAAGATGGAGCGCAAGACACTTAAGAGAAGCTATGATGATTTATTGGGATCAGAGGTGACAGTAACTGATGACCTTAGACTTCTTTTCTAATCACATGCTCAAGTGTGATTAGAAGTGACATTTTTTTGGAATTATTATCATGCCAAAAAGCAGGCAGGCAAATAGATTTTGGACTTAGTAAATTTTCTAGAACAGCCTTGCAAGGCTAACTTAAACATTCTGACCTCTGCTTTTGATAGATCGTTAGGTATGTTTCAAAACCCACAAAATTTCCATATGGTGTCAAAGCTATGAAAGCTCAAGGAGGTATACAGCTTTACCTAACTTTCAGCATTTGAGTGTCCCAATGAGGAGGTTAGTTGTCTTAAACCTCCCTACAGTCAATGTAGCAACAGAGGCCCTTCCAGAGGGCAAATTTGGACTAATTAAACTGCTCTGACTCATTTTCTGAAGAAGCTTTTGATATCAGAAACTAATGCCTAAAGTTAGGCAATATGATTATATTCCTCAGTGGCAATGTCAAATAAAGTGATAATGATATTCCTATAAATACTGCATTAACTATTTCTCTATAAGGGGTGTTGTTTAGTTACAGAGTGCTATGACAGTAGGACTACAAATAAATAGCAAAAGTATAAATTAGGGCTTTGGCAAAACACATAGCTTTCAAGCCTCAAGAGCAGCTGAACCTTTAAAGAGGAGCTGTGATGCGACCAGGCCAAATGACACCCAATGTTGTACCTATGTCCCCATCTGTGAGTGTCACTCCAGCTCACAACTGTCTCTTAGGCATGGTCTCTTGAACACTATGCTCACTTTCCCCAGAGTGGTGGCATGTCTGTCTCTTTGCACCCCAAACTGCTTTGTAGTCAGGGGAAAAATAAAACCCTGCACCCCGTCATCCCCGCAGCCTTCTGTGAAGTTCTCCATCTTTCTCTATTCATTGACTTAATACATCAAGAAAATAAAATATTCTTTCTCTTCAAAAATCTGTTAATTCATTCATGAAGACATGTATTATTTAGAAAGTCACACATTTGAGTAGATGTGGTTTTCAAGACTATTATTCATTTCTAGACTGCATACAGTCCTGGTCAATTTATATTCAACGCTGCTTTCTTGCTTAATTCTCTCTTCTCATTTTGGATGCTTGCCTTTCTATATTATTGTAGCCAGGAAAAATATGCTTTTCTCCTCTTCTTTGTAAACTACACAAGCCAAGGTCATAAATAAGATGGCCATTGCTTTTTTTCTCAATGATACTCTCCCAAATACAATATTGGAGGGCCAGGAAGTACCTAGTGATAATCAGCAGGGGGTGATTTTATGTTCTGTCCTCTTTACCTTTTAGCTTATTTTGGGTTCTACCTAGAGTCACAGAATTGATTAATTTCTAGCAATGAAAATTCCAAATAATTAATGTATAAGGATTTCTAATATTAATAATAAGGTTTGTTATTGTTCTAGGTTCTCCAGTGAGACATGACCAATGCAACTAGATTCAGCAGCTACGTATTTCTAACATAGAAGTTGTTTCACATTTTATTGTTTCTCTTTCACACAAATAGAGAGATTTATGCTTTGAATCTTTTATCTTTCAGGTTCTTAGACATAAATAAACCCTGCACTAAGAGGTGCAGACTCAGTGTGGATACCATATTGTGTTTATGTAAACTCTGGTGGGACATCTTTATTCCAAAGCAGGTAACCAAAACCAGCACTGTGCTCAGGCTCCAAATACCCATGCGAGTCAATCAGGGTCCTTCAAAATTATGAACAGACATCAATCAGCTGACTCCTTCTCGTCCTAGCAAGCATTGTGTTAGGGACACATGATTCCCCACATGTCTCAGTGTCATCACCGTAGAGAAGCAGCAGCAACTTCTCCCGGATCTTTGATCTAGGACAACGGGGGTAGCCACTATCACAACTCTACTATCGGCTGAACTCCTGGTCACCAGGGGAGCAGAGGTGGTTGAGGTTCCCCTAACATAAGACAAAGTTGAAGATATCAAAGCCTTCTTGCCAGGGTGGGGACTCTGTTCCCTCATAGCTGCAGGCAGGCACACTAACACAGCTCTGATGGAACAGAAGAGCAACTCACTGACGGTATTGTCAAACTGCTCCATGTTGTCCCACCCGTGGGTTGTTTACCTGCTGGTCCACCAGTACAAGCTCAAGCCAGGCCTAAAGCTCCAGTGCATGATCAAGGCTATTGAGTTTTTGGCCTGCATTACTCCTTGATAAGAGATGCAGAGGCCTCCTCTTCCTTCCATAATCATTGAATGTGGCTGTACTTCTCCCTACAATGGTAGTTTTCAACTCTTTCCTATGTATGTTGAATACCCTTAGTGTTTCTTGGACCTTGTGGTACATAACTCAGAGGCCAAGGGAAGTCTGAGTAACTTTTTTCAAAAGCAAGCTGTGATTGTTCTGACAGTAATGTTCTTGTAGGCAAAAAGTCAAAAACACGCAAGTCCTAGATTGAGGTGGCTGAATTGTGCTTTTCCTGTGTACAGCTTAAAAATATTGAGGTGGTCCAGGTGGTTTTTAATAGCACTATGCTTCTCAGGATGGAGGTCTAGATCTCTGGGGTGCATCTCACTGCTATATGGAAATCTGTTATCTGGTCTAACATAATTGCATTATACTAAATGCATAAGCTTAGCTTTGGGGAAATACCTAACTGCACACTGGATACCTTAATTTAGGGCAGATGAATCTCAGATGCAGTGACATTAAGCCATATGTTGGGCAGGCTTTCTGTGAAGCAAGGCTGTAAAGCTTAGGAGACTGCTTCTCGTTAAAATCAGATTTTATCTCTATCTAACACAAGTTTTTTTTCAGAGGCATACCTCTGAAAAGCTCTGAAACAGAAAGCTCCAAACATGAACTTGCACACAGAGCTTTTCTTCTAACCAAAGAAGGGACGTGACTATGAATATACAGCATTTTGAAATATTACTTGCAAATTTATATGAAATAAGTTTTTTTGAAGGGGATGAGTGGCATAGAAATGGAAAATATGTACATTATTCAAAGAAGACCAGAAACCTCCTGTGTCTCCTGCCAGTTGAAACAATAGAAGAAACATATTGATTTAACCTGTTTTCAGGTAAATAAAATTTGGAAAAGCTTCTCAAAAAAGATCATAGGAATCTTTCAGCGTGTAAAAAGATTAGGCACAATAAAAGGGGTTATTCCTTTGGTTATAGTATATCCTTCACAGCTGTTATTGCTTACATAAACTAAACGTTCAGCCTGTTCATTGTAGTTTTAATTCAATCACAACACGTTGCTTTTACAGTTTTATTTATGTGCATTCTTTTAGTCTAAGAGTTTGTCAGTGTGTTCGTCTCATTAAATATGGGTACTCAGTAAATATGTGCACTTCCACTCAGTAAATATGGGTACTTTCAAAAATGATGCCTCAGTTTAGTAACAGATGCTTCTTAAAATATTTAGAATTTTAAAGTGTAAAGAAGCCGTCAGTAGCATTCTGATTTGTGTATAAATATTTATTTAGCACACGTTCTGGCCAATGTACTGCCCTTGATTTTTGTGCAAATCTTACAGTAACTTCAATGGAAATTCTGAGCTCATGACTAGAGAAAAATATGGTTTATTCAGCAACACAGCTGCTTTTATATCCCAGAATAGCAAGCAGTGCCTCTAGTGAAGGAGGTGGGGAAATACGGGAGTTTATGTCATTCCTAGCTTTCTATTGCTGGGCACACATTTGGGTAACAGTTAAGAGTTCGAGCAGACTCTGGGCTGTTCTGATTCTCTTCAGAGGCTTTTAGCCAGGTTCCTACCAACTGGAGCAGAACTGTGGTATCAACATAAGAGACCAATAGCCAGTAAAGCTCTAGAAATATTTGCTAGAAATTCCATGAGAGACTGTTATGTGATAAAATTTCTATGGGGCAAAAAAAAATAATGTGAGATAAATCTGTGTGAAGGAGGAATATGAGGCCTTTGTCACTGAAATGAGATTCTAAGGCAAATCATTTCTTTTGTGGTAGCGCTAGTATTTTGTTTTGTTTTGTTTTGTTTTGTTTTGTTTTTTGATTTACAGAATCATTGTAAAAGCAAATTCTTGATCACATAACCTTTCTGACAATATAGAAAAAAATCCAGACTGCAAACAAAACTGAAACACACCTACTATGCAGCATAAATCTTCACCAGGAGCAAACAATTCTAAGATGCTGAGAGCTAGCTCCAGTCTCCTAAAGCTTTCATCCTGCCTTTCTTCATATTCTCTAAGCTTTTGGTAGACATTTCCATTAGCTAATGTCAGGATTTTACAAGAGGATAAAATAGCAATAAAACAAAATACTTACTGAAAACAGCAAAAATCACACTACTGTAGTACCAAGAAAATGATTGATTAACTTTTAATAATTTCTTTTACTGAAAAAAACTCTTTCTACTGTGATATTAACTAAAATATTATACAACAAATCATTTTAGCTTATTGGCAAATGGACATTTTTCCTGTGCTAATTGCACTAGCATCAGACACGCTATTGGATGCCTGAGGGAATTCTTAGGAAGCTATTCTCACTACCCAAGTACATGCTATTATTAAGACCCAGGGTATAAAATACAAGATAAAGTGCACTACAGGAAACAAGGTTGCCAAGGTTGCTCTCAAGGTAATGAAAAAATTGTAACACGTTTCAATTTTTAAAATTATCCTCAAATTGATTGAGACACTTGAGGTGTCTAGATGTCTTAGCAGATTTCTACTCAGTTTAGTAGGACTGCGTTGTCACCAATAGGAATCTTTCTACTCAGCTCTATTTTCAGGATCCTCTTAGAATTAAAACAAAGTAGAAATTGAGGAAGTCATTTGACTTTCTGTCCCTCAGCAAGCTACATTTGCAAACATAGACTAACCATTAAAACTTATACTCTTTAAAAAATGCACAAATAAAATAATGCAAATTTGCACCCCAGGAAGATAGTGTTTTGCTTGATGTCAATAGAAATTCAGTGTAAGGCATTAGCAGTACAAATGGGAGACAGCACACGTAGTTGGTTTCTTTATCTTAGGAATAGAATTCTACTTTTTTTAATATAGCAGTGGCCACATAATTCTCTGCATTCCCTTCCTTCACTATGTCTGCAAGGCACACTCCAGTGAAACAGCCATAGGTGAAGCTGGATATCCACCATTTCCATATGCTCTTACTACCCTACATACCCAGACCACTTTCAGTGGAGAATGACAGGCCACAGTCTACATCATAGGTGGTCACCATCTCACATGCTCCTGCACTTGCATCTTCAGGCACTGTTTTGCAGGTCATGGCTGCACATGTGTAACAACCGACTCCATGGCGCTCCATAAGTCACATATGGGCTTTCATAGATCCATACAAATTGGGATCAGGGACACTAGAAAGATTCCAGTGAAGAGGAAATATTTCAGCCGTATGTCCCAGCTATGACAGGTGTATAGCAGAATCCAGCCACACATCAGCATGGCTGGGGAGCTGATGGGAACTGGAATGGCAAAGCACACTAGTAAAACAGCATTCAGGGACTCGTGATAAGTTGGGGCAAACATGACACTTCCATGTTAGAATGGCAGTTTCTGAACAAGAAAATTATCAGTTCTACTTGTGACTTTCTTGGTGATTTCTCCTTCACTTGCATGGACTTTGAAGATTCATGTTTTAACAGACACTAAAAAGATGCTGTTTAAAAGCTGCATGAGAGAACTTGTCATTATTTGAAGAAGCACAATTAATTTGCCCAACCTGGAGAAAATAAGGTGTATATGAGAGCATAGAAAAGTCACTTCTGTAATTTCAGTTTTCCTTATGATAACTGCCTCTCAGACACATCTCATCCATAGCCATCAGACCATAAAACCAGGCTATTAAGTTAAAACTTGCACTTTAAAAATCCACAAAACCTTGTGCTAGGAGTATGAACCGTGACCCCTTTAGTTACTTAGGAGATCTAGGCATTTTCAACATTATTACAAGGGGCCATTAGAAGGACCGAATCCATAGCCTTTATTGATTTAAGAGTCATCCATCCATACTTACCTAAGTGTTACTCGAGTGAGCTACTGTTGCGAGATTATGACTTACAGAGTTTTACAGCCAGGAAAACTGAACATTAGATCAGCATCTCAGTTTGAAACCTAAGGTCTCACTAACTTCAATTAAGCTTTTGTGTCTATCTCCCATTTACCTCACTAACTTTTCTTGTTGGCTCAGGGTGTAATAGTATGAGCATATCGGAGAGGTGAGAAACCACTCAGTAAGTCATAGAATCATTCTGGTTGGAAAAGAACCTCAGGATCATCGAGTCCAGCCATAACTTAACTCTGGCACTAAACTGTATCCCCAAGAACCTAATCTATATGCCTTTTAAACACCTCCAGGGATAGTGACTCCACCACTGTCCTGGGTAGCCTGTTCCTATGCCTGACAACCCTTTTCTGTGAATAAAGTTTTCTTAATATCCAATATGAACCTCACCTGGCACAACTTGAGGCCATTTCCTCTCATCCTATCGCTTGTTACTTGGGAGAAGAGACCAACACTCTCCATGCTACAACTTCCTTTCAGGTAATTGTAGAGAGCAATAAGGTCTCCCCTCAGCCTCCTTTTCTCCCATCTCTCTGGGCAACCTGTGCCAGTATTTTACAAACCTCATTGTAAACAATCTCTTCCTCATGTCTAGCCTGAATCTCCCTTCTTTTAGTTTAAAACTATGACCTCTTGTCCTGTTATATGCTTCTAAAAAGTCTGTCTTGGTACAAGCCAGGAGGCTGTTGGCCTTTTTGGCCACCTGGGCACACTGCTGGCTCATGTTCAGGAGGCTCTCAACACGCCCAGATCCCTCTCTGCCAGGCAGCTTTCCAGCCACTCTTCCCCAAGCCTTGTAACACTGCCTGGGGTTGTTGTGACCCAAGTGCAGGACCTGGAAGCAGCTAATAATACAAAAGTGATAAAACAGTTTTTTTGTGGTTTATCGTGGCTTCTTTCCCTAGACATATATAGGAATACATATATTAATATGTATATTTTGCAAGTTTTGACTTTCTACAAACATTGCAAGGATAGCACAGCAAGAAGTTATCCATAGCTCCATTTCCTATATAGAAAATGGACAATATAATTAGTTAGTACTGCAGTTCTAGTGATTTTTTTTATTGCATATTTCCCTCTCTCTCTCAAAAAAAAAAAATCCCTTTTACCTTTCTCTGCTTGTTTTAAAATATTTGACCCTTCTTTTATCCCACACAGAACTACCTCAAAGCTGAATCCACAGTTTGATAACTTCCCCTTGGCAGAGCTCAATATTAACACAGGAGGACCCACTGTTTTCTTGTTCACAATATGCTTTGGTTCTGCATATAGTATTAAAAAGTGTGCTACTTCAGTACTATGGAACTATTACTATTAGCCATCCAACAAAACCACAGGCAATGTTTCTGCCACCAAAGATACTTTAAAGATCGACAGTTTGAACTTGCCTTGAAGCGTTACAGAAAATGACTAATATACCAATGAACAACACAATGTGTTATTGTTAACACTTGGAAAACCATTCTGGCTCAAATTCTCAAAGGTACTTGGAGAATTTTACTGTTAGCTTCAAAAGAGACAGGATTTCAACCTCGCATTTTTCCCCCCTGGTTCTTAGATGCTGCTTTACCCCTTTCCCAACTAGTTTATGCTATAATCCCCCTAAAAGCATGAATTTATACTGGCACAAAACTTTTCTTAAAGGGGGCAGAGAGCCAGATAAACAAAGTGGCCCTTACTGCCCTTCTGAAGTTCTGTGGAGCCCAGAGATTACATTAGTTTCCGAATTAATCGGGCAGTAACACCTCCCACATATGTCTGTCCATCTCTGAAAAATAGCTTTCTCTGTTACCTTCCTCTCATTTTACTCAAATTGATATTTTCAAAACATACCAAGTTTTGTGTTCTCTAAACATTACTCTCAAACATAGCATTTTTTAAAATGACTGTGACTCATTAAGAAAGATCTTATCTTTAAACATATTTCTATTTTATTGCTACAACAAAAAATATCCGAAACAAACCCTATTGTTCTAACATGCAAAGTTAGTTATTTTGATATGTAGAATTAAACTTTTCTGCTCATTGAATGTTGTGTAGTTTCAAAACTGGCTTGCACACAAAGTATACAACAAAAGTACCATATAAATAAAATAGTTTATTACAAATATTTCAAAAGGGCTCTACAATACACTTTCCATACATTTTATAAAATATTCTGTCTTTCAATATGAAACAATTCACATAGGGAGAAAAAAAAAATCTCAATATATAACTATAGTCATTATTAACATATTGAATTATTCTGTCATACAAAGGTCATAGTAACTATGGACTGTTTCTGAATATCTTTCCTACTTTTATTCTCTCTGAAAATGAGAAAGAATAATGTGTGAAAATAGAAACTCCCTTCATTTACACCAAATACTGCAAAGCTCATGCCACAGCAAAACCTAGATAAACCACATAAAAAAAAAACAAAATCAAAACCATTTTACTTTAATAAATACATATCTATTTAAATAGTGAAAAGAACATGTGATATCTTACACATATGTTAATTCAGAAATATGATTTAAAACTTCAGGTTTCAAATATTCAGATGTTGCATAACAAAGGAAAATATCCTAAAGAGTAGTTTTTTTCAGAGGAAAAAAACCCTGAAACTTAATTCTTGTTCATAATGAATAAAGCTCCACTGCACTTACACTTTTTGCCAGCCTCACAGGCACAAGGGTCAAAGCTCTCTACTTACCAGAAAGTATAACTACAGATTCTATTAATACAAAATCAGAATTACTTAATTTGAGCTAAAAGTAATTTTCAGTGTCTTATATTTAATGAAGCAGGAGCATGACTTTCTAAAACTGCTCATCTGAGTTATTACCACATCTTAGAGAACGTTTCTTTTACTGGTGCAATATGTACACTAGAAAGAAAGGAGACCTGGAACAGATAGTCAGCACATTTGTAACGGTAATGATGATTTCTTGTTCTCTTTTCTTGTAGAAAAATAGTTCCGTATTCTATGAATTGGCCAAAAAAACCTCGAAAATGCAAGGGATATAAAAAGAAGTGAAGATAATAAAGTGGCAAAATGGATTGATTATAAACCCTATTTTAGCATTGTCTACTTACATTAATATTTTATCATAAAAAGGAAAAAGACCTAATTCCTTATCCATAGATCTCCAAGAACATTTCAAAGCAGTTAAATTTTTTCTATTATCTGTTTTATAATGCCACATCAACATTTTTTCCTCAAACTTTTTCCCCTTTTTCTACTTACTTCTTTTTTGTATCTTTTATCTAAAAATAACACTGATTTTTTTAGAAAAGTATGAAATTAAGTAAGTGGCCTTTGTGTGCAACATATAGGGAACCAGAAGAAAGTAAGAGGACTGTTTTCTCTATATGCTGGAAACTACCTTTTTCTCTCTGCTTTTCTGATAGTTATCATTAGACAGCCTAACGTAGTAAAATACTATAGGGGAAAAGGTGTAACTTAAAATATCTGATTCCTGGAGTGCTGCAGATTGCTGCAACACTTTTAATACAGTAAGAATGTGTATTTATAAATTAATTTAGGAAAAGAAATGGCAAGTAGCTTTTTTTGCATTTTTTTGTTTTAAATATCACATTTGTCACAAATTATATCAAGTAGATAGTTCTGAAGACAGTAATTAACTTTTCACCAGGTTATGCCATTAAGATAAAAATATAATCCCCTTCAGTCAATTGTTCAGTCTAACATTAACCTTTTAATAATAATAATAATGCAGAAGTCTGAACATATAATTTCATAGGTCATTATCTAGTTTTGATAAAAGCAATAAATTCTCTGGTTGTTCCTCAGCGGAACTCAGCTTTAAGCTCTCTTTAAAGTGAATAAGGTGATGTCTTTTCAAATGTGGGGCCTGTCTGAATTTTTTACCACAAACTAAACATTCAAATGGCTTCTGTCCAGCATGCATTAAGTAATGTCTTTCAAGTTTAGAAGGTGATTTGAAAGTTTTAAAGCAGATACTACATTGATACAATTTGTTAACAACTTCACTTTTTTCACTACCTTCAGAAAAATCATGCCAATAGCTGTAACAGTTTTGCTCTGTTTCCAACAATTTACTACACAAATACGGCTGCGTGTTTCTACTGCTGGTGTCAGGAACGAAGTCCCCTGACTCAATTTCAACTTTGATTTCAGCTGCTTGGTTTGACTGAATCAGCTCAAATTCCTGAAAGCCAGATGCCTGTGAAGGTGTTTGAGAATAACCCACAGGCTGAGAAGACTTAAATTCAATGTGATCTCCCAGGTGATTGAAAAGTTTGTTCAGGTTTTCAAATTCTACCTGGCAAACAGGGCTTTTATACAGTCTCTTTTCAGTATGGGTGAGCTGATGTCTTTTTAAGTGAGCTGACTGTCTAAATGTCTTCCCACAAACATTACAGCCAAAGGGCTTTTGTCCCGTGTGTATAAGATAATGTCTTTGAAGTTTGGATGAAGAGGGAAAGATTTTTTCACATCTGTCACATTTACACACTTTGTGTCTGTTATGTATATTTTTAGCAGAAGCTGAAAAAGCACAGTGAAGTACTTCTGGATTATCAAAGGAACCATCATCTGGTGAACCATAAAAAGCGTCATCTTTAGTATGCAGTGAACCACCGACATTTAACATGCTTTCACCAGTGAGCATACCTTTTAAATTAATTCCAAAGTCAAGAGGTTGTGGGTGCTCTTGCCAAGGTAATGGCACAGCAAACGTCCTTTTCATCCGATTACCGAGTGCCTTGTGCATGTCAAGCTTGCCATGGCAATCCTTGAAAGGTTTAGTGGAAGCATGCTGATCAGAACGCTGATCTCTAGCTGCAAGCAGGTCAGCGCTTTTAAAGTGACCTGATTTTATTTTTTTCCTGTCAGTCAGAGAAAAATCTGTTCCCTTTCTTCCGGTACGCTTCAGCCTCATCAGGATCTTATTTTTCATGCTGACTTTGCGGCTGCATGCTATTGTACCATTACTTGAACTTTTGCCATCTCTTGGATAACATTTGTGCAAATTTAGGACCTGCTCTGTTTCAAAACACTGCTCACATGCTGGGCACTGAAAGGGTACAATATAAATTGAATGAACATCATGTGGGTCATTCTCCTGCGACTCAAAAGTGTCAGCATTCTCAAAATCATCCCTCTTTCCTTCCAACGGGTTCTGTGGTCTGGGATATTTAAGAGTCTTTGCTTTGTATAAAATATTGGGGAAAGCCTTATTTCTGGCATGGAGCTGTTTGTGCTTCATGAGTTTGCTCTGTATTTTAAACCCTTTCTGACAAAAGCAGCACTGAAAAGGCCTTTCTTCTGTGTGTGTGAGCTGATGGATTTTCAAGTGTGTTGACTGTCTAAAAGATTTACCGCATGAAGAACACTTAAAAGGTTTCTGGCCGGTGTGAATCAGGAAGTGCCTTTCTAGCTTAGATCTTGATGGAAATGTCTTGTTACACGATTCACAAGCATGAGTTTTCTTTATCCTTCTGGCACCACGTAGATGATCTGCCTTCAGGCACCGATGCAACATCCACATCTCTTCAGTTGTAAAAGATTTCCAGCACACAGGACACCGAAATATGCCATAAGTGACCCTGTCTTGCTGAAAATTCATAGTGTTTTCTGCTTGCTTGGTATCATTCTGGTGATTTTCATTATGAAGCTGCTGATGCTTTAGCAAAGTTACTAAGTTTTTGAAGTTTCTGTGACAAACAATACACTTAAAAGGCAGATTATGTGTTAACTGATGCCTCTCCAGGTGGACTAGCTGCCTAAATGTTTTATGGCATACATGACATTCAAATGGTTTTTGACCAGTATGTATCAGATAATGCCTAGCTAATTTTGATGGAGTTTCAAACTGTTTATAGCAAATGTCACAAATATATGGCTTTTTCTTGGGTATCCTGTCAGCTGTTACACACTGCTGAACTTTTAACATTTTTAAGAAGTAATTACACCTCGCCTCCTCTTAGTTTCTTCAAATAGGAATTTCAAGTGAAATAATCAATTGCATACTAATGTGGAAGGCTGTAGAGAAGCAGCAAATTTTCTTAGAAGAGATATTCTTAAATCCCACAGGTCCCTAAAATAAGAAAGAGAGCATTATTTGGCTGATGGTAATACATATTTGCCCAAGTTTATCTTGTTTTCAACATGAGACCAAAATCATCTAGATTAGTATACTTCCAATTTAACTTAGCTTAAAATGCTTTCCTCATAACAATCACTCGTTATGTTACACGATACGGAAAAAAACCAGAATATTTTACAGAAGAAACAAACAAGTTTAAGTCATCTGTGTTGTAATGCAGATATTGCTTAGTCCTGCATGTTACTTCCAAATAATATACAGTTCAGCTACATTATATTTAGGCTATATACAAATAAAGCATATTCTTAAGAAAAAAAAAAAAATCCACAAAAACTTACTGTAACACATCTCTCCCCTACAGCAGTAATTCTAATTCTCACATATAATATGTATGAAGATGAGAGAAAGAGAGAAGAACTAGGGATTCTTGGACATCAGGAATAAAAATTAAAGGAACACAGTGTTAGTGAGAAGTAAAAATTAACAATACATTGAAACTAAGTATAAAGTTACTATTCACATTTCCGCATCTTATCAACTATATCCAGAAGAAACAGTAATGTAATCATTTTTGATTTATCTCAAAATAGCAAACACCAGAACCAGTCACCAACAGCAACATATTAAACATAAACTACAACCAGAATGAGGACAACCCCCAAAACAAGGATGAACACAGGCTAAGTCCACTGTCTAACCACAGAGTTAGAATATCAGAGTTGTGATACCTATCCATGTGTATACTCTGAAGTCATCATAAATATAGAGGTTGTTATCTTAATTAATGTTAATGAATATTTTAGTCTAAATCAAAGTCATGACATTGGTTTAATTTTCCTTAAATTTTCAAAAGAAAAAAAACACTTGGGCAAGCAACTGTGTCACAGCTAAGGCATAATGACTTGCTAACAAAAAATGATAACATTGCAAACACCCAGGTGCATGAAAAGTTATTAAAATATTCACAGGAACAGCAAGAAAGGACCTCAAGCATCCGTTTAGTCCAAGCCCTTCACTGTGAAGCCAGCTCACATCTAGACAGCCTCCAAAGTGGTCTTAACAACTTCTGCTGAAGGAGGTTCCTTAACCTCAGCAGGGTTCCCACTCCAGTGCATCACCCTCTCATAAAGCTTCTCCTTCCACTCAACTGAGCCTTTCTTTACTACAAAGTTATTATGACTGTCTTTTACCCATAAACCTGGAAAATAACTGAAAAGTGTTCTCTGTCACAACTGTATGCACTCAAAGACTCTTTTCTTTCTTTTTTTTTTTTTTTTTAAACTAGGAAAATTCTGGGTTTTTTTTAAGTATTGCTTTTAGGCTCACTTTAAAACAAACAAACACACCAAACACAAAACCAACTGATTGGTCATTTTATTTGTCTCTGGACTAATTTAAATTAGTCACAGCCTTCCTAAAATGTAGCATCTAAAATAGATTAATTATTCATCCACAAGAGTAGTAAGAGTAACAGAATAAGTCTACATTATTACCTATTTACCCTTACAAAAAGGGGATGGAGGGAGCAAACTTTAAAGCAACAGCATAACAGTTAGGACTTGTAATAACTCTGAGATAAACAATACATTTCTATTAACTATAATTTGTGGTATTGTGATACTGTAACTCACAAGTTGTATATTCTTTCTACATACCAGCAAAATAAAAATTAACTTATTCAGTATCTCTTCAAAGCCCTGTCTCTTCACAAACAGCTAATGTCCCTAATTTTTGAAGAATTCAGAAACATCTGAAAAGTCCATTCAAAGTCATTGCAAAGAATAAAAGCCTACCACAATTCAAAGCACAGTACAAAGAGACTCAAGACATATGCACAGAAGACTGAAAATATCTGGTGAATCAAGTTTTTTCTTAAGCCTAATGGTAAGAAGCCTGGTCATCTGGTGGGCTTGTTCCACCTCTAATAGATAAGTTCCTATACAATTATAGGACTTACTAAGTAACATTTGGATGTACACTTTAGATGCAGTTGTTAATATACTGATGCGTTACCTGATCTCACTGAAATAATTCAGGATAGGTCTTATCAATGCCATGAAGCAGTTGAAAAAGTCATTTTTTCCTTTCCTATTCTCTTTTCCTGTAGAATTTTAACAGCTACACAGTTTCAGTCTCTTTTGAAGATGCAAGAAAACACAACACTCTTAGGAGATCCCATTTTCCTCCTAATTGTTGTCACATCATGTGAAGGCAGGGAGTTTAGAGGGATTAAGTGACACCAAATGCTTTCTAGTTTGTGCTACCATGAAGGTAGAGACAGGTGGGCTGAGAAAAGGAGAGAAGCTTCTCTGCTATGCTGGAAGTTTCTGTACAGCTCAAGGCAGCCTCCATTAGCAGAGAATGAAAACCTCCTGAGAAAGAACTGTGAAGACTGCCGAATTCTAGTTAACATACTGTCATACAGATCTCATTTACACATCAGGAAAGTGCTCAAACAGTATAGTGACATGCAAAGAAAAAAAAATCCAAAGTAAGAGACAGCTGTGGCATATTACACAAGGGATTTTGTTTTTAGCTTATACATTTTTAAAAGATTTTGCCTGGTGAATGAGTAAAATGCTCTGTAGTACAAGGTGCCAAAAGCACAGCAGAGCTTCTTGCTGTGGTCTTCTTGCCCTGTGAAAGACTAAAGGCTCAGATGAGGTAAACTTAGGGGACACAGGGCAACAAGAAAGGAGCCAAGATGGGCATTACCATGTGGCCCAAATATATTTTCAAATCCTATTTACTAAGGACAGGCTTCTCCACATCTATTTCAGGGTGCTCTGTGCCTTGTACATCTAAGGAATAAACATGCTGCTGCTAAAGATCAAAGAACAAAAGACAAGCTTGGAATATTGTCTCCTGCCAGCTTTGGAAGTACACAGGTTTGTCCTAATTTGAGTCAGAAAACATACTTCCCTATGTGATAAGGATTTAGGTTGTGGCATATGTCCAATTTAATATAAAACTGACGCTATCTTCATCTTGGCTGCAAGGTCATGCAGAAGAAGAGAGTCAAGAAGTAACACAGGCCATTGAAGATCACAGAGGACCCTCCTAGGTCTAGTATTATTTAATGACTAAGTAAATATTATGTTTACTAATATTACAGGTGGAAGCAAGCTACAAGTGACAGTACAGAGTTCTGAATTCTAATCCAGTGTTTACTAAGCAGGTTTTTTTTTTTTTTTAAAAAAACTAAACACAAACAAGACAAACAAATTGAAAACACAAAACAGGAAGATAAGTTTAATAAGAAGAAATGCAAGATGTTTCTATTTCGGCAGGAATAATCAGCTGGAAGGGGAACAACTTACTAGGTTATAGTTATGCAGAGAAGACCCGGCCTCTAAGTTGGATCAGAAGCTGAATATGCCAACAGCGAGCATGTCATGCATACCAGGATGCATAAACAGAAGTAAAGCTTTGATAGCACATAAATCTTCCATACTACTCACCACTGTCTAGAATTCAGCTGCAATACTCTTACCCAGTCTTGAATACTGCCCTTCAAATTGAGTCAAGTATATGAGCTAATTGGAATGAGTCCAGAGAAAAGGATCAAGAATGATCTGTGCTTAAATGCATAATATCCAGGAAAAGATTAAAGTAACTGGAAATGTTTAAGATAAAAGAGCAGAGACCTGATTTAAAACAAACAAACAAACAAAAAACAAACACCAAACCAAACCAAAGACGAGCTTTAAAGAAAACAAAAACAAGCTGTTCCCTAAGTCATTTATAGTTGTGACTAGAAATGGATTCAAATTATAGCAGAGAGGATTCAAGTACATTATTGCTCTTATAGTTGCAAAGTTTTTCTTAATCAGCATACAAATAAGTTGTGTGAGGAGATTGCTCTGCCTTCAACATTGGTCCAAGAAAGGCTGGACAAACATCTCTCAAGTTCCCACACCCATACAACTGACCCTATACAAGATGAATATTCTGGCTTGTTTTCCTATGACTCATTAATATACTTCAAAACAAACCACTTAAGAACTGAAAATTCCATCAATCTCCAAATTTGCCTTAGGATTCCTTCGCGTTGTTGTTAGTATATGCTCAGAACCATGAGATAAGCTAATGCTTAAAAAGTAATTATAATAAATGTGTGAAAAAATACAGCGTGCCTCTTGTAACATTAACTGCAACACAGACAAGTGAGAATGTAGCTGCTGATGTATGAAAGGCGCAGCCTGCAGCAGAGACGGGGCTCGGATCGCTGTGCACGCCGGATTCCCCCGCCAGCTCTCCCCAGGGAAGAGTTCACGTTGCCTCGATGGGGGGGACAAACGGCACCATAAATGTAACCTCCACCTGCAGTTACACAGAAATTAACGTCAAGCGTTATGGCTCCTCAAGGATAACACATCTAATTCTCCCTTATTTTCCACGTATTTTTCAGAAGATTTTTGAAGCAAAACCAAAAGCCACGTAACGTCGAAGCGGGGCTGGTTTAAGAACCGAAGTTCTGCTGAAGGAGCCCAAGACCCTCAGGACTGACACACCTTCCCCCCAGCAGGACACACGTAAATCCCGGTAAAAACTGAAAGGCCGAGGCGGCTCTCAGGGAAGGCAGAGCGCGGACAGGCACGCAGCTGAGGCCGGCGCTCGCACAGCAGGACGCGGGCTCCCTGCTGCGGCCGCCCCGGCCCGTGCCCGCCCCCGACCCCGCCGCGGCTCCCTCGGCGCGCAGCGTCCGCTCGCCGGCCGGCGGGGCGAGCGGGGCACAGCCCGGGGCACAGCCCGGCACCGGCACTGCTCCCCGCGACAGCCGCGGGCTCTGCCCCGACGCGCTGCTCTGGCGGCCTCAGCGCCGCGCCGGGCCCGTAACCGGCTCGAGGCCCCGGCGGAGCTCGCAGCGGTGCCGGCCGCGGAGAAGAGCGGCAAGTGGGGACCGGGGACGAACAAAGGAGACACCTGGAAAAGCAGCGACCGCACCTCCACCTTCCTCATCCCTCCTGAGGTTGCTGCCGCTTAAACTCTTCCCTCCGGATGGCACCGGGACGCCGGGAAACCCGGGCCCGGAGCTTTCCGTTCCCCCCGCAATCCGGCCCCACCTCCCGCCGCTCTGAGGGCAGCGCCGGGCTGCGGCCAGGCCGGGGCCGGGACTGAACCATCCGCGCTTGTTTCTGTCCGGCACAAAGTGTCCTCTGATTCTGATGACTTATTAGTCGCTGGTGACACGTTATTCTCTACTAATAAGACGCGTTTTCTGCTTCAGCGTCCTAAAAGCAAATAACCGATTCCCATCATTTGCAGGGTTTGCGACTGAAGTATGCTGGCGGAATCACCCGGCTGTGTGATAAATGCACCCAAAAGCCAAATGCAGCTGCCCAAAAGGCTGGGACATGTTGCCCGGAAGGACAGGCGGAAATAGACATTTCCCTGGGAAGTCTAAAAAAACCTTCGGTACGGTGCTCACAAAAGCAACAGTTTCACAGTTTTGCCTCCTCTGCAGGAAAGAGGGATCAAGCAATGGTGGTGGCTCATGGGCGTCTCTGCAGTCACCAGACCCCCTCAGTGAGCACTGTTTGTCTGGGGTTGCCTCAGAGGAACAGCTGTCAAAGGGCTGAGAACATCCCAAAAAAGACAGAAACTGTTTACAGTTGAGTCCTGTGTACAGTTCTGGGGTCCCCAGCACAAGAAAGAGGTGGACCTGTTAGAGAAAGTCCGAAAGAGGCCACGAAGTGGTCAGAGGGCTGGAACACTTCTCCTGTGAGGAAAGGCTGAGAGAGGTGGGGTTGTTCAGCGTGGAGAAGAGAAGGCCCCAGGGACACCTTATTGTGGTCTTTCAGTACTTAAAAGGGGCTTATAAGAAAGACAGGGAGAGACACTTTACCAAGACCTACAGTGGGGGTCAACAAGGGGCAACAGTTTTAAACTGAAGGAGGGTGGACTTAGACTGGACATTAGGAAGAAGTATTAATATTTTACGATGAGGTGGCAAAACGTGAGAACAGATTGCCCAGAGTAGTTGTGGATGCCCCATCACTGGAAGTGTTCAAGGTCAGATTGGACAGGGCTTTGAGCAACCTGATGTAATGAAAGATGTCCTTGCCCACAGCAGGGGCTCGGACTAGACGATCTTCAAAGGCCTCTGCCAGCCCAAACCACTCTATGATTCTCACTCATAAAAGAACACACAGATGGCAAAGTGTAAGAGAATTGTAAGAGATTCACCATAAAAGCCTGTTCAGAAAAAACAAGGACATGGATGATGCTTGTTAGGTTAATAGCCCCATTGGGACAAAAAATCTTCAGTCACCAGAGTTTTGACTCAGCCACCTGCATGTACAGCTCAATATGGACTCTATAAGTCAAATCTTAAGCTCTTTATCAAAATTTTCACATAAAGACTGGCTGTAGTTTTGTTTAGTTTTAAGAGATCTGCCCTAGCCCAGGAATTATAGATGGCCAGTAGACCAGTAGATGATTTTTATGCTTTCCTCTCAAAAAAAAAAAAAAGAAAAAAGAAAAAAAAAAGAAAAAAAAAAAAGACAACAACCCACCAAAACTCATAAAAACCCGTCTTTAAAAAGTCAGATAATTGATTATTGATTAGGCCATCTTTGCATCTTTGTGAATGAATTTGCAACACTGAAGACAAAATAAGTCATTCTATTGTATTAAAGGTTTATTTTTTTAATACAGATGCATTTTCCTAAGATGTTTGCTTATTTTCTTTTGTTTGTTTATGCAGACTGGAATTAAACAAAAATAATTATTTGCATGTGGAGCATTGATTTCTTAGAAAAACAGGAGTACCAGCTCACTCATACTTTTCCTTCAGCTGTCTTTTTTCTAAGACTCCACTTCTGTGTGATGACTGAGGTTAAGATCTGACTCCTAGCAGGAGGAATAGAAGAGAGCAGAACAGAACACACAACAAATCAAATATTTGAATCAGTGGAAGGGTGGCCCCCTCGGTATAACAGGGAGAAATACCATAGAAACTGTCCTAGAGAGCAGCTGCATTGGAAAAGAACAGCTCATGTGTCTCCACGGGATTTCTCTGGTGTCCAACAGAAGAGGTGGCTGCAGTAATTTTTATTGTCTTTCTGCTTGGTGTGTTGAGCCTCCTCTCTCAGCCCTACTGGGATTTCAAGATGCAATCAGGTATGCTGAGTAAACTCCCAACAGCATGGTAGTTTCAAAACTGTTTGGGTAAGCTTGCTGGAAGTCAAGGGTGTAAGAAAGCTGAGAACCAGGTGGCAGTGAGGAACTCAAGTAGCTTAGAAGGAGAAATTTCATCTTTCTTTTCCAACACATGCATGACCTAAATCCATCCTGCTCACAAAGTAGCGACAAAAGATCTGCCCATGATTTGTCTTGTGTCAATGACTGTAATGCAGAGATAAGCTTTCACCCAGGTTTCCTATCTGGGATATGTTATTTGGTTTTGACCTTTTAAGTTCGCTGCAGATTGCTAACAAGCCCAGTAAGGATGTAGGTACCCAGTTGTCAGTTAGATTGTGCTGAAGACATCATCCTTGCCCAGTCTTATGCTCCTCACTCTTGGAGCAGAATTCTTAGCTGCAATGAAACATTGAGAAAGACAGAATCAGACAAATAACTCATGTGTCTCTTTTTGAAAAGATTGAATTAACCTAGGAATCAGTAATCTTTCACTGTTTTGCAGCTTACGGTCCCCACTGATTAAACAATAATAAAGCATAGAATTTAATAATCATAATTCTGTCTTTGGACAGAAGATATATGCAATCACCTCTCCCCCACTGTTGATGAATACAGATAGATACCCTTTTTCTATATTAAAAATAAAAACTTGTTTACTCACAGATTTTGCATACATTAATTTAACAGAAGTCGGCAGCATTTACAGGTCGAAGCACAAGATAATTTTACAGGCCCCAGTATCTCTACAATACTAACTTTTAGATGCATTTTTTGACATTTAGAAGCAATTGCCTGTAGAACAATCTCTACCTCTTAATTTAGCAGTGTTAGAAATCAAATCATCCCCAGTGATTCTAAATATCTGACGTAGTTTGCAACACACAAGCCAAACATTAACACTACAGAACAAAATTTATTTGCAGTTAAGCTTAAATGCTTAATGAAACAACTTAAATAGTGTTGATCATTACTTTAATAGCATACTATCATTCATTAACTTCATTGAAAGACAGCCAAGCCTTGTTGTTAAGATGTGGACTAGGACAGAGTATAGCTGAAAGCTTGGAAACACTACAGGACCACTTGGCCTTCTAGATGTGAATTTCCCAGCTGTAAAAAGTGCATAATATTTGTGACATACATCTCATAACACTATTCAGAAAAATAATTAAATGTTTAATAATTGCAGATCACCTGATTATGTATCTTTTTAAAGCATTTCTTTCATTTTGAAGTATATCAAATCTTAGCAGTCTATTATTCATGAAACCTCTGGTCTGAAGCAGAAATGCAAGTAGCTGAGTTCTGCTTGTGCCTAATAACAAATTAATGTAGCAGATCCACAGCTGGTGTAGATTGTTGTAGCTCTTTTGATTTTGATGGAGTTGTAACATTGTATACCAGCTGAGGATCTGCTTGTTTAGTTCTTGGAGGTAGCAGAGAGCACAATCCAGAAATGCTGAATTCTATCTTGTAGCAAAATTAAGACAGGTGAATTAATTAAATAGGTTTTTTGTAGAAAACCCTGTGAACACCAGGAATTGATTATTTGCTTTTATGATGCTAAAGTATGCAGGGTTTGTAGGAAGTAATGTTGCAACATTGTAGCCACAATGCAAGGCCTCCTAGGAGTTGAATAAGGTTTGTTTTCAATCTAAACTGATTTCAGTCATTCAATTGTACTTTCTTCCCACATCTTGGTTTTGGGTATGACTTTTTGTAACCTGACCATGATTATTTTTGCTATCCAGTACCACTTTGTCAAACCGTTTGGATTTACTCACTGCCATTTGCCTCCTCATCTAGGTGCACTGCTAAACTGTAGGTAGATAGGTGCTAGGATCTTGATGACCTGCTAATCCAGGTGCTATGGATAAATGCCACTCTTGTAACTGTTCTTCAGGTTTTTTTCTTTCTGATACTTCCACAGCCAAATATTCCTATTCATTCTCCATGCATATGAATCTTAACATTTCTGTAACAATTCTATAATTCCTGAGAATATGCAGAATGTGTGTGTTTCAGTATACCTTTTATCCCTATTTTGTTTTTCTAGATTAGGTTATATTTAATAGATAAATAAAACAGGAGCTTACTGAAACAAACTGCATTATTGTAATCTGACTGGGCACTTGAAAAGTTAAACAGATCTGGCTCTAGTGATAGCTATATTATAAGATTTTTATTTTTTTTTTTTCAAATAGAAGAAGGCAGAAGAAATAAGCAATTAAATAATTCCTAAATTTTCCTTAGAGAAAAATTGGACAATATTATGGTTTCACTGATTACTACTGAATTTCAAGATCCTGAAATGCTGAATTCTCCCTTCATTTGTGAAAGAAAACTTTATTTCCCACTGACTACAACAACATAAGCTATGTGACTCTTTTACCCCACTCTTCTAAATGCGTATTACTCCACTCCTTACAGAAGATACAATGTTTAGAGTAGGTATTAGCATCTTAGTTTTAATGTCAATAAAAAATGAGTGTTTACTCTTTTTATGGGTCTTCACTATAGTACATTGATATAGAAAACCAGATTTGTTCAAATAAATTTCAATTCTCTTTAATTTCTGTAATTACAATATTTTGCCTTAAAATAATGTAAGGATGTCTCTGCAAACTAACAGTTGGCAATTAAATTAAATTAGTTGCAGAAGCAGTCTGCCAGTTAACTGCAACATGTTATCATTAATGTTGTGTCTGCTTTTGTAAGGTGTTCCATACTTTAAACATGTGCTGTATCTGCAATGTGTTACAGTGATTTCCCTGGTGTTATTTTTATTGAATTCTAGGCTAAATAGGCACATAACATGGTATATAACTTGCTAGTGTGTCAATTAATGCCACCTAAGGGCTGAAGTAAATTGCAAAGAATTTAAAAACTGTGAATACGCATTTCATGTTAGTTTTAGGTTTCTCTCTTTTTCTCTTGTCCTATTTTCTGCCTTTTTTCTCCCTAAATAGTCCATCTTAAAGACCTCTGGTGCATAATAATGAATTGCCTTGAGGAGAAATAATTGTTTTACGAGTCTCAGAAATATGTATTCTATACATGCAAGTGTCATATTTTATTTGATTAAGCCCTGTGTGGCAAAAGCTGCATAATTCTTTCTCTATGCTCAAAACAAAAAGCAAACTTTCAAGAAAAGTAAACTTTTTTCAGCCAGACTTATAAAAAAGCTAGACTATCATATGAAAAAGGAGCAATTTTTTAAAAATATGTAATTTTATAGGCAACACATTTAGTTGTGAAACACAAGAATAATTCTCTTTCAGTATTTTTAAGATATAGTTGTACCTAACTACAATCACTTCCATTAAGTTTTTGGGTTTGTCTAGCAATATATTTTGCTTTGTCTCTTTATTTTGAGATAAATTTCGTATGTGTTATAGTGTATTTAAAACCAATATACAAAATAGTTTATATAGATGTACATTTGTTGAGTAAAAAACCCACAAATTGCTGGCTCACAGCCCTTAATCTCTAGAATCCCTTAAGAATCCCTGCTTTGAAATTAGTTGCAGGCTCTATCAATTGTATCTGTTTAAATGGACAAATTTAATTACTACAGAAGAGCAATTGATTTTTAAATTACCACTGATTGCACAGTGGGTATCTCAGTGGGAAGACAGGTACATGCAGGCTCTCAAATGGAATCAATGTATTAATTAATCTACAGATTGACATATTCCACAGAAAGTTCTTGTTCTCTTCACCTCCTTCCTGTAGATTCATTTGTTTAAATTCAAAAGGAAATTCTGATGATCTAGAAGTGAAAAATTCAAATGGAATATAAAATTGAACATGCTGTGCATACTATATAAGTTTTTGTTTCTGATTTTGCACATTCGGTGCCATTTGCTGGCCCAGGTGGCCTCTGAGTGAGAAGCATTCCTCATAACATTGAAACATTAAACTATGTATGCAGGAGTGGAGGTGAAAATGACTCTAAGTAAAATAGAAATTAATTCCTTTCATGGAACCAGTAAAATTGACATAAAAACAGAGCTGGACAAAACAAACATACTCAGTACTGCATCCAGTGCTGGGCTCCTCTTCTCTGCAGGAGAAGAGATGGACATACTGGAATGAGTCCAGCAAAGAGCCATTAAGGTGATTAAGGAGTATCTGTTATATGCGGAAAGGCTCTTCCTCTGTTTAGCCTCAGGAAGAGAAGACTTAGAAGTGATCTTATCAATGTGCATACACACATAATGAGAGGGAATAATGATGTTTGAGACAGATTTGCCTCAGTAGTGGCCCCTGAAAAGACAAGAGGCACAGATTGAAGTGTAGGAAATTTCACCTAAACATGAGAAAAAAGCCTTTTTTGCTTTGACAATGGTGAAACCCTGGAAGAGGTTGCCCAGAGAAGTTGTGGAGTCCCCATACTTTGAGATGTTCAGGACGTGGCTGAACCCGTCCCTGAGCCATCTGTTCCAGCTGACCCTGCTCTGGTGAAGACTTGAACTAGATAATCTCTAGAGATGCCTTCCAGCCTCAGTCATTCTGTGATTCTATGGATATTGTTAACATAAACATCTACCTACCTACTAATATTGCACTTTTAGAGTAAGACGCTGAATCCCACTATATTGTGTTATAAATTATTAAGCATGTGATTTCACTGAGAATCTTGATCTAAGTCTATAAATTGTTTGAATTTTCCTGCATTGGCAGCAACTAACTTTTATGATTTTTTCAGGGCAAAGCTTTTTATTTGTTGTTTATTTTCATGGAATGGTTATGTTAAAAATTTAAAGACCACTTTGAACTAGTACATGGGAGAAGTAAAGAATCCATGGCTGGAGCAGTTGGAGGCTTGAAAGACCAAAGGAGCTAGCAATTAAACTGCCTTATAGTTCTATAGGACCACAGAAGCATTGAGTTAAGGAGCAGTAAATGAGCTGGGAATGTAATAGTCAAAATTACTGATAGAAAGACCATTTTCTGTGCCACTCCCTGGGAAACAAGTGTCAGTAACAATATTTGGAACCAGTTATTCCTGGTTATGGTAGACAATGTTGTATCAGTTACAGTTATTTTAATCAGTTATTTTAGAATTTATTTACATTTGATTTTGGCAAGCAGTAACTGCACTAAAGAACAGTTAGTCATAAAAACAACCTTTTAAGTGATCACATATATATTACATTTAGATAAACTGGAGGACTAATTGAAGTTGGTCTTCAGGTTTCTTGATTTCAAAAGAAAGAATGAACTTCAAGAAATTAGGAGAATTAATTAAATCAAAGAGTGATCAGCTAGGAAAGCTAAACCTCAGTGATGGGAAGTGTAGTGGTGAAATAAGAATTGCCAAAAATCAAATGTTATTAGTCTTAAAAATATGCATAGCAAAATGTTCTTCATGTATGTCAATTTAAGAGACCAGTGAGATCCCTCTGCACTAAAGCTGAAGGAGCAGCAGAGGATAAATTAGGCATGGTTCAAAATGCATTTGAATATTTTGCCTCAGTTTTCAATATGGATCACAAGAGAGGTGAATGGAAAGGGGGACTGAAAATCTGATGTAGCAGCAAAACTTGTAAAGCTTGATGTGCATCCAGAAGTATAATGGAAGTATTATATGAAACACATGACCACCTGTGACAGCAGGAAATTGAATTTGATGAGCCAAGAAATCTTTTCTGTTCTTAAACTCCAGTGCTCCTGTATTGACTTGCACAAAAACTGCTGTGTGTCAATACAATTAGTTTTTTCTACACTACAGAGAATTTTGACAAATCAAATTATCCTGATCCATAATGTAAATGTTTTCATTTAGACTTGATCTTGTAATTTAGAAAGTATGGACACATCATTGCGTGTAAATGCAGTGGGATTCAGATGGTATAATTATATATCCAGAGTAACTAATAATTAAGTGTTTTAAATTTAAAGATCAGGAGCTGAGTAACAATCTAGACTCATTCTTGCAAGCGCCTGTCCGCAGCCAGATGCCTGCACACATGTAGAGTCCTCTAAAACTCAGTAGACTTCTCTGCAGGTGCGAGAATCTCTACCATAAAGCTACTCTGAAAATTACAAACTGAGTCACACATAGTTACAAGTAGCCTAAGTATTTATAAAAAATCAAGTAATATGATGAAATTTGGTAGATATGCTTAATGTCAGTTAAAGTCATATTGCAGGGAGCATAAATTTATTAACTTGGAGATAAATAGATATTTAGCTTCTAGGGATAGATTTTGACTTTCATACGATCTGTAGGACTGGATACTAAGATAAAAGGTATTTTTCATCTCACAGGGATTCACCCTGCTGATTTCAGCTTTAACTTTCACTTAATATATGTAACAAAAAAAATTTTTTTTTTAAAAAAGTACAAATTTTACACACCCTCTAAGTCTTCCAGTTACTATTAGTACTCATATATTATGAGTACTCATGCCTACATATTGACTTGTGTGTCCTCTACCAACTAGCGCGACACCTTTTCACTTAAATGCCGGCCTGCAGCTATCTACTGCCCTTTGCATTTGAGAGCTAGAAAATGCCAATTCTTCAGGGCCTCATCCCTCTGTTCCACAGATTGTCTACCTTTTACCATGTTATTGAAGTTATCAGCTTCCTGTTTGTACTTTAAGTATTCTTGGAGCCCTGTGAGCAAAGGGATATAGCTTAGATGTATGGTCAATCCTAAGAGCTCCATGGGATCCAGGATCCTCTTAAGATCTGGAAGCAGTCATATTTCCTTTGGCAACTTGAATTTCCTCTGTTCACAAACACTTTCTGTCATTGCACTAGTAGGCATATTTTGGCTTTTCTAGGATAAAGTCCAAACTACCTTGTTTGCTTGATATCAGTCATCTGACATCACTGCACAGATTGATGGTGTAAGAAAGCTGCCACTCTTAGGCATGAAGTTCCAGGACCTGTCTTCACATAAGGTACATCTTTGAGTCAGCTCTAAGCAGCAGCTTTCCTGCTAGTAGTACTGAGTGGTTTGCCCAGAGGCAGCCCTGAAAGCGTTCCAGTAGTCAAACAGTATGGATAAGTGATGCTTGCCTTCAAAACTGACCGGGAAGCTGCTTCTGCCCAGCAGTGTGGTCACTAATGTATAGGTGTGTATGGGTTTTACATAGAAAATCTGAAACCTCTGCTGCATTCTTAGTTTGTAATAGTTTGTAACTTCTGCTTTATGTCCTAGTCAAAAAGCAAGTAATGTTATGAACAACTTCCTGGGCTCTGTGGTCTAAGTTTGATGACTTTCCATTCAAAGGAAAAGGCAAGGCACTCAGTAGTTGCAAACATCTTAATTCAAGATGAATGAATGATTAACTGAGAACACATTGCCGTAGTTCCCTGCAAATCAGAAACAGGCAGAGTTGGCCAATTCATAACAGTTTTACTGCTCTTCACGATGGTCCTGCACCATCCTGTGTTTTTGTCTGAGCGAACCGTAGGATTCCTCTGAGTCTCATTCAATGTTTGCTGACCCATGTCTTCATTCATATCTTCATAATCTTTGTATTAATGTCACAGCACAGCTTTGCAAGCACAGCTTTCCATGTTTTGTTGTTGTTGTTGTTTGTTTGTTTGTTTTTTGTTTTGTTTGTTTGTTTTCAGGAGTCTATCTATATTAATCACTGTAAAGAATAACAGGTCTTCAGTGTTTTCTCCATGCCACCTACCAGTATCTTTAAAATGGCACTGTTTAAGTTAAAAAAAGAAGAGTAAAAATGATTAAATGAAACAAGAGAAGTTGTAGGAACTATTTAGTTTAACTTCTGGTCTGCAATTGTATTATTTTCTGATAGGGATCCAACAGTGCATGGTGTGATAAATCCTGCAATTCATGTAGTACAGAGCAGGGCAGCACAATATATGACTGTGATGTTCAGCACCTCTTTAAAAACACTGTAGTGTGGTGTAATTGCAGCAATGCAAAGGAAAGATGTTTAGACATGCGGGTCTAGACACAGCAGGGTGGGAGCTGGTGTTGCAAAATATCAAACCCTCAAAAAAAAACCTGGCAAATTTCAGATGTGGAGGTAACCCTAGAACAGCCTGAAACTAGAAACTTAGGATACTATCTTGATGCATGCAAGTGAAGCAAAGGACACATTTCCAAACTGCCTCACAGAATGAAGTGTTGTACTATTCAGCCTGAGTGTTACAGCTTCTCATTAGGTTCACTTCAAGAGGGATATGCAAAGAAATTGTATACTGCAGTACAGCTCACTTGACTACTTCACCATCATACCAAACAGCATTTATAAAGAAATACAACCCTGAAAACTGTGCAATGTATTTTAATCTTAAAACTTACCAAATTGTTATGACAAGCAACATAATCCTGATTTGTTTTGCCTGCATTTTGTTGTCATCTACTTTCCTGTTGTACAGCTGGCTTGTGACAATATACTTTGTGGATGAGATACAACTATTTTTAAATTTGATTATACCCTTTGCACTTGAAGTGCTAAGGTTGTGTTAGCAGGTTGTGTTAGCACTTTCATTATAAGCTCCTGTTTGCCAGGGTTTATGTCACAACCATAAAAATATGCTTCTGGCCTAGTCTGACCATGTAAGATTGCTGTCTAAGGGATAATTAAATTATGCATAATTAAAATATAGTTTTCTGTGCATTTTCATACATTGGAACACAGTTAATAAAGATTCTTAGTACATCGATCAAAGGCTGCTGAATGCTCCTTATTTTACAAGCGCTTTTTTTTTTTTTCTCTGCATCTCCTCCTCTACTTGGCTGATAGAACTTCTCAGGTATTGTTATCTCCAAGGAGAATCCAGTTATGTACTGAAAAGAAAAATTAGACCAAAATAAAGTTTTTTTGGAGCCGTCTATCAGTTTTAAGACATCATTTTTGGTGAAGTTATCTCATGTCAAGTATGTGGTTTCCTGATTCAAACTTGGAAGTGAGACCGTCCCCCTTTCTGAGCAAACAAACAAATTGTTAAGGAATTCATGGGGGATATGCCAAATGCCAGTTCAGAGCTCTGTTCTGAATTTGGTGAAACTGGAATGTAAATCCATGTATGTGAGTGTGATTGAGGCATGAGGCTGAGTGTCACTGTTTTACTAGTTAAAAACCAGCTCCGAGTTAACCTACTTTACCACAGAATCAGAGATCTCCTGAAATCTGCCCGGCTCTAGATATCTGTAGCAGCTGTTGTCAGTATAAATTGAAACATTGTGGTCCCATAAAATATTGTGTCATGTTTACACAGGTACAAATTATCACACATAATATGAAGGAGCAGAATGGCTGCCTCTGGAAGTGGTCGAACTTGCTTCAGATGTTGACTGCATATAGTCAGATCTAAGAAACCAGAGACCTGATTTAATGTCATTGAGATGATATATTAACATTTAAACAATAACTAAAATTGCAGGTGTATGCAAATCGTTCCAAATATATATCAACAATCTGATATTGTCTGAATATGTGCTCAACATACACACTGCAATCAAAAATCAGTTGTCAGGGAACTCATTGACAATACTGGCTTGAAACTTCTGTATCTAAAGTATATTAATGTTATTCCTCGTCTAAAAATAGAAAGCTTGTAAGCCAAGATTTGACAGTGGGCCATGTCTTGTGCTGCCCCCAAACATAGTGTGATTTTGTTTATGAAGTGGATGATGAATGTGTTTTTTGTCTTAGTGATGAATCTGCTGCCTTCTGCTTTTTGAGGAAGATTCAGGTAAAGCATTTGGAATTTCTGTCTGTAAGGTGAACTTATCTATAGAGAGCAATCAGAGTGAAGACAGATGTTTCAGGATGAAATGTTTGGTTTCTAGAGCAGCTTGTTATGTGTAAACAGAGTGCAATGAGGAAGATCAAAACATAAGACCTTAATTTTATTTATTCTCTTTATTTGCCCTTTTTGTCCCAGCATTCTAGAGAAGGATTCATTTTCTAGGGGAGCCATCCACAAAACTTATTTTTCTGACTTTTGGGATCATATTTCCATAGGATAATTTATCCAACCCACCTCTTCCATGGAAAAAATGAATAAGAGGAAATGATAGTTGATTTCAGTTTATTTATCAATTTTGATCAGAAATTCAAGTGGGAGAAAAGTGAGGAAGATCAAACTGTGTGTTTTCATTGTATATTTGAACTTTAGGCAGATCCTTTAGTAAAGTCAAACTTCCCCTGTACCTAAAATGTAGTCTCACGATTAGATTTCAGTTAGTTTAAAGCAGCATAAACATATCAAGTCTTTATACAAACTCACTTTCCACATATGGCTAGTAAAAGGTATGATGAAAACAGTGACCTGAGAATTTTTAAAACCTCTGGCCTCAGTACTTCAGTTACAAATGAAGACATAGTGAGAAGTATAGGGAATTTAGGAAACCACTTGGGGTTAATATTCCAATAGAGAACATGAAGGATTAGTCTGAAATTAAAGGCACTTTTCATATCTCTAGTATAACTGAAGCAAGGAAAACAGTTGGTGAACATGTCACTCACATTTTAGACATGTTACAGCTGTCCACGTGCTTGCCACATCACCCTGTTCAGTTTTTAGAGTTTTTAATATGAATATCAATCCTTCTTTTCAAAAATGTAACCTATAAATGCCAGGAATCCCTCAGGAGTTTTCTCAGACTTTATTTAATGCCCCACAAGAAAGGATGTAAAAGAGACCTTTCTTTTGTAAAGTGATCCTATAATTCTCTTCAATATCCATCATTTTCAAGGCCAAGTAATCATATTTAATGGATCCTAAATTACTTTCTGTCAGGCAAGGATTCCCTCGATAATATTAACCAGTACAGAGGACTGACACTTGGAGGGCTGAAACTAAGAGAGTTTTTTTTTATTGCAAGCAGCTTACACGTACTTAGACAGGAGTGATGCTCACCAGCTCAGCAATAGGTAAGGGTCAGTGTTTCCGTTTTGACCTGTGCTTTCAATGGGATTCAGCTTGGCTATAAATACACAAATTGGTTTCTGCCAAAAAGCAATACCTAAGGTGACCTTTAATCTTTTGCCACGTTTGTCTTCTATTTTTTCTCTCATTTTTTTGAGGGAGTGTGTGTGTTAGGCCTGGATTCTTATGGCATATAAAGATGTCAGGGAGCAGCAAGAGCAGGATGGTCTCTGCGGGAAGGTGAACCAGGAGCCAGGGGTGACCCAAGACAGGTGTAGGACTGGGATTGCAGTGACAAAGTTCCAGTCTCACAGTACGCAAAGAAGAACAGAGCAAGTCTGACGATGGTGATTAGGGCCAGCCAACAGTCCAGGGGCTGCCAGACAAATCCGTAGTGGTGAGACAGGTGCAAGTCCAAGCTGGGAAGTCAAATCAATGGGTCAGGGTCAGGTCTGGATCAATGGGGTACATGGCCAGGCATCAGCAGGGAATCTTGGCAGAGACCAAGGTCAAGGCCAGGGGTTTTGAAAGCAGCTTCCAAGCAAGGAGGGTGGACAACCATCCCCCTTCTTACAGTTCTTTCTCACGCAGCTCTTTTATCAACAGCCTGAATGCACATTACACAGTTGCACGGTGTCTGTGTTGACTTGAGGACAGCCAAATCCCTCAGAGCAGGGGCATGGGGCTGCACTCAGGGTATAGTAAATGTCTGCAACTTTTTCCTACCTCAGTTTTCATTGATTTTTTTTTTGTATTGGTAAGCTTTTTCCACTGGAATATTTAGGAGTCCAGATAAGCAGTGTCATGTCTAGTCTTTCATTTTGTGTTAAGGTTTGTGTGGAGGGGAGGTTGCTGGAGGTGCAGGAGGTGGCTGGGAAGGAATCTGCTCTAAAAAGCACTTAGAATTTTGTGTAGAAATCTTTCACTAATTCAGAAGTTATGGCACTGATGTTTTAACAATGGCACTGATTTCCCAAGTACACAGTAGGCATTTAAGCTCAACAAATATTTAACAAAACTTCTTAAACTTGCCGGTCAAACATAATCAAAACACTTTCCATCTCAATTTTTTCAGTAGAGAATGATGCTGGAGATTTCAGGCTATGAAAACATGGGTTTTTATGACTCAGACTGGGTTTGATAATAAGCAGATGATTTTCTGTGGTGTCAAATGTAAAATAATGTATTTTGTATATCTGTTGTATATTTTACTCCGACAGTAATGAGGAAGGGATATGCTCTGTCTTATTGGAATTAAGGAGGAATACTGGGATACACTGAAAACTTAGTGCTGCCAATCTGTTTCTTAAAATTATGTACTCTAAGGATCTGGGTAGCATTTCTAGGTTTGTTTACTCAAGACTTATTTTCACTACAGATGAGTCATTTAAAGGCTGATCTTGCTCCCATATGTAATTGGTTACAAGACTGGGGTAAACATTATTCAGTATGATGGAAAATGTCATTAATCTTCCATATATAAATGGTGTCATGGTCTAGTACAGAGGAAAATATGACTTTTAGACTTCCTCTGTGCTTCAGTTTATTTCTGTAAAATGGAGAGAGCAAATCTTTTCTTGAACCAAACACACTGTAAAAAAAATCAAAACTGTTATTACTTGTGAAGTGCTGAAGCACCATGATATTTAGTGTCACATAATTCCTATGAACAAACAGTCATGCTACCTGGAGAAAGTATTAATAACTTCTTTTAAAGGATCTGTATTAGGATATAGGAGTGGGAGAAGATAGTTGGATCAGTTGTGAAAGCAGCTGAAGGAGGCATTATGATTTTGGATGGTCATAGGAGAGAAAAAGGGGCATAAAATGAAGTTGAGCCACACTAACATATCCCACAAGCAGCCTAGGTTTCCTTAGCTAGAGTCAGGACAAACAAGGCAATGGGCCACCATTAACACAAGAGAAATGGCTAAAAAAAATTATGATAAATACATTTTCTTAACATGTGTTCTTTCCTTCAAGAGGTACCTGAAGTTATTTGGTGGTGATGATTTAGTGCACAGGCCTTAGGTGGGAAAGGCACTCAAATCTGTTTTTTTCTGATTTGGAGTGGCCAGGAAATAACACTCTGTCCTGAATGGAAAAGGCAAAAAGTATAAACCTGAGTACTTTAGTCCAGTACCCTAACCAGCAGGAAATGGGCTTCTACATGGGAATTTCAGCACCATTAAGCTTTTCAAAAGTATTTTACTCATTCCAAATGGAAAGGAGAGCAAATGAAAAAAATTGCTACAGAAGGAGGAATGATCATTATCTATTTAGCTATACCTTCTTCAGCCCCGTGTTTACCACTTTTGGCACTTTAAAGCACAATCCATTTTATACACATTTTCTGGGAAAAAAAAATCAATATGAAACTCTAATCTGACCTGTGAGTAGTTGCTACATGGAGCAAAAAACTTTGCTACACTGAGCTTCTCAATCAGATAAATAATTTAGGTAAGTGCGTTGATGGTACTGAAAAGTAAGTCTTCATTAATGGACATCACTGAGAGAGCAAAGAAAGCAAAATGAATCATCAGTCCATTGCCTTTAATAATATGATTAAAGAAAGAAGGTACTGAATTATTAAGAACAGTGGGGCTGGAAAAGAAAAAGAGCAAAAACCATAAAGGGAACAAGTTTGCAGAATGATGATGAACTGGGTACTCTTGCTATTCTGAAGGGGTTTGTTTTTCTTTTAATTTTTTAACTCTGAAAGCCAACAATTATTTAGGCCTTGATTCTCCACCTAGCAAAACCACAGTCCTCTCCTTCCCCTCAGTTTCACTTAAATAAATTATTTATGTGATTTACATATAAAAGTAAATTAGTGACTGAATCTGGAGAAGGCCCCTGAAGTAGTATTAAAATCAAGCCCTGTTCCTTCTGAGGTTAATAGCAAAACTCACACAGACCCTAATGAGGACAGAAACAACCTCCAGGATTTTGAAGGTAGGACAGGAGAGTAACTTGCATAGATTTTATTTTTTACAGAGAAATAAAGAATGAATACACAAAATGTAATTCCATGAAAGAAGAGTATTTTAGGGTGGTAGTAGTATGCTTTGAATCCACCTTCCAAACAATTACACAAAGCTAATTCCTTCAGATACTTTTCATTGCTTCAAGAAAAGGCTATTATAGCTTTACTGCCCCTTTTTATTTCACTATGCAGCTCTGTTTTGTTCTTTCTATACAAGCTTATAATGTACACTTGAATGGGATGTTCAGTTCAAAGATTTCATGTATGCTGGCTGGCTTTTCTCTCTCAAATGATCTGATTCAGCTCTCTGGATATGGAATCCCTAAGTAATTTTACATTTGGATTTAGTTTTAGATTTGCAGCTCTTCAAAAGAATATTGTAAAAAGCTGAGGTAAGTCCTTGTCCACGACATCTGTGTATAAAGATTTGCTCAGCTTCACTTGGTTATCTATGTGCTTTTTACATGCCATTAAAGCATGATGAAAGGGTATGCTGGGGATTCTGTATTTTAATTTGATTTGATCAGTTGTTAACTTTTATTTCTCCTGAATTGGACATTCTAATAGCAATGATAACCTCATTTGGAGTATTACAGAGACCTTTGTTTTTATTATGACAAAGTTCCATGCTGTAAAAGAGATAGATTTATTTTATTTTATTCTCATAAATTTAGTTTGCTAAATTTACATTTACAAGCTAGCCTTTCTTGCCAAACCATATAGCTGTAATGCTATATCCTCTGTCTTTACTCCTCTTCCAGCTGCCTTTTTTGTTTGTTTGTTTGTTTTTAAATTTCGTTTTACTACATCATGTCTAAATTTGATTGTCAGCTCTCCTAAGAAGAACAGAGAGACTTCTGCATGGTTTTGGTATAATAACAGTAAAAATAACTGAGCTCTGATCCCACTCACAAAAGGTCGTGTACCCTCTGCTCTATGTTGAAAGCATGTATTATAAGTTATTTGAGGAAACTACAGAAGCTGACTGCAGAAGGAAGTGAAGAGTATGGTCCCAGCAGATGTGCTCAATGACCAGCATATCAGCATCCCTTATCATCTGGTATGTACATACCTGGGAGAGGAACTGTTCGATCCTTTGAGCAGATTGCCATTGTCTTTTGATCCTTATCTAAAAGAGTGAGGAAAGAGAATGACATACGTCAGTAACTGAAGTGCCCGTACAATTTTTCCCTGACCTGCAGGCTGGAAGCAAGACTCTCCAGCTCTATATTGTTGCTGAAGACTATATGCGGATATTGGAATATGTTGCATCATGCACTGCAGGCAGAAGTTTGTGTACTGCAGTAATGACTGTGGTATTGAAATCTCTCTGTGGCACAGAATTCTGCAGTAGAAATCATCGTACATTCCAGAAAGAGCAGTGATGGAGGAGCTGAATAGGTGTCTGCTGCTTATTAGCTCTTCTTATGCAAGAAACAACAGCCCACCAGCTGAGGCTGATGACAATGTGGTAAGAATGCACAAAGGGCTGTGGTTTGCTTGTTTTCAGAAGTGGCTCCTGTAGAAAGGACAGCAGATGGAAAATACTATTTCAGTAGTTGAAAGCAAGGAGAACCTGTCACTGACTGGGACCCAGCATGTTTTACTTCCAGGCTCATCAGGAGTAGTACATATCCCACAGCAGTTTCTCCTTCCTCTTCTCCATCTTCTTCACTAGTTACATACATGACCATGGGGCTCCAAGTCTCTGATTAGTCACATTGACGCAGTTGAATATCTTCATGCCAATTAGATATGCATTCTCCAATTGATTCCTTTTTCCTAAAGTATGAGATGTACAAAAAGCCCCGAAGTATAACTGAGTGGCAGATGTCCAAGATCCACACAGAAGATCTAGGGCTCTTATGTTGTCTTTTTGCCAGAATTGGTAGAAATCTGCTAAATAAATTTTTATCGCTCACTGTGGCATTTCTGGATTGTTTCCATATTGGCAAACTGTCTTCATTGCCTGGCTCAGAGAAGAAGCTTTCCCTAATGTTTATGTTGTATCTGAAATACTTAACCCATTGCATGGTAAATTTTAGAGAGTGGCCAGACTCTGGATTCGTTTCTATCAAATTCACTTCAGTATATTTCACTGGACTTAGCTGCACCCAGTAAGAAGGCTTTAGGGATACATATTTTCTGATTTTGCTGTCTTAATTCTTTCCCATGTTTCCTCACACCCTGTATTTTATGTGGTTGCACCACTGCAGCTGGTTACCATGAATTCCAGCATCTTACTGATTGTACAAAATCAGTATGTTGGCCACTAAGCCCCAGGTTTTAAAGTACAAACTGAATACAACTTCTTATACCTGGACTTTCACTTTGTGAAACTTTGGTGAAATAATAATAAATAATTATCTCTGTCTACTTCAAAGACATAGTAAGGATTCAGTGACAATAGTAGTTGTCAGCCTACTCCCTTTTTGCACCTATTAAAGAGAACAGTATCTTGACAGACGGTGGTATGATTACACTTACCAGTAAGCACGAAGGCTAAAAGAACAGCTAATTAAGACTGGCATAAAATCCCCAATAATATGCCCTATTCAGAACTGTCCAAATCAGTCAAATCCACAAGTGACAAGTGTTGTTTTACCTAGCTCAGGTGAGGAAGAGTAAAAAATGGATAATCAGAGGACTATGATAAACAGGATCATCAGGTCGTCAATTATTTTTGTTATGTCATTGTGGATGGTTTTTGATAGATTAAGACCTGTTGCTGAATTAGTCAGGCTCAAAGGTATCTCAAGGCCACTTCGAGAACAGACTCTGCTGTGAGAAAGAGGGGTGTTCCTCAATCACCGGGGTCCTGGCGTGGCATGAATCATCAGACGTATCATCAGTGAGACTCCAGCGCACGAACAGCCCACGATACTCATTTAACGAATCCATGCTTGGAGTGTGGACGCGTGATTAGAATATAGTTACGTATATAAGAAGACTTGTTTCTGTAATAAATGGCTTAGCGTGATTCACATTGAATCGACTTGTTTTGCTTAGTCCTTATCTCGCTCTACATGTCATCTCTGTCCTTCTCTTTTAAAAGAACTTTTGACAAATGGACTTTACAAATAATGTGTAGTTGGACATAACATAATCTTCTAATTAAATATATTACAATGAAAGACAATTTTTGCACTTTGGGGACATTTTACTGCATCTAATAAAACACATGACCTCAGTGGTAATGTTACAGACATTTTCTGTTTTGCCTTTGGCAGATCGCTCAGTTCTAGGAGTAATCGTTTGTCTGCAAGTGTGGCTCTTAACTGAAATACATCAAGACTTCTGCTTGTGTGTTTAACAGTCACTGAATCAATGTTTGAGGAGAAGTAATAAAGCCCTTGTAGTGATTCTGCAGTGATTTGAACTTGCCCTAATATTTCATTGTGGACTCCAGAGAATGATGATGACCAGTCAGTAGTTATTTAGGCAGTGGAGGCTGCTGCTGACCACCATTCAAAACTGAAGGTAGTAAAGTTACCAAAAGTTGTCAATATCTTCAGGATATGAAAAATCACCTTGGCCTCTGTAGTCAGGTGACATATTTTCTAAAGTCCAGAAAAGTGCCTAAGGGCAGCTGTGTGTCTGGTGATAAAAGTCTTGCAGTGCTGAATCTCTGACGTTCTTTCGAAATCTTTAGTTACCCTGTGGGCTTGAACACCAAGAGAAATTTATTTGAATCTATGAATAAACAGCAGACCCAGTTTTTGGAATTAGTATCTCTTAGAAGTAATCTCATTTGTACACACCAGACACTGCATTATAAGAGAGGTAATTCAGAAGAAGGGGAGATGTTAGAGATGCTAAAGCAATCTCAGTTTCTCTAACTTCTGCAACCTCAGAGCCAGCTCTTCCAAAATAAAAACTGTCTGGTTGTCAACTTTGTCATTCCACCCAAAGGAAAGCTGACAGCTTCTAGATAATCTGCTTTCTAAATTCTCCTTTAGAGAGCACTCTCCCCCTGGAGCCTGATGCATGTTTTTGGCAATTGCAGGTGAATCTAAACTTGTACACACAGCAATCTCCATTAGCTCTTCTTACTGAGTATTTAAGTTCCAACAGCCTGAGTTTCCCATAGCTGATACTCAATGGTAACATTTCTTCTACGTTTGGTTTAAAAAGACAACCATCTTTGCATAACCTAACTGGGATTACCTGATCTAGTTGTCTCTCTGTAGTAGTGTTTTTCACCTTCAGTCTGTACACAGTGAAAAAAAAACAGTCTCTGTGTCATACAGATTCAGCTTTTTTCATTTTAATCAGATGCCTGTCAAATGCAGGCAACGCATAACAAATATTCGTGACAAAAAGGCAATAATCTAAGACTTTCAATTACTCCAGGAATTCCAAATGCTCTCTGGAAAACAGGGCTGGAACTGGAATAATAACTGAGACCTGATTCATCACACCTGTATTACTGACAGGGAAAAATATTCTAGAAAATAGCTTCCAAGGATGTGAGTGTGAACGTGTACCTCTGTGTGTGTGTCTATCGAGGATGGGGAAGTACTAATCTGTTGTAAAAAGGCTTCTGATTCCTTTAAGAGAAAGCTGATGTGTAGCAAACTACATGCAAACCTAGACAAAAAAGACAAAAATTAGACTATTATTGGACAAATTCCTATAATGCTGTTAGTCTTACAATGCGGGATATAATTTCCACCCTATATTTTCCTAAATCAAGATTTCCAAGATTTCAAGTCTTTTGTGATGTGAACAAACTTTTACTAAGGAAGACAAAGGCTACCAAGTGCAAGACTAGTGACTGTGCCACCTGTGACCCTTTCTGTCTTTCTTATTGCAGACTAGATGTGCTTTAAATATGTGAGACTGGTTAAATGACATTGAACCCTCCTCAGGGGAATGTTAAACAAACAGAGAACCTGTTAACATAACATTTATCAGCATACACACTGGCAGAAATGGTCTCAGGGATTTTAAATAAATCACAAAGCTGTTTCCATCTCCTCATTTTTATTTTTTTCAGGAGACAACATATATGGACAGATGACTGTCTTAAGTGATTGGTGGTAAAAATTTTATAAATATCAGATTAATAAAAGGACTTACAGGTTCCAGTAAAGCTCTACAATGTGACCAATTTGCCAGTCATTATTTATAAATATTTTATAGTATTTATAATTAGTCTCTATGTAAGACAATAGTAACTAAGCTGTGCCTATTCCAGACAAAGCTGAAAGAATTTGGAGCTATTCCATCATCCAATATTATAGTAATTTCCATCTCTTGAATCTGTCTCAAAAGGAATAAAACTGTCCAGTCAGGCTGTGCAACAATATTTTCTCAACTGTATATCAACTGTTTTGGAGACCTGTTAATTTATATTCTACATATTAAAGTTCTTTTCCAGAGGGAGGAAGTTGGAGAAAGATAGAGGGGAAGGAAAAGAATCTTGTCCAGATATTTCACAATTCAGTCAAAATCTAGTCAAGTGTTGAGTCCCTGTCAGCTTCCGTGACTATATTTCAGCCCTTGTTTCAAAACATCTGCTGTTCTAGTCCCTGCAGAAGTCTCTACTGGTTGGTACCCTTTACTCCACCTTTGATCAAGTCACATGCGGTCACTCCAAGCTGTCAGTCAGCCTTCATTTCTTCTCAGAAACCTGCCGATCAGGCCTAGTGGGGCTGCTGCAATATAGAAATCACAAGTTTGGGGCTGAGGCTTTTTTTGCACAATATGGTATACTAATTTAAATCACTCCCCAACATAGCTTTGCTTTTTGGAAAACAGCCACATTTAAGTCTCCATTTCTGCCTCTGGGAATAAAGGCTATATAAAAAAAATACTGTTAAGGCTTGATGTAAGAAAAAAAACAATACAGAACCAACCAAAAGTACTTTTTGAACCTCCTTTAAAACTTGCTAGCAAGGCAGTCCAAAACCTCTTAATGTTTATGTGTTGCTCAAAACTAGAAGGAAGTCAAATGCCCTGACAATCTACAATGGTGTTCTAGAACTGTGTGAACCTCTAAGGAAGCAGTAGCTATTTCGTGGTGCCTTCTGAGCCTATTTTCCAACCCTACCTAGAGTTCAGGGCAGCATGGAAACACTTCTACATTCTTCCTACTTCTACCTACCTACAGCAGGCAGCTGTAGATCAAACACTGTACATACATCAAGGCTTTGCAGGGAATTGCTGGTAGGTCACTGCTATGCAAAGCTAAACTTTAATTGTCTTCAAATATTTCAGGATCATTTAAATCGCAATTCTACAGGGAAATGAAGATGGAAGTGTGAAATAAAGAGTCTATGGGTCTGATCCATGAAAAAGTTACAGACCATTTACATAGGAAAGGAACACATGAAAATCCTTTACAGTGTGCCTATGTGATATATTAAATTCCTTTTCCTTGTGTAATTGGTTAACTGCACTTGAAAGGTGTGGAATCCAGAGAGGAGAGAAAGAGGCTGAAGAAAATGAGGCAGATCATTGTAGCTTGCTCAAGATTTGTGCCCAGCAGACAGACAAAAAGGTAACTGTGGAGAACACAGAAAATATTTTTGAGGTTCAGCAGCCTGTCTTCAAAGTGCTCATTAGCGATGAGCTCATGAGTGCTCCAAGTTCTCCTATGCTGGGAGCAGGAAGCACTGCTATGCTGGAACATGAAAAATGATGCTAGTAGGGTTTTTTGTCCTGTTGTTGGTGTTTGTAAAGTAACCTCAATATATTAAAAACCTCAGAGTAGTAAAATTGTAACGTTGAACTCCATAGTCAAAGGAAGATCCATCAAGGCTCAACATTCAGTATAACTGAAAATATTTTCTCCTGCTTACTGTTCTTTCTTCAGCACCTTTTCTTTGTCTGCTGTTAAAACACTTATGTCAGACACAGTTTCACCAAGGTGTGATTTCCCCTCATGCTGCCCTATTAGCAATGGCCTGTGGAGACCATTCAGGTTCAGACACCACCATTGGCCAGGAAAACGATAGTTTAGTTTTTGATGTGGAGGGAACTTCTTACCAGTAGCTTCTAAGTGTAGCTTACAATAAATGAAAAACATACAATGAGAATATTGAAGAGTGGAACCAGGAATATGTTCTGATTATGCAAAGTGGGATCCTGCAGTTAGTTACAATTCATTAACATTTTAAGTGAGAATTTCCTTACATTACAGACGATATTGTTTAACATCACATTAGATAGAACATTCTATCACAAGGCGGGTTCTGAGCAGAGAAGCTATTGAAAAGCAGAGATGGAGAGATGATACCAGACTTTATCAAAAGGTGAGATTAAAACTTCTTTTAATTAGCCATGAATGAAAACTGGGATGGCTAAGGAAAATGTAAGAGAGAAGGGAAAAGGAAAGGAAGAATCAGAAATACAAAAAAAATATTTGAGAAATAGATAACAAAGACAAGGGAGTCTGGAGTGTTTCTTTATTTGAAAAGAAAGGAAATCAGGAAGTTTTTATAGGAAAACTCATTGGAGAAGGAGAGAGAAGAATGCAAAAATCTCCCATCATCTCTTAGATCTACAGTCATTGCTGAACTTTATGAGATGGCAAGGCCAATATGGAGAAGAACAGAGGGCCTGGATCAATCTACATTACTGTGAGTTGTGCTGGAGTTGAAATGAAGAGGATAAGCTGAATGAACGATATGTGGCCTGAAGGGTACATAGGACATGCAGGACAATCAAATCTGTACATGTCCTGGGATATGCTGGAGAGATTCAAAAAGTATGTATAGAAAACATGAGTGAATAAACTGAGGTATGTGGGTTGAGTTGGCATGAAGTTAGAATGAATCTCTGCACACATCAAAGAAATTGTTTGGTGGTATTTTTGGTTTAGAAGATGAAAAAGGAGCTTTTTTTGCCATTGTTTTGCTTAGCAACAGCAACAAAAAAGAGTACTCAGCTGGGACTGTCAGTTGCTCAGCTCATTAAAATATTAAGAGAGAACACATCTTAGCAGAGCTCTGAGCCTTCAGAGCTGCCAAAAACAGCTTCCCAATGCCCAGAGAAGGAGTGCTGAGAGTTATCCTTTTTCTTTTCTTTTTTACCACTTATTGTCATCAGTCTTGAAGCAGATTGCTTCCTACTGTTAGTTTTCATTAGCTGCTTTTCCTGTGTGTCAGGCAAAGAGGCGTGGGGCACCATGTTCCAAGGCTTCTTCAGTAAATAATGCAGATTCATATCTGTCCCAGAAGACTAAACTGTTGTAACAGGTTTCTTTTCCTGAGGTTCTCATGTAGGTAAAGCAATGCAAAGGTTCCCCAGCCTTCCATGGCAGCCAGATTCATCCAAGAGGAATAATAGGACCAAAACTGAGAAGATTCTGAAGATATTGCAGCTTTTTAAATTTTTATGGATGCTAGAATATATTGCTTAAAGTAGCAATTTGAGTAATTTCAAGACATTTTGACTGACTTTATGAAATTCTGTTAAATGTTGCTATGGTGTGTTGACCCAGGCCAGCAGCCAAACACCCACACAGCTGCTCACTCACTCCCCTTCTCTCCCCAGTGGGATGAGAGAGAGAATAGAGAGAAAAGGAGTGAGAAAACTCGTGGGTCGAGATAAAAACAGTTTAATAGGTGAAAAGAAATGTGATGCCAAGTGATGCTAAGGCAATCACTCACCACCTCCCACAAGTGGACTGATGCCCAGCCAATCTCCAGGCAATAGCCACCTTGGAAGACAAACTCCCCTTCTTTGCCTTCTACCTTGAGTTTTATTGCTGAGCACACCACCATATGGTATGGAACATCCCTTTGGCCACTCCAGGTGAGTTGTCATGGCTGTGTCCTCTCCCAACTTCTTGCCCACCCTCAGCCTACTCGCTGGGGCCACAGAATGGGAAAAAGAGAAGGCCTTGAAACTGTGCAAGCACTGTTTAGCAAGAGCCAAAACACTGTTTTAGCCACAAATCAGAAAAAGCAGCACCATATGGACTGCTATAAAGAAAGTTAACTCCCAGTTAATCCCAGCCAGACTCAGTACAGTTGCTATGATAGACCTATTTGCACATAAATTCTGAATATAACTGGAAAAGAGAACAAAATGAAAGAGTGAAAATAGTGATTTTTAAAATGTGGCTGTTTTCATTTCACAGCATAGTGCATTCTCTCATATATAATTCTCATTGCCTGCTCTCTTTGTATAAGGTAAGGAAGAGTAGTGGTGGTGACAGGGTAAAAAATAGTTTTCTGCATTCATTTCTTTTGTTATTCCCTTTTAATTTATTTACCATGGCTACCTCTCTTCTTTCTCCTGTATTCTCATTTTTCTATTTCTTCCTGGTATGTTCCTGTTCGTTATTCTTATTCATTCTGTTCTTTTTCTTTCCCACTCTTCCTCTTTTCTCCACCTCCTGTCCAGTCTCATTTTGCAGCTCTTACATGGCTGTATTTGCCTACTGACTCATGTGGGCAAACCACACAATTTAAAGTTATCCAGGTCCAGTAAGCCAGGAGGTTTCACCAGGGCTTTCCTCCAGCTTTGGAGCCAATGTCTTCCCCTCTGCCCATGTCATGTGCAGAGGCCTCACCTAGAGGCTGAATGCTCTGTTGCTTTGGAGAACTGGGATTTCTCAAAAACCACCTGCTCAGCACCTAGCCCCAGAAATACAAGCTTTCACTATCCTAAAAGCAGTATCCTAAAATACTTTCCAGTATCCTAAAAGCAACACAAGGCGTAGCCTCTTAGAAAATGTTGCTGATGTCTCAGATCCTTCATTTTCTGTGCTGGTGCAGACTGTGCTGCTTACTGGTGTTCACTTTGGCCCCAGTTTATCAAAGTGTGTAAGCACAAAGGGTAAATACACGCAGCCTTCCTAATAGCAGGAAAGCATTTGCTAAGCATCCTGCTGAACGGGGGTTTTGGTCAGCAGTTTCAATGTACTTCAGGAATAAATTCTTACTGTTAAATCAGTTTTAAAGCAGGTTAGCCCAATGTCCGTGCAATAGCTCTCAATAAAAAGGAAGATTTCCCAAGGAAAGAGGAATATCATTGACAGTTTGATACAAAATAGGTGAGAAATATGCACAAGTGTTTTTTGGTTTTGTACTGAGGAGATTGTACCTGAAATAGCAAAGCTGAGAGAACAAGCACAGAGAGAGAGAGATCACTTGTTTTGGTTTTTCCTCATATAATTAGCCACTTTTCCATTCCTGGAGAGAACACAAATATTCAAATACATTTTAAAAACAACAACAACAAGAAGTATTTCAGTAGCATACATGGTTTCAAGTTTGGGGATTTTCTATGAACACATCTTTTGCTGGTCCTCTGCAATCATTGTCAATTGTTGACCAAGACGACATGCTCCTACCAATGTGACCTGCATTATCTTCCTGTATGCTCACCAAAGCAATTGATAAGCTTTGTTGGAATGCTCTTCTTCCCACCTGAGTTCCTTCATGTCACAGTTTTAGTGGAGCCTATGTCTTTGTTCTTCTTAGAGTGAGGGATTAAAAATAGTCTATTTCTCCTATTAAGCCTAGTTGCCACCAGTTTTTTTCTGTTGTTCTTCTCAAAGGCTTCTGGGAGAGCCGCTTGATATCAGCAACATGGAGAATTAGGATGGCAGCTCTGTAAATAAACTTATAAAAGCAGTTAGGTAAGCACATCTGAGGCACAAAATTCCTCTCATGAACTTGATAGCGACAATAGGAAGATTCTGATGTTTAAGGTAGACAACAGTATTATGTATTTCTTTGGATTTTAGTCCTCACATTGCACTGAATTGTGGCCTTAGTGTCGAAAGAGATACATCAACATGAGCCACTTTTAGGACATTTTAGCTTGCAGACCCTAGAACAATATCACAGATTTTCCCTGAGGCCTGGTACATAGACCAGGTTTATGAATGTTCCTTAGCAACTCTGTAGAGGAACAGAAGTGAGTAATTTTTGGGAAGAGCATAAAGACTCTTTATAGCTCCAGTAGGCTGTGGCTTCAGCTGTTTTTATTAGCGGCACAGTGCTGAGTTGAGCTACACTAAGATGGAGGTGAAATATCTCTTTCATGCCCCACCCTGTGTCACTGGCTGCTGCTCCACCTCCCTAGGCAGGGAAGTTTGTACCCATTAACAGCAGTGACACTGGGCCTCTGTCTAAGAACCCAAGACCAGATGGACTGATTAAAGATTACAGCAAGAGCCAGAAACTCAATAGGTCAGCGATTGATAGTTACAGTATTCCAACAGCTAGTGCTGATTCAAAACCCTTCTCCAAATTTTGCAGGAAATGCATTTTATTATGGTTGTTCCGTATCCCAGTGAACTGTATTGTGCAATGACATGAGAGGTCTGTCTCTTTGGTTTGGGTTTTGTGCAAGGTCCAACCTGGCTTAGGTGTTTGATCAAGGAGAGGATTTGTGACTACGACTTCTGAATGGACCCTGAGCTTAGAGCCAGGGATCTGAGTCCTTCCGTCAGTCCTTCCTGCCAGCTGGCTTGGTATGTACCTACTCAGAATCCTGGGAAACTCACATAGCTGATTTAAGAAATGCATTCTTGGGATCTCCATCTCACTACATGTTTTATAAATAAACCAGGTGATTAATCCAGGTCTTTGGATTCTGCTAGATGACAAAGCACACCTATGAGTTAGTTACTGTTCTTTTATCTGCTTTCCACCTGGACAGTGCAGCATCCTTGCTCCCGCAGCTGTGACCAACATGATCTGGGAGAACCGTTCCTGCCACAGGTGTTATGACAGCTGTGTTGTAAGGCTTAGAGAGAAGGAGTGGTACAGCAGAGAGACATACTCATATCGAGGTCACAACTTGAGGTGGTTGTCTTGTTTACAACTCTCTTGATCTTCAAGGCGAGATGCAATGGCCTGTGGCTGAAAAGCTGCAGGAATGGATGCCAGCACAGGATTCACAGAGGAATAATCTGTTGCAGACTTTCTAGGGCCGTCCTTCCTACTGTTTGGTTTTGTGCTGGGAAATTTCAGCTGGGAGTTCAGTCTGAACTTGGGAGCTAGCGCAGAAGATAACACAGGTAGGGTAAATGTCAGCCACAGTCACTGGTGCCTGCACTTCTTGGAGCTGTACTTCTCTGGGAGGACGGAGGCCTCGAAAGAAATACCTGTGATGAGATTCTGCGGTACTCTGCCTGTCAGTGCTGCTTTAAATACTCTATTTATCATGCCTGGAAAGTCAACTGCTGCTGATTCTGGAAATTCAGTAGCCAGTAGGACAATCTGCTGCTGCTTGCTGATCTTTTACATCGTTCATCTTGGGAAGTGTCTTGTTCAAAGCAGAGTAGTCCTAAGTGCATGGGTGCATGTCTAGACCTTGTGTGCAATGTCACAGTGTGCCAGTATAAAAGCATATCCAGCAGCCTGTTTCTTTCAAATGCTTCACAAGTGTCAAGTCAGAAAACGTTAGGGGTTTTTTTTGGAAAGCAAACAGCTGTTTCTTTTATTTAATTTGAATGATGGTGTGGATTTTAATTCAGCAAAGACATAGAGTATGTTGGTAAATTGTGAGTGTGTGTAGGTGGGTGTGTTAGTGGGTGTAGGGAGCATATGGAAGAAGCTGCAGCATGAGAAAGCAACCAACAGAAGGGCTTAAGGAAGTACAAGACAAAGCAGACTTCTTCTCTTACTATGTTTTAACTCCTCTTTTGGCAATGGCTCATGCTATAACCTTTTTCTCATGCCCTTGTACTTGATAAATTAAACTTACCTCTCTATACTCCCTTTGAATGTCATTCTTTTATTTATAGTTCTAGGACTAAAAAGGCAATACAAAAAAATAACAAAAATGTTATCAGTAGCACAAAATTAACAAAAAACTTCATTTGCAATACAGAAAAGTGTACGGTAACATTTTGTGTGTGTGTTTGCTGTACGTTTCATGCATTAGTCAGGAATTCTCGTGAGTCACTAATTGTAATTATTGTGCACCGCTTTTTGCACAAAATTTGAGGGACTTCAGGCACCCACCCTCCCACAAAGGGCCGCTGAGGCCACCCGGGGCATTTCCCAGACTTGCGGAACTCGTGCTGGGTGGGCATAATAGCGGCTTCGGGGTTGGTGTTTGCAGCTCCGACATCGCCGCGCTCCCCGTCCCCGTCCCCGTCCCCGTTCCCGTCTCCGTCCCCGTCCCCGTCCCCGTCCCCGTCCCCGTCCCCGTCCCAGTCCCCGTCCCCGCCGTGCGCGGGCGCGGAGGGCTCGGGGGCGCGCGGGGCCGCGTGCAGTTGCGCGGCGGGAGCGAGCGGGGGCAGCATTGCCCGCGGAATGGCGGCCGCTCCCGAGTGGGCACACGGGAAAGGGGTGAGGAGGGGGGAGGAACGAAATAAAAATCCCCTTTCTGTGCCTGCTTGGGCTCTGCTGAGGCTTTCTCGGCGGTACACTCGGAAGCAGCTTTATCGCGTTTCTCTTTCGGGTGAGATTGTGACAGTTAAAAACAGATTAAAAAATCAGGTCAGCGCCAGCAGCTGGTGTTCGATACAGCGTCAGTGACAGCCCTGCTTGGGAATAGTTAAAAAGGCTTTCAGCAGGTTTTTTAACTTTTAATGTGCTTAACCTGTAACAGCTTGCAGAAAACTTGGGCCTTACATTGACCAACAGCTCCAGAGTATTGGCTGCTCTGTACTCAAAACCGGGTCAAATAATAATTAGAATAGAATAGAATAGAATAGAATAGAATAGAATAGAATAGAATAGAATAGAATAGAAATATTTCAGTTGGAAGGGACCGACAATGATCATAGAATCATACAATCATTTTGGTTGGAAGAGACCTTCAGGATCATCGAGTCCAACCATAACCTAACCTAACTGTAGCACTAAGCCATGTCCCTAAGAACTTAACCTAATGCCTTTTAAACACCTCCAGGGATGGTGACTTCACCAGTTCCCTGGGCAGGCTGTTCCAATACCTGACAACCCTTTCTGTGAAGAATTTTCTCCTAATTTCCAATCTAAACCTCCCCTGGCGCAACTTGAGGCCATTTCCTCTTGTTCTATCACTTGCTACTTGGGAGAAGATACGTCATCTGTTCCAACTGCCTGAGCACTTCAGGGCTGACCAAAAGTTAAAGCGTATTATTAAGCGCATTGTCCAAATGCCTCTGAAACACTAACAGGCTTGGGGCGTAGACCACCTCTCTAGGAAGCCTGTTCCAGTGTTTGCCTACTGAATAAATTAGTTCCTCTCTGAGCAACTATGCAAAAGCTTAGATTTTTTTGACAGGTTTTGCTCTGCAACATTCAGCCTAAGCAGGGTGGCAACCTTTGTGCAGCTCCTTCAAAACTGAACATCTCATGTACAAAAGAGACAAGGAATAATGAGTATTTTTTAACATCTTTTGACGCAGATTGACCTTACAGTATATTTATAAAGCCTACTTTGGTAAACTTTGGAAATCTTAGTTCAAGATTATAAAACATTACCTTCCCAAGAAACATTTTGTCAAAGGCACTTAAATGACTTGGGAGCATAAATTCTCCTCAAAAACAAAATGAGAATTATGTTCCCAGTCACTTCAGTGCTTTTGAAAAATGTACGTGGAGTGCTTGGGCTTGGTAAAGGCAACAGATGATATTTCACTACGGAGTCTCACTGTTGAGATGGAAATAACACCAGAGTAAAAACATGGAAGGCTTGCTCACCTTTCCTCAGATCTATGAAATTTCACAGTTTGTATTTCTAGATCTACCTGATGTCAAGAGGGCCAGCTATGACGCTTAGTTACTTTGTGTATGTGTGTGCTGGCTCACTCAAGCTTATGGTCCTCATCCTAACCTGGGTTTTTAAGGTCCTTAGATGTGACTACAAAAGAAAAGTTAATTATGTGAGGCTTCCGTTTGTTGAACATATACTGGCCAGCAGAAGTCACTATCAGGGAGAGAGGGGAGAAAAGAAAATAAAAAAAGAATTAAGAGGAACACATAGAGGGGGAAAATTAAGGAGAGAAGAGAGGAACATGGTGAGGAAGAATCCTACTCCCCCCCTGCACCCCCCTCTCTCCCCCTCCATCCTTTGATATGGAAGGTGCAGACCCATCTTGCCCCCCACTCCCGTAATGGGGTTAACAGCTTCTTTTTGTTTTAACCCCCAAACCCATTGATCAGGGTCATTAAGAGAGAGAAGGGGTGGGGGCATAGAGGTGCCAAAGAGCTGCTGGGCACCCACAGCCAGAGTGGGGGTGCTTAGAAGCTTCAGGACACCCCACAGCCAGAGTGCGGGTGCAGAGAAGCTTCTGGAATGCCTACAGTCAGATCTGACAAGGCTATTTAAATGGGATCCCCAATGAGGCCAGCTGCTGGTTTTGTGGACCTCTTGGAGTGTGGGCCAAAGTCTGCGGCTGAGAGCCCTCCCCCTTAGGCAGGATGGTTGCCTAAGGTAATCTCCTGGGACTGGGATTCCCCCACCGAGGCATGTGGGTGAGTGATGAAATTTTCTTTAATAATTCCTCACAGGATCGCGGGTGCTTATTCCGTGCTTAAATGTAAGCACATGTATTCTCTTTAATAATTCCTTGCCAGATTCAGGCAAGTGTATACTTTTCCCAGAGTCAGGGATGGCTCCGGCATTGTTTTTGGTGAGCCACGTGTATGCACCTTATTTGCTACACCTTTAATAATTACCTCGACTGATACTCGAACCTGTATTTATGTCACTATTGGAGAGCTAAAACCCCACTTCCACCGGTTAATCTGCTGCACTTTCTTTACCGAATAAAAGTTTGATTTGGACACTGTTGTCCATCTAAACTAACTTTGGGGTGCCTCCATGACACCCCCCAACTTCTGTAGATAAGTATTAAAAAAAAAATCTCTGTAATACTAGAAACACTGTTTTCTAGTTTTGAGGATACAGATAAAACCATGAAAATGTAAGAAAAGACCCCAAAATCAAAGTATGCCTATGGCACTTAGTGCAGAGACAAATCCAGGCAGAGTCTGGACAGTCATGCTGAAGCTGGACAGGAAACACAAGCCTGGCCTGTGCTCCAGGCTCCTGGGCTAATCTGTACCTGCAATAGCATCCCCACACCATCCTGAAATCTGCTAGGTGGACAGGAAAGCAAGTGAAAAACTCTCACAGTGCTGTATTTTAAAAAGTCTCTGTAATTCACAGCTGGCTCAGGACTCAAAAACATCTGCCTAAGCTAACGGCATAAAGAACATTGGGTGTGTTCTCCTTTCAATGATATTTACCACCTATGGAATACTCACCGTAGACCTATCACTGCCTACAAGAGTATCTTTACCACAATCTAATCTAGCCCATTACTATTGTCCTCATTTTCAGAAGGGAAGAGGTCACAAATACATAACTTACAACTATTGCAATGTTCAATTGTGAGTTCTGGAGTTCTTGTCTCTGAGGACTGTGTTCACACCTCTGAACTCTATTTACACCAGAAAGAGAAGTTTCTTTTTTTTTTTTTTTAACTTGAAATAAGGTGTCTCAAAGGATCATAGAAAAAAAAAAAATCTTTTAAATAGAATTTGGCATTCTAGCCAAACATTTTAAGAGATGTAATTTGCAACAAATTCTGTAACGGAATTGCTTCCACGGTCCAACACTTTCTGGTAATTCCAGAAAAAAAAAAAAAAAAAGAATCTGAATAGGAAATCTGACCTTTTCTATAAGAAAATACCACTTTGACCCAATTCCTTTTTGGGAAAAATAAGTACAATCACAATAAAAAAAAAAATCTCCATTTAAAGTCTTTTATTTTCATTCAAATAGGAAATAAATATAAATCTGAAACCTTGATAGTTGCTGTAAAGTGGAATTGAAGGCCTTTGGCCAGCTCTTTTTATCCTTGAAATCACTTTGTGACACATATCAAAAAGTCTGGCCACCTCTGATATATGTACGTATTAGAGTGTGCACTCAGTGTTTGAAATACAGTGTATGAAATTGCTCACAGCACATTAAGAATGCTCAGCAATGTGCAGTTTTAGGATTGCACTTTATGCTGTAGGACACATTGTGCTGTTAGCAATCTTTTTTCTCTCACTAAGCACACATTATTTGAGTTTTCTAGTTGAGCATACACCTAAAAGAATTTTTACTTTTTTTTTTAAAGAAGGTCATAAATTATCATCAAAGACTCGGGTCTCAAATCAGTTGTTATTTGAACACTATCTGCTTCTTCTATCATCCTTACATCAATATCCTTTATAGCAAAGCATGAATTCAGAGGATATAAAACCTACAAGCCAAATTAAAGAGGCGTTATATTACAAATTGCAGATTGAGGGTAACGTGGCTTTTGTCAACAAAATTCTGTCCTCTTGTAGGTTTTGTGACCTTTCTTCATCTCTTCAGTTTATTTTTCAAAGACTTTCAAAGATGACTGCTTTTCATTCGTTTTTCCTAATAAAAAACCGTGGTAGCCACCTCCACTGTATTACACCCCCTCTTTCACTTCCTCTACAGGGAGTTGATCGACCCATCCTTTAAAAGGGGGAAAAACAGCTTTGGGGAGCACCTGTCAAATAAGAAAGTTGCACAGTGATGTGGCTCTGTGTGTGTGTGTGTGTGTGTGTGAGAGAGAGAGAGAGAGAGAGAGAGAGAGACAGAGAAATAAAATAAAATCTGGAGCTGAAAAAATAATTCACTGTATGTAGCGTAGAAGAAAAATCATGATGAAGTCCTGAGCTAACTCACATAATGCTTTCAGGAATCAGAAAAATGACACTGTCAAAACACAACATTAGTTTTCAGAAGCCTCCAGGCAAAATTTTATTTATTTAAAGTTAGCTCCTATTTTAATAACAAAAAAGTGGCAGCATATTCTACATCAAAGAAAAAACTTTTCCTAATGTTTCCATTCCTCTTGTGAAGTACCAGAGCTGAAGTAGTGGAGCTGTCTTTCTGTAAATAATTACGTGAGTGGCAGGATCTCAACCTGAGAAAGCTTTTTGTCTGCACCAGGGACTGCAGCATAAAGAGAACCATATTTGGCTTGCCTAATCTGAGCAGCGAGATGAAATATTCTGACTTTTAGTATTTAAATAGTTTTAAACAAGGTCCATAACAATGAAAGGCAAGTCCTGGATCAACATCTTTGTACACTGTGGTGCATGATGGATGAGGAGTACAAATGAGAAGAACATTCATGGGCTGTATCTATCCAGTCAAGACCAATTAGTCATGTTCCTTGTGGCAGTGCTCAGGAGAAATGTCCCCTGACAGCAGGGTGGCACACAGCTGGTGGCTCCTCTTGCATATTACCCTCATTTCAGGCATCCTTAACTTCAGATGCCAGACCAAGGCACACTGTTAGGAACAGTCAAAGCATTTACCATTTTATGCCTTGTCGAAAGGATGAGATGTGTTTTAAAGTTCACTTCTGGATCTCTTTCCTGGAAACTATTTATTCCTCTTTGTTCTTCATATGTTAATCTTCTATAGTTACAACTAGCAATAGCGAGAAGGTGGTCCAGGGTCCATTCCTTCAAAGACATCCTATAAATAAAGAATAACCCCTTAGGTCCCCAGACCTGTTGTTTGCCTTTTTAGCTTGGCTTCTCCACCAGTTCCTACTAATAACATTCCTTTGGCACTGACTTCTTGTCTGCGTTTCCTTTCTATTATTTCATATCATTTAACACCTCCTGCTTTGAACCTTAACAGATCCAGCTTCGGAGCTGTGAAAATTTGGTTCAGTTACAAAAGGCTCCACATTTGCATGTATCTGGGTCTTGCTGCACAACGGTAGGGGCTGTGTGGGAGTAGGACTGAACTTTGTTGCAATGAGGTAACTCTTAAACCAGAGAAATGTATTTCTTCTGGATCCCTGTTCTTCTATAAGCAACAAAGTAAGCTACTGTTAAGGCAGCTACCAACAAAATCATGGGAATCAGAGAAGGTGAAGTGATGCTTGCATGAGCTTTCATCCCCTATGCACTGTCACGACTTCTATCTAAGACAAATTATGTCTTCCTGATAAAGTGGTGGTATGGCAATAATATGATGTACCGAGGATGTTATGGCTATAGAGTGCTGCCAACAGCTGTCAGCAGCAGGAGCTGCAGAAGGAGAATACAGATTGCTGCCTGATGAATCCCAGAAGAGGGATTTTTTTCCCTCTGCCACGGCGAAATCTAAAGTTGAACAAGCCTTCTTAAGAGTAACAGAAAGTAGTAACACTAGCTGCCTGGTGATGGGGCTCTGAGGTTGAAGTCTCTCGGTCGTAACTGTGCTTCTGCCAAAGCAAATACCCCTACTCGGGAGTCCGCGAAGAGCCGAGGAGCTCTTCTCCCAGCAGCAGCCCCACAAAGACCCGCCTGTGTTCAGAGGCCTCCAGCGCCTGTGTGACTGCTCCAGCGACGGCCCCGGCACATTTTATGTAATGGACTTGTAAAGCACTTCAGGATCGTCAGGGATGAATCATGCTGTAAAATGTATCATTAATGCTACTAGATGTATTATAGACTTCTCCTGTGATCTGAGACTGCTGCAGGCAGCGTGCTGGGAGTGCAGCTCTCCAGATTGCGCTCATGCAAATCGCGATCTGTGATCACATTCATTCTGGTTCCCACCACAACATTACGTTCACACTCTTGTGTGCTGCTCACTCAGTCTAAACTTTTTGTTATTGCAGGTTGTACGACTACAACATAGCATCTCTTTGCCAACACCTTTACAAGGGTGAGAAAACATACAAATATGGAAATAGAGGCACAAGAAAACTAATGTATATGCTTAAACTTACCTGGAAAAAGGGTGGTGTGATCCTAACCTCTGCCTCCTGACTCTGGTGTCTCCCAGGAGGTTACTAGATCGGGGCAGCTGTCAATTTGTTAAGGATGTTTAGTTCAGATTATCTTTTTGTTCTGAAATACTATTTTCTTCTGAACTGGAGTCTGCATAATTTAGAGAAGAGCAGAAACTTCTGAAAGCTGGGAAAAGCTAAAGTGAAATCTGACCTATTTTGAGCACGTCCTCTTTTTACTGCGGACAGCAAGTCTTGTCAACTAGGTTAAATTATGTAAACAGCATTTAAAAAAGATTCCGTGTTAAATGACATGATCACAAAATAGCAATATAATAGGAAATGGAGGATGACCAGACATATCTAAGAAATGATTTTCAAACATTGCAAATGAAATGGAGACTCAAGGCAATGACAAGGAGAGTGGTGCCAGTGACATATCCTGTGGGAAGATCCTTGTAACAACCTGACTATTTGGGAATATAGGGAAAAAGCAGACAGTGCTCTAAAATATGAGAAAAGTAGGAAACCGTAGGCAAAACCTAACCATGCATTAATCCAACAAAAGTCAAAGCCAAGAAATTGTGAGCAGTAAGTCATCAGTAAAAGGGCGCTTGCATGTAACATAAGGGTTCAGTTCACAGGTACCCAGGCTGTTTTTTAAAATTAAAATTTTAAATATGTCAAAAATATTCAGTGTTCAGATAAAAGTTGAAAAAAAAAAAGCTTTTGAGATCTCAAGTCTGTATTTTGAATGTTTGGCTAATACATTGACACAGGCTGGCTTGCCAAAAATATTAAAATACAACTAAAGAGATCATAAATTAGTAAATTGTCAAGTATTCTTAATATGTATTCACAATGCCAGACATTTATAATAGTAAAAGCAGGTTATAGATAACGAGTGCCAGTTAGTACTGAGAAAGCTCAGGAGTTTAATAGACAGAAGAAACTGTTTGCTTCAGCAAACCCATCCTGAAAGAAGTAACAAAGATTTAACTTGGACACATGAAAAGTTTCTGTATTTTAGGATTTCAGTGTTCATTTAGAGAACTATTATACCATGCAGTACAAAGCTTCTATTAAATCAATGCATTCATCTATTTGAAATAAAAGTTTTATTCAATCACTGTATTTTGATAGACTAGACTACTGCACATAGACAGGAGATAATGGATTGAACAGGATGTCCTTGAAGGAGAAGAGCTGCTTCAGATCACCTCTGTAATACTCCAGGGACATCCCACTTCCAGTGCCCATCAGACCTCTGAAGGTTAAGAGAAAAGATGCACCAATGGCACCTGGTGTAACAAATCAGCCCCTGAATCACCTAACTATAAAACTCACAGGGAAAAAAATTAAATAATCTCTGCTTAAAATATCTCAATGTCATTTTTAAATCTGGTTAGGAAGATCAGCTCTGGTGCCTTTATAGCAGCTTAGCCACGTGCATTGTAAAGGCTCACTGGTGCTGTAGCATCACTGGGTTTCGAAATGACTAAAACACAAAGTTATTAAATCAGTTTTGGTCTTGCAGTCCCATTTGATCAGTTCACTTTAGCATGCTTTCAAGCAATTAAAGAAATTGATATACAGAGATTTCTAAAAGAAGCAGGAGATAAAATTTCACTGACATAGAGATCTGTAACAAGACATAGATTTCTTTCTGAAAAAAAAAAGATGTGTAAGCCATATTCTAACACGTTACAGCAGAGAAAAGAAAAATTAAAATGTCAGATTATATTTTTAAATATGTTTTCCCACCTATTACATAGCCCTTCTGTGTTCTGAGTGCTGGAACCTAGATCAGCCAACTTTTTGTGTTATAATATGCACACAAAACATTTTCCTGCAGGCTTAGTTGAAATCAGAGAAACAGAAGAATTTGTGTACATAAAGTACTCAAAACCAGTATCTTAGCACAGTACAGCATTTATGGTCGCAATATTAAAATCTGCTGTGGTAAACACTCAGCAAAGCTAGTCATCAGAAAAAACAAAACAAAACAAAACAAAACAAAACAGCAAACCCTGTATCTATAGATTTTGAGTATTAGGTGTCTTTACCTTTTTTCACTAAATCAAATGTACATGTGTGCGCACCTGTCTCCCCACCTCCCGTCTTCAGCTAGCGCTTTTGGTACAAAGAAAGTGAAGAAGAGCTTTGTGAAACAACTTATTCACAGTCGGACCCAGTAATTATGATCAAAGTACAGCAGCATAAGGCAGACAAAATGGCATTATTTCTTTCTATTGTAAGTCTTAGGTCTCTATATGGAGCAGCACTTTACTCACCTACCTTGCATATCAATGCTGAACAAATTGCCTTGTTTATACTTTTAATACTGCAGATCCAGCTTACAGTTTTAGTTACACCACTTAGAAGCTATACGAAGCCTCTCAAGGAGAAAAAGTCAGCAAACTATTATTTTTTAGCTGTTCACAAAGTATATCATTTGAAGTTCTAGTTGTCTCAAAAAATGAAAAGGTTTGCTTTCTGTTGAGAAAAGAAATATGATCACACAATTTTTCAATGCACCTCTACTGAGGCCAACAAGGATAGTTTGAATCAGGAATCTTGCAGGAAAACTTGCAGGAAAAGCTTTAGGAGCAAATATCCTGCCACCTTAAAATATGCAGAACAGTACAAAAGCCAAGATCATAATGTTTGGGTATCTTCTTTAAACTATGAAAAAACTGACTGCTACAAGAGACACAGTCAAACTTATCTATGAAAAATGAAGCTTTATCCTCATGTCTCTGAAAGTACTGTCTCCTTCTTCTGTTTCAGTCCCGCTTGTATCTCTGGTCTGTGGGCACTTCACACTGAGAGAAATAAAATACTGGTATTTCCAGGGAGAAGAAAATGATTTAGCCTTCTAAAATAGAAGAAATCAAACAAAACAGGCACATTCAGGTATTAATAAGTTATTTTCTGATCATGGGAAAGGAAAAGGATCAAATACCTTTAAGTCTAACCTAAAAATGATACTAAATGCTAATTAATGAATGTATTGTTAACAGATCCTTCCCTTTTTTCTTAAGAAATTTAATATATCCATGTATTTATATGCTGGTATATAAAAAGCTCTTTGCCTTCCCCCTTCCAAAAATATTTGAAGAACTGCGAAAAAAAGTAATTCTTACTAAAGAGGATGGCAGCTTTGCTATTATTACTTGAAGTAATACTAAGGAACAATAACATTAAACAATCTCTATGATCAGGATAGGATGCTGGACATCCAAAGCATCTAACAGTGGAAGATCCTCTTTAGTCACTGGTTTTGTATCAGCTGCTGCCAAGAGCATCTCTGATAGTGGGTAAGAAAATGAAGCTGGAGTGCTAAGTCCACCTCTTGGTTACCCCAGTGTAAACCTGCTGCTGTGCACTTGAGTTCTGTGGAATCATCTCAGATGTGCTGGTGTAAGAGGACAACTGGAGTGCTGGTCATGCAGCTCCAGTGTTCACACACTGAAAGAGAAGCAATAAGAATATGTAGCTGTAGAACCCAGGCAAGGCGAATGTTTTATACTCTTTCTTGAAGGTTTGATTTTATAGCCTTTGTCTGAAAATAAGATTTCTCTGCAGTGGCTTACTGCCTCAAGCAAAGTCCAAAAGGCTTTTTCTCCTATACTGATCTTATATGATGTTAAAGTAAAATATCAGTTGCAATGAAATCGATAGGAGCTTCATCTGCGTGTCTGAAGCTGTTTTAATGAAAGCGGTGGTAAAACTCCTCTTGATTTTCTGGAGAAGACTGAAGCCCTGGGGAACACTGGTAGCCCTTTAATAAGAGCTGTCTGCCAGATGTAAAGCACAAGGATAACCACTATTGCCTTGGAAAGCAGGGTGGCAAATCCTGCAGTCTGGCCATCATCTCCGTTATGTGCTTTGGTAAAATGTACATCCTGAATACCCTTCTGAGTAATTCTTCCCTGGTGCAAGAGAAGGTTTAATATCTGGCCACAAAAGGTCTTTCTGAGTTGGCTTGAAGTCAGTAAATTCAACATAGAATTGAAAGGAATCAAATCTTTAAAACAGTATTGGAGCGAATGTTCTGGTTATAATCAGTTTGTTGTAAACAGGCCTAAATATATCAAACAAAAGAACTGATGTGATCAGAGCAACTGACATCTCCCAAGAGCCGCCTGCTATTACCAGAACATATCTAAAAATAAATGAGAAAAAACCCATGATATTTTGAAAAGAAATCTTTATTATTCATACAAAGCTGATTCTGTCACATATCATGAGGCATCATTAACATGACTTTGCTTAAATCAAACAATATTGCTTAATGAAATATCCAACACAGTTATGATCAATTATTTTCCTTTTTTTTTTTCCTCCTGGATGGAATGTGTGTTTTGATATCAACTCATCTCTTTTAAACTGCTAGCTTAGCCAGCATGTTATATGAATAAGCTCCTTGCCAGGTAAATCCACCACAGGTACTAAAATCAGAGCTGGGGTCTTCTTGCCCAAATATTTTTCAAGGTATTCTTGCAATCCTGAAATAGAAACAAACAATTAATGAATCCTCTCTGTCTCATTTTCTATTGTCTCATACCTCTTAAAAATGATTTCTGAATAAATTTTTGAAAATTATTGTGAAGTAACAATTAACAAAAGGAAATTAAATTCAACTTTAACTTTTCCCTTTATATAGAAGGAAGAATCATCATCTCCTACCTCCTCATCAGCTAATTTGAGATTAACCTTACATACTGCCTAAGGCCACAATTCAGCAAATCAGTTAAAAAAACATGTTTCTAACCTTGAGTGAGTGGTCTGTTGATTACAGATACAGCAAGCTGAAAATAAGTGCAAGTAGTAAAAATAACTGAAAGCCAGTTGAAATTAACTTCTTTGTCATTTTTGATATTTGGACGATCAGCATGTAGTACTCTGTAAACAAAATTCTACTCGCAAGTCCCACTGTGGTGCATCAATGTACTAGAAGTTAAAGTAGGCCATTTTAATGTGGCTGTCAAGAGCTCTAAATGGACAGGTATGTGTGGGAGAAGTTTGTAAATTTGAAGTCCATTATAGGAACAGAATTAATAATGGAGAAGATTTAATTAGGAGAATATGGAAGAAAAAGAATGGAAAATTTAAACTCAGCATCAAGATGCTACTGGACATGTTGCAGCCTCACTGGACATGTGAGAAATCCAGCCACACAGAACCCTCAGAGATGGCTGCTGAAAACCTTCCAAATGCCCCTCCAAAAGACAGCTTCCTGATGGTAAGGTATGGCCTGTATGGGGTTTGGTTGCAATAAGTTATTTCTGTCTGCAGCTTCTGTGATTATGGCAATTCTTTATAACACTAAGCAATCTTGGCTAGCGAGGGTGTAAAGGGGGCAGAACTTGAAGACTGTCAGAGCTTTATTTTTTGGCATCACTGCCTGTGAAACTGTGAATAGGCAGTTCAAAGCGTTACTTCATCCACGATAGAAGAGGGATTTTGCAATTGTATTCACTGAAGCCAAAGCTCTTCTCCCTTGTTACCTGGCAGCAGTAGTATAAATTAATGTAATCATGGCAATGCTGCCAACAAAATATTGCAGATAGTACCAGACTTCTGAAATCCTGCTGACTTCCTTCGGTATTAACATCATTGATATTAGAGGTAAAACCAGACAAAGGTGAGCAAAAGATCAACAGTCACCTCAAAGGTCAAAGGACTTCTTCATGTTGTTTGTAAAACGGGACTCAGTCTTTGGATCGCAGATATTCAGCAGTGACCTGATAATTAAGCATCAGCTAAAAATTTCATTCTAAACTTTGATGTCAGAAAACTTTATAGTTATGCTGGCTCAGAAGGCATTAAGTGGAAATGGAAGGCAAATGACCTCAAAAATCACCAACTCCACCCTATTAAAATTACATTTCCTTTTTTTCCTCATTTAAAATTGTGAAAATATAATTTTAGTCTTTAACTATTTTCACAGGCTTAAAAGCTGTGAAACAGCATTAAAATACCAAAACAGACTGAGGTATTACTTTCAAAGGAAGAATTTGAAAGTGAGCCTATCTGGAAATATAACTCCATTCTTTGGGTTTTTTTTAAAGTGGTCAAAATAGCCATAAATATTTGCATTTGAACATGCCCAAGTGGACTTGGCTGACAGCCAGGAAGAGCCACCTTTCCCAAAGACGACCACATTTTCTATTGCGAACTGTTGCAGCAAAGCCTACACATATAATTGAAATGTGGATGAAAATCTGGGACATATGCCTCTAAATGTTTATTATACTTATAAATCAAATAGTTTGATATGAAAACATTCTACCTTATATGTGCATCAGCAGCCCTTCCATATAAGATGACACAACCTAACACAATAAGCTATTGTTTTTAAAGGGGCTTTTCACACTAAGTAGATAAAACAATGTCCTCAGAGCCCCTAAAGGGTCATTTCAAATGATTAGGAAGATGAATTTTGTATCTGTGCTGTCATTGGCTTCAGCAGGATTTAGGCAGTATGAGGTGAGGCCACAGACTCCACTTATGTTTCCAAAATCAGATCCCCATTACTGCTGACATACTCTTGCTTCACTGGATATTTGTAGGGGAGGAGTAATCTAATAGCTCGTATTAAACAGGAAAATAGTAACAAAGAGGAAGATCGCATTTAGCCCAGTACATTAAAAAAAAAATTCACTTTCATATTACTACCATCCTTCCTTCACTTTTTAACCAAAAGGTATTGTTACATTGCTTAGAGCAGGTTTTTAAATCCCTGAGCTAATAAAGCTCCATTGTTTCAGCTGTGGAGATCTGACATACAGCATGTCCTTTGAAAAGAAGCGTCATAGGGGATCAGGTTCCTTACAGTTGACTAAGAGTTCCAGTCCCAAAAGATGTGCCCCTGGTACGCAGAACACTTAACCCTTCGACCAGTATCAACATGACTATTCACAAATTATTGATGTCCCTAAATCCCTGGCAGATTGGAGACAGTTCTTGTCTCCCTTGAAGCCAAAGCATATGGTCACTAATGAGATGGATTAAAAAATACATACACACATTTGAGGCTTTGCCACGTGAATGTAAAGCCACAGAAATGGTAGAAGATGATTGAACTGGACTGAACACTGCTAAACACATGATTAGCCTCTTGTTACGGATCATTTCCATTGATCTATATACAGTTTTGCAGCATAGTTTAATTAAAGCTGTCTGGAACAAGCCTCTGCCCTAAATGATCAGGCAGAGCAATGAAAAGGTGAAACATGAGGAACTGGAGACCTCCCCTTCCTTTCTTAAACATCCATCTGTCTGTCTCTGTGGTTTACAACCATAGCAAGGAAAGAAAATGTGTTTTTTTAAAGAAAAATCTTTTGCTGCTGTTTATGAGGCTTATGTGCCAGAGAAATCAGTGCAGGATTTTTCATGCACTTTTACTTAAGATAATATAAAATTATATAGCAGAATGTAAGATTTTAAAACAAACCTGTACAATTGCCTTGCTTCATTTTCTTTTATACCTTTCTGTCCAAAATAAGCCCAGTAAACAAAAACATACTGTTGGAATATAGAGGCGAATCACTTAGCAAAATATGATTTTGTGCTGAATTTTTGTTGCAGCTGTAAAGATTTTAAATGACAATAATGTGGACATTTTGCATAGTCCAATACTTGGCTTTTCATATGGTACCTCATGGTTTCCTTTACTATTCTTGATATCACTTCATGTTGGTCATATTGGTCTTTTCTCTCTTAAGGGACTGTGTTTTCAAAATCCTCTGCTCACAACAAAATTTGAGGCAAAATCCTCTGAATAATTGTATTTCCATTTTGAAAACATATCAGCTGGATCTTCAAAAATACTAAGAGCCCAGGAGCTCCACAGAAAACTGGCCAAAGATATGTTACTCAATGCTTTTATAAATTTCTTCCAAAATTATAAAATTTGAAGTCAGTCTTGTTTGGTTTTGTTTGTTTGTTTTCCACATGGGAAACATTCCTATGAACAAAAAGAGAAAAATCAACAATAAAATTAGGAGGATGGAAATTGAACTTGCTTTGGAAGACAAACACTCCTGATTATTTATCCTGTTATTACACTAATTTCCCTTGGTCCTTCTGGTTTTGAGCAAGTTACAGTCTGTCTTTGCCTACTTACTGTGAAGCTGCTTTAAACCTGTGATTACCTAAGCCAGTCTTTGAAACTATGACAGTCGAAGAATCTGTGTTCTTTGCTACATAACTTTCAAAACCTAATCTGTACTGTAAAGATTTGTTAAGCTGTGTCTAGATTTCTTTCCCTTCTTCCAAATTCAACAGTTGATGAATGAACTTTCCTGTTGCATGGCAAATACATAATAACATTTGTTCAAAAAATTAAAAACTGACTGGCATAATTTAAAAAAAAAACCAACAAATTTACTTTTCCCAGCCTATTTGTAAACCATACATACCTCAAAATTAAAAAATCAACCAAACAAAAAAGAAATTACAGAGGGAGTTGCAGTTGCATTTGGAACACAGGTCTCTACAAACACATGCCTGGTCAGATGCCAAAACAGCAACTCAGATCTGCACAAGTCTGATTTGCGAACAATTCTTTCATAAAATTGTATCCTCAATGATTTGTCGGATTTCATTTAAGTTTGCCTTGCATTTATGGGCCCATCTATACTGATAGTCTTCTTGCTTCTCACACCAAACTAGGTTTAGTTCCAACAGTGAAAATGTCTTTTTCAAGTAATCACATAACAGGTAAAAATACAGCCTGGACTGGAAGCACTAAAGCCGAAGCCAGCTATCCTCTTTCAGATTTTCCCTAACCAAAGAACCATTTCACATGACTGCAACATTTTATGTGAAGGATATGTTCATTAGGATCCAGACTGATAGGACTCTGTTGTTTTGGTCATAAAATACTGTGGGATGTAGGCACAGATATGTACAAAACAGGGTAACACTTCATCCAGCAGACCCAGCAAGGGGATTGGACTAGATGATCTTTTGAGGTTCCTTCCAATCCCAAACATACTGTGATACTGTGACTGTAATTATTGACTAGTTTGGGTTGGAAGGGACCTTCAAATGTTATCTATAATAGTCCACCACTCCTGCAGTGAGCAGGGACATCTTCAACTAGATCAGATTGCTCAGAGCCCTGTCCAGCCTGGCCTTGAATGTCTACAGGGATGGGGCGTCTACTACCTCTCTGGGCAACCTGTGCTAGCGTTTCACCGCCCTCATTGTGAAAAATAATTCTTCTTTATATCCAGTCTCAATCTCCCCTCCTTCAGAGTAAAACCCTGTCCTGTCGCTACAGGTCCTACTAAGAAGTTTGTCCTCGTCTTTCTTATAAGTCCCTTTAGGTACTGAAAGGCTACAGTGAGGTCTCCCCAGATCCTCCTCCAGGCTGAACAACCTCAACTCTCTCAGCCTGTTCTTGTAGAAAAGGTGTTCCATCCCTCTGATCATCTTGGTGGCCCTTCTCCAACAGGTCCACGTCTTTCTTGTACTGAGACAATCTGCAATGAAGAGTTTTATTATATTTTACTGCTAGTCCTGTTTGTGCAGTGAACTTCTTGTCCCTTTGGAATCTATCCTGAACCTGAAAAAACAGTTCTAGCAATGATTTTACACAGGCTACAGTGAAAACATAATGAAAGTTGCTGTAGGCTTGGATGGGTACACACAGGAGTCCGAGCAACTCTTTCTACAGCAGAGCAAAGGAAGAAGAAAATGAGCTGTGTTTCCCTGCATAACTCCTGCTCTAAGAATCAGTGAGGAGAAGCTGGGAGTGTGCAAGGTAGCAGTCATGGACCTTACTGTTTATGTGAGATACAAGAAAGATGAGTGATTGGTTTATTTTAATCCAAAGTACTTAGCCCCTGAGGATGCCTATGCTCTGCACCACCAGCAGCAAGAGGAGGGGGACCACTGGCCTCAAATGACCTGCTTTGAAGGAATCCAGAAGTTGCCTCTTCTCCTCCCAGCCTCACCAACCTCTCAGCTCTTCCTCTGCTTTGATGAGAGGGTGTGGAAAGAAAAGAGGGCCCGCTGACAATCAGGATGGGCATTAACATTTGCAGGAACCTCAGTTTCTAGAGCTGAGTCACTTGGCTGAGTAACTGTGGAAGTTTTTTTAGATTGTAGCTAATGTATTTTTTAGCATCTGAAAGAAAATTAGCAGACAAAACAGTTATTTTTAGTGCTGGTTTGATTGTGGGCCTGTCAGCCTTGGCAATGCATCTCTTTCATCAAGCTGCCACGATACCTTGTTTTGTTTTCAGAGCAAAGTTTGATTAAAGACCAATTTCAGAAAAGTTACTCACTGTGGGCGTTAATTAGAGCTTTCTGGACTCTGCAGGGTTTAGCTTGTGATCCATTTCACTTACTAAACCCTGTAATTCAAGTTACATGAAGATGGGAATGAACCAACCCCTTTCTATTCTTCTTAAAGCTTCTGTTTAACTGAGTCATGAAAGAAACTCTCTTCTTTCCTTCCCTAATATGGAATACTAATTTCTGACCATTTCTAAACAAAATTAAAAATAATACTTCACATCTATAAAGAGTCTTCAAACTAATGAACTGAGACATATCCAGGGAGCTTCAGAACACCGTAGGTAAACATTAGGAAGCCTTTGCCTCTAAATAATGTTTTCAGTGGTGCCCAAGTATACTGTATATCTTTGGAAAAACAGGTAAACATCTATTTCCCTTCCTCTGCATTTTTCTGGAGACGTATACAAATATTGTCACTTTGTAAGAGAAGGTCCCTGGCATTTCCCTCCTCTCCTCTTATTAGCAGACAAGAAAAGCCTTTTGCCTTTCTGTAAGCAAAAGGCCAGCTACTAGCTCAAAAATCTTAGAAAGCTGGTTGATGAAAAAAGACTTAGCACTACTTGTGGGTAATAAAGAGCAGATTGAAGCTGAATGTATAACATGCTAATAAATTAGGAACTGTGTAATGAAATGCAAACACCAGCAGACAGAAAAAAACACCCCAAACCAAAACCTAACCCAGCTACATTGGACATTTGGAACTAAGCTAGAGAAAACATGAAACCACGTACGAAAGATAACAGACCTGTGAAGGATAAGATGACCTAAAATGGTCCATCTCTTTTTTTTCTCCAGCAGAGTACCTGCACATGAGAACTGAGGGTAGATGAGGCAAGGTATTTAAGGAGAATTCATGTATACTATCATCTTAAAATATCCTCTCCCAAGTATATATTCTCTCCTGAACTTCCTCCCAAGTTTTGAAATCTAAAGTTTGAAAGCTGGTATGGACTCTTCCTAGGGCTGCACAGGGTGACAAATGCTGAGAAGGTAAGCAAATCAGGCAATCATAATTATCAAATGAGGTTTTATACTGAAATTTATAGCTATTCCAATTTCAATCCCAAACGCCATCCCTAACTTTTTCTGGATATACAGAAGTTACCTTCCAAAGTACACACAGTACCAGTCAATTTAGGTGTGTTATCATGCACATCAACAGCAAGTTGTAGAAAGAAATGTGACTTTTTTAAAGATAAACAAATGTTTCTGAGCTTCTCTGCACATTACTTATGTCTGTTTCTCAGTAGAAAGAATTAATTAAGATTTAGCTTCCATAATAATACTTTCAAGCTGCTGGCTATGGTTTAGAAAATAGTAGGGCATGAAAACTGATTGTTTTGTGTTTTCCAGTGTTCTGTTTTTAGCCATGTCCTACATACAGGTTGAGAATCAGCCTATACAAGGTTATAAATGTGGACTTATGTTTGAAACGTCATTAACCTTGTGCACTAAATAAAGAAACACTTAAGCATGCCCTTCCAGTACTCACAGTGAGGTCTAAATATAATTTCAAAGAGAATGGAGGGCTGAATCTTCTGAGTACAATCACTCAGGGAAGAACTTGTGCTTTTTCTAAAACCATGACAGAGTGCAAAGATCACGAGCCTGTTTTCCCTGTGTGCTGTCAACCCTGTAACAACCCAGTCTCTTCTAGGGGTGGATGTTTATTGAACTTGTGTGCCATCTGTGTTCAGAATCTCTGGGGAGGATGGGCTGTAATGACAGCAAACAGGGATGAGTTATGAATGGAGACATTATTATAAACATATGAAGCAGTAAGGACCAAAGTTTTTTTAAAGACACATCTGAGAATGCACATCACAGTACTTGCAGGCAAATTTTTGCTCGTATAGTCACCTGAACGTGCTTATGCAAACAGATAAAACTGCAGGATTCACTAAAGGTTCACACGCAGGTTTTTTGTTGGATGCAAAATCAGATAAATGTGCACTTCCTTGATTTTTATTTTCAGATTAATTGAAAACTCAGTGTGAAAATGATCAACTGCAACAGCACCTGTGCAGTAATTATGAAACTTGCCTTTTCACCCTTAGGTCACATTACAGCTACTGACTCTTGGCCCATAGTCCAAGAGCATGAGATGGCACAGATTTGCAAGATGATGGACAGTTGGTGGCTGTGCCTTCCAGGTAGGGTTGGGGACACTGGTGGGGCAATGTGTGTGGGAAGCTCAGCTGTGCCTGCTGGTAATTCAAGAACTTTTATCTCCAGGGCCTGTCAATCTGGCACCTTTCACAAGTGTTAAATTCACTTAAGTATATTTTTTAAGAAGCTGTCATGAGACATACTGAAGCAAATATGTCCTTCAGTGGTTACACATGGACTTGGTTGTAACGATGTTTGTTAAGTGCTTTGACATCCCCAAATTATATCTTTGGTACAGCTTCCACATTTGTTGGTTTATTCAAGTCTGCTAAAACTCATGGGTTGAAGAACTATCTGATTGGACACACTGCATTCAAAAGGCCTGATCATGAAGAGATGTTTTTATAACCAGTAAACACAACATACATCTGCTGATGGGATAATTTAGTCTACAAATAATATAAAAGGTTTCTAAAGTACTTCATGGCAAGCATCTTTAGATAGGCTACAAGAAGATCATATAATCCTTACTTTATGTCAAGTTAAGCTGTGATAATTTAAAATAATATTGATGGAATAATTGTTTTCAGTTTCTAGACCAGATTCTCAGCTTCTGTAAATTGTAGCTATGCTAGTTTACACCTGCTGAGGAGCATGCACAGTAAATCACATAGAATCATAGAATGTCCTGAGTTGGAAGGTACCCACAAGGAGCATTGCGTCCAACTCCTGTCCCTGCATATGACAACCCCACAGTCCACACCATGTGTCTGAGGGCATTGTCCAGTCTCTTCTTGAACACTGTCAGGCTTGGGGCTGTGACACCTCCTTGGGGAGCCTCCACCATGCTCTGGGGAAAGAACCTTTTCCTGATGCCCAACCTAAACCTCCCCTGGCACATCTTCTTCATCTTCTTGCCATTCCCCCGGGTTCTGTCATTGGTTGCCAGAGAGAAGAGATCAGCATCTGCCCCTCCTCCTCACCTTGTGAGGAAGCCATAGACCATGATGAGGTCTCCCCTCAGTCTCCTCCAGGTTGAACAAACCAAGTGACTGTAGCCGCTCCTCATATGGCTTGCCCTCCAAACCTTCACCAACTTTCTAGCCCTCTTCTTGACACTCTCCGGTAAGCTTATATCTTTTTTATTCTATGTTGCCCAGAACTGCACACAGTGCTCCAGGTGAGGCTGCACCAGTGCAGAGCAGAGCAGGACAATCACCTCCCTCTCCCGGCTGGCAATGCTGTGCTTGATGCACCCAGGAGAGGATTGGCCCTCTTGGCTGCCAGGGGACACTGTTGGCTCATGTTCAACTTGCTGTTGACTAGAATCCCCAGATCCTTCTCCGCAGAGCTGCTCTCCAGCATCTCAACAGCCAGTCTGTATGTACAGCCAGGGTTGCCATGTGCCAGGTGCAAAACCCGGCCCTTGCCCTTGTTAAACTTCATGTGGTTGGTGACTGCCCAGTTCTCCAATTTGTCCAGATTCCTCTGCAGGGCCTCTCTGCAGCTCCTCCCAATTCTGTGTCATCAGCAAACTTACTTAGTATTCCCTCAAGTCCTCTGTCCAAGTCATTTATGAAGACATTGAAGAGTGCTGGCCCTAAGATGGATCTCTGTGGAACGCATCTAGTGACTGGTTGCCAGCCTGACATCTGACAACTTCTGCAAAATTAGCTGGAACAAGCTAAAAATTAGGGTAGACCTGTATTTAGAGATGGAAGAAACCCCAGCTTCTGTTCTAATGGGCAAATTGTGCTGCTGGAGGCTCTTGATTAGTCTTTGGGCTCTCAGTAGCCACACAACTACCTCTCCTTGATCTGGCAGATTTACATTAATTGGATTTTTATCCTGTATTGCAGAGACCAAAGGTATCAGTACCTTCTTATTCCCTACAATCAAGGAAGAAAAGGAGCGAGATGGTAATCTTTTGTTCCTCTTCATGGCCTCCAAGGATGACAAATAAATCTTGGTGCTAATTGCTTCCTGTGTAATGATGTGAGCTCATACTTTGTTATAGGTTTGGGAACAGGAGACTGGGAGAGTCATTCAACTGTGTCAACCAACAGCAAAGTGAAAGAAAAAACGTCTGAAACTTGGCTACATAGTGATGTGAGCTGCAAGTAATTTTTTTTCTAACTTGAATTTATTAACAGCAGAATTTATAAAAGCTTTCAGCAAGACTTATGTGCCATTTTATCAGGCACTGAATAAACACTAAATAACAGAAAAGATCTACCACAAAGAGTTTACCATCAACACAAAAAAATAGTGAGCTGAAAAAGGAAAGTAGCACAGGTAAGAAACTAAGTCAGAAAACTACCAAAATTACATGATTGGCTAACGTAATTTATGGAAAAGCCAACAACTGACCTCAAATTATGACCCACCTCTTCTTCCTCTCATTAACACCACAGTGGGCACATGTACAAACAACACAGTGGTCAAGAGTGGAATCATCCTTTTGCTCATACCGCGTTTGGATCTCTGAAAGCTAAAATCTCTGTCCCAGAAAAGCATTGCTGCACGTGTTGTCAAACCACTTGAGGCCTCTGCTGTTCTTCCACTAACATCAACTGCTAGGGTGGTTTACAGGTTACTTGAAAATTACCTGTAGGCTTTAGGCTCTTTCAACAGGAATTTCTGCTTCTGGAGCCTTAAGCCACATCTCCACCAAAATCTACGTTATGTCAAAGAGATACTGGATTAATGAAACTGAAAATGCTCAGAAAGAGAAGGGATGTGATGCTTTAACCACTTGTAAGAAACATGAAGTGCAAGTGATGGAAGGGTGACCTTTATCTTTCCCACAAACAGAAGGCCAACCTATAAGGCACAGCAAAACATCCTTTTGATTTATCCTCGTGCCTCCTTCTGTTTTAAAGATGTGATCTGAGGTATGAGATCTGGTTTTAACAATGTTGTAGAACTGCTAGAGGGAAATAAATTGTTCAAGAAGAGATGTCAGTTTTAAAAGAAAGCAAAGATGCCCACACACCCCTCTCTTTGGTCAACACTGATACTTTATGCCATGGGCCTTAACTTGTCAGGGAATATCATACCCGCTGCATTGCAGAAGACAGCTGTGAGAAGGACAGACAGGCTGTAGGAAGCCATCAGCATCTGTTTGCAGAGAGACACTTCTCTCCTGGAACCACCGGAGTGGTCTTACTAGTATTTTCTACACTACATTAGCTGAATGAGTAGGCTGTTTTTTGGGGGGTTTTTTGTTTGTTTTTTTTTTTTTTTTTTTTAAAAAGACTTCTCTTTCAAGTTACATTTTCAATTACACCACTGCTAAGAAGAATCAGGCCATCACCTCTTCTTTGCTTTTGCAGAAAGCACATGTTGGTAGAAAGGAAGGCAATAAATTATGCTCAGCTAGCTGAATTTTTGCCAAATCACTTTGCAGGGCAAAGGAAACTCATTGACAACCTGCCACAAGAACATTCAGAGTCATTAAAGCCCTAAAAAATCTGGTAAGTCAAAAAGGTGAAATATGGAGATGCTAAAGGTCTACTATTATTAGTATTAATAATAATAATGTTGCATTTTTGACTTACCCAGAGCAAAAAGGTACGAGAAAAGAAAACTAACTGGATCTTATAATGTATATTCAGAACTTCATGCTAAGTATATTTTGTGTCCTCCTGCAAATGTTTCAGTTTGTAATTTTAGTAACTGATCTAGGTAAATCTAGCACTTTGAAATGCTACAAACATCAACACTGCCAGATTCAAAGTTATTGGCACATTTCGTTTTAATGAAGCATAGTGCAAAAGAATAAAATAATAATCTACTTGCTTAAAATATAGAAGTTGATTATTTATTCCAACAGAATTCTAGCTTTCTCTCAGGAGGAATCTGGAAGTTTAAAATTAATTGATCCTTCACTTGGCTGTTATTTTTCTCTCACCTTTTAGACATTTTTTGTTTGCTGTCACATTTTTGCTGATTTGTTTTTAAATGATAAATCTAATTTTAACTTCATTTTTCTTAAGCCTCTTGCCACAATCCTTTAGAACAATCTACTTGCACTTCCACTCTTAAGGCCAACTGAAGATTTACAATATGTTAAACTGGGCAAAAATTCTGTAGTAATCAGCACAATATATTTTATACTTCATCATAATATTTTTTTCTAGCTCCATGTAGATATAACTTTTTCTGCTTTTTACAACGGTTTACAACTTAAATAATTTAATACAACATTTGTTATATTTTTATTGCAGGCTTATAAAACTTGTACCATAAGTCTCTGCCATGCAATATATTAAACAAAGAAGTGACAAAGAAGGGGAGCCGATGATTACTAAAACTGTAATTCAGTCTCCAAGTTCTGAACATGTCATAAAGTGCTTCTGGCTCACTTGAGTCCAGCATATCTTGTCAGCGTTCCTCAAACGAGCCACCTCTTCATGTTCAGTTCTCCTTGCACGTTATATTAATGTTGATATAGGAAAAACAATGACGATTTCACATTTCAGGCAACGCATTGATGAAGTGGTGGTGAAGAGGAAAGGACCTGGCATAAGGAACCAAGAGGCAGGAATGCCTTTGCCAGCTCTGCCACTGAGTTGTTGGAGGTCCCTGGGCAACTTCTTTTGGCTTCAACAACACGTGCAGAGTTACGGTTCATTTAATTTTGCAAGGGCTTTCAATGATGTCAAGACAGGTATCTCCTTAAGTCTCAGCGAGGACCTTTGTGTCTGATTTTTGTGTTTATGAGCAACTACCGTTCTTGATGCTTTGTAAAAATCAATCTCTGAATGTCATCCTTCCATTTTTTAGAACAGAAAAAATACTTTGTTGCCTTTGTGAAATGCTTTGAGATTGCCTGATGAATAACTGTTACTGCCTTAGTATATCTCAGAGCTTATGTAAAAGATGCTGCTTCAATGCTTCCCTCAATAAGACTATTTTAAACTATGTTTTTTACATTACAGACCCACTTTACATACTTTTACAGACACAATTCTGTCTACATCTATGAAGTAGGTCACTGTATATACACAAGAACATACAAGTCTGCTACTTCCAAAACTCCTTTGCTGATAACATATGCAAAAATAATACTTATTGATGTAAATTTGTCAGAAGTAAATTTTACTGGCTTGGAAATGCCACATTTTTTTTTTCTATTTCTGGAGTAATTATTCATATTTTTGAAACTTAGGATAAAAACTTCAACTAGATGTGGTACAGATACTTCACCTAGCACAGTAAACCATTTCTGCACAAAATGCATCATAGAAACCTTTTTCCTCTATGCTGAGCCTTTTAATAAAAAAGAAGGCATAACATATACATTACAGAAGTAAAATATTTTAGTTTCTAAGGCCAGGCCTGATAAAAATGTCCAGAATATATTTTTGATGGCTTAGTCAAAAGAAATGCATAATTAATTCCTGTAAATCACTTAACTGTATAGTCTTAATGCTGCTAATACAAAGGCTCTTTGCCTAGATGATTAAGATTTCTTAGTAGAAATCAGTCTATGACTCCTAAGACATCAACATAGTCAGCTGAGAAATAAATGTACAAACATTTCTATGTCCAAAAAATATTATAAGAGTGCAAATATATGCAGTTTAGTTTCTGAATTGTGTTGCTATGATTTCAGCCCTTGTCTGCATGGATCACTCACTCTGTAAGGTGAAGGACCACAGACGCCTGTATACTCTCTGAGATATTTTTTTTTTTAATCGGATACTTAAATCATGCAATGCCAAAATAAATAATAGAAATAAAACCAGCATTGGATTTCCAGATTAAGAAGCAATATTTCCACTCCTTCACACTGCCCTGCCCTGCCCTGCCCCAAAATATAAGGCAAAATCCTTGGAAGACAGGTATGTTTACGGACTTGAGAAACTTTAAGAAAAGTACATAAAAAGATAGCAACTCAATTTATTGTGACAGCTAGATTTCTCCTCCTTGTTAAATGTCTTAGGTATGATGTTTGCCTTTGTATGTTTGTAACTACTAAGATAATTAGATCTAGCCATCTGTATTAGATGATCGATTTTAAGAAATATATTAAGCTCTCCCAGTCCAGAGATGGTTGCATGCTCTATCAGTTGAATAATCCTCAATAACTGGTCAAAAATGTGCTGCATGTATTGTTCTAATTTTTGTTTACTGCCTATCAAACCTGAAATCTACGGCCAGAATATTGTTTCCAATAGAACGAGACAAGTGTGGATTTGCTTCTGTAATCCTTTACAAAGAATTCAATAAGGGCAGGCATATTAGGAAGAAATCATTTGGAAAGCAGGAAAAAATTCTAGGTAATAAACAAGAAAGCATCCTTGTAATTTTAATCACTAACTCCTTAATGCCAGCCTAAACAGATAAATCAAGATCACAAACATCTAAAGCATGAGCTAGTTTCCATATTGAAATGTCTAGAAGTCATCCATTACTATGGCTGCTTTTCCATATAGCAGACACTGAAATCAATATGCTGCACTGGTTCAGTAAATTTGTCTCTTAACAAGTTAATAAAACAGTGATCCCCACATAGTCTTTCCATCAAACTTTCATAGAAAAAAATGAGAATATTAAATGCACTAAGATGGGGAAGATCTGCTCCATTTGCTCTGCAATGATAATCTTTTACAAAAGAGGATTTTTATTATTAATTCTTCACCTTCTGGGGATATTATAATTTCCTAGAATGTAAAAACGCCTTAAGCACAGCAATTTGCTGAGCTAGACTGAATTTCAGGATGTTTCAAATGAGCTGATAAACAACTGCATAATTAGCAATTATTAGATCAAGACTGTACATTACAGATACATGAATGAACGAACCAACCAACAGACAAGCAAGTTGCAGATATTGTTTTTAAAACTATGAGTCAGTTTTATGCTTTGACGTGCATCACAACTTTTCTTTTAAAGAATTAAATGCCCTTCTGCTTATTTTTCCTTTAGAAATGCAGATTATTCTATCAACCAAATCCTTGGAGTCTTAATCATTGGACACATCCCTCTGTGTATGAATAATAAGGAGTTTACAAGCTGAATATAACTCATGCGCTAAAAGTGATTAGACTTCTTTTTTTAATTAAATAGTTACAAATCAGTTGTATAGGCATGTTAAACTCATGACCTAGCGTATTTCTCAAGCCTTGCATTCTGCAGCTCCCTAATGAAATATATTATTTTACCTTATAAAATAAGGATTGCAATCTACTACAAAAAAAAGTTAAGTGTAAAATTAATTTATACTACCATCATGCTTTCAGGACATGGGTATTTGTTACTTATATATAATTCTGTAAAGGAGTCAGAGAGTGGCTGGGAAATGTGGCAGCTACATGAAAGAGACAACACTAAAGCTGCTTGAGATGCAGAATAAAGTTACTAGCTGAGTTTTTCTCTAAAATAATTAGACATGGAACAGCTAGTAGGGCTGATACCTATAGTGACAGTTTCAGGTTTCAGCACAGGTCTACCAAAACAACATAACCATCAAAATGAATGGCACAATTCACTCTATTCAAAATTACTGTTTTAATTCTGACTTGATTGCATCTAGGACAACTACTCTACAAGAATTTACAGTGATTAATAATTTTAGTCATGAGTGATATAAATATAATTTTTAAAACATGAAAATTCAAAGTTGAAACCATTGGTTTGCACGAAAATAATATTTTGTTTTCAATTTGGGATGGACTTATTACAATGTAATTTAATGGTTTAAAAGGTAGACTTACAATAAAAACAGCCCCCTGTTCCAAATGATTATTAATCTCATTGTAAAATACACTATAGGATGAAGGGTCTCTTAGAGGTGTCTGCTGCCCAACACAAAGAACTTAATCTGTTACATTAAACAAAAAAGTTGACTTCTTTTAGGCAGTTAGACAAAATTGATCTTATCCTAGCTGTCCAGGCACCTGTGAATTGTGTTACTTGTTTATAACAGTAACAGAGAATTTAAATGGACCTCTGGTTAATTCAGTTATTACTGCAGACAACTTCATTGCAGAGTCCCTTACATTAAACGATCAGGTAATCCTTCCTATTCCAAATTCTTCTGGAATGCTTTTCCAGTCTCAAAACATGAACTTCAAGTAGAAATTTAATCAGTTTTCATGAAAGACAGTAAAGCTAAAATGCAACACTTACAAGAGCAGAATGATTTAGACATGCTTTATTTAAAGATATATTACAATGTCTTTGCCTAGTAAACTTTTCCTTGTCACTCTCATTGCTCAAAACAGTTTATTTAATTTTTAAAAAGTGCAGAATAGAGAAGTTTGCCATTCAGTGATTCTAGCTTGGAAGAAATTTCAAAGGAAAAAATTAGCTGCTTAGAAGCAGTTATAATCAGAAAAGCAACAATATAAACTGGAAGCTTCTTACTCAGATCTGCTAGTTTGTAGTCTGCATTTCCTCTTATCTCTTCAATTGTGAGAGCAATTCAAAACCCTTAGAAAAGTGATTGGTCTTCACATTTACCATGGCTGCAGGGCTAAATTCAGACTTTAGGCCAAGCTTAATTTTAAGTGTTGAAAACAAACAAGCTGTCTCTGACAGGTTAATTAAAATAAAGGCAGCTATTTAAATCTGCCCAAGGATATGCATGTCAGTGGTAGTCTCAGTGGTGACATTTGGCGGGCAGTGTGTAGATGAGGTGGTCAAATGGACACATTATTAAAAGTAATACTTTATGAAGCAATCAAATAATATACATACTGTTAGGCAAGCTATATGCACATTCTTTTAGCCCTAAAGACCCAAATTAGCTAAGACTAATATATTGGTTCTGCTCTATCCAATGTAATTATTAACTAAGGGTCACCAAGTAAACATCTACTTTTGTGAAAGGAAGAATTGCTACCTCAGTGATGTACTTCCCCACATTTATAGGATTACTGGCACAGAATCCTTATAAAGCATTGTGGAACTGGGAGGTGAGAAAAGGATTTTGGTGGAACAGGGCACCACTTCTTGTATTCTGGGGTTCAAGTACAGAGTTTCAAACAGTTGCCTGCAGTAGCAGCACGACTGCAGAAGGTCATGCTTGTAGCTGACAGGGATGTCACAGAAGAATGTTAAAGAAAAGACATTCAATAGAGCAAACTATTGAATCTCTGGACTGGGGACACTTGGAGGTGGATCACTATGATCTGCATGATTTAAAGAGCTCTCTTCTATCACACACACTGTACTCTACAGATATGGGATTCACATGGTGCTGATTTCAATACTGAATTTGTTAATTTGTTTTAGGCAAACATTAATCAATACAATAAATGCAAAAAATATTTTAGATTTGGAACCAGATCAAAGAAAATAATTCTGATTCCATTGTAAGTCAATAGTAAAACTAGTAATTTCAATAAAGTTCATCATGACCCCAAGACAACATGATAAGGCAGGGGTGTCAAACTCATTTTCACTGGCGGCACATCAGCCTCGCGGTTGCCTTCAAAGGGCCTAATGTAATTTTAGGACTGTATAAATGTAGTTACTCCTACATGTAACTCGTAAATGTAGCTACTCCTACATTTATACAGTCCTAAAATTACATTAGGCCCTTTGAAGGCAACCGCGAGGCTGATGTGCCGCCAGTGAAAATGAGTTTGACACCCCTGTGATAAGGTTTCAACAAGCACTGAAGAAAGCAAAAACACTTGATACAAATGGCCTAAGTGACCTGCTAGTTTTCCCAGCACAAAACTCTCCTGAAAATTGCACAAAGTGCTGCAGAGAGATGAATTGCACGGGACATTTCAGAGAATGCTGAAACTTGGAATGTTTTCTGGCACTATACCATCCTAGACATATCTGTAATTACCTACAAAATGAGACTATTGGCTCATGGGACATAAAAAAAAATAACCTTACTTAGCCACCTATGTTAGGAGATCAAAAAAGGACCACTCAGTTGGGAGCCTTTGTTTTTTTTCTTCTGGTTTTGGGTCAAGATCAATTAACTATCAATTAGAAATGTGTCTTTCAATTCTGATAGTTCTCTGTCACCTTTTGACTTAATGAAAATATCTTGTAGATAAAGTCAGTCAGCCAGAGCACAGCAAGGCAAAGCTATTCTGCCTCAAGATAACTCCAGAAACGGAATCACTACTGTTATAGGAAATCCAACTTTGCAGGGAGGCCTGATATCAACTCTTCATTTGTTATGAACATCAAAAAAGAAATTATCGCTTGCTTATATACATATAGAATAGTGGCAGACACAAAAAATGCCCATACACTGAGAATTATGTGCCTTTTCAATACTTTGGACTCACTACATGGTAAGAGTTAAAAGTTTTTAGCAAGCACCATAGCAAGATTGAGTAGCTTGTCAATTTTTATCATAGATTCATAGAATAGTTTGGGTTGGAAGGGACCTTCAAAGGTCATCTAATCCAACCTCCTGCAATGAGCAGGAACATCTTCAACTAAATCAGGTTGCTCAGAGCCCTGTCCAGCCTGGCCTTGAATGTCTACAGGGATGGGGCATCTACCACCTCTTTGGGCAACCTGTGCCAGTGTTCTACCATCCTCATTGTAAAAATAATTTTCTTCAAGTAATTGTAAAATTTATATGTTATCCTCACCTAATGCCAATGATTGGGACACTTTTCACATTGCTAGTTTTAGCCTATTATGTTGAGAAAAAAAAAAAATAAATCTGAGAATGTACTCTATGACAGAGAAAGATCCAGTATGGCATATGTCCATACTATACTATGTTTGACAAATCTGTACTAGGAAGGATAATAGAAGTATGACTTTAATATTAGTTCTGACAATAAGAAATAAGACTTAAGTGTGTGCAATACAATCATAACACTGACTCTTGATAATCCTCCACCGGTTACACTACTGTTATTATGAATTCTTAGAGCACAGCCTATACAATTCTATTTTACCAGTACTATTTCAAGAGTTTGACTACAGGTCATGTGCATACATTGCTGGTGCCTTACTTTCAAAATGAGGCTTATTTATACAATGTTTGAAAAGTCTGGCCTAAAGCCACAGTATTCACAAAAATGTTTAATTTTTCATCTTTGGTCTTTGTCACAGGCACTAAAACTTTTTTAATAAGCAAGGCTTAATCCTTTCATAGTAAGAGTAGACTATATATCTTTGTTTATATATAGATTCATTTACTTACATGACATTGAGGTTCCAGTTACCACGTGACAGGTCAGTATCTACCACTTTGAGCACAACTTTACACGTATTGTGCAAGCCAAGACCTTTTATTTCTTGACAGTATGTCAACTCAGTAGAATGAAATATTTTCTATAGCAAACACATTGTTAGAGAACAAACCAAACTACTCAATCCAAGCTGTCAAAAGAAAATTAAATACATGGCCTATGTGGTCTATGGCACCACACATAAAACCAGTAATAATTTAACTTTTGCAGGACAAGTTGATGTGTTTAATTTCTGTATAGGTTGCTTTTTCATTTACTGTTCTAACATTACAGCAGTATATTTTCAGAGGTGATATGTTGGAAAGGATGCTGCAATATGGTGCAGGCACAGTTCACTAATACTTCTGATTTCTTAAGTTTCAAAAAATAAGGCAGCTTCTCAGGAAACTATATGATGGCTATTATGCATCAGATTTGTCCTATTCTGACTTTCTCTCTTCAGTTCTATGCAGTGTTCAATGGCATTTCTTATCTCTCATAAGCATTTCCAGTCTTAGATCCTGGTTACCATTTCTCTCCAAACAGAGTGGACTCTCCTCTGAGGAATAATAAGCTATATACTTTAATTATATTAGGTACTAGCCAGAATTCTCTGAAGGTGATGAGTAAAATAAAAGGAGAAGGGAGGTATATTGTCCTCAAAAAATCATTTGCTGAAGAAAGCATTTGCCCTCCTGAGCGACTTTGTGTAAATCAGTATCAATACATTGTGTAAGAGACTATTTTATGATCATATGACAGTTTGCTGTAAGGACTTTACTGCTTTCAGCATTTTGCAAGTTTCCTTACAAACATTAAGGAAAATAAAAGTACTTTCTTTCTCAGGCTTTTTTAAAGACTCTGGTTACTCTGAGACCAGTTCCTTCCTGTTGATTGCAAATTATCTAATTTTGCCACCAATTTGCTTCCTTGTCTTCCATGTGTCAGCACATTCTAATTTCCCACTGCCACAGACTTTTTTTTTAAGGAGGAAAAAGCTCAGGTTAATTGTAAAAAAGCTACAAATAAGATCAGTAAAATCAGACTAGAGAGAGTGAATAGCCAGAGCCATTACCACAAACTTAACTGTCAGGACCAAACTATGTTCTTCACCTAAACTTTGAATTATGAATTCACAAATTACTAGTAACTTTACTACTTACTGAGGAAAATGAACTCATTCTAACCTTTAAAGGTGTCAGTAATTTTTAATAGCAAACATGCATGTTCTAAATCCAAGACACAATTTTCAATAGCCAATTGTTTTTCATCTACTCTGTGGCCACAGAATAAATGAAAATATATTTCATTGAACTGTATACGTAACAGTGAAATTTGCTACCGACAGATAAAATACTACCTATACAATGACATTATAAAAGAATAAAGTGAAGAAAACAGATTTGTCAAAATGATCATGATAAAAACAAAACTTAGTATATTTCAGAACAGTCAGTACATGTTGTGTTTTTTTTTTTTTTCTTTAAAGCAAAATGAATCCAAAGAAAGTTGTCAAGGTCTGGTTAAGAAATATAAGCTGACAGTGAATTATGTACCAAATTTAATTAGAGAACCTATGGCAACTCAAACTGTGTAAGGAAAAAAGTAAAGAGAGCAAATTTGAAAGAACTGTTAGTGTAAATATGGCACTATTTTCTTTAAAAGATGGTCTGACCTGATGAGAATCCTGATTCCATTAAAGTTGAAAGGAGTTTTGCCACCAGCTTAAGTGAAAACAGGATTTCATGACGTGTGTGTTCATTTACACCTGTTCACATCATCTGCTTTTTATGTCTTTTACCATTTTGGAATCTGGACTCCTGTGCAGAAGGAGAGTAGGCTGGTGAAAGTATTTGGCTAGAATTCAGGAGACAAAGGTTCAGTTTCTGTCACAGGCTTACTGAGAAAACCTGAGTAAGTCACTACTTCCTTCTCTTGTGTCCAGGTTCCTTCTCAGTAAAATTTAGGTGATGATACTAAACTCCTTTCTAAGGTCCCCTGAGATCAAAAGATAGAAAGTGCTACAGCTAGTGGTTTTTTTTAACCACTAAATCCACTGCTTACTAAATTCCAACATGACACCAGTGTGATATCCCTGAAGGCTCAAGATGAAAAGCATTACTGGGAATTTTAGAACCTTGTTTTGCTTAATGAGAATGCATAAGAAAACAACTAGCTTTTAAGTTAGTAATAGTGGCAGGTATTAAAAACATTTGTATGTAAACACAAAACTATTAAGGAAATAGCTGAGGAATAAAAGTAGAAGTCCATAATACAATTAATATGCTTATTAAGAAATAGTGGAGTCTCTACTTCCAGGTAACTGTTTGCTACAGTAGGTTGTATACTACCCTGGAAGTGCCATCAATGCTGCATTTAATGAATTTTCAACAAGCTCTGCATGGACAGAACACTGAGCAAGATGAACTGTTTCTTTAGTCACTAACAGTTTGAACTTACTCCAGCAGTTATAATTTTTTTGGTCCAGAGCCTGCAGAATGGCTGGAAACCATCTGGCCTTTCATTTTAACTTCAATCTTGCAGTGAAATCTGTGTGAAAGGTTCCCTGTGGCTACAACTTCTATCCACTTCAGCAGAAGGTCATGATTATGCTTTTAGGGACAATAAAAGGTTTTAAAAAAATTTAGATAAATTCTGTTTCTATCCTGTTCATTACTTGACTTTTTATGAGTTTTATCTAATGTAAAATCTGTGATCCGTAAAGAAGGCAAGCAACAACAATCACAGTCAAACAGCTTTAAGTCAACCTAGTGAACTAGTCAGCTCCAGTTCACAACTACCGGATGAAGCTTGGTGGTTGACCAAGAACGTCACCTCAAACACCAGATTCAAACACCCGTAGGAGCTTTAAGATCATGAAACAGATTAATGAAGTTAATGCAATTAATTCCATACATGCAGAAATGTTTAGCCTTTAGGAGCATATAAAGATTCATATCTCGTCAAAAAGTATTTATCAGATGAGATAACATGGAATTGTCACTTTGCAAATTTAACACAACTAGTAGAACTAACAAATATTGCTGAAGGAACACCAGTAGTTATTTTGGAAAATACTGGCTAAGGATTATAGTGCGTCTGCAAGTCTGTTTTTTTAGTGAACAATTTGGAGGAAGGGTTGTTCCATGAGAACTGTATCAAGAGCTCTAATCTTGAATCTGATCATTCCAGATGCAAAACTTACTTGTTCCCAATTTCCAGTCTCGCAATTTAAGTTGCAATTATATGAAAATCAAGCAGAGCTGTTTCATTCTTACATAATCTAGCCTTTGCAAGAAAAAAGATGCATCTTCCATTAGTTTCCAGTGAGGCAATGGACGGCAGAATAAAGATGAGAAAGAGTCTGTGAAGTACAATATCAACAGTATCGGGCCAAATTTGTTTTCTATTACTTGAAACTGTCTCTCCAAAATAGAATTTTGGTATATTAAAAAATGGCTTTCAAGAACCCTGAACAGCTATTGCCAGTGCTGTTCCTATTTTATAAATAGACAGAACACTTCAAATGCTAGACACTGCAAACTAAGTAGCAGCCAAGATGAATTTGCAGAGCTGCAATCAGATGCAAATAACATTTTGCATGAAAACTGAAGTATAGTGTCTTTGAGACAGACTTCATAATACTATAAACTTGAAACGGTCTCTAAAATCACTGAGCCTGAATCTCAGCTTAGAAGAAAGTATCTGAAATTTCTTTTAACTTCAGAAAGACTCAGCAGCCTGCTCAAATAATGAACTCATGAAAAACTCAGAAAACATTAAGCATTCCACCAAGACAAAGGCAAAAAGAAAAGCTTAACACTTAAGTTAAATATAACCACGAAGGGCTTGTATTTACCTACATACAAGCCATAATTAAAACAACATGAAGGAAAAGAACTCTGTACTTTCAAATGTCTTCTCCATTCTAAGATGATATTAGGATCAACTGACTGACAAGAGGAAAATTTTCTTGGCAGGGAGTTGGGAGCCAGAGGAGATTCATGTGCACCTATACGTATATATGAATATGTATATATACTTTTTTTAACTGTAAGACTGTTCTTACCCCTTCATGTCTAATCTAATATTCCAAGCTGGGATAAATCAAATTGACTCAGAAAATGATAATGAGAGGAAATATAATATTATATAATAATTTTGGCATTCTTTAAAATATCTGGTTTTACGTATTTCTGCAGTAGTTATTAAAAATGCAAGTTCTATAGGCAATAACAAGTAAAGTACTTTAAAAAGTATTTCAGCTTCTGTAATAACCATATCTGAAAGCTGTACATTTTAAGTTTGTAAAAGTTATTTTACTGCAGTGTCATAATGAACTTAAAGTAGATGAGAAGCTTTGTATTAGAAAAGGTGGATTATTGAAAGTGAAGAATTCACTGTAAGTTATCTTAGGTTTTTAAAAGGAAGGAGACAGGACAGTCTAAATCAAGTTTCTCATGAGCATTTACTCTTACTGGCATACTTTACCTCTGCATCCTGCTGGGTAACTAAATGTCAGCATTCACTTAACTTGGCTGAACAGCATGGAAAAGTTTGAAATATCTTTATTTTTTGTTATGAAAGTGAAGTTGCTATAACTTAAGAAAATAGGAATGAATACAAAGAAAATATAAATATTTCTTAAAAATAGATCATATAGACATAAAAAGTACAGAAAAAAATTATTATGCTTCTAAACAAGGAAAGGAAAATATTTGAGTGCACAACATGACTGTGGCATGGAAATCAAGCTTTTTTGATAATAATAAAAATTAGTTGCTCAAAATAAGTTAACTACACAGAATGTGTTTCTAAATGTAAGCTTCACATGTCAACTGTGCTTCTGTGGAAAATACAAAATTTTTACATTTCATTCCATTTTCTAATCTTCACTTCTGATTTAAGGTATTGATCATAGTCCTCTGGTTACTGGACACTTCGTTCTTCAGACCTGCTAAAATTTTTTGTAGGATTTTATTGTTTCCCTTGTAGTCTTTACATGGGGTAGCTTTTAGCAGGATAATTTTAGACATAAACTTCTGTTCAGAAAAGTAGATACACGTTGAGATAGGTAGATTCCATGTGTGCGTATGTATTGAATTGGTGCCACTTCTGCTAGTTGAATTTTCTTAAATACATTAATTTATGTATCTTAAAAATAGATACCATTTCAGACTGGTCAATTTGTATGATGTATGCACACATACATAAAGATTTTATAATGCTGCACTTGTTACCATCATATTTTGCCCTTCCTTTTAAAGCTTTTTCCCATTGATGCCAGAATAATCTAATAAAAGATAACATGGTATTTCCTACCACTCGCAGATACTTTAAGTGTTCAATTTATTTTTTTATTCTGAAAAGGTTTCTGAAAAATACATAATAATAATTCACGGCTATTTCATATCCTAGAGACATGGTCACGATGTACATTACAAACCACGTTATCTGTGAGTGTTTTGCAGTAACTAAAACGTAAGTATTTATCATCTTGTTGTTCATAATTGATAACATTAGGTTTGCTATTGGAACAATATAAACAATAAGATTATTCCTCAGTTTATTTTATATACAGACTAAAAGGTTAAGCTATCATTGCTACAGGTCAAATTTGTGTACCATATAGTCGAATGTGCAGAAGCCGCTTCCTGTTCTATTTTCAAACTAAGAGTGATGCACCAAGAAATCAGGAAAAAAGTATTGCACTGAAGTCCACTTTATCTCTCCTCTTTCTCTGTCCTATTTTGCCAGATTTTAAAATGTATGTTATGATGTCAGGGAGTCAACATGAAAGAAGACTACTTTCTGCAGGGCAAAGCCCTAAATACACACACACCCCAAGTCCTCTGTAGGACTGCTTTTATAAGGAGAAAAAAGACAGAACACCATCTGAAAAATGTTAATAAATTAAAGACAATTTAAACTCATGAAAAGTTTTTAGTGCTTAATCATAACATACTTAGGAGGCCATGAGTTTTCTAGTGAATGTGGTGATCTTGCACAAACGTGAATTTAAGCTATGGACAAACTGCACAAGGTCAGTGACAGAGGGGACAACAATCTCAGCCTACTCAGTCAACAAGAATGAACACTTCAAATGGCATTTGGATGTTCTCTTTAATTGAAAAAAAGCCCATTAGTACAACTTAACAACTAAGTAACTGTCATGGATGATGAGAGGTGACATCTGTTCTTTAACACCCCAACAAATTAAACCCGAACTTTGGACTTCACCATGCAAGCTGTGGCCTATCATAATCACTGACTTGCATATTGCTTCAGAAGAAGGTTCCAGCTGGCTTAGGAATCATGATACCAAGGCAGGGCTGAACGTCTCTACCACACCAAAGCTGCGCTGCTCTGGCCACTGACTCTACTCCTATGTTAAATGAGATCCAGCTGTCTCCGTGCAGATCCCAGTGGTGATGACCAGCAATTTGCACTTCCCAGGAGACACATAAGTACTTCATGGTATCAGGAGCCTGAAAAGGAATGTTTCGTCTTCAAATACCCCTATTCCTCCTGTCAACACAAAACATGTTTTTCTTTTCAAATATTGGCAACCATCAATAGAATGGATGTGTTGCATTTAGGTTGGTTTGAAGATTGTGTGTGATCTACCAAGTTTCTTTTGTTTCTGTGCCATTATTTTCCTTCTGAAACAGGGACAAAGAAACATATTAGTGGTTCCTAATTTAATAAATAACATCCAGCAGAATCCAAGCTGTGAATGTATTTGCCTACTACTTCTTGTTACCAATCATATTTTCAGCATAGAAGAACACATTTTTAAAACAGAAGCTTTGGCTTTATAACCCGGCATGCTATACTCTGGTTTATGTCAGTCGCATCTCCTTTTTCTGGATCAAGAAACTTCAGACTGCTGCCTCTTCATTTTTACATCTTGTTTTGTTGCTGTTGGCTCACTGTGCCTGCCTTCAAGTTTTACTCTTGTATCATGTTTTCCATGACTTAGCCTGAGACATGATATATATGGTCCAGAACAAGAGATGAATGGAAGTAAGAAAAAATGGAAAAAAAAACAGACTAGGAGACTAAAATGGAAGAGCAGAAAAGACCAAGCAAGTGGAGTGCTTTAAGTTGAAGCCTTGCATTTTGATCTCCCCATGAAGGAAAGAAGGATTAAATGATTAAATTATGTCTTTGAATTGGGTCAACTGTGCTAAGTTCTTTCCCAGTGATGTTAATAACATAATTTCTGTTAATTTAAATAGATTAGGTTTTCATTTCACCTAAAAAACAAAAGCACAGTAGCTAATGACATTTGATGTTCAGCTTGACTTCATTTTCAGAGCTCAGATTCTCAGTATTTTCTGAAACTTGGCTTGTTTTATGTGTTTTGACACATATATCAGAAGAGAGACCATCCTTCGGATGAACTAGAGACTGCAATCTCTCACTAGAATAATTCTGGTTGAAATGGGCCAAGGTCTTGCCTCTAATTCCATAGCTTCTCTTGGCCAGTGTGTGATGCCCTTTCATCAACCCTGGGACAGGTTTCTTTTGCGTCCCAGAAAAATAACCAAGTTTTCATATGTTTGGACAAGCATATTTGAATCTTACTGTCTTGCATAAAATGTATTGTTTGCTTTTTTTCTCCTAAATGACATAGTGGGAGGTATTGACTGTATATTTTTGAAATGTGTGTTACAGTGATTAAGATAATTAATTGAGGGTTCCTAGCCAGCTCGGAGCTAAAAATACACCATCTCTTATAGCAGATGTACTTTAGCATGACATCAATGCACCTTGGAACTGATAAAGTTTTTTTAATATAACTATAGATTTTAAAGGAATATGCTTTAAGAGATGAAAACTCCTGAAAGACTTTCCAGTCTGGCTGCAATATATTCATGAAAAGTGAAGCATAAAGAACATGGAAGAAAATGTAAAAGAGCATTATAAGCAATGTGCTTAGAATAACTCCTGCCTAACACCAAACACGAAAATGTTCTTTCCAATTAATGCTTGCCAAATATATACTTTTTTAAGCAGCATCATATGGTAAACTTACTGCAGAATAAGCATTGTAGCATTAATTTCTGTAGCGAGGAAGTATTATGCAGCATGTTTCCTATCAAAATTAAATGTTAATGTGCTTAAAAAGTTTTCAAAACTCCTGCATAAAATATTTTCAAACAAGTTAAGCCCAAAATGCCAAGCAATACTTTTCATGAAAGCACTGTTAAACAGCTGAGGTTTCTGTTTCTGAATTTTTAAAGGATTAAAAATGTAAGTGGTTTGCATAATATCACAGCTAAAAACAATCACAAGAAAAAAAGCATTAATTTAGAGGAAAAGTAAAATAAAAAAAAATCCTACTCTAAATATAGAAATCCTGATTATTTCTGTTACTATTAGAGTTTGAGTGACCCAAATACTTGATTAAATCACAGCAGGTAAGTTATGCTATGTGATATAAAACAAAAGAATTCAAAGCATATTCTATGTAGTTAATGCAAAGAAAAAAATGGAATAATCAGCTAAATTAGAATATATTTATCTTCATGTATGTAATTGTAGAAAATGCCTTAGGCTGGCTTCAATTAGTCATGCTTTTCACGAAAGTCTGGAAACAACAAGATCCCTTGACAATTCTAAAATGATGAAGTTGTGCCCAGTAGAAGAGCAATCTCAAAACGGATTTGATGTCAGACTCCCCTCTGGAACAAGGCATGCATTTCAATGAACTATTCTTCTTCAGGGCTCTACTTACCTAGTCTTACTATTGTGCTGCCTCTAAACAGCACTTCATTTTGAGAGTTGCTGAGCATTTGTAACGTCAGCTAAGAACTTCAGGAAAATACAGCTCTGTATTTATGCTATCTTGTGTGAAGTTACCAAGTCACTTAATCTTTCTGTGCCACAAACAGGAAGTTGCTTGTATATCTTAAATGGATTTACATCCACAGCATCAGTATACGGATGTGATATAGCTGAGAGTAGAACAGGTGAGATGCTATTATTTTACTTACATGTAATTTCGTACCATTATCTGGCATACTGACTCATACATTCCTGGCAGGATGATTAAAGACAAGTCAGTACTCTGTAAATATCAGAAGCAGCAATCTTCAGTATACTAGTTCTGGTTTTTTGTTTGTGTGTTGTTTGTTTGTTTGTTTTTCCCCAGCAATTCTCTGGACCCTATTACGTCCAGAGAATAAATTTTGACTTTCAAAGTTCACAAAGTCTTTCTTTCCTGATGAGCAAAAGTTTTGAACAAAGATTTGAAGTTCTCTAGAGGTTTAAAAGTTGTAAATTTTACAGCTTGCAAATTATTATTTTAAAATTATTTTCTAAATCCTACTAAAATATGGTTAAATTAGTATTTAGCCCCACTATCAAATGGTATAACCATCTACTAATGTGTTTAAATAAGGAAAACAAAGGCTCTTCCAGTTGAAGATATGACATTACTGACAACATATTTAACTTCATAACAGGATTCCTCATCCTCAGGTGTCTCAATCATTATTCAAATGACAGACTTTGGAAACACATTGGCTTTACACTGTCTTAAGAAACACTGAGAGATATCACAGCCCAACCATAACTGAACTTGTTTGAGTTCTGTTAAGATAAAGAGATGGAAAGAAAAAAGGACAAATGTGCACACTACAGAGAAATGCGTTAAAACAAAACAAAAGAACAAAGAATCCAGGCACTTCTAAAGAAACATTTCTCTTTCAAAGATATATGCCAATAGGAAAACTTGCTTGTTGGTTTCAGTAATTATTATTCAAGTAAGGAGTGGCAGTCATCTTTGTAAGAGTGTGGAGTATTAGTGACAGGCAGAAAGAAACTTTTTTTTTTCCTTACCCCTAGATTCTGCAGTTAAATGCCAGTCTTTTCAGCCAATTCATTGTACATTAATAATAATATGGAATCATAGAATAATTTTGGTTGGTAAGCTTCTATGGAAATCAAATAGTCCAACCTCCTTCATGCTCAGAGCAGGGGTAACATTAGACATTAGACTAGCCTGCTGAGGGCCTTGTGCAGTCAGGTTTTGAAGACCTCAAAGGTGGAGTGAGGTCCCACAGCCCTTGGGCAGCCTGCATCAGCATGCAACCGCTCCCGTGGAGAAAAATTCATCCCTTGTGTCCAACTGGAATATCTCCTGCTGCACCTTGCGACAGTTGCACTTTGTCCTTTTCTGATGCCTTTCTGAAAAATCCTGTCTCCTCCTTTGCGATGCCTATTAAGGTAAGGGAAGAGTGCAATTTGGTTCCTCCACAGCCTTCTCTTCCCCAAGTGGAACAAAGCCGGTTCCTTCAGTCTTTTATAGTATGTTCAACATGCTACTCACCTGACCTTTTATTTTAGTGGCTCTTCACTGGACTTTCTCTAGTTTTGTGACATATTTGTCTTACTATCCTGTTCTAGTATTCCAGGTGTGCCAGCCCACCTCCCTCAACCTGCTGGCTACACTTTTGCTGTTCAGAAGCAAAGCAGAAAGAGAAGGAATGTTCTAATTTGTTACAATGGAAAATATTTACCTGTTCTCTAGTCATCCAATGTTGACACTCTAGACTTAACAGTGTGAGTAGAAAAGAAGTGCCTGAAGGGACTAAGTTATAAATGTGCTTTCATTGTCAATGAATTAGAGCATTAACTAGGTTTTAACACAGTGGATATGATGCATTACTAGTAAAAGCTGAGCAAAAAGTCCAAAGGAAGAAAAAAAGTACAATTTTTTTATTGCTTGTTTTTCTAAGGATTGGAATTTTCTCAATGATACCTAATAATTTTATGCTATTTTAAACTTAAATTTATCAGAAATTTAAGAAGAAATAGACTATGGCAAGTACAAGTGCACATATTATGTGAAGTCAAATTGCATGAAGTGTGACAATGGCAAAACACTTTCTTTTGATGGATATTTACGGGTATTTTCTTGGATTAGAAGATACACAGTGCAGATGGCAAAACAAAAAAACAAACTTTCCTCTGCACTTTTTCTTGGTGAAATGCTGTAATTACATATGAGATTAATCAAATAAAACTCCAAGCCCACCTTGTTAAATAGGTGGTAAGTGGCTGAACAAAATTACAGTATTTTTACGGATGCTAGGCGTAGTTTTTATATATTTCCTTCCAAGTCAGAGTATAACTTCAAAAGGTGTTTCAAAACCAAAAAACCCTCTCCTCTATAAATGCACACTGAAAGCACTTTAAGCAGAAATCTGATTTGTAATACTTTAAAATTAAGGCAATAACTATTAAGTGGTATCCTTCAGACCAGTTTTCAGTTACAGTTCTCCCAGAATTTAAGACTGCAATCAAAAAGCTCCAGATCTACATTTTAGCAGCCTCAAAAAAATGAACCAATCAAACAAACATACAGAAACATATGAAAAGTGTATGTATCCCACAGTTTGCATAAAGAAAACAAGAGAAAGGATGTTGTTGAGTAATAACAAGGAAACCAGTAAGCTGAGTATTTAGGATGCAGTGTTTGGTCGCACAGTCCAACTTTGACTGAGGAGGCAACAGGCAGTGAACACTGGAGAGTTTTTTTCTCTAAACATATCTGTGAGTTACAAACAGGCTTTGTTTCCTTGCCCGGCCTTCTGTCTTCAAACCTTCTCCCCAGGTTCCAAAGTCTTACACTATGGAGAAGGGGCAAGGGCAGGGGAAACAAATGGACAATGGACTAGAAAGGTGTTTCATCACTTTTCACTCTGAACAATAAATAATCCTGGTGTCGATGCTGTCCCTGGGGCTTCTTTGGCTTCCAGCACCCATAAGGACAAAGGAGGCTATTAGGCTATTAAGAGGAGGCTATTAAAAGGAGACTATTAGACTATTAAAACAAACTATGCCCACAGCATCATCTTCTCATACTTTTAAGTTTCTGTCTGCTTTGTGGTTTGAATCAGGGCATTATTTCAATCTCTTTTTTAGCTTCACATCTTTGTAAAGAATTATTCCATGCCTTTAGATAACCAAGTCTTATCTGTCTCCAAGCAAATGGCCAAAATTTTCCAATAACCTTAGAGACTGCTCAGATGCATTGCTGAGAGACTGCTGACAGCTGAATTTGATACCTGATATACTGAACAGATATATCTGGACAGAGAAGAGAAGATACCATGTCCTACTGCTTGAAGGACAGAGGATTTCCACAGGGCTGACACTGGAGGAGTTTTCAAAATGAATTTAAGCCATTGCCCATGTAACTATTTTACTTAATAGAGCCCTTAAAAGTTAGGTTTTCAGCATCTGCTTATCTCTATGAAACGTCCCAACAAGAAAAGCTAAGCATTACTTCTGGTAGTTAAGGTGTCTGACAAAACCTGATAGGCTGTATTGGTGTTGTCTACAGTTGACAAAAGGCAAGCTTTTACAGAAAGAAATTAACTTTGAGAGACTGGGGAAGGAAGAACTGGAGGGGAAACTGGAGAAAAAGTGGAAGGTTTTGAGGTAAGATTTATTGATGGTTTTGGTTGTCAATCGGTGCTAGTCCTGACACCTGGACTTTCCTCTTTCTATCCAAGAGTGATACCCATCACTGCTCTGAGCATGTAGACCAAGCAATGGGGAGATTTCAGTATCAGAACTGCAGTTGTGAGCACAATTTCTGGAGAGTGGACTCAGCAGAACAGCCCAAGCCTGGGAAATAAGGATCTGGTGATACATCCAAAAGCCTTAAGAAACTGAAGGAGAAAAAAACACCATGAGAATAAAGATTTGTCAGCATCTTACATGTATTGCCAGGCCAAGAAAATTTCCAGTCTCAAATACTTAACTTCCCATGTGAGTTGTCACTTAACAGTACAAGGAGAGAGGAAGTTTTCAGTCATAGTTTATTTAGGTTTATTGTCAAACCTAAGAGTTTGAAAGTTGGTAGATATAATAACCATTTTCCAAGCTACTGACATTAGCAGTGCTGAAAATCCTTGATTTCTCTGGATGAAAAATACCAAGGTACAGCTTCTGCAATACCTTCAAAGAGGGTGGGGAAAAGTTATCAGAGAAAACTGAACTGGTATTTCTTCATGCAGAGGTTATGTCACAGAATGACTGACAAGAGTCGGCTGGCCAATGGTCATTCAACCCTCCTGTGGATCATCCATTCAATAGGACAGTAGGCACATTGAAGCAACCCAGGAACCTCCCCAGGAACAAGCCATCCACCTACTCGTCGAGCTTCCCACTACCGCTAGAGTGTTGTTATTTGTATTGTTATTGGTTGGAAATGTGACTCCGTACACAGCTCTTCCTTGCAAAATTCACGCTTCTCTTTCATTGAACTATTTCTTAGGTCTGCTAAACAAAGAGCAAGTGGCAAACATTTTGGTATCGAAGGGCAAGAAATACAAAAGACAAGCTAGTCATGCCAAAGGTCCATCTAGTGCAGTATTCTGTTTCATACAATGGTCCCAAATAAATATCAAGAATGAGTAACAAAAAGGAGAGAAGATATGATATTATCCCCTGTTCATTTTCAGCCTACAATTATTTTAAGTCAGATGTCCTTCCACTGGTTTAAACACCACCATACCTTTCTTCACTTATAAATAGAAAGTAATATAGAGAGGGATCTGTACAAGCGATGCAGAGCCCTCTAGAAACCGAAGTTCTTGCAATGTTTATTGATTTAGAATTGCAAAATTGGTGCCAAAATGTTGGCATGTTAAAATAGTCTCAGAGAAAAACTTCCTATGTAATTGTAAACTGTAATCTGTGATGATGTCCTTAAAAACTGAGTTTGTCACACATGGTTTCTAGATAGATATACAGATTATATATGCCTCACGTATTAAACATCAGATGATCCAAATTTGGCAATGATTGTGTGCCTGATGTCATTGTTATAAGATGTTTTTATAGTTGTTCTCTGTCAACAAAGTACTAAATAAAATTTCTCAAAATTAATTTTGACATTGTTGTAGGATGTTTGTACTTTATGCATTTTATGCACGTATCAGATGCTTATGCATATACGGATAGACCATGTATGCGTACACCTCTCTAGAAGATATCAGTTTTCCAGAAGAGTATTAATTTTTAAGACACCTTGTAGAGCTAATTATCAACATTACCCCTCCTGACTCATTACAGAATAGATTGGTTTCTCATTCCATAAGTTTATTTACATCTATTCTCTTAATATTTTCACCTTATAGCCTACTGTTGTCAACAAATTCCAATGTTTATTGAGATAACTTATTAACTAACAGCATGCAGCAAAGCTACTGCCTGGATCACCGTAAAAAATGTCTAGCATCTTCCAGACTTATTATGTGAGGAAAGCAAATCTGTTTTTGATATGTTAACAAACTTAGGAAGTTCTTTATAAACCACAACTTTCTCTACAAAAAGTCTGTTTTCTGATATGACAGTTTTGCCTTACAAGTCACTACATGTAAATCTTCAACAACAAAAATTAAAAAGTCCATTCGGTGAAGACCTCAGGAGCACTTCAACCTAACGTGAAAACATGATAGGAGAGATAGAGTAACCTATTAATGTATCTTAGATTTCAGTGGCAGAAATTCTGAAAGAAATATGAAGTTAGACACAGTAGCTTTAAAACAACTTTACCAACGTATTGCAACTGTTCTGTATCAAGAATAAAAGTTGTATGTTCTAGATCAATCTTAAGTCAAGCAATTAAAGAATTTATTTCGATTTAAAGTTTTAGCCAAGTTTTTTATGTATGACTGTGCAATACATAATGTTTAGATGTCACGTTCATTAGATGTCACTTTGAATAAGGATGAATTCTAAATTTGCTACCTGGCCTTAAATATAGTACTAAATACTAAATATAGTATCTGTGCTCTTAAAAAATAAATTTCCCATCCTAAAGGACAGAAAGACACTGCCCTAAAGTAGGATCTAATATATTGTATGCTGCCTCACTGGCGTAAAAGGCTTTCGTATGCAAATTCAGTGAAGAGGCAACATTACTATATAAAAAAATTTCCCCATGTCTTTGATAGCAAACAAAAAAATCCTTTCCCCATAATTTTATGTGAGATGCTCTGCTAAAAATATGCATACAGGGATTTGCAGTGACTTGCAGTAGACAAGATAAGAATACAACATTGAAAATTGATATAAAAATTTCATCATTTCAGCACTTTAGTAGCCATTTAATATATCACATCTTTTGACTGTATACCTTGAGTGGCAATAGAAGATTGCAAAGACACCTCTGTGGCTCAAGACCAAATTTAGCTACTTTCACCCTTTTAAAATGTTATTTCAAACAAATGTAATTTCCTTATTGCTTATGTATATTATAATATGATTTATTTCCTGAAGTACTAATTTGCCCTTTTTATTTTTTTTTTTTTTGAGCAGCAGCAGTGTAGGTCCGCTGCTTGAAGTATTATACTTGGCAAATTCTTTGTTTTCGTAACAGGAAACTCAAGAAATTTGAAGTGAAATTTTCCTCATCTTTCAGGCTGGCAACTGTTCCCATATTTTCCATTTAGCCTAAATTAATAGAATTCGCTAGAGTAACAAGTTAAATTGTTACAGCCTATTTCAGACAGCGTCATGATATTTAAAAATATTTTTGTTTGGCCAAATTACAAATGTTAGTCACAACAATTCATCAGTTACTGATTGCAAAGCTTGATTACAAAAGGACCAACACTTAAAAATTATCAACACCTGCTTCATTGTTACTGAGTAAACAGTTCTTAATGACTGCTTAGTTTCTACTCATGTGAGTAGTTCTCCATGACTGCTGAGTAAACAACAATTACTCACATAAGAACATATAAGCCTAGGTACAAAAGTTTGGAGGTTGAGATTCCAGCTGTCACCATGGGACATTATTTCCCAGAGTATAAGGGAATATCCATCAAGAAAGTTAAGTTGAAATAAATTCCCAATGTGAATTTAAAGTGCATTAGTTAAAGAATATTGAACTGTAATGCAAATGGGGACACATGTTATTAAGAAAATGCATTTTGGTATCTTCACTTGATATTCTTCTGCTTCTCTTAGATTTACACTACATAATGTACATCTACCAGTACTGGAAACCGTCATTTGGAAAACATCTGGAAAATGTCTTGATAATGCAGTATTTTAATAAAGGGAATACTTCAAAACTTATCAGACGGAAAATCTTTAGTTTAAAAGCAGTACATTGTACATGCATCAGGGTGTTACTATGTCAGTGCAAGGACTCCTGAGTACCTCATCACCAGGGCTTCTCTTTCAGCAGAAGTAACGGTCCCATTTCAAGTAAGATTTTCTACAGTACAGTTAAACTATATTTGACCCATATTAGATTTTTTTTTTTTTACTATAGTCTCATTGAAACTTGATAAACATGTAAGTACTAAGAGCCTTTTAGTCCTAAGCATTTATAGAGTAGAGCCACATTTAAAACTAATTATATATTCATTCTAATGCTGCTACCAGACTGCCTTTCTATTCCTGTTCTCTTTTGCCTTTTTATATTCCCACTTCATTTTTTTCTATAATATTAAAAAAGGATTATGTAATATGATGTTCTGGTGAATGCAGGACCTTTTCTACTCCCTAATAAATATTCAAAAATATTTTGCATACATCCTGTGAACAAGGCTTGTGAAATCATAATGGGATGACTTATGAACATTCATCTTTCCTATACTGAAGTATGATCTAGTCAACTGCAAGGTATAGCAAATCATCCCGACACATTTATATTAATGCATATTTAAATGAGAATAAGAAAGAAATAGTCAAATTTATGTTAAAGACTTCTAAAGGCTTAACAGCATCTTACTAAGTATATATGTCAGCTTAATCTAATCCTCCTACTTCTAACACGTTCTGTGGTCTCAGCACGGTGCCCATAAAGCTCCCATATGTTATGAGGGATTGCCTCTGAGCTGTTCACCATCAGTACTACACTTTGTTCAATAAAACTTTACCTCCAGCCTTAGGATGACAGAAAGCTATGTGTCTCAAATTTGCATTACAAACCTTTAGCTTCTTTTGACATCAGTAACATCGGCTGTAATAATTTCCAATAACCTGTTACAACATGCAGAGTATACATATTCCTGATTCTCATCTTACTGTGTCAGGTACAAACAGATTTCTCTAATTTATTTGGACAGTTTTAAATAAATGACAATTTCTTTGCACCAAAAAACACGCATCTAATCAGAGGCTCATTTGAGAAGATCTGTAGCAGTATTTCCTCCTTTCCGTCCAACGATTTTAAGTTCTAATCAGAAGAAAAGTACCTTTACTTCTTTTCCATGCTTTTGCTAGAGGAGACAATACATTGCAATTCAAGATCTCACAAGAATAATTGATGACTATTTGCTAATCTTATGACGTGATGGAAGTCCACCTGAAATCCACTAAGACTGGAACAGTTATCTCCTCAACCACCTCCCTTGACTTCTGAGACCTGATAATTTCTGTCTTTTCCACTATAGATACATCTGTCATTAAAAATATCTGAATAACAGTGTCTAGTATCCCCTGCTATGTTATTGATATCATCTTTCCTCAGCAGACAATGCATCTGATGGTAGCTGAAGACTCCAAAAGGACAGACCTACTTGTGGGATTAACAATGTCTAACACATGTTGGAGATCAAACATGTCGCTAACGGATCATCATATAGATGGTTAGCAATCAGCACTACCTGAGCTGAATTACTAAGTGGAAACTGAAAAACTGCTTTCTCAATATCATTTGTGTTCTGGCAGCCACATCAAGGGAACAATATTTTTTAAAAGTCTGTGTGTTAGGCCTGCAGATTTTCAGGTCAAGACCAGTACATTTCTGCTTTATCCTGTGTCTTAGTAAAATGCTATGCTGTGTTTGAAAGGCAGTTTTAACAACTATCTGATCAGCTGCATAAGTAAATTATGATACCCACTCCGACAAAATCTGTAACAGAAAGCAAACTTCAGAGGTAGTAGAAATCACCACAGAGACATACAAATACTCAAAATATCTCAAGGCAAGTCTACAGAGACAGGTAGGAGCAAGTTTTGGCCATGCTCAGAGGTAAAAACACACAAACCAGTGTTATTTCAGAAGTCAGTACTGTTCCCTCTTGTGACTTGCTACATTCAGATTCATGCATTCTGTAAGCAGAACAAGCTTATTTGAACTCGCCTAAAATATATTATATGTATGTTTCAGATTCTATTCCGGTAATGAATAAAGCTTTTGGGCAATGTAAAACATGCTTTTTTTGCTCCCTTGGTGCTGAATCCAGATTTAGAAAGAAGGTTGACAAGTTAATGGCCTGTTGTAGATGAAACATGAGGACCACCTCAACACTCAAGAGGAAAACAGGAATACCCTAAGAGAAACTAGAAGAAAGAAGCTGTGGTCATCAGAATGTAACAATCTCTAACATCTTGGGCTAGTGTTATAGGTGGGTTAAAATATCATGGGATTCCAAAGAAAGACTTGATCATAGTTCTGGTATAATATATTACATCTGTGAAGTTATTTTAAAATTCTTCATCAATGAATTAGTGCTACTTGTAAATTTAATGTATGCTATATATTATACAGATTTGCAAGAATGTATTTCTTACCAGTGCGGATAATGATAAAATTGCTATAATGACAGGAATTATTATGACAGTGCAGAGATCTGAACACAACCAGAATGAATATATGACAACCACAACAAATCTTTCTATGTCTATGCCACTGGTAGTACAACATTAATGGAACTGAACCAAATTTTCATGTTTGCAATTCATACATTATGTTGAGCAATATATTTAATAAAGCAAATGAAATTTATTTGGAAGTAATTATTCTATGGCCTGAGAAATATCAAAAAGACAGCAGGCAAAATGGTAATGTTAATCCCATGCCAGGAACATGTTTTATCAGGTTTCCTTTTTGCTCTTAAACGACATGTAGTAAAAACAACAACATTCTGTCAGACTATATGTTCATTCCTTGCTTTCTGGATTAAATATGCTTATTCTATGCCACATTTTTATAGCTTTCAATTCGTGTACTTTAAATCTATTAAACAATGTCAAGTTGAATTTTCCTCAAAAAATGCTGCAGGTTAAGAAAAAAAATAGGACAGTAGAATATTTGAGGGCTAACATTTATGTCAGCTAATTAATATGGATCAGTTGTGGTCTGCAAGGATTTTTAAAGTGCAGGCATGTTTGAGATAAATATAGACTAAGGATCTGATTTTATTCCTTCTCAAATTGATAACAAAGCTTTTAAGTATGGTCTACCAGTTTCATAGGCTGGACAGATAAAATACGCTTTTGTGCTCTTGCACAGTGTTAGTTGTCCCAAACTGAGCATAACCCAAAATACAGATGTACAACATAATAAACAAATAATAGTTGCAACATTATATTTACTATTCTGTGTTCTCTTTACTTGGTAAGGGAATGTGATTTTGAAAAAAAAAAATCACATTGGGAAAAAACAGTAAGTATGTTTAGTTAGCAAGTTCTATTTTAATCATAGAATCACAGAATTGTTTAGGTTGGAAAAGATCTTTAATATCACCGAGTCCAACCATTAACCTAGCACTGTCAAGTCCACCTCTAAACCACATCCCTAAGCACCACTTCTACACATCTTTTAAACACCTCCGGGGATGGTGACTCAACCACTTCCCTGGGCAGCCTGTCCCAATGCCTGACAACCTTTTCCATGAAGAAAATTTTCCTAATAGGCAATCTAAACCTCCCCTGTTACAACTTGAGGCTGTTTCCTTTTGTCCTGTCGCTTGCTACTTGGGAGAAGAGACCAACACCCTCCATGCTACAACCTCCTTTCAGGTAGTTGTAGACAGCGAGAAGGTCCCCCCTCAGCCTCCTTTTCTCCAGACTCAACAAACCCAGATCTCTCAGCCGGTCCTCATCAGACTTTTGCTCCAGACACTTCAACAGCTTTGTTGCCCTTCTCTGAGCTTGTTCCAGCGCCTCAGTGTCTTTCTTGTAGTGACGGGCCCAAAACTGAGCACAGGATTAGAGGTAAGGCCTCATCAATGCCGAGTATAGGGCAACGACCACTGCTGGCCACACAATTTCTGATACAAGCCAGGATGTTGTTGGCCTTCTTGGCCACCTATCCTTAAAAGTCACTTCTAAAATGTCTTCTTCCAATGATGCTTTATGCTGAAGTAAACAGAAATTACCTTAAGCTGAGTATTAACACGTCATCATAAGTCTTACCTGTTTGCAGTGTTTCAGCATCAAAGACATCCTTCTTGAAGAAAACTCTAAAAGACAAAGGACTTGCACTGCAGTCTTCTGAAAGTTTCTCAACAGCTTGTCTAAACACAGCAACTAAGTCTTGAAGAGGTTGATCTAAATCAAGCTGCGAAGCGGATGGTGAAATCAAACTCAGACGTACAGAAACTGATGCACAAGATGCAGAACTAGACTCCACAGATTCACACTCAATTTGGAAGCCCTCTGACAACATCTTCATTGCAAAATGTTTTCTTTTGAGTGGATCATCAACTACTGCAACAACATGCCATTCAATGGCAGCATCTCTGGGTAGGTGAGATATTACAACCACAGCAAGCAACCCACACACCGCAGTTACATGATGATACGTCTCTGAATCTTCAACCTAAAAGATAAACAAAACATTGCATGTATTACAGAACTGTTGGAAATTAACGTTGCTCATATTCAGCTGATATATTAAAAAAGTATGTCCAATACAGTTATTTTGTGGAGACTGTTTTTCCCCTAAACTTTCCTTCTTATTGAAGTCAACTTGAGCAATTGTGGATTTGTCTGACAGTTAATATCTGCTCATTTTTGCAATCTCATACTACTACTATGCCTGTACCATTTAAAAAAAAATGCTGATCATAATATATTTTGCAGTCACTTTGCAATTAAAAATGTTTTTGCACACAGTAATTTTTTTCCATACCAATGGTCTTTGAAGAATAGAAATGGTTGGAACTACAGAAACAAGTTAGTAGAGCTTGTAAGATTTATTTTAAAAGTCAGGAGATACAGTTCAGATACAGCAATGATACAGTTTGGATAGTTCTGAATAGCAGAATGATCTTGAACAAACCCTCTTAGAAGATAAAAAGTGTTTTCTTAATAGCAGAGCTCATTTAGAAATTGTTTTCACATCAACCAGCATATTTAATCAGCTAAGTTTGTAAGCTAACTGAGTAACTGAGTTCCTTTTCTTCTGATGGTATTAAAGAAGTGGGACAAGCTCTGTGCTTACTTCTTTGTAAAAATTTTAGTAGAAATTGCACTGTAGCCTGTTAACAGGTGTAAGAATGGAATATAGTGTTTCAAAATACTGAAACACTCTTCTGTGAGACAGAGGAAGACATTGTGAATTTGTAGCCATTTCAACCCAAACTAATTGTACCCATGTCCATTAAATAGCATTGCCTTTGAATCTTAACAAACCTAGAAGAGATCATAAAAGAATTATCTTGTTCTTGTATTGTTGCTATGTATTAAATCCCTTTTCACCTGAATGCAAACAGAAACAGCCTTAGAGTTTTAAACTAGGAAAAATACGTTGTGCTGGGTTGACTCCATCCAGCAGCTAAGCACCACACAGCTGCTAGGTTAGCCCTCCCCTCCCCACATAGCACAGGGGAGAAAACTTGTGGATCAAGATAAAGATGGTTTAAAAGTGAAGAAAAAAGGAAAAAGAAAGGAGAAAAACCAAACGAGCGATGCAAAGGCATCCACACCTCCCTAGCTACACCGTGAGCAATGGCTATCCTCCCAAAGACCCCTCTTCTTACTTCTTATCGCTGAATATGATGTTATACAGAATGGAATATTCCTTTGGTCAGTTGGGGTCAGCTGTTCCAGCTGTGTCCCGTCCCAGCTTCTTGTGCACCCCTGGCCTACTCACTGGCAGGGAAGTGTGACAAACAGAAAAGGCCTTGACATTGTGTAAGCAGTGCTCAGCAATAAATAAAAACCTTTGTGCACTATTAACACTCTTTTGGTCACAAATCCAAACCACAGCACTATACAGATTGCCATGAAGAAAGTCAACTCCATTCCAGCCAAAACCAGGACCACATTTAGGTCTGATGTTACATTACATTGAAATGCATATACTCATACTCCTATTATGTATACGCAAAGGTCTATCTATGAAAAGCAACTCCATTTTATGATATACATGCCCTCAAAAAGTGTGTCTTCTGAACACATCTTTTTTTTTTTTCTTTGAACAACTATTCAAATAGTTGAAATGCTTATTTTGGCCAGTAGATTATTTTTTTCTTACTTTTTCCAATATTTTTATGGAAAGACAATATATTAAGAATTTTTAATACTAGTCACTTACACCACCTTCTTTGTGTACACATATAATAGCTTTTTTATGTATCAATTTGCTTACACCACAGTATATACTGGTAATATTGTCTATTGCCTGACCTCTGAAAGGAAAAATAATAACAAGGCAAACCTGTCGTTTTGCCTGAAGTCAATAATGCCGTATAACTCACGGTACCTTCAATTCACAAGCTCAATTTTCTTCCACTCACTCTCAACTTTGAGAGGAAGAAATAATGACAGGTTACAGGCACTTTATTTCAAAATTCACTCACAAAGTTATTGACAAGCATTTTGCACAGAATATCTTTGATGTCTGACCCTCGTGAGCTGTTTACATGAAAAATGCACTTCTATATTAACGATAGTGGAGTCTAATTCTACAGCAAACATGTAGCAATTGCTTTAGCATTTCTGGTTTTGATATGGGAACAAAAATAGGGATAATTTATCTCAAATTGCAGTCACTTCAGTCATAATAAAATCTCACTGAGTACTGTTTGCTTTCAGTACTTTCATTAGCCTAGCCGGGGCTGTTATTAAGGTACCAACACATAAATGTTACATTAGCACTTGACAGGAGAAGCATAGTATTCTCCTCTAGGAGATGAATTCTAACCTTGTCAATATAATTCTGCTCTGAGTGCTGTAAAACAGTTTGAAAAGATGAAATACTGGAGCTTTGCACTGAGAAGAAAAAAAAGTCATGCTCATTCAGGCTTAAAGGCCACTTTGCTGGCCCAAGGTGCTGAGGAAAAAGTCCAAAGAAGCTCTCTCAGGTCACATCAAGCACTAAGACAAACTTTTCTACTTCCCTGTACTTGTCTTAGATTGTTAAATCAATTACTCACTATTTCTGCTTGCCTTCAGCTGCCATTTAGAATATGAAGAACTACATGAAAATTAAGGCCAGGAGAAAGTACATCTCCTAATTTAACAAATGAGAATCATTCTGTGTGAAAGACTATTCATAGTGCACCTGTACAGTACCATAGCACGGATAACCTTTAACTTCAGCGTTTGCACAAAGCACAAGTGATGGAGCTACTGAGGACTAACAGTCTTTCATCAGCTGCTACAGAATCTTTCAGAAATAGTTCTAACAATGACCTCTCCTGACTTATTTTAAAGAAATCACTGAGATTTGTGTTGTACACAGATGCTGCATTTATGACATACCATTCACAAATTTACAACTGTCTTAAACAGCTGAATCTCTTTATGACAGCCTGTCTAGTAAATGAGGATGAATATATAAGGTCTGCTAAGAAATTCTATTCATATGATGCTGGAAGAATATAAGTAAGTCTTAAGACTCAGAATCACAGAATCACAGAATCGACTGGGTTGGAAAAGACCTCAGAGATCATCGAGTCCAACCCTTGGTCCAACTCTAGTCTGTTTACTAGATCATGGCACTAAGTGCCATGTCCAACCTCACTTTAAAAACCTCCAGGGATGGCGAGTCCACCACCTCCCTGGGCAGGCCGTTCCAATGCCTGACCACTCTCTCTGTAAAGAATTTCTTCCTAATATCCAGCCTAAATCTCCCCTGGCAGAGTTTAAGCCCATGCCCCCTTGTCCTATTGCTGACTGCCTGGGAGAAGAGACCAATCCCCACCTGGCTATAACTTCCCTTCAGGTAGTTATAGAGAGTGATGAGGTGACCTCTAAGCCTCCTCTTCTCTAGACTCCAGACTGAAAAGGAAGAGGAATTATTTTATTACTAGGTTGCTTTTTCCAATAGATTCTGCGCTCTCATCAATGAGATTTAGCACTTCTGATGGACGGCTGTGGTACTATGAAGAAAATTAGGTTTTTAGGGTGCTTGCCCAAGAATACCATTGTAGACTGTTCTACAAAGGAGCACAGGTTTTGGCCTCGTCCTTCCTCTACACCTTCATTTTTGGAAAAAAAAAAATAGGGCAGAAGAGGATACAATTTCACTTGTAATTCTTGAAAAAGAAGTGTCAAATAATTCTTGGGAACCTCTAAACTTCTTACTATTGACAGACAAGAAAATTGCTGGGGAAAACAGTATTGAAAACAGTGATTCCTTGAAGTATGTATGATCTGAATTTTCCAAATATTTAAAATTTTCATTAGGCTGTAGGTGTAGTTGTCATCTAAACATTTATTTTCTAGCTATCACTGTTCAAATGATTTTCAATTCATGGGGCAGAGTCTGCCTATTGAAGATTTGCATTTCCACTTGTTTGCTTTTCTACAGGATTTAATCCTTTCTAAGAACAAAATCTGCAAAGTAGCTTTGCACCAGGAGAAGTTCAAATGTCATAGGGGAAAATTAGCAGATTGTAAAGATTCATTGTCTGACTGCTGAGATAATATGGAGACAGATGCTAATTCTGTGCTACACTTTTACATAATATGATTTAAAGAGGGCTGGAGAAGGAAGCCAGGTAACATCCTTTCACTGTGGGGGAGACAGCCTCTGAAAATAAATGACTCTCTGACAATGTCTTCTTTCAGGAATGGATGCAAACTGGATCATCTCAGGGACCACAGTATGACAGGATTCTGATTCTGTCATGCTATGAAATGGTAGATCTCAAAACTTTGGACAAAGATTTGATATGACAAATGATTTAACTCTAGCTGAATCTCACGTTAGACTGTGCTCAAAACATGATTCATAATATCCTCCCCCTTCCAAAAGGATCATCTGCTACTCAGTTTATCAAAGCTGGGAATGAATGGAGTTCTAGAAAGTTTGGAAAAGGAAGCCAAAAAGCATTTTTTTTCTAAATACATCTATATCATTCTCTATCCAGAGAACTATGAACACGCTCGTTTTTTAACACCTTGGTCTGAGAAAAATAAAACTAAAGAAAGGGCTTTTCCCATTGTGAAGATAATACTGATATTCTTCTGGTAATAGAATACACACTTGGGAAAAACAGAAGGTATGGAATAGATTTTAGGAGGACTAAGGATGCGACTGTTATTTACTGGACATTCTATAATACCAAAGTAGGTTGATGCCATATTACTGTAAACACTGAGAAGAGTGCCATGCTAAGCTAAGTAACATCTTGGAAACTCTTCATAGATTGGCTAATAAAGAATCACAGCAGCTGACAGCAGTCAAGAAAGCAAGTAAACCATTATGAATTCCTAGGAAAGGAACAGAAAACAAAATGGGTAACATTATGCCACTATAGAATTACACAGTTTATCCACACCTTGGAAAAGATCTAGAACTCTGGATCTCACAGCTGAAAAAGGACATGTTAGACCCAGAATATGTTCAGAGGAAGACAACAAGGATAATCTGGAGGGTCTGACTGGAAATGTTCTCCAGCCTTCTTAAGGAGAATATGATAGAGATTTAAAAAATTGTACATGACATAAGAAGAGTGGATAGGAACAAGAATTGATTTTGCATGCATGTCTTTCTGTACAAAAACTACAGATCATCAAATGGCATTAGTAAGAGCATGGCTTCAAAAAGAACAATGGTGGGTGACACCTGCAATTCCCTTATGGAGAATGCTGCGGTTGCAAGAAATTTACAGGGATTCAAGGGAAGCCTGAACAAGTACTCAGAACACAGATTCAGAGGGGATTTTAAGAGGGACATATTAAAATTCTTAGTTAATTCTTAATTTATACAATAGTTAATAATTTATATAAAAATTAATTATTCATCTAACTATTGAAACTAATTTAATTAAAAATGAATTAAAATAGTTTGAGGTTGGGAGAATATTAGGGTGAATATACGCTTTTCCTGTCTCTCCTATTCACATCTGCTTAGAGCTACTGTTTAGAGTTGGAATACTATGTGGATCCTACACAATTATGGCTATTCTTATGTTCTTACATCAGAATTTATGCTTATGCTGATACTAGTGGTGTGTTTGGTGAAGAAAAATGACTGAGTTTTCTTGACTGGACTGGTTGAATTTTCACAACTAGCTGCTTCCAACAACTATTCCTTTCCAATATTTCTGATATTCTTAGGAGTTGTATGTCCATCTGCGATATTCTAGACTGATTTTATAGATGAATGGTGTACATGGAGTCAAGCAGAAGCATGCAGATAACAGCTTGCCCCTTTCTTTGGGCTGCATCAAAAGGAGTGCGGCCAGCAGGTGGAGGGAGGTGATTCTGCCCCTCTGCTCTGCTCTGCTCTGGTAAGACCTCACCTGGAGACCTGCATCCAGCTCTGGAGCCCTCAGCACAGGGAAGACAGACATGGACCTGTTGGAGAGGGGCCAGAGGAGGCCACCAAGATGACCAGAGAGCTGGAACACCTCTGCTATGAGGACAGGCTGAGAGAGTTGGGGTTGTTCAGCCTGGAGAAGGCTCCAGGGCAACCTTATTGTGGTGTTTCAGTACTTAAAAGGAGCCCATTAAGAAAGATGGAGATAGACTTTTTAGAGGAGTGTACTATGACAGCACAAGGGGTAATGGTTTTAAACTGGAAGAGGGGAGATTTAGGTTACGCATGAGGAAGAAATATTTTACAATAAGGGTGGTAAAACACTGCACACGTTGCCCAGAGAGTGGTAGATGCCCCATCCCTGAAGACATTCAAGGCCAGGCTGGACGGGGCTCTGAGCAACCTGATCTTGTTGAAGATGTCCTTGCTCATTGCAGGAGGTCGGTTGGACTAGATGAGCTTTCAAGGTCCCTTCCAACCCAAACTATTCTATGATCCTATTCTATTATTCTATAAAAACAACAAGAACAACAACAACAAAAAACATAAAACTTCCTCTTCTCCTTTTTGCCAAAGCAGAATGACAGAGAGCTGGAATCCTACTTTTAGGGGGCACAAATATTTTCAGTCTTTGCTTATACTGATAGAGACAGCACAGACTACCAAAACACAACAGACAGTCCCAGGCAGTGCCAAGCAGGAGGTTTGTCTGCTTTAGCACCTGCCACAGGAATGGGGATCCTGAGCCCAGACAGTCGCTGCATTGTAACCCCTCTAACAAGGATCTGCAATGGATGTTTAATTCAAATCTGCAAGAGTATAAGGATGATTGGGTGGAAATAGAAGGGGTCGAAAAGCTTGGCTGCAAACTTACTGAAGGCCACAGTAATACAGTTATCAAACGACATCCAATTCAAATAAGGTATCTAATAATGAGAAATGAGAATGGGAGCTCTTCCTTTACTTTATATTCATGCATAGGCTGGAGTTGAAAAGGTAGCTTGGTAGAAACATTCCTTAACTAACACTTCTATGAACATGTTTAATGCAGACAGCCCTTTCAGATCGCAAGAAGGAAGGTTAACATCAGAGGTTGTCAATTGGTTTTTAAATGTCTAATTAACCCGTATCTTCACATTAAACAGTTACCTAAACTGTGTACATAATGCTTCCCTGAGCTTAGCTGAGATCCAAGATGTTTTCACATTGGTTCATAGTACGACCAAGCCCTTGCATTTTATGTGCCTCAGGTCTTAGTACATATTCACTCAGTTTTCATTGCGCACATTCAGGAGAGCTTTGGAATACTCTCACACTGATGAATGCCTGGCACATTCTCAGTGCCACTACAAACCAACCCAGAACTCAACGTAATAAGCATAGTTAAATGAAAAATGCTGGGCTCTAAGGGTTGTAAACTAATTTACGCATAGTGTTGTTTTAAAAGTGCTGACCTTAAAAAAGAATTTCTCTAACTAGTAATGTATTTTTTCATTAAAGAAAAATATCAAAGGCAAATATGGGAATAATGACTGTAGGGCAAATGTATACTCAATCCATTGTAAAAGCATTTAACTATTTTACTTAATTTAATTGAAAAAGGTACACAATTCAGCTATCCATATTTATTATACAAATTTGTTTATTTTGACTATCCTCCATTTTTTCCAAATAAGAAATATTATTTTTGTTGTGTAAGGACTAAGGTCTCAGAGCTTAGTCCTCACAGCTGATTATGGAATCAGGCCATAAGAGACAGAGATGAATGCATAATTGCTATCTCTACAAAGAACTGACTTGGAGAACAAAAAGAAAGATACTGTGATGTTACTTTTAGAAGCTGAGTTTATGAAAACGTTCTATGGTATGCATTATTACACCATTATAGTGGCAAGATTAATGTGCCTTTAAATAATACATTTAAAATTTCTTTTACACTGCCTGCATTAAACAGAGTGCATCAAACTCCTGAGATCCAGTTTAAGCTTTGCTAGAGTCTCTCACAACAATAGGTTTATGACTTTAAAAAGTAAAGATTCCACTAGGAAAACTGCATAAGAATAATAATGTCAGTTCCTGAAGAAAGTAGGATAGAAGCAAGCCTTTTCAAATCCTAGTTTGTCTAATAAATAGGCCACATGCATTCCTGTTATAACACGCCTGAATTCAAAGAATGAATACCACAGTGTTTTTATAACAATAAAATTGTTAACAATATTCTTTTTACAAAGCTTACAAAAATAAGAAAGCCTGACATTTAGTATCCCTTCATGTAATAAAACAGATCATTTGTGGCATGCCAAAAATACATAAGCACTAGACTGGCAGACTAACAACGAGGTCTTATAAACCTGAATATTTACCATGGAATAAATACTGCTAATATTTAAAAAAACTACAAAACAAACAAAATCAACAAGTCCTTCAGAAATTTAGTCCTCTCTGCTCCACAACGTGTCGGACAAAGCTGACAGTACTTCAATTACCACTGTGTCATGTAGAAACTATTTTGTACAATGCCAACAAGAAAACAGAACCTGTTCTTACTTGGTGTTATTGAACCAAGTAAATTCTACAGAAAACAAGGTGGTTTGTTACTTTTTGTGTCAGCATCTGATATCACATTTTGCAGAATAATTTATTTTTTTTGTGCAGTCTTTACCTTTAAAAAAAACAGAAACATGAAAAAGGGAAAATAGAGGGAAACGAATATGGGTACAGAAATTTAGAGGCAGTACTATTTCTAAGGGTACTTTTAATCAATTCTTGTAATTTGAATGGATTTCAAATTAATGTAATCTCTTAATATAACAATTCCAATTCCACATGCTGGCATTTGGGAAAAAATACAAATTAAGTTTTCTTCATAATAATTGTGAAAAATTCTGCATGCAGCTATGGCAGTGATGCAAAATTAATTATTAACCATTAAATGGTCAGCAATTAACATGCCAAGCACAATAGGTTAGCTTTTCCAGAAAGGCATTCTGCAGGTGAAGTAAATGAGGAAATCTGAAATCTATACAATACATTGCTGGCTATTATTAGGACTTGTCAAGGTGATAGGCTAAAATTTTATGGTAGTCAACCAAGTATGTCAGAAGATACTACCACAAAAATTAACCGAAATCATTCTTAGGGCCCAAATCCCACGAGAAATCTAGCATAAATTTGATTTTATAAGTTGAGATAGCTTTTTGGTGCATAAAGGATATGTTTAAATCTTTGTAGAATCAAAACTTTCATGATAAATGTCTCTGAATAGTACTACTGTAAGTATATGTAAGCATTATATAAAAAGATAAGCAAATACGTAAACTCATGAAAAAGAGTTCATAACTAATCAGATCAATACCTATATATGGTCTATAGCTTATATAACTCAAACAGAATAATTTAGCATCTTGCTATTCTATCTTTTACCATGATCGTCAACAGAGGCCAAGAAGTGGTATAAATTTTTGTCATTTTTCTGTGACAGACAAAAGGGCTCAGTTGAAATTAAAGATATAGCCTTACAAGCTTTCTTTTGATTATGGTTATACATAAGGTTATAATTTGCTTGTTAATTTATTTTCTGTTTTCTATTGTTGGGTGTCTGTGTTTTTATCGTTTAATTTTGGAAACTGAGAAGCTCTGTGACATGATCAAAATAAGAGCAATTAGTATCACATTTCCATGAAGATGTAGTCAGCTTTGAAGGAGTCTCTAGAACAAACAAACAATCGAAAGCCTGAAGGCTGTATACAAAGTCTCTAAGAACTAGGCTAACACCTCTGCTTTCGGGACTTAGCAACCTGGAAGTTTTCTTGAAAAGTAAGCTCAAATAATTACTTGTTAGAATACATTGGGGAAAAAAAAAAAAAGAAAAAGAAAAAATAGAAAATGCAAACTGGCCTACACAGACTTCTGCACTCACAGTAATGGAGAAGATTCTCTTTTTTTAAAACTGAGACTTCTATTACTGCTTGATTTAGCAGGTAAGGATCACAATCTTGTTCTAGTCCATTATCTAAAAGCATAGTCTCAATAGCCCCATGGACTTAAGAGTTTTTCATCTACCCACAGAATTTCATACATTTCAATATCTCTTCAAAATACATTTTGTAATTTTATGTGACAATTATGCCACCATAAGAGCAAAAGAAAGGTTTTTAAATGTTGGATAATCAGTTATGGGAAGGATGTGATAATATCAAAGGGAAAATACAGAATACCATTTTCCTCACGTTTTTAGATGGTTACAAACATCAACCATAGCACTGATTATTCAGAGGAAATCGCATTGAAAGGACTGCAATGACTGTATGTGGACTGAGAATTTGAGAAGCACAAGACTGCTAGCATGGCTGTCAAAAGGGCATAATGCCTGAAATTCAGAACTAGACAATTAATATTAGCTTTAAAAAATGGATATGACTGCTGAAAGGAGAAGATTTTCCCTCTTACTGGGCCCTTAATTGCTCCCACTGATAAATAATGAGACAGATTAAATGTAACTTTTGTTAATTCTGGTCAGTTTGTGTTCTATTTATTTATTATTTATTTTTACCTGAGGGAACTGTTTATGGCTTGAGTAGAATGTTTCAGTAAGCAAGTGCTCTGATACAATATGAATACCTCTATTTTTGTTCCTAAGTCAAAGGGGTCAGAAAGGTATTTTCAAACTTTTTAAGTGCACACAGGCCTTTGGTTGTTTGGCTTATTCTGCACAAGTAGTCATGCCATCCCGTGTACTTACTGACCTGAAAAACACCCCTCCTACTGCATGGGAAGCTCAGCCTCCTGGTCCTCCTCCTGTGGCATAAAGTATTTTAAACTCTTATGGTCTGATATATTTTAGTCTAAGTATACTCACAGGCTTCAAAATAGTAATTTCTGGGTGAAACGTAATGGTCTGTGATATACAGGTCAGACTAACTGATCTCATGGTGCCTTCTGGCTGTACAAGCTACTCAAGCTATGAAATCTGTTTTACTCACTACTGACAGTCAGTCTTTCTATCAGTGCTGCAGTGCCTGAACTCTAAAATCCCACACTGAGAGGGAAACCATCTTACTCATTATGGCCTTTAATATCCCTTGCTGATAGTTTTAAATTTTTAAACAGCCCTACCTGTCGTGCTCCCTTTTATGTGTTCTCATAGTTACAGATTTAATTTCGGAAGCAAAATATCTAAACAGTAAGCATAATAAAAATGAAACAGGTTAAAGCTTATTAGCAGTAGGGAGCAGATGTAGCAAAATTCTGCCAGTTCCCCTACATTTCCTCCCCAGCAGGGACTTTCTGTCAAGCTGTGAGTTAGTTCTATATAATAATGTAGGCTGCTGTTACTGCAATTGCACCTTCCTATACCTCACTATTGTACTAAAAATTCACTTTGATTTTTGATTTCTTCCTTCATAATAATAGTATTTAAAGCAGTTCCTGCAGAGCTAAATGTAAATTCAAGGACTGCATGCTAGATGCTCAGAAGGGCATGAAAATGTAAAACGATAAGAAAATAATTACATATTGAAAAGCTGGTTTATTTGCTTTAAAAATATTAACTTTCTTTCAACAATCTAAAGGTTCCTGAGCCAAGAGATAACCAGTTAATGACTGAAGTTAAGATTCCTTGAACTATTTCTCAAACATACATCATTCAATATATCAGTTACAGTGTGGAAAAGAGATAACTATTTAAGGAACAAAGTCATAAATTGATAGCAGTATAAACTGAAAGCAAATGAAGTCTGCCACATGAAACATGATCACAGACTGTCACTCTGAGGGTTTTATTCTTCATATGTAGCGTCAAAAATAAGAAGTTAAGAAAGGGAGTAGTACTGAATTAAGGATGTTCAAGATGGGAAGATTCCACTTGAAAATCATTTGAGAGTGTGTATAAAATGAGACAGAAAACGAGAAAAGTTAATGGTCAAAATCTACTTTGTGGGGATTAAGGATAAGTGATTTTATGATTTAGAATTTAAACATCAGATACTGATTGCAAAGATGTTTTCTTTGAAAGTCTGCTTTCCTTCTGAACTTTGACCTTGAGCTCTTGAACTCATTTCCAAATAAAATGTCATCTTTTATCTCATGTGTTCAAACTACAATCGCTTGTTCTCCTGTGCCTGTACAGCACCATTAGCGACTGCTAAACCTGTACTTAAACTTTGCAGTATGCAATGTAAAAAAAATTGTGATGCTGCTGGAGGCAGAAGAAAAACAAGTTAAAAATTCTGATGGCACTATTAAACTTCTATTAATTGCCAGGCTCTCCCTCATTGAGACACCCACCTTCATTAGTAATATGATCTTGAATGTGGCACTTTTTAGTAAACAAAGATTTTTAGTGGAAAATACAAACATTGACATTCCTTCACCTTATGTATATGAGTAATTTTAGGCCAAATGTTTTGAGCAGTGTATTGGTTACTTTCACTTTTTCAAATGGTATAACTGCAAAGCAAGATCAGTTAAATGAAATATAACCGGACTATTAGGACTGTACATGCCCTTTATTTTAAGCCAAGCCATTTACATTGGTCTATAATGTCCTCCATACAGTTTGGAACTTGGATTTTGCAGGACAAGTTTTCCCTCAGTTTAGTGTTATAGGAATCAAGCTTAGGTGATGCAATTCAGGCAATTTCTCACAGCCCGCTGTGCTGGATTGTCCACGGCTGGCACGTAAACCCCTCCCGCTGAGTCGTTCACTCACACCCCCTGCGGCAAGATCGGGGAGAACTCAGCAGGGGAAAAGAGAGAAAAAACTCATGGGTGGAGATAAAGACAGTTTAATAATAGAAGGAAAGAGAAAACAACCAAGGCAATCACTCATCACCTCCCACCAGCAGACTGATGCCCAGCCAGTCTCTGAGTGATGGCTACTTTAGAAGAGACTTACCCCTGCTCCAGTTTTTATTGTCAAGCAATTTATATAGTATATAATACTCTTTGGTCTATTTGGGTCAGCTGTCTCAGCTGTATCCCCTCCCAGCTTCTTCCCAAACCCAGTCTGCTTGCTAGGTGTGGGCAAAGTTGAAAAAAGATGAAAGTCTGGAGGCTGTGCCGGCACTGGTCTGCTATCAACATAAATCCAAAACACAGCACTACAGGGGCTGCTATGAAGAAAAATAACTCTAAGCCAGTCAGTACCACAATGTCCACTCACAAGAGGAAGTTCTTAATAACCTAAAAACTATAAGCCAAGCCTGAGTTAAATGTGTAACTGTACTCAGCAGCCATTGGAATGAGACACATGGAAAGCAAGCTTGTTGTCTCAAAGATGAAGAGATGTCTCTCAGGTTACTATTGAAATATATAATGGGATCTTAACTCATGTTCCTGAAGGCAGGTGAGTCCATGCTTAGAAGATTAGAATGGACATTTTTCAATAAATGGCCTTTAAGAGACATGTATTAATATATATGCTTGTTAAAAGTTGTTATACTAAGAAAAAGATACAAATATATATTCATGGATATGTATGCAATGGGTACTTATATATATGAGGAGGGAGGGAAAGAGAAAAATTTGTATACCTAGATGTCTCCCCCATGTAATTTGAGAGACAATGCACTGACAGCCTATGAGACTATGCATCACTGAACAGGTATCTACAACTCTACACAAACATTCATCTGAAAAATTAAAAAAACCTTCTGACTTAATAAGAATTTATTGATAATTAGTATTTTCATCAGGGAACAGTTACATTTTCCTCTTTGAGACTCACTTGCTTCTCTGTTGAGATATATGCAGAAGCAACTATGTCAACTACAGGAGGTGGCCACATTGTTTCCACAAAAGTGCTTATAAGTGAGACACATAAAGATCTGCATAATATTAACACTGAATAATGTCCAAAAGAAAATCAATGTTAGATTTCAAGTGTTACCAGCTGTGTTAATTGTGCTACAACTAAATAATTGATGAGAACTGTACACCTGTACTATATGAGCTGGACACATTTTTATTTTTCATCCATGAAGTTGATGACTTTCCTGAAATTCGTGCTTTCATCATGGGGATCTAAAGTGCTCTACACATAACTAGGACTACAGTTTAATAGGGAAGTTCCCTGAGCAAAGTAGGACCTTTATCACTTTTCAACCAAGATGGCATTTTCCCCTCTATAAAGAGGGACTGACAACAGGTACCAACCGCAGGGCTGAAATCCTGTTAAATGGCTTTCACAGTCATCACACACAAGACTTTTGACCAGAGGTTCTGGCCTAAGCAAACAGTGGACGCGTATATGCCTTCTTGCTTAGCACAAAAGTGACAGGATCAAAATAGAATTAATATTTTCAGTAAAAGAGATGAAAAATCACTCAAAAAACTCTCATAAGGGAACTGCTGCAGGGGAACACGAGTCAGCCTGGATGAACTAGGTTGTTTACCACCCTGAATAACCTGACATGTATTTCTTCACTCTGTCTAACTGAAAAATAATTTTCAAATGCATGTATGTATTACCTGTAAATGGCAAATAAGCTAGTGCAAATCAGTTCATGGAAATCAGAGAGCTATGCTGACTTAGACCAGCTGAGGATTTGATTTTATCTATATCTGTCTACACAAACATTCACACAAGAAACTGTCTCGCTTCTTATTTTCTATTGTTCATATTTTATGTTTACATTCTACAAGTTCAATTCATGTATATTGTTCAGAACATTATACAATCATACATTTTTTTATGTATACAGGTACACTCAATTTCTCATAATGGCTTTAGTTAAAATCATGTAGACTGCTTCATTGTTCTTTTTGTTGACTGTATTTATTTTTAAAATTCATTAATGCTCCATTAGTGTTACAAATAGAATATCACAATCTTCTTTTAAAAAAAAAGTAAAAGTGGGAACCCTTTCACATCTCATTGTGGCCCAGTGTCAAAAGGCAGAATACATTCAAGGACCTCTAGAGTTTGACTATCTGCACTTGACCTGTGTTAAATATTCTCATTGCAGTTGCTTCAAATGAATACAAAAGCTTTGTTTAATCTGAACACAGGGGAAATGAAATACACCAGGCACGAGATGAAAGACCCGCTGCCACTGTGCTATTTGAATGCACTGCATGTTCTTAACACGGACCATAAAAGAAGCCTGGTTTAATATATCAAACTGTGGAACTTTCAAAATAGCATGTAGTAGCAAAATAAATGTTATAAAGCTGATGAGACAAAAAAGGGAAATAGAAACATGTATTTTCTTCCTACTGAATTTCTGATAGGCATAGGTACTATGTTGTGGCAATGTTTTTCAAAAATATTTAGTTTTCTTCTGGTAAGATTGCCAATTATATTAATTAACCAATGCAAGATTTTACTGCAATGTAAATGTAGCAGGGTTCTACTCTATCATTTATACCTTTACAATATTCATTCACTTCTACTCCTCACATTTTAAATATTCTGTTCCAGAAATGGCTAAAAGAAGGAGACAAATTAAATTAGCATTTCCCATACTATTGTCTACAGGGCACAGAATTTACAATACTATTTGGAAATCTGACAATCATATTAAACATAGATATTAACTAATGCATATCATAAAATAGACAAAATCAATGTACTTGAAGAAACAAAAAGTACACACTCTCTCACAGGTTTTATTTTTTATATTACTTTTATGGTAATTTTCTCCATAGGTAAAGAGGATCTAAAATCTCTGTCCAATCCTTTACAGCAAGAAAAGCCTTCAACTTCCGCTGTCTTAATATAAGCTACTTCTGTTCTACTTATTATAAAGTGTCAGAGAATGCAGGAACTCAAATTCATGACAGTTTGTATCCTTCAAATGCTACAGGCATGTCTGAACAATGTAACACACTGCTGTGCTACAGACTCATGGTGCCATTCTAAATAACTGCCATGAAAACATAATAATTACTCCAGAAAACCACTGCATGTAGCTAGACAGTTTCTGGTTCAGCCATTTACTTGTTCATAACTCAGGACCTCTGCATTATTCAGTAGACAAAGTGGAAAGACACAGGGTACTATCACTGATATTTAGAGAAGCATCAAAGGAGGTATGATGCAGGGGCTCCCTAGGATAGGCCTCAAGAGGACTGCTCTTAGATATTCTGAAAAATCCTAGTTCAGGCTCATTTAAATCTTTTGACATCTAAACAGTCTGTTAGTCTGGCCCAAAAAGTTTAAGTTTAGATACTGAAAGCTGACATCAAGTTACCCAAGTGCTGAAATAGGCAAGCAACACATTCACAATATACATCAGATAAAACATCGCAAATCCTGTTTTTTCCATCACTTCTATATCACATGGTATTAAGACACACATTGTCAACAACCTGAGTGGCATTCCTGACAGAATGAAAGTCAACTGTAGCACTCTTTGCTAGATTTGAAACAACCATGGGATCACAGCCACTCATCCTGAATGCTTACCATAAAAAAATAAAGCTTCTGTCAGAAGAAGGTGAGCTGGAGAACCTTTCAAGTTTGTGGTATGTCTGCTCAGGAATTTACTGGAGGGAGAGGACTAGACAACTAATGCTCAGATGCAAGCTGTGTTATAAAAGCCAAAAGACTTGTATTTTTTCATGCCATAGGAAACATTTCACCAGGTAGATTTTTTGTTACTAAGGATGGAAAATGGAGTAGGAGCTGCCTAATAAAATAACTCAGAGTGAAACTGATCTATAATATCATCATCAAAAGAAAAAAATAGGATGTATAAAACGAATTGCTGATGCAAAAGATCTAAGCTAATAGTCTTAGAGCTATTAATACATTTTGCAATTACATTAAATTATCTTTCTATGCAACACTCTCTTCCGTTCTTAACAAAATACATTGCTTTCACGGTTTCATCCAGCTTTTCAAAATCTCCCTTCACCAATATTTTGGGTTCACTTACAAATACAGGAAATCCTAAACTTTGTGTTGGTAACAAAACATGGTGTATGAAATGTACTAAAATATTTCCTTATGCATTTTTCTTTTTATAAAAAATAATTCAGATATAACATTTCAGATAGTTCTGGAAAATCTGCCTCATAGCTTTATGTATGCCATCAAATCAAAATAAGAACTGAAACTTGTTTTTACCGTTCAGTCATGTTTATCAAGAACTCTATTTCAAAAGCAGCAAATGGCCTTCAAGTTTCTCTGTAAGTTTATGTGCTCCTAACTAACAGAAAGAAATGAATTAATAGCACGTTGTCATGGAATATACATTTGAATAGCAACAGCCCCAAACAGTATCTATTGCATAACTTGTCAAAATTGATACATTCTACTAGCCTAGCTGTACTAAATCTTGCTGGGGATTAGCAAGACTTAAAGAATAAAACACATCAGTCAAACAAGCTGGAATGTCTGAAATCCAGAGACAGCAGAGCATGTTTTGTCTTTATCATAGAATCATAGAATTTTAGAATCATTTTGGTTGGAAGAGACCCTCAGGATCATCAAGTTCAACCATAACCTAACTCTAGCACTAAATCATGTTCCTAAGAACCTCATCTAAATGCTTTTTAAACACTTCCAGGTATGGTGACTCCACTACTTCCCTAGGCAGCCTGTTCTAATGTCTGACAACTCTTTCTGTGAAGAAATTTTTTCCTAATTTCTAATCTAAACCCACCCTGGCACAATTTGAGGCCATTTCCCCTTGTCCTACCACTTGCTGCTTGGGAGAAGAGACCAACACCCTCCATGCTACAACCTCCTTTCAGGTAGTTTCAGACAGTGATAAGGTCTCTCCGCAGCCTCCTTTTCTCCAGGCTAAACAGCCCCAGTTCCCTCAACCGCTTCCATCAGACTTGTGCTCCAGACCCCTCACCAGGTTCACTGCCCTCCTCTGAACTCTCTCTAGTATTTCAATGTCTTTCTTATGATGAGGGGCCCAAAACTGAACATAGGATTCAAGGTGGGTCCTCACCAGTGCCAAGTACAGTGGTACAATCACTTCTCTAGTCCTGCTGGCCACACTATCCCTGATACAAGCCAGGATGCTGTTGGTCTTTTTGGCCACCTGGGCACACTGCTGGCTTATATTCAGACAACTGTCAATCAACACCCCCAGATCCCTCTCTGCCAGGCAGCTTTCCAGCCACTCTTCCCTGAGCCTGCAGTGCTGCTTGGGGTGGTTGTGACCCAAGTGCAGAACCTGGTACTTGGCCTTGTTGAACCTCATACAACTGGCCTCAGCCCAACGATCCAGCCAGTCCAGAACTCTCTGTACGGCCATCCTACCCTCCAGCAGATCAATACTCCCACCCAAATTGGTAAAGATATCGGTAAACAAAATTATATTGGTGAATATAACAAAAGAAAGTAAAAAAGCAGCCACTCAGAAGCAGGAAAAAAAAGGTTATCATGATCTTGCCCATCTCAGTCTGGCAGAGTCTGTTGTACAGCCAGAAGTACAATCCAACACTTGAAATACTCTTAACAAAGTACTACAGGGATGCTTCTGCATGGAAAGCCCATGGGGAGGGGAAAAAGAAGGTAGGGGGTGGACTCAGCTCCCAACTAAATATAGCAGGAGTCCTGTCTAAATGGCACAACTCAACCCCTACTGAATAAAGTGCATACACAAAATAAATTAATAAAATTTTGCAGGCACAGTCACTGTTATATCATTATACAATAATTATTTGGAATGTTTCCATCTATCAATAATGCCATCTGTCCTACACAATACAAATGGACTACAACCCATCTGGCTTATTTTTTTCTATTGATTACTCTGCTGAATGAGTTAGCAAAACTGCTTATAAAATCATCATATTACATGACACTGTCATTAAAAGATGTGAAGAAAAAACACAAGATGAGACTTAATTGGAAGACTGTCAGTTCTTCTTCCAGAAAGTTTTAACAATGCTATAAGCTTTCTCCTTCCCTCCCCACCCTGCCCCCATTACTTTAAAGAAGAAAAAAAAGTGTAAATGCTAACTACTGGATTAGGCAGAAATTGTTCTATCACACAATTGTTACTATTTCTAACTAGGTATGTTAAAGAAGCTCCATAAATGTATCTCCTCAAGAGTGTCAGAATGTCACAAAGTGTGCCTCGGAATCACAAAGAAATTGCAGGAGTGGAACTTAGAAATGGGGTGGGAGGAAACTGCCGATGGATGACACTTGTATTTGCTAATTCCAATTATTTTTCCTAGGTCTGGGTGTTGATTATTTGTTTGCCTGTCTTTATGCTATTTTTGCAACCTCTCTTTTTTCTTTTGATTGTAACTACTGCTTCCCTCAACTAGATTTTAATTTCTATGACTGCAGCTTGTTTTTTCTTTTAATTTTAACCACTGCTTGCCTTTATATATTTTAATTTCAACAAGGCACCACTTAACACCAACACAGCCTTATCCATCCACAGAACTTAAATGCTTACCCTGGCTCCCTCACTCTAGACCTCAGTTCCTACAGTACCCTTTTGGTTTTAATGAAGGAAATACCTTGTGTACATTCAAAAGGTCGATACAAAGACCTTTTATTAGCCCAGTGATTTTCTTTGGTTTTGAGGGAGACTTTGGTGGGGTTTCTTTCTTTTCCTTCCCTTCCCACTACCTTTTCTTTCTACTATGACTTTTCTTCTCTCCACCAGTTTTCCGTTTCCTTTGTTACCCAGAACAGCTTTTCCAGTGACACTGTGACTCTAAAGCCACATGAAGGAAGAAGAGAGTGAAACATGGGTTGGATTCCAGCTCTGGGGAAACAACCCTCAATGGCTGTGGGTAACTGGAGTTCAGGGAGGCAATGCTGTGGGTTATACTGGAGGGGTGAGGCTGCAGGGAATGGTGCAGGGAGTAGAGATGCTGAGCTGCCATTTGGAATGAGGGAAATCAGGATGACAGCAGTGGAAAGGAGTAGTGCAAGAAGCAAGGAATCATGCTGGAATAAGGAAGGAGCCAGAGGCTTGGTGACAGAAACAAATCAGAAGCTGCGGGGTGGTCCGGCCTGCTTATTATTACTATTTTCTCCCTCTCTTAGAGTCCCCTCCCCTCCTTGACCCTCACTAGAGCCACTCCTCCTCTGGTTATCAGTGAAACAATTTGGTTATTCTAAAAAATACTCAATTCATCTTTCGTTTCATAATTCAAGAAGTTCCTAAAAGACAATTGTCACTGTCAATAATATGACAAGAAATTCTCTAAAGTCCAGGTTAAAGTGCCTGACCCTGTGGCCTTACCGCAAACAAAGTTTTGATCAACTCTGTGCTAATATCCTTCTTTTAGAAATAAACCTTTTGTGTTTTATAAACACATCCAGAGAACAATTCCTACACTTCTCTTAATATTCTGTTCCATTATGTCCTATTTATTTGTGCCCTAAACAATCCTTTTTGTGCTTTCCAGACTACTGATATCAAATATGTAGAATGATGCAACCGAGGTTGCTGAACAGTACTATTTATGTAGAGGATATTTACTAGACATCACTAGAATGCTAACAATTTTTGGTGCTCTAAAAAAAACCTTTGGCAGTTATGATGCATACAATTTAGTCACTGTGTCAAATAAAATACCTCAAGCTGAATATACCATCATTTTGCTATTAAATACAGAACATTCAACAAACAGAAATGTAGAGTCTAAACCTCATTTTTAAAACATAATTAGTTCTATGTTTTATAATGTCTAGGTTACATGAAACGAGTTCTGAGCTGCATTGTTTTGTTTGCACAAACTCCTTTTTCCATGGATGACAGAAGCATAACAATTTCAATCAAGACACTATTTCTTCTTATTAAGTAATTTGTATGTTACTATTGATTCATGCCTTTGGCCACTGCTTGAAATACAGTTCAAGAATAACAAAATACTTTTGCTTTGGCTGACTTAGTTTACTTGCAGAAAACAGACCATTATTTCATGTCATGGTATCTGACAGAACTGTCTGTAGCAGTACTGGGATACCAAAAAATAAACAAAACCACACAGGTAAGGGATATGTTACTTAGACTCCTAAATACAGATAACTTCAGAGTAAAGCTACTGTGTTGTGGCTTCCACACAGACATGCTGTATCTTACAGCATCTGACAGGCTGCTCCAAAGAAAATTTTGAGAGATGTAAAAGCTGTATCTCCTGTATTCACCAGGTCTGTGACTAAGTGAGAGAGAATTACAACTGTCGTACAATTCACCAGTCATTTTATGTTCTTCCAAATTTCAAACTTTACTGTCTTCCTTATTCTGAGAGTAAAGGAACTATTTTCCTAATACTGTGCCAGCTGGTGCTTCCCCTCTAATACAAAATCTCTATATCCATGAATAGGACAATTTTATTTTCAGGGCAGGACAATTCCTCCCTCTGGTTCCTTGTAACAGAAGTGTTTGATACCTCTTTTTCTCTGATTTGCTGTTTACACAAACCCTTACTAATAAAAAAGTATGCATAGCCTGAGGAAAAATTCAATTCCTCTGTCTGAATCTCCTGTTGACAAAATAATGGGGAAATTGGAACATCTGGCTGCTAATGACATCTCATTCCCACTGATTCTTTAATTTTTTTCCAAAGCATTTTTAGATGGTGTTTTGGCACACATTATTTCATCTGCTAATATTTTTTTTTGCTCTTTCTGACACTGTCATTAATGAATATGATCTCATGAGCACAGAATGAGACTGATGAACATCCTCTAGGATTGTTTGATGCTCCTCTAGGATGTTTTTTCTTAAACATTCCTGAAAACTGCTAGGTGGCTAACTTTTCCTAGAAGTATGTGTGGGCAGCAATCCATTTTCAAGCTATGGCTTGAACAATCAAAAACAATCAAAAAGTGACATGGGTCAAATCATAGTAATAGCCCAAAAGCAAACAACCTCATCACCTCATCAGTATTTTTCATGTAGCTAAGAAAGTACTGCCTAGTAATCTCAGTAAGTATAAGAAATAAGTGACTCAGTAAAGAGGGGCTCGTATGCATAGTAATTACAGAAGACCTAAAAGATTCCATCTGGGAAAAGGAAAAGTTTCAAAGAACTGAGAAATGCCACCAATCTGCCCTCAGATCATACATATTATACATCAGAAAGCACAGAGGTTTCATGGTCATGGTCCACGTCACAGTCAGATAGCAAAAAATTGAATTAAAAGATCTGAATTGAATTAATATTCAATACACTTGGTCTTAGAGGAGTAGTAAACACTATTTAAGATGGTTCTTTACTAATAAATCAAGGTTGAATGTGTAAGCTTCTAAGTAAAGCCTATATATTTACTCAGGAAGACTCCGCACAGTGCCTAGTGCGGAGACTGAAAGTAAACAAAAATAGAAGGAAAGTTTCAAGTGCATTTTCCCTTCTTGTATGGTAATATTGACATATGCTATGCTTCCAAGCTATGTATTTCCTTGAGAAACTGTAATAATTAAGTTATATTAAATTATATAGCAGAAGTTATGTTTTATTTGCAAGACTTGTGGCCATCACCTTTTTAATGCTTGTAGGGTGCTCCATGGCTATTTAAGAAAAATGGCACATACATAATATAAATGGTTATAGTATTGTTATAAATCACTGTACAAACTATTATGCTGTTAGAGATAATCTATGGTCAACCAATAGACAGGCACACCCTGTCTGGACTTAGCAGGTCAGCTGAATAATAAACAATAATGAGCAGTAAAAACTGCTAAACTCAGTTGTCATGACAATATTGTTTGTAAGAAAGAGTGGGGAAAAACCTTAACAGAGAAACTCACAAAAAGTTGAATTAAAATGCCCAGTTCCTATTATGTAAAAATATATAGGCAGAAGTAATTCAAATAAGATATTGTTCACATTTTTGTTGGAGAAATTGACTACTCTTAAAGTTCTTCAACATATTCCTTTGAGGAATTAAGACAAAGTTTGTGATGAACATAACTTTCAGTTAAGCAATTTTCTTTCTCAGTCATGCACAACTACTTACAACCCAAAACATAACACCTCAGTCAAACCTTATTATATCAGCTTTACTTGAACCCCTCTGAAATGTTCTGAGAAAATTCTGATGTGACTACAAGACTTAGGGGGGAAAAAAGACAATCGACAAAGAAGAACATGGATATCACATCTACCTTTCTGCATTCTCGTAATTTCTTCTGCCACACAGAGCGAGCAATTGGAATGTACTTGCTCTCAGTGACATAGCAGCTGGCTGTGATGATGTGGTGAAGTGCCGTCTCCTGCCTCATAGCTTGAAGAACTCGCTCAACGTGACGGAGGGAAACTACGGTCTCAGTCCATATGCCACCACTAACAAGCTGCATCGTACAAGGTACTAGAGCAATCTGTCCAGCACAGTAGAGAACATCTCCAACCTAGAAGGAAATAAGTAAATAAGATTCTGGCAGTGTACAGAAGGAAAGGGAAGCACTTTTCTCTTTTACAGGTAGTTTCTTTCAAGAGTACGGTTCCTCGTCATCATTTGTCACAAATGCAGCAAATACGCCAATCTAAATATAACTTTTGATAGAGATTTAAGTATAATGTAGAAACACAGCAATGCAATAAATTTTAACCTAACAGTTAAAACATGGATGTATGTGTCAGCTCAAGACAACAGTGTCTGATGTTACTGACTGTTGCAGCTGCTGGATCACACCGATGCCCCAATTAAATAAATGCTCTTCCTTCCTTTTTTCGAGTGACGATGCACACCATCTTTAATACATTACTATTTTTCTCTAGTTCCAAGTTTTAAGTTAAGCTTTCCTTTATGTAAGAATATATAAGCAAGTATAAGCATGTATTTGTAATGTCTTTAGTAAACTAACTTAAAAATACTATCAAAAATAACACTGCACAACAGCTAAAAGACTGTGTATGAAAAAGGTCATGATTATCCACCAAAAGGAAGAAGGAAATTGCAGATTGAAAATAAGATGCAGAAGAATGTCACTTGACCAAAGAGATGGGTTCACCTTTTGAAAATGGAATTAAATGGGTGGCTATAAATACCATCAATCCATGTTTTAAGCTGAGCTGCAATGCAGTTACTTTGGGCTCATTTTCCCAAGTCTTCCTGGCAACACGCTGAAGACCTACTTTTTTAACAGCAGTCGGCAAAGGAAACATTTATTCTTACTATTCAGACATCTCAAAGATTTATTATAAAATCTTAATATAAATATCAAAACTTTTCATCCTCTTACGCTGCACTCCTCTAGAAAGTCTGTACGTTTCCTGATCAGTGAAGCAGTAAATTTTATTCAATATCAAAAGAAAACTAAGTATAGAAGTGGGAAGTAAGGTGGGCGAAAGCAGCTTTGAAGTCAGCACAAGAAACATTTTGCTAGGAGTAAAGAGAGGAAAAATGGACTATGCAAAGGATCTTCAGGAAGATTTTTGCAGAACTTACTGTATAACCTGCAAAAATTCCTCAGAATTAAGAATAATTAAAAAAGAAATCTGTGTCCTAGAAGACATGGCAATCAAGCCATGTGACAGACCCATATGCAATTCCAAATCTGTCCTCATAACTGTCTGTGTCTCACAAAAGACTCACACATGTAACTATTGGAAGAGTATCTTATACAATTTGGCATACAAGTTCTATGATTAGCAGCTGAAGAGGGGGAGGAGGCAGAGAGGAAACGTATCAACTGACACTCATCAACTATTTAAATTGTTTAAAATATCGAAATATTGTTTTGATAATGCTATATATAATCCTGAATTTGGAAGAAATGTAAGTAATATTTTGGTTTATAGGAACAAATGGTCTTTTTTTTTTTTTTTTATAGTGCTATTTTAAAGTATGTGCCATTGAACAAGGGAGTCCAGCCAGCTATCAAGTGGCATACTGACAAGATGAGAAACAAATTCATGAAGCTATGGTTCAGTGGGGTGCAGGTTTGTTTTTAAAGCAAGCCATTCATTTTCACCTCTGCAGAGTAAAATCTATACCTTAGTCAAAAACCCCAATACAAGTAGTTCATACTTCTACAGACAAAAATCACACCGGCAATATTTCTTCCTTTTTTTTGCTGTTGAGCTGCTGGTTTTCCATGCAGCACCCATGTAAATTATTAGGTAGACAGAAGAGCTGTTCAACCAGTTCACTTCCCCTATTCTTGAACAGATTGTTTGAGACATAATATGAATACTAATTAACGATAAAATATCTGTCAGTGTTTTGAAATACAGACCAAGATAGCACTTTCTTAAAGTATCCTGGATAGTTCTGATACAATTAACCCCACTGGTCATAAGCAAGGTCAGACAAAAAAAAATAATTCTGAAGGATTTGAGCAAAATTGGCACCACTTTTGGCTCAGATTCAGTGGGAATTTTGCAGAGTTCTTTAAAAAATCTCTCTGTTCCTAACACACTTGTTTGTATCTTAAGACATAATAAAAAAAAAACAGTTTTCCTAACATGCCACCATGAAATGGGAGGGTGGATCAAAAGGGAAAGGAGGCGAAAAGGGTCAAAACATAGCCGCAGGTTTGCATGAACTGCATTTCAGGGGGACATAATTTAAGATAAGAAAAGGAGGAGGGATGTTCGTTTTCTCATTCTCAGGGACTTGGTCATGAAAAGCACGCATAAATAAACAATCAGCAGGGGCAAAGCAGCAAACCAGTACAAACACTGTTTTAGCAGATTTCAAGAAGTTGTCCCTGGAATGTTTGAAGCATTACACAGAAAATTGTTAGCAGAGTAAAAAGCATTTTAAACAGGGAAGATTTCATAATATCTTGTTCACAGTACTAAAATCTTGCAATGGGAGATGTCAAAATGTACAGTGTCAGTCCCTGTGTTGTGAAAGTGTTCTGCTAAACCCTGCTAGACCCTTGCAACAGTTTATCTTTTTGGAGCATCTACAAGGATAACAGAAGATCTTTCAGGCTATAGATTCACAGTGTATCAAGTCTAGAGGACTTGCATATCCAGTAAACTCAGCATAGAAACAAAACTACAATATAATGGATGTGTATTTATACACTACATGTCTCAGCTTACACTGATGATTTAATTTTCACTGCAGCCCATACGCATACTATGAGGGGTAATTCTCATTAAGAATTCGACAAATCAAAAATAAATAAATAAAAAAGCTTGTATTGCCGAGATGCTCACTTGCACCAATTTATTTCCAATATATCTCCACAGAAGTAAGCTGCTCATAAATATGGCCCCATGCGATTCCACCTCTCTTCCCTTTTTGTTTTCATTTGTATCACTGCGAGTTAAATCAAAGGTGAGTCTTAATAAGCAAACATAAAGTTTAGCAGTTGTTTTGCTCAGTTAGCAAAACCATAATAATCAAGGGAATTAAGCAGACAATCAGAACCTCAGAGCAGACAATCCATACTCTAACAGATAGGAATATTAAAGTCTTATTTGAGAATTACTACTTTTCATAGTGTAGCCGTGCTGCAGGAAATAAATATAGTATTGTGCTAGATCATAGCTAATACAGAGGGAAGACAGTATAGTAGCAAATTATAATTTTATTTCACTTTTTTTAAAACAAACAAACAAACAAACAAACAAACTGCATTCACTTTTTAGGAGAGCAGAAGGACAGCATCCATGGTACTATGGAAAGGAAAAACCAGAAGAACGCTTGGTGTCACTTTGAACTGTTCTATCCCTTGAAAAAGTTTTTAACAGTATCATAAGATATAGAAAGGACATGACCTATCTCCCACAAAATATAATTCAGGAAAAGAAACAATGAGGAAAACAGCCTTAATTGGACATAAGAACAAACTTCAGCTGCTAATTAGCATGAGAAAACTATAATTAATGCTATTTAGAAAGAAACAGAAGTAATAGGATACCTCTATGCAGAGACTTGGGGTTTTTTTAATTAAAGGCCAACAGCAACTATGGAAACTTTATGACACTTCTTCTGCTGTTATTATTAAAACTTGCTAGTGATTAACTGGCATAATACAAAAATTGCAGGGGATTTCTAACAGAACCATTCACCCACAGGTATTCAGGCCAATGTTAATAGTTGCACCATATGAACAAATGCGTGTTTCTTGGAAAGGATGCAGTCAATAGGCAATCAGCCAAATCTTTGTGACGAATGCAGTTTGGTGGCTGAGTGACTGCTGCCCTTTAATAGGTCAGAGTGCACAAAAGATCCAGTGACCCCCTGACCAAACAGTGACATAACCCACCATTATGCTCAGTCAATGTAAATAAGCATAACTGACAAGGCGCTAATGGGCTGCCTCTGGTCAGCCATGTGCACCTCTGACCTTAATGAAGACCTAAATCAATTAATACTCCAGGCAATAAAGACCTCTGGCTGATTAAGTTAGATAGAAATCATCTTTTCTAATGGGATTAAAGCTGTAAGGTGGTGAACTTTTTATTTAATATATGATAATCCTTTCTTCCTAGGGCCCTCTTATTTTAGCTAATGACAGTAAAATTGCATTTTGCAATGTGAAATCTTTTATTCAGCTGCCTAGGGTGAATAAACTTTTAAAGGTACCGTTTAGACAACAGCAATTAAAAAGCTTTGAGTTCACACTATGAACACAAATTGTATCTGACATGGTTCTAGTACACCATAACCTTCAATATAGTTCATGTTTTTCTTGAACTGTTACAAATTCGTAGTCTAAACATTCCATAAATGAGTTGATCACACATAATTCAGTTTGATACACAAGCTGCTTTTTAAGAAAATGTGTACAGTTATCAGTAGCTAAAAGATGAAGGATATGTTCCTAAATGAAAAAGTAAAACAAGTTATTATTATATTCTTTGACTAAAAAAACTTGACACTTATAAGTATCCATATGTAACTTAGTAAAATCCTTGCATATCGTACTAAAAAATCCAGAATTTCTCTTTAAATAAAATAATACATTTTTCCTAGTTTGATCAAAAAAGTATAATTAATCCATAGCATATTATTATCTTATTAAAAAATCTGCAACATTTCCACAATTTTCAGAGATTTATAGTCCAGTTTTCAAATGCTGTGACTCCAGTTTTGGGATGAAGCATTATACTTTTCAAAATCTATTTGATCACTTAAGCTGTAAGACTACAAAACACTCATCTTTTTGCATCGTTCTTCACTATTAGTTTATTTAATCAAAGTGTGATTTCAATTTTTCTCTTTGAAGTTACATATTTGTGGGTTGAAAATTCACAGGACATTTTTTAGTAATAACTGAAATAAAATACTGCAATTTAATGGATGCTAAATGAAGCTGTATATTTTTTTTTAACTGCAGCTTAGGAAAATAGACATATACCATTTCACAAAGTCATATTTGACACTGACCACAGTGTCATAACACCATCAACACACCTCAAACCTTTGTGGATTTCCTAATCGGAAATTGTATCAGAGACATATCACGTAATGCAGAATGCACATGATGAGCAGCACAAAAACTGGCAGCTCTTTAGAGAGGCTACTTGACAATGCATCTGAAGAAGCCACAATATTGTTATTAATACCAAATCGATTTCAAAAACTATATCTAAATACCTCCTATTCATACTCTATGCTGCCTTACTGTAAACACCTATGCAATCCTCTAAAAATCAAATAATTCAAATTGAGCCTTTAGATTGTGCTGGATTCACAGCAGACAATCACATGTAATAAATTCCTGAAGGTCTGTAGTACCCTGAAGTTTAACAAAATGCTAAATGCACAAACTTGAGAGGCACGGTTGGGTCAAAAGTGTAAGAAAGGTAAGATCAAAGTTTCAGCTTGAAAACTATTTCTAAAAAACTGTTTTACTCTATCACAGAAAATCGTAATATTTGCATACATATTTTTGGCAATGTGTTGGTTATATTTAAATCTTGATCAATGCCAAATCAATTTTATTCTGCTCTACAATCGGTGGAAATAAAAACCACACATTTCTGATTTACAGAAGACAAAGATTCAGAAACGGAAATTTTCACCAAAAAATACACTCCAAAATCTGTCATTCACATTTCAACGGAGTATGAGACACAAACCAAAACTAAACGTAGCTTTTGAAGTCAGTAACTGTAGTTATAAACATCTAGGAAAGCTTCCAATGAAGTGGATGAAAAAGGCTTGCCATCTAATGCACCCATGTTGGCATGACAGCCAGTCTGAAGTCTTCTCCCAGACTCCTGTTTTGGTCCATTTGGAACCTCCAATACACAGAGATGAAATGAAGAAAATGGAGGCAAAATATTTTTTACTTAATAGGAATATTTAGGCCAATATCCTGTACTGGCACACAGAGTACATATTATTCCTTTCTGGAAAATTACTGTAGGCAGTGCAAAGACTTAATTGCCATAGAGGATAAACTGTTCTCTACATACTAAAGGACGTTTTCGGCTAAATAGGAAAAGAGCAACCTCCCTACTTGAAAATGAGCAAGGTAACAACGGTATTATTCTTTAATGCATTTCTTCCATGGGACAGTGGAATTCTAGTCTTCATGACTATTAATCTGTCACCTTTTACAAAGCCTACCATTTCCTTTCAAGCTTTTGAAAAAAAATCACAAGTTCCACATTAGTAAAATCTGCCAACTGTGAAAAATTGCAGAACACTCAGCTTTATGAACATACCTTATCTAAAAGATGAAGTAAAACTTCCAAGCAAGTTATCATTTCCTCATTTCTTATTCATGTAACTTTGAATAAAGATGTCAAACAAAACAAGGGAAAAAAAAAAACAAACAACAAACTAAGATTATTCTATTCCACAACAATTGGGGAATGAGAGACTTAATCAAATAAATATTTACGAAGAAAAGTAAAGGCGTATTCCGGGCCCAGAAAAACAAAGTAGAAAAGATTAGTACCTAAAAATGTGAAGTCATGCAAATGACTCAATGTGGACATGGACTATTGAGCAATGGACACCACATTTTTAGAAAATGCATATTATGTCCATTACAGTCGATTCTGGGTTTTTTAATTAATTATGTAAGCATAGATAAGGGAGGATAATGGTTGTAATTCATCTGGATGCTTAAAATATCTGATACAGCACATTCAGAAATTATTTTAACCTCTCTTAATTATAAATGCTGTTAACTAGCTGATAGTCTGTAAGCAGAGAGTAATGAAAATTACAACATGCTGAAGTGGGGTGCCGTAGGGATTGGTATTAGGCCTGATTTTGTTTAACATCTTCATTAAGTCAATGGAAGAAGGGATTAAGAGCATGGTAATGAAACCCACAGAGGATACTAAATTAGAATGTGCACCAGCAGAAATAATAAAAATGGACCCAGATAGGTTTGTAATAAAGGCAGGGAACAAGAAAATGACACTTAACTTGGGAGAAATGAAAACTTGTGCCAAAACATTAGGCAAAAATATTTTGAAATACAGATATTTGTAACAAGGGAGGAAATTTGATTGCAGAAGTGCTGAACAATTTATACAAAATCATAAATGCCCTTTACCATAAGCAAGTTCAGTATAGGACAAAAGAAGATACAGTCTCCGTTCTCATTAAACAGGTCTGATTCATCAGATCTACCAAATACTTGTTCCAGGATAAATAACACCTGCCCTTGGGTAATGAAGGAGCATATATAACAAGAGAGGTTATAAGGTAACTGTATCCACACACACAATATCTAAAGGAAGAGAAATAAAAAAGAAAAATATATAAATATATAAAAGATATATGTGCTTATATTACAAACCTTGTCTCTACTTTTATCCTTAAACATACATCTACTTAGAAAGGGATCTCCTAATATCCTTCCCATATTAACTGAAGTTTCTATTGATAATGTCCACTTCTACTAACTAAACCATCAATTAAACTATCAGTGCAACAGAAATTTCTAACTATAAGGGTGCTACTGCTGAAGGCTGTACCACTCTTCTGGAACAGAACATCCAAGGAGAATCAAGAGTGAACTCATCAAAGCCTAGGAAGAGCGAGTTGATTTTATTCTGTTCCTATCTGTCTTCACAATCCTTACTCAAGGCAACTGTCGAATAGGTTAGTGTAATTACAAACAGGAGAGGGACACCTAGGCAGAGGAAATACTCCATACTGAAAGGCAAAATCTGTTCATCACACAACGGTAACTCACAGTGTATGAACCACATTAGTACTGTGACATTCTGTTCTTACAGAAACGATTTTGTTCCCAGTCATCACCTGGCTTAATATTCTTATTCAAAATACGCTTTTCATGAATGTCACTGGCTACTTTAAGACACTGGTTTGCAACAACTGGAAGAAAGGAAAGAAGCAGTTCCATAAAACCAATAATCTGTTTGAAAACAGTTAATTTTAATTACAGTACTACTAAGCTAGAAGTTATAATTCTCATTCTAGCAATATAGCGTGGTTTCATACTTTACCTATTATCTATGCATACCCAGTCTCACATGGATTTTACTTATATCTATGAGTACCTAAATAATAATCAACATTAAAACACTTCAATGCATGTCAAAGATTATTTAGTGCAGAATTCCAATTTACAATAGACGTAACCACCACTTCCCAGTCAAAATGAGACTTGGCCAAACCAAGTTAATATTATCTCTCCTTCAACATCAGTTAAATCAAATGTGACAAACAGATAAGTTTGGGTATTAGGAACCCCATGATATCAGCTGCAAAATCCTGTGAAATCCAGCAGTAGAGGAAGAGTCCATAGTTAAAATTCTATGTTCTGAGCACTAAGACACTACCCAGTCTGTGAATTTAAAAAAATTGTAATTTGACAGTGATGATGTATTATACATTGTCATCTAATCTGAAACACAATGTTCATGAAGTATAGTCCAAGTAAAAAAAAGCATTAGGACAGTAATGCGCTTGTTACATGCATGCAATTGCCTATCCTAAAATCTACAGTTTCCTAATAGTTAGAACAAAATAAAATTAACGGAAATTAGAGAAAGACAGCAACAATCTCAGAAATACACTAAATATACTAATCCAAACACATTTTAACTATTTTTATTTGTTGTACCTTTGAACATCGAGCTTTTATCAGAATTGCAGTGTGGACAACAGCCCTATATAAAATACCACTAAATTCTTAAATGTGCAATCAGGCAGATTTTACTATGTACCATTCAGGAGGCAGATTTTCTCTTAGATCAGCAGCACTTCATGACAAGAAGTTACCTAGTGACAAAGTGGTATCATTTAAAAATTAAGTTTCTGTAACAAATCATAAATTTGAGTTCTGTGTTATAATTGGACTGTAACTGTATAATAATTATATTCTGTGCTGTAATACATATTCATTTGGGTATGGAGCTAGAATGTCACATTATACATTTTCAAAAGGATAGAAACTGGAAACAGGAAATTACAGTATATTGACAGTATATTAGTAGCTGATAGATTACTAGTAATATACATATCTTGTGTTCTGCCAACTAAGCTGCAATCATGTTTCTAGCCATTGTACATCACAAAGTGAGGACAAGAACCAGTGCTTGCAAACTTAACATATGCTTAGCCCTTTTTGTTTGCATTATCAAGAAAACTAGTTATTTTGGCTAGTAAAAAGTAATTGCAAAGTCAAGCCTTCTGGTATATAAATCGGGACAAAGCAAAGCCTTGAAACAAAAGCAGGGTAAATACAAGGAAGGGAGGGGCAGAATGCAGTAAGGAATAGTCCAGCAATTAGGTTAATCACCTGCGATATTGCTGAGATTCAGGTTCAAATCCCTTCTCTGACATTTTGGTTGTGCACAGTAATGGCAGCACTGTTGTGGGAACGGGCAGTCCAGGCAGCACATCTCTCAGTATCTTCTACTGGAACTGTTCTAATTTATTTAAATAAACCCACGTTCTTGGATCAAAACCCTGTTCTGTTTCTTCATAGGTGTTCTAATCAGTATGCTAGAAATTAATATAGGATGGAAAGACCCCTTTCTATCACAAAAAGTACTGGTAAGGATCTGAAATAGCCTTACAATGAGCACTAAATCCAAACTGATACATTTCTGATTGTGATTTCTACATTGATAATTCAACATTATCCAAAAAGAAATGACCTACTGATATTCCAAGTATTCCAAACCACTATGAGATAGTCATTGCTACCTTCTGGCTTTTTGAAATACTAAGCATTTAGCAATATGAAAGACATTTAGCAGAGAATGAGCCTTACACTGCAGAACATTTAGATCAAAATGATGCTATATGAACATAATCTTTGGAAAATATTTAGGCTACTTCAAAAGAAGTAAGATGATTAAATCGAAATAATGTGAGAAAGGTAGATTTAATTACATTTTTGAAAATAAAAATATAGAAGTCTAATGTGAATGTCAGCTGTGATCAAGAAGTTCTCTTTGAAGTATAATGGTTAAAACTTATTTAAGCACAGAAATGATGAATTAGAAACAATATCAATGACATTACTACCAGAAAATCTTTGAACTTTTTATTTGAATTTCATAAAGAACCAACAGAGTACGTCTTCAAAAACAGAGGCTGTTATCAAAGTCTACAAATTACACTGAGAACAGTTTAAAAATCTAGTTTTGCCTTTTGAGCTTACAAAAATTACAAGTGCTTCACTGAAAATATGACCTTGTATGACAATACCAATCTCTAATATTTTCTTCTTTCAGCCTGACTTCTAATTATCAGCTAAATAGCACACAGTATTTGAAAAGTACGCAAAAATGCCAAAATATCCAGTGATAGAAACTGTCTTGTATAAATTTTACGTTCTATTTACATGACATATAAGATCAAAGTTGCTTGACTTGGCTGTTTATCTATCAGTTTTAAGTAATGTTTTAGAGTTTTGTGAAAAGATTGGGTTTTGGTTTTAAAAACGTTTGGCCTAAACTAAACCAGCACGAATTATTTGTTATGAAGTCCAGTGAAGCAAAGATAACACACAGCATCTTTCAATGTGTGATTTGAGAGTTTGCATTTGGCAATATAACTGTTCACAGCATTTAAATCTGAACCTCAGGGTAACTGCCATTCAGGCCTGAAGGAGTTAAATCTTATAGCTCTTCAACAAAAAACAATTACATGTTTTTGCAGAAAAATATCACATGCTGATAGTGAATAATTAAATGCTCAAATCAAAGAGAAATGAACTATTTCTGTGATGTATGTTTTGAACTTCTAATAGCTAGTCTGATTCTTCAGAATAATAGCTGTGTTGGAATCAGGAAGGACACCAATGGGGAACGGAGAAGGGTATGAAAGAATAATGCATGTAGTATGAAGAAAGGTGGAGAAACAGAGTAATTTCAACTGGTATTTTTATTTGCTGCTTGCTATGCTAATTCATGGTGTCATGCATGTTTATGTAAAGGAATGTTATTCCTTGTACACTCTGACCTTGTAAGGTGATATAATGCTTTGATTCTGTGCAAAATTTAGTAGAAGCAGAAATTGCACCCTGCAGGATTAGGCCCTGGTTTGAGAGCAAGATACTGGTGAAATTGAAATTAAATAAGCCCTTTAAAACACCATTAGAGAACAGCAGATCAGCTCAACACCATCTCAACACAGGAAACTGAGAGTTAACCAGTGTACCCAATTTTAATTTTTTTTAAAGAAGAAATAAATCTGCTATAGGGAGCTGGTTTGATAGACCTTTGAAGGTCTTCAAAACCCTCACTAATATGTTATTCTCTAAAAAATATTCCCACAATTCTGCTGTCTCCCATCATTCCTTGCCTCGAGATTCATCTGTCAACTTTGATGCATCTTTTAAAGTACTCCTCCAAGCCTAAAAACCATGACTACAGACCACAGAAGAGAACTCTTTGCTTTGAAACTATCTGATCAATCAGAAGATCATTTACCTGCAAGCATTATTTGGTGAAGCTAAAGCGGCACATCAACCAGCAGCATCTGAAGGCTGAGGCAGCAAAACGTCAACAACAAATTGTCATTGGCATTCCATTTATGAACCTTCAAACAGCATCAGATCTTTTCCATGAGAAACCAGATCAGGTCAGACTGGAGCTGAATATTTCTTAACAAGCTAACCATCAAAAGAACTTACGTTTTGAATAAAAAGGCTATCATTTGTTGATTTGAATATCAAAGGGATCCACTGCAAACTCCCAGTCTAGAAAAACCTCCCTAAGCTACACCAGACAGGTGTTTAATAATCTATTATTAAGGCACTATTTTAGGTTACTCAGAATCATAAAAAATAGCTGTAACTGTGAAGCTGCAAATGGGACTGCACAAAGAAATGAATGCTATTAACATACTATTAACAATTCAAAAGAATGAGTTGACATACCAATCAAACTTGTTAATTGACTGTCAATGGCCTGTCCCTGAATATACAACATGACTGCATTATATATTTCAAATGCTGACAGGAAGACAGTTTCATTTGCATTAACTTCATAAACTGATCAACAACCAAACTGCCACATACATTTATAATGGGAAGCCGAATCATTTCAATATTCATGCAGCTCTGTAATTGTAAATTAGGTGCTGGCAAACAATACAATACAGTACATATTCTAAAATATCCTAAATTTCTCTGACCTACTTTCTTTTTTATTTTAAAAGAGCAGTGGAGAAAAGTTATCTCTTACAGAGATGATTATTACTTTATTATAATTTATGGTTCATGCCTTAGGCAAAATTTGTTTGCAACCATAGTTTATAACTCTACTCTAGATGCATAACTAGTCTGCAATATATGAGGCACGCAAGGTGATGTAAAATTTTTCTTGCTTTAGTTCTGTGAAGCATAAATACCATTAAAATACAGAGTAAATTTGTAAAAAAAGAGTGACTGAAAATCTGTACTATTTCCCTGCTATGACACAAAGCAGATGTCAGCACTGAAACCACTGTAACTTTCTAATTGGACACTGAAACATGTAATTTTAAGTGGAAAGTATTGTTCTTGCACATCCTTCCCCGTGTCCTAGAATTTATTGTCCCCAGAGGTTCTGTCCCCATAAAGTATGTTTCCTAAAAATATCTCATAATTACACTCATTCAGTTTCACTGGGACTGACAGGGAGAGCAGATGAAATGGCTGTGACGCTGCTGCCATTTTAGCCAAATGGTTAGTCAGACACTCTGAGCAAAGCCACCAACCACAAGGTTGAGAGCAGAAGTGCTTGTGGCTCTTCCTTATTTCTGCTCATATTTATCAATCCAGTGGAAATGACCAAGGGCTGATAATAGCAAGAAAATGACAAACAATTCCCAAGATAAGACACAGGCCAACAATCTTGACTTTTCCCATTTAGGATCTCCTCTTGCAACATTTACTATCTTGCACTCCTGCTTACTGAAAAACAGAGTTCTAGCTAAACTAACAGAGAAGCCTTCAAATGCTGTCATTAATGACTCTATGTATTAGTATCTATTTGTACAGTTTAACCTTATAGATTAGATACGAAAAGAATAAATTTGTTTTTATTTGTTCATGAAGTGCTGTAGGCACATTTATCACTGTTTATAAAGAAATAATATCTCAATCACTTAAAGAATCAAAGAAACAAACCCAAGCAGAAATGTTGCAAATGAGGATTAAGTCATGAAGGGTCTGGAAGTGCTCCACTGAAGGCTAAGTAGTTTTATAAATGATCAAAAATTCTGAAGTTGTCAGGTCAGTCATATTCCCTCTATATCTGTATGACCTGGAGGAAGTATAAGCAAGCTTTAAACACCTCAACTGTAAACACATGCTGTCTTCTTTCCCCCTCTTTTATTATAACTAGTTTCATCCTGTCAATACAGCAGTCACTTCTCTGGTGTTAAAGTTATTGCAAGAGGAGCCTAGCACTATACACTAGCATAACCACACAGATATCACATAAATGTCCATTAAATCTGCAGTCATGACAATCTTCTCCTGCACTGCCTTTCAGATAAAGCATATCAGAGGACAATTTCTGTGAACTGCTATATTTTAGACTTTACTATTTGTAATATACATGTAAGACTGAGAAGCAAAAAATATTCACATGTATTGTTCCAGTAACTGCAACTGAAGAGTAGAAAGAGTAACAAATGGAAATATAAAACCTTCAGAAAAGCTGAATATAGTGGAGCCACTGGGGTGATGGCAGTCCCAAATCATCCCAACTGATAATCATGAAAGATTACTTATACTACAAACTAGATATTAGCTTTGATATCTTCCCTGAAGTATAAGCTGAGTAACTGTCATACTGAATAACATCGTATGATGGTTACTTCTAAGTTCTTACACTGACAACACAGGGATCATTAAAGCTTCAGCATTCTTTCAGGTAATCAATGTAATATCAGAAGTATGTGATTAAAAGCATTTAAGACATGAAATGTGTCAAGGGAAAGAACAGCTCATTACTCAAAGCATGCAGTATGTATTAAACCAGCCATCTTAGAAGGAGCTGGTCATTTGTAACCAGTGCTAACGGCAACACACAACTACAGTGAATTCAGTAATTCATGGACCAAGATTTAGAAATTTTGATCATAAAATATACACACATATACAGCTGAAATACACGCACATATACATATTACTGCAACAGAAATAATGTGATGTATGTTCATGTTTCAAAAAGACACCCGATTAATTTTAAGAAACTGCAGTTTATCTGCACTGCTTCAAAATTTACATTTGAAATTGTCACTTTTCTAATTTACTCAAACACAAATTTTCAAGGGCATTTTCAGATGTTAGCTGAAACCTTCCTGACTCTCAATAGCCTGTGGCCAGCATGGGTTATGTAGGTGGGGATAAAAAGTCCTGTCCTTAGGAAAATCAAAACTTCCTAAGATGCAGATAAAGTCCCATCCCTGTGGGAAATTGTGCTTTCTCTGAGATGAGCATGAGACACAAAACCTGATTATCACTGAACTCATTATCATTACCTTTTAATTGGAAGACAGGCTTCTCAAACTTCACTGTCTTTAGAAAGCTCACAAAACATTATGGACATTTTATAAACCAAAAAGGATTAAGTCAAACACTTCCAAACAGTACAGAGCTGCACATAAACTGCTTTGGATGACTACAAGAAACGTGTGAGCTGTGTCTTTGCTGAATGCTTTACTGTCAGTTACTTGGTGATGAACGGTGAGATCAGGACTTCTCTCATACTGGACTGCAGGGGTAGGAGGGTTCAAGCAAGCAATTCCATTCCAAGTTCATAACTGAACAATGAACGGCTTAACACAAACCTGTCTGTATTTGCTATTTTTGAAAGGATGTGAGATGAACAAATAAAAAAAAAATTATTGTAACTTACTGAGAAAATATTCAGTGGATTAGATGCCTAACAAAAATATTCTAGCTTGCAGTACAGTTCTGTTTCCATTCCCACTGAAAAAAACCCATCATTCTGAGATCTGCTTTAGTCTGAATCACTATTACTGTTCTTAAAAATACAGTACATAATAATTTAAATTAAGGGTTCACTCAGCTGAATTGAAAAGAAGAAAATATTAAAGGGGTAAGATGCTCCACATTCCTAAGCATTTGTGCAATATCAGTGCTTATTTTGTGTATGAAAGTACAACAATATTAGCATTGTTTTATACTTATTTCTTGCATACTGGTGCCAAGGAAAATGCAAGGGGGAAAAGAAGCAATTCCATTAACCTAGAATATTCTTTGTATTAAACATATAGTTCTTACATTAGTCTAACTATTGGGAAACTGTAGGAGCAGCAGAATAAGGAACCTAACTTACTGATGATTTCAACATTAGTTTTAATAATACCATACAGGGAGATACATAAACGAATACTCGCATATACATATTACTAACTTATCAGAGATGAAAACTTAAGCACTGATTGGGAAGTACCAAAAATCAGGATACATATGGAAGCTTTATGTATGTTTGATTATAAGTGAAATGTACATGCATCTGTGTTATAAATGCACATTTATATTTAAGAAGATAAACCTGAACTTATTTGCAGGATGTTCAGAGAACACATTAAAATAATCAACATTAACAGACTTTAGCAATGCTTTATTTTTTAACTTTGATCTTAGAAGAATTTTTGTTTTCCAAGAAAGCTGGTGCTTTCTTGATACTGCTTTCCAATTGCTATACTTAATCCTCTTAGCATGTAAAGGGATTTTTCCTGAAAGGAGTTACAAAAAGGCAACTTCAAAGTTTCTACCTGCAGCCACCTCTTATTTACATTATTTGTACCTGTAATGCTCTTCCCACTAAAGATTCTGCAACTCATTGCACAGGTCAAGTGATTCAGCCCAGGAATTTTTTTCTTAATTGATCAGGCATTTAAAGGATAAAGTTGAGAGAACGAATGTTTTGTAACCACAGAAAACTCACCATCATCCAGTCTTTACCTAACGTCTACATTTCATTTATAGAATTCAAATTTATTGCTACCTTGTCAGAATTTAGGGGAAAAAATAACCTTGCAGATTTGTTACTGTTACAAAGAAGAAAGCTGGAACTTTACACAATGTAAGTTTCAGAAAGGCTTGACTGAGATTGTTCTGGCACTTCCTCAAACACAGAATAAGATCTGACAGATTCCTTCAAGTGAGGGAAAAGCCCAGAAAGAACATGTTTGGTGAACGTTTACTAAGGTATCCATTTAAGGAATATTGAGACTTTCCATCCCACTAGCAGAATATTGCCGCTACTGTCTCCAGGGGACTCAGTCACAAATAAACATAGTATAAATCTCTCTTTTAACTTGATGTGTTCTTTGTCCATGGGTTGAGATCAATCTAATAATTCCAGAAATTATATATATTTGATAACATTTGTCAAAGTCCAATTTAGCATGACTAGAAGTCACTTATCTACCAAGACAATTATAGCAAAGATAAAACAGCAGGAAATAAAATCAAGTGTGTCTCATCTGAGCATTTGTCACAGAACAGTTGTAACATTTGTAAGTCACATTAGTCGCATGACCCCAACGTGACAAAAAATAAATCAAACATTTTTGAGTAATACAGTTGTAGTTAGTGCTAATTTATTACTTACTACAGTCATACCAGCCTTCGCGGGAATCCCATCCTGTTCAATTGTCATTATTAAAATTACTCCCTTGCCACAGAAGCTGGGAACTGGCACGTATGCACAGAAGTAAACAGAAGCCTCTTTTGCTGGTGGATTAGTCTCAACATTGCCAGTCTTGTTTACTGGGCATTTGACCTTGATAGGAGCAGTTCTCAGGTTGGCCCTTAATGAGAGAAAAATCTTACTAACAACTCAGGGATTTTAATGTCCAATTTTCAAAAGCAGGAATGTCATTGCAATTTCTTAATTTGATACATTAATGACTTTTACTGCCATGAAATTAGATTGCTGTAGAAGACTAGCATGTTACAGATTCCAGAGTGGGATTGATCTGCTCGATCAGCTCTGATCAACCCGAGATTGCTCAGACAACGAAGAGGGCTTCTTTCTTCTCTACAAGCTGAGAGTGTTTCTTTCTATCACAGAGGTGTTGGGTTTGTCTGTCCTAACCAGTAAAATATGGATGAACCTAAATACTGTAATTACCTCTAAATATATTAAATACATACATTAGATCTCAACAGAATCAGTCTGTTGTTTTTCCTCCTACAACCAAGCATGCCATGTAATTTACAATGCCTCATTCAACCAACTTATATTCTAGTTGTTACAAAGCAAAACTATAGAATAACTGTACACTTTTTTTTTTTTTTTTTTTTTTTTTCATAAAGGTAAGGCATATAGTTCTTTAAAAGTTTACTACCTCCCTGTCAGGAATACAATACCAATGATGCAACAACAACAGAACTCAGAAATAAAAAACCAGCAGGAAACAACTGGTTTACTATTTCAGTCTAAAATAAGTATATGGCAAAAACCATGGTGCAAAAATCCAATTTCCTGCTTTTAACCTGTATCTCATAACTAATGAGGCCTACATAGTATCTGGATGCGCTAGGTAATAATTTTATTTCCAGTATCATTCCACAGTGCCCGCAATTTGTTTTAGTGTTGAACCATTTAGTTGCTTTGCAACATTTTAACAATTCACACTCTATTTTGAAATGCAAACCCCTGCCTTTTTAGACTGAGAGTCACTAATGTGAAAACTACTATTTCCTGTATACTAAAAGTACTCCAGCAATAAGGTGTGTAGGTTACTTATTCGACCCCAAATGTTTCAGAATTTTAGCCTTAGACTTCTCAAGCCTTCTTCATAATAAGCTGAACGGAAGCTCTTTGAATTGTTACAGACATCTGTACTGAGGCTCTCAATAACTGAGGATTTTCATCTGGAAGCCCACAGACAAACAATCCATAGTCCACCATGAGACATTTGAGAATCAAGTCTGTCCCTCTGCAGTATTTGTGTTTGTATACATACATACAGATAAACATAAGAATACTATCAGCACTATATATATCACGTATATTCTGGTTATAGGTTAAAGTAATTTCATTCAAAAAATGAAGAATATAGAGACAACAGGAAGACTTTCAAGACTTTTTACCTGAACAAGGTAAAATATGAGAAGGTGATCCAGCCTGATAGTTCAAGACATCATAAGTAAGTAATAAAGATTGCAAATAAAAATAAAAAGGGAAAGCAGGAAGAAAATGCAAATCTAGAAATTATACAAAAATTTCAAATCTTCTGAATAGTCAAATGACATTTGTGGGGCTTACTGCAATGCAGTTACAGCTTAAAGGAACACCTCTGTGAGAAAAGTCATTTGTGATGACGTGGTAGAAACAGCTACTGATTTTTGTCTGTGGGAGAAACATACTACACACCAGCAAAACAATTTCATAACACTGCAGTTCGGAAGTTTCCTCCAAACTCAGATACACAATTACACCCTACACTATAAACGTGTAAGTTAAAATTCTATATTAATTTTGTTACTTAAAACTCAAAAGCAACCTATTCTCACAAGTTATGCACTGTACAACTTTCTTTATAACCTCTTATACATCTATTATTAGAGTTCATTTTTTATTTACATAATCACATCTGCATTTTATGTGGGAACCCTGTTTCATATAGCAAACAGATGTTTTACTTATTACAGGGTTGGTTTCTTTGCTTTGAAAAAGTGCTATACAGCTAAATCTATGTTTTCTTCTCTCATCCAATACATAGTACTCAGCTTTGAATGGTCTCCTGAACAGGGATCTCTCATGTTCTGGTAGTTGTGCCTTCCCTGACCCATTCACACAGCACTTACGTCATTCTCCTGACAAAGGGAGCACCATGCCTCATTTCATTCACCTGACAGTCTAAACCAGGAAAAGCAGGGAGTACTGCTGGGTTCCACTGGCTTTCCTAATGGATCTTAGTTCACTCATTTGAAAGAGTATGGAATTGGCAGCTGTCTGGAGACTAAGAAAAAGATGAGGAAAGATGACCCTGCTCCCTCCAGACAGGAACTCTATTCAGAAAAGACAGAAGCATCATTTTCTCTAGTGCTGAAGCTACACAAGTAACAAGATAGTGAATTACGGTATTAGTCATTCCTCGTGCATACAAATGGGCACTATTCCAGAGTTCTGAGACTCCACAGAAAGAAAAACGAACAATGAGAGCAATGCAATACTAATTTGCAGATAAAGAACTAAGACTTAGTACAATTAAACAATTTGACGAGGTCTATAAAGGAAGTCTTGTGTGTGAAACAGATATTCAGCCACTTTTCAGTGAGCATCACAAGAGCTTTCCACCTTTGACGTCCCACCTGGACCAATATGCTTCACAACTTTTAGTCCAGCCTGTCTGAATTATCAGTAAAAAAATGCACATAGATGTATAACATAGTCCAGTAATAGTAACACCATGTGCTCCTAATCAGATTATTGTTTTCATGCATGTTGCTTTCATCCTCAAAAATATTTATTTAATTGTAATTTATCCAAGTTTATTAAAAAGCATTTTAATCCACAGTAAGAATTTAATAGTCAGGAAGTTGTTTCTGAAGGGTATATAGCTCTGGAGACTTAAACACAACATTTATTTACAAACATACACAGCATCACCCAGAGCTCCTAGAAGTCACTCTGTCAGTAAAGCTTGAAGTTATTCGAGTGGGACACCAGAGTTTAGTCTCCAGGACAGCCGAGTCATTTGCATTGCAGCTGACAGGGTACTACAGTGCAGTCTTCTGAAATATCACAGTTAAGTCAAAATTGTTATGCACAGGGAGAGCAGTCGCCCTGCTTGAATAAGACGTAACTGACTGGTTTTAAAACTTTTTTCTAGGATCACAGTAGGAGTAAACAAAAAGTCCTGTAATGATAAAGCCCCAAGCCTTGCAATATCCAAGTGCCTCTTGAACAATTAATCGACCTGACAGCATGATCTCTGTGATATACTATTGCACTGCTCATGCAGCCTAAAACACTTGGATGTGCTAAAATGCCACCCCATAAATAACATCAGTTCCTATCAGTTTGAACCTCCTGGTATGTGAGGTTTAGAATCCATCACATATACAATACATAATATTAACCTATGAAAATGCACATGATATTGTTGGCAAGTGTATATCTCAAGGGTGCCTTTAGCAGAAATTAGATCTCTAAATAAAAGATTACACCAAAAATTCCTGCTTGAAGCCCTAAGAGAGTGTAAGTTTTCATTGTAATTTTCCCTCAGTACTTAAAGCTTTGCTCATACATATGCATCAGACCTGCCCATGCTAAACATCTCTGGACATTCCCCACAGCTAAGTGATAACAGGACCTGCAAACTATGAGTTCTCTAACTCTGTGTCTTGTGCCACAGTAATGTCACAATACATAAGTGTCTTCATTCACACAAGATAGCAAACTGGAGAAATCTGTACAGTTTCTGAGCTCTCAGTCCCACGATTCAGTTCCACAGAGCAACACTGCCTTTGGTTGCTTTTCCAACTGGGACAAAAAACTGAAACGGTCATGGACAATGGAACAAAAATTACAACAGTACACATCACGTAGCACAGTGCCACAGGGAGGTTTCACCTCCATCTATACCTACAGCACAAATTTCTCTTGTTTTATGTGAGTGCTATGAGGAATCTCTTTCAAACTAATAAAATATTTTAATTGCAAACACACACTTGAAATGATACATATTAATACATTAACTACTACATCAGTTAAAACTATGATTTTAAGTAAATCTTACATTTGTATGCCTCATCCATTATAAAAAAACAACATATGTCTTTAAAATATTTTAAATAATTCAGAAAGATCCAAATCTTTCAGTATACTGCTGCTGAAAAACAGAATACAACTATGATAATTTTTTAAAGCTTGTTATACCTAATTATTATACTTATATAAGCACCTGATCTGGAAGCCAGAGTAAAGGGTTTTCCCTAACCATGAGTAGCTTTTCAAAGTGCAGGTTAAAAATAGTATCTTTATGGATCTTCCATCTACTGTTTATATTGTTAATGTATTTTAAAGGCCATATCTTTAGTACCACTACAGCTGAAACTAATATCTTTCTTTAGCATTTAAATTACTATCTTTTCACTGCCTTTTTGAGGGCCACAGTTGCATCAACACATATTCATAATCAAAATCTTAAATCAAATAGCATATGTGTGGCTATCAGAAAACCTACAACCTTAATAGAGAATATTTTAAGTCTTCTGGGAGAGAAATGGGACCCACAAATGTGATAAGATAAATCTGAAAGAAAAACATAACTGAGATTTCTCATTTTAGAGCTATTATTAAACCCCTAAAAGCGAAATGCATTTTTGTTGAGAAAACAATCTTGTCAAAAACAATTCAGAACAATCCCAGGTCCTAAATTGCTAAGGAAAGAAGAGTTGGTTTCTTATGTGAAATTCCTCTGAATCTTCAGAAGGCTCTGGATAGAACTTCACAGTGATTCACAGACTGGTATAAATTTCAGAAATCTATGCAAGTCAGTGTAAACTGCAGGAAGCTGGAAGAAGAGACTGTGATTTGCAGCTGTTATTTATATGCATGGTGTTTTAAAGCACAGTAAAGAGATGAAACAAATTACTTCCTTTGATTCAATTTTCAGTTTGGTTTCATATGCTTAAAATAAGCAGAGACGCAGGATGAGAACTGGAAGATGTATACAGAACTTCTAATTAAATTAGAGGACTAATAATACTTAACAACCTTAGTAACCACCTGATTATTTTTTGTAACTAGCCACTTAAAATTAAATGCCTTCAGAGCCAAATATGTAATAACTGAAAAACGGAACATAAGAAGGCAAATAGAAAATATCATTACAATAGAAAATTATATGGTTGAATGGGGGGGTGGGCGGTGCGAAGAGAAAAAGGAAGTTGCAGAAATAGGCCTAACATTTTAAACTTGTTTCACTTCACATTCTTCTGTCCATAAATTTCACTCTGTATTTATACATCTCCAGACATCTGGCAGCTTAGCCCGAGTAGAAACTTGAAACACACTTGTCAATATTCACATCTCAGACATGTTCACTATAGAAACACATATCAAGCCTGCAAAACATACATAGCAAACTGACACTTCTACTGTAAGTCTTCCCTATTTCATAAGAACTCTGTCCACAATAGTAGTCCTTCAGGTTTATTTAAAGTTATTTTAAATTCTTTTCAAGGGGTTGCCTTCAACTTGACCTTCAAGCATATTTACTGCATTTAATTGAAAAATCTGTTTAGACAATAAAAATTAAGTAAATAAAAATCCTGAACACATCTCACTTAATTTGCTACATTTGTAATTACCGTTATAATCTTTCAGTTTAAACGGAATTAGCATATCATACAAGAATATACCCTAGTAAAGCTAAAAGATCAGTATGAAACAAATAAACACCAGCATTTTACCCAGCATTGGTTCCTTATATTTCCATCCCCCTGAATCTTGTAATAGCTACATTCAGTTTTTGTATCCTAGCATTCTCTAGACTGTTTTTACATATGCAACAGTAGTATTTCCGGGGTGACACTTCATGCATATTATTAGCACCTCATAGCAAATAATAACTGCAGTCACTAAAAGATTCTCATACCTTGGGTAAATTTCTTACCCTACCAATGCTCTGTCTGTTTAGGACCATAACTGGCATGTAACAGACCAAAGTTTCACTCTAAATTTACTTAGATAAGTGTAACTTAGAGCAGAATTTTATTATCTAATACCATTCAATATCCAGAAGTGCAGATGTATTGATGATGAATAAAATGAAAAATATATGACCACAATAACCACTGTCACGGTTATTCAAATGTTATATAAAATCACAATTTCTGAAAATCTCAATAGCTTCATTATATACACGTTTCTAAAGTTTTGAGTCTCCCTAACCTATGACCAAATTCCACAATGGCTCAGCAGACAGCAACTCCCATGGAGAAATGCAGAATTCAGAAAAACAGAAAACATTATGAACTACAATTTAATATGAAAATACAGTTAGTTAACTACCAGTATACTCAAAATAAAGGATTTCTATTTTAAAGTACTGTCATGCTGAGGTCTCCTGAACACTAGTTAAATGATGAAGGCAGTTAGTTTTTTTGCAAAGAGAATAATTTTCTATAATCTGAAGGGAAAAAAAATAATAAACACAGGAATAAATATTGTGTGTAAGGCAAATATTATGAACAGCCATATTTCCTGCTTAGCATACAAAATGACTGAATTGTGAGCAGTCATACAGTATAAAGCTAAAGCAAAGAAGAATGGCAAAAGTGGTGGTGAGGTGACAAGGCAGACTAGCTGTGTTTCAGACCCACCTCCATGATTTACTTGTATTGAGACACTATATATACTTTTTGTAAATTACAGTAATTAACTTCTCGATACTCTGAACAGGAGAGAAGGCTGGGGAAGTTCTCAGACATAGGGGGTTTCTGCTGAGAATGTAATAAACTGAACTAATCACTTGGAACCTGCTCATCTTTAATCCACTCTGGTCTTTCCTCTCGGGAAGGGAAAACCCCAGCAGTCATACTGGAGGTCTCGCTCATCCACAGCTCTCCGCTGCTTCCTCACCTTACTCTCATTTCAAATTACAGTCTTGCATGCCCTATATCAAGTACTTTTCAGAACAGTTTTGATTCAGTAAATGAGATGTCTGCAAGTATGCTTGACATCTTAATATTCTGCAACATTCTTCTTGAGAAAACAAACACTTAAGAAATTAATTTTATGGCTTGACCATTATATAAGAATAAATCAAAACCTATTTTTTTCTGGAAATTTCATTCACATTTTTAAATTTTAGAAAAATATTCAAATTCTGAAAAAAACAGCTTTATTAAAATGGTCGCAAATTAAATCTTCGCAATACTTGATACTTTTCTCCAAACTCTGAGATATTACATCAAAAACACATCTATAGGACTTTACTCAGTTTACTTCTTGCACTAAGTTCGTACTCTTTATTTAAACAAGTTAAGTGTTGAAAACTTTCTGCTACATCCCACAGCTACATTGTTCCATTTCTTTTTCCTATTTTGTTTGAGAATGCAGGTAAGGGACACTTTGCATTGCTCACAACTTTGGGCAGATTCCTTACTTTTCACAAATTGCAAAAACAGTAATGTGGAAATGAGCATATTAAAGTTTGTAAAGGCCTCATATAATAATATAAATGTAACTAAATAGCTTTCCTACACTTTTGCATTGTTTGACTTCCCTTCTACTTTTTTTTTTTTCTTTTATTTCCTTCTATCTTTGTGTTTTTCTTTCCTTTTTACTGTAGTTCAGAATTCTAATTAGACAGGGGAAACTGTGCTGAACCCAACAGCCCAAGAGAGAGGCTGCCCCAGCTCCACAGCCCAAACCCAACCTACAGTGTGGCTGAGAGCTTATTCCTGGTGGGTATGTGCACACAGATCATGCATATGCACCACATACATACAGATGATATACGCAGCCAATCACACCAATCAATGCGGTCACGGACACAGAGCACTCACATCCGAGACAACACCAAAAGCCTCATCCCACTCCCCTTTCTGGTTGAGCAAGATGAAGGTGCATTTGTAAGAATATAAATACACACATATGTACAACATGGATCCTTCTGGAAGCCAGGCTCAGGCACGTGGTCTGCCCAGCAGCTGCCCCTGGTTCCCAGTCTACTCAGTTGCTACCACCTGCATATATGAACCCTTGAGGCTACCGCCCCACTCCAGGTGCTGCTGCAGACCCCCCCCACACACAAACATGCACCTGCACACGTGCACACACCCAAAGATGCCTTTGATTTCACTCACCAGTGTCTTCACCACCCAGGCACACAGGCACTCCAAACCATGGACTGTCTCTAGTTGCTGGCACGCAGACAGCCCCTCCAGGCACACTCAGTTAGAGAGCACCTCACCCAGGAAAGAGCTGGAGAAGAACTGAATGAGAAGATAGTCATATAGACCAGGTTTCTATGATGAAATGACTGGCTTGGTAGATTAGGGGGGAGCAGTGGATATTGTCTATCTGGACTTTGGTAAGCCCTTTGTCACTGTCTGCCGCAACACCCTTATAGAGAAGCTGTTGATGTATGGGACGGCTGAGCAGACAGTGAGGGGGGCTGAAAAATGGTGCAAAAAACAGGCCCAGAGGGTGTAGCTCAGTGGCACAAAGTCTCACAGATGGCCAGTAATAAGCAGCGTACCTTGGGAGTCAACATTGGGTCCAATCCTGTTCAACATCTTCATTCATAATCTGGAAGATGGGGCAAAGAATACCCTTTACAAGTCTGCAGATGATACAAAACAGGAAGGTGTGGCTGATACACCAGAGAGTTGTGCTGCCATCCAGAGCTATCTCTGGAGACATGGGCTGATAGGCACCTCACAATGTTCAGCAATGAGAAGCTGAAAGTCCTGCACCTGGGAGGAACAAACTCTTTCTGGGGCCCAACTGGCTGGAAAGCAGCTTTGTAGAAAAAGACCTGGGGGCATGAAGTTGAACGTCAGCCAGCAACCTGCCTTTGCAGCACAGAGAGTGATGGTATCCGAGGCTGTATTCAGAGGATTGTTGCCCTCAGGCCAAGGGAGGTTGATCCTTCCTCTTTACTCAGCTCTGGTGTGGCCACACCTGGAGTGCTGTTGTCCAGTTCTGGGCTCCCCAATACAAGAGACAGAGTTTTCAATGAAGGGCCACTAAGATGATTAAGAGACAGAAGCATTTCACCTACTAGAAAAGGCTGAAAGAACTTGGACTGTTTTGCTTTGAGAGAAGGCTCATGGAGGGCATCTCATTTGGATATATGAATAATTGAAGGGAGGCTGCAAAGAGAACCAAGTTAGGCTCCTCTCAGTGGTGCCCAGTGACAGGACCAAAGGTGATGGGCACAAATTGAAACATGGAAGGTTCCCTCTGAACATTAGGAAATACTTTTTAGTGTGAAGGCGACTAAGCACTGGCACAGTCTGTTCAAAGAGGTTGTGGAGTGTCCATTCTTGGAGGTATTCAAAAGTCACCTGGACAGAGCCTGTGCAACCTGCTCTGGGTGGCCCTGCTTGAGCAGGGAGGTTGGCCAATATAACCTCTAGAGATCCCTTCCAACCTCAGCCATTCTGTGATTCTGTGAAATATCTGTACAGACATGCACATGAGAAGGACAATTCACGGCGTAATTCAGAGCTCCATCCCACATGTGAACGTTTTTAGACATTCTCAGTCGCAAACAATAGTTTCATCCTGTTTTCCTTGGCCATTTGCTGTTTCTTCCAATGCTAATCTTTTCTGTTTTATTCTTTCCCATTCCTCTCACTTTCTCAGAACAATGCGACACAGAAGTAGCTGAAATGCCAAGAAGGAGCACAGTACAATTTAGCTGGGGGAGTGCAGTACAGATATGCTCCAACTCAATTTCCAGTCTACAGACTGTATCTTTCCACTCCAGATTCTCTAAATAGTTTTACCGTAATGTAGTCAGAGTACCATGTTGACTCTGTCTGACATACAAATGATATTCTTCATCCCTATTTCTTCTTCCCTCAATCCTTTTCCCATTTTTACAGACCAACTGAAAACAAGATGCAGAGGACAAACTCTTTGTAAAGCAGAGTCTGACTTCACTATATGTTTCTTCTGTGTCTACCAAAAAGGAAATGAGTGCCTTCTCCCATTTTATTAAGTCTAAGAGCTACAGCAATAGAACTTTATAAACTGTTATGCTAAATTTCTAGAGAATTCACAAATAGTCTAGGAGAATTTTTTAAAAGATGCTTTAGTTATGAATGTCCAAGAAAGTTACTTCAATATTTAGGTTCTCTCTGGTGTTTTATAGTAGTTATGTAATTGCAGGGCAGAAAACAGTTATTGTTTATATAAATTGTTTCCTTGAAACAGTGACTTGTTATATGACATCATGAGGTTTCAGATTTACATCCCCCTGTCAGAAGAAGTAATCAACATTGTACTTTATCCTGGCACTGGGCCTGTTTTGCACTACTCTGTTTTTACAGAAAGATAAAATATTTGATTCTCAAAGGATCAAATCCAGTGTCTCACTGGTAAGGAACATGAAGTCCAGTAAAATACCCATCTATCTCCAGATGAATATCAGAAAGACTTATCTCTCTCTACCTACTTTTCGTTCTCTTGTCTTCCATGCTTCTCCTGACTTGGGTGACTGGCACAGCTACTCAGGATGTTAACACCCCAGACTATTCCAATTTCTGCCTTCAGACAAGGGATTTTCATAGTCTTCAGATTAATTCTTCATTCAGAAGTTCAAAACTACATAGAAAGCTCTAACGAATCTGAAGGAAATAGGGATATATATGTGCCTATTGTAGCAGAATCAAATATGAAGAATCTTTTTAGTTAAGAACCACGAGAATAAAAGAACATCATAGATCAACCATCAATTCTTAGACTGAACCTGCAAAATGAATGACTGGAAAAACAAAATTGTGGGTTTTTTCATACATGCTGATAAACTACATTGGAAGTCACTGACAGTTAATGGACAAAATCCCTTTGGAGCAAAGTAATTTTCAAAGAACAACACAATATGCATACACAAAGTATTCTCTCCATTAATTTCTCTGCAGATTTCCAAATGTGAAAGATAAGAAAGAAATGCATGGAAAAAGGTAATGGAAAAACAGAAAAGAAGAATCACTTTGGAGTATGTGTTGTTCTCTCTGAAATCCTTACAACTCTAGAAAATGCCCCCCAGTTTTCCTCTTACGGCCTCCTCTTCTTCTTTTTAAACAATATAACTTCATTTCTTTCACATTAGTGGTTTTAATAGGATGTGGTTTCACAGAAAGTAATTAGATTTTGAGTATTTTCCCACAAAGTATATTAATTATTATCTAGAAAAATATGTTCTTAGGACACAATATACTTTCTTTATGTCAGCATTTTTATTTACTTATTTGAATGACACTGACACCAAATACCTGATGTTTCTTACTGCCTCTTCCCAAAGGTAACACAAAAAGGAAATGCGTGAATTCTACCAAACATAATAAACTACTAAATTCTATGGTGATACAACATGGACCCTGCAAAAAATGGTAAACAAACTCTTTTGATCAGAAAGGGCGAATATGGAGAAAACTTTACCTAAGAAGTTGTATCACCTGTATCTTGTATACTTCCATAGCTGCATCCTTCACTGCATCCTTCACTAGACATGTTCTTAACAAAAGATCATCTATAGAGCATATAATAATTTAAGTATTTTACATAGTTCCTGTTATCAGAAAAGGGAATCCTCTTGGATATGTTTTAAATCTATCACCAGATACTGGAAGTAAACTTTTTAAAGAGGCCCAATGTAAAAATATTGATTGAAATTTTTTATCAATATTAAATTAATACAAATAGTTAAACAGTAATGGTAAATGGAAAGTTTCAAAGCTATAATATTTTTCAATCAGTTCTGTATGTTCTGGGCTCTGCTCTCATATCACCAGATGTTGTATTTTTACATTCTATAATTAAGTCACACAGGAAAAGATTATTAAATGTGATTCTTTACCTTGAGGTTTTTAAAGATTACTTACTAAATAAAAGTTGTTTACTCATCAACAATCACCCTCAAAACTCAAAGTCAAGCTATATGACCGAAGTCTAGTGGAGCAGGCAGTGCAAAACATTTTCTGAGAAACATCAGTAAAGAAATTACAGAAAATCTGAACACTTGTTGCTTTTCTCTCAAAAGTTACCAGACCATATTTTAAGAATAAAATATTAATCAACCTTTAAATATAGAGATGTGAAGATTTTTTATTCTGTCATTTAAACAATTCAACCAGCATATAACACCCAGCAAAGTAATAAAAACACACTCTGGCTTCTAAAGATTGTTCTGTGCAGTGCAATACTAAATAATATAGGATCTGGGGTTCCAGTTCAATAAAATTCTCATTTGTTTTTTGTAACCTGTAGACAAAATGTAGGAATCTTGTTACAGAAATCACCTTTTTCTTCACTGGTACCACACATCAATTATGGTCTTTGATTGCCATAGCAATTTGTCTGAAAACTTTTTATGCAGAACCCTATAAACACTTTCTTCCAAAAACCCCACACCAACACACTTAATCACATTACAGTACTGCAGTACTATTAGTTTCACGTGTATCTTGATTCCACATAGTGGGTGGTTGAAGATTTATTTATGTTGAGTTGCACCCAAAGGTAATTCAGTTTTCAAAAATCAGAATCCTACAATAATAACCATCTGAAAGACAGCAGCCTGATGATCAACCTCAGATAAGAACTATTTGAATCCCATGGACAGTAAAGTAGGTCCTTAGAAGTGACAATTTCCTTTTTATTTTTCCCTTTTTTATTTTGATTTTGTTATTAGACCCTCAACTCGCAAATGCTCAACTGTCACAAAAGATCAGTGTTACTGAACCACCGGCATTAATCTGTTGTTTGAAATATATAAAGAAAGACAAATAAAGGAGACATTGCAAAATGTCTTCCTCAAGTAGAACCAGATATTGAAATGATAAATAACATAACCTATGAGCACTAGTTATAATGTTCTTGGGCAGAAGAGATTTCTAAATACCAAAGACTGTTGCTTCATTGTCAGATGGTCCATAAATAAACCATCGTCAATTCATGACATTGGACCTTTTCTTCTTGCTATGCTACTGTAAATAAGTGTGTTCCCCTTGCCTGTCTGAATTCTACATGCCTATTTCCAGAAATGCCGCAGCATATAAGTAACACTGTCATGTCCGTTTTGTCAACTACATGCTGATTATCCTTTTCTATCTGCAGTTCGGGAACATTATCAAGGTCAGAAGCAATCGCTCAGAAAACTGATCCTGAAGCTCTTGTGTCTGATAATTTCTGTAAAGAATTTTCATAAATAAACTTAGTAATACAATTAGTGGCAGATCTACCTTCCTTACATACTGTAGAAACAAAAATTGTACCAGTAACCTGTCAAGTATCTAGTCAATGTGTTCATTTATTGCATGTAATCATGCCTTATTCCAAAATGACACAAGTCTAATTTACCGTCACCATATCTAAGTTTCATGTGTGTTTGGGCAAATGCCCACCTCCTTCAACTCTCCTGACCTCCAATTTTTTTATATTTTTTTTTTCTTTTTTGACAAATTGGTTATGAGGCATTTACAACTGATGCACATATCGCGAAATTATTTCTGCCAAGCTTCCTCCATGACCTGCCCGTGGGACATGACATGCTCTGAGATGCATCGGTCTATCAAACTGAATCTTTCCAGGACAATGCAAATTATGACAAATTCCATCATCCCGCATTATGCGCTTCATGCTAATCTTCCTAATTCGAGAAAATCAGAAGGGCTTGCTGTTCTGCTGAAGGGCACGTTGTCTGAATGAATGATGGTGAAAGAACATTCGCAATCCCCTTCATCTTCTAATCCCAGCTGTGGCCACCTCTGCCCTAAGACCACTGAGCAACCTTTCCTCCTACGTAATTCTTGCACCAGAATTAACTCAGGATCAGCCTTTTGATGGAGTAGAGAGAATAAGAATGATTTTTGGTTCTGGACTTCAGTGGTATTACATCTTTAGAAAAGCATTTTTAACTAAATTTTCCCCATAGACTTTTTCTGTCTATTTCTTCTAGTCTGCCAGACTTTCACAATTGGAGTGCAATCTCCATGAAAAGTTAAATTACCTCCCAGAGTAGATTTTGAAACAATTTCAGCAATAGTTTTCAGGGAATTTCTGGTCTCAAGCACTTTTGACTTTGCGAGGTTATGCTGCTGACTCAAAGCAAACAACCAACCTGCAAAACATCCTTCAGAAAGTCCCCAGGACAGAAAACAGCTACCTCTCTAAATCATTCTTCACTGGCTCAGAAGGTGGCAGTATTACTACATGAAAGAAACTTCCCATCTATCTAGTATTCCACATCCACATTGCTGAAATAAACATGTTTAATTCCCAAAGAAGCGTATATTTTATCCTGTGGCATAATTTACTTATAACATTAAAACTCAAACATGGAGCAATTTGTAGCAATAACTATGATTATGCTGTTAGTGGCCCAAATGTCACTGTCTAGATTAGGCTAAATGATACCTAGCACCAAAGAGCTTCTGTGATTTATTTTTTATTATCACTGGTAGAACTTGCATGCTTAAAAGGCTCCCCATTCAAATTATTCAGTCTTCTGAATGACTGAGGTAATCATAGAAAATCTTGTACGAAATGATACAAGTTTTAAATCATAGCCATGCTTAAAATATATAAATGTTTGGGGCAGGCAGATATGTCATTACAGATTTAAAAATAACACTTCACAGTAAAAATACAGTGCATACTGCAGAAGGAGAACTAAAATGTATCACAGTTTTTACAATCTGCAGCACTGAAAATTAAAAGGGTTTAGAATCAAGAAAAAATGTATTGCTTTATGAAATTGAACGTATGTTTTAAAAACATTCTCAGAAATATTAATAAATATATTTATGAAGCTGTTTCATTAAAAAGTAGAGAATATTAAGATTTTTAAATAGGCTTTGCTTTAATTTATATCTCAGCTAACCAGATCCTTTTCCTACCTATTTATATAGCCAGAACATTTCAATCTACAGGAACTCTGTCAATATTACAGATAATATTTCTTTTCTACTATTACTTTAAATTAGAACAGAATTCTTATTTATGAAAAATGAAGTGTAAGCCATACTTTCTACTTGAATAAGCTTTTCAGAATGAATAAACAAACACAGTAACTAAAATGCAGACAAGTTTTATTTTGCATTTATGGTCCATGCTTTAATGGAATCTTGCATAATTGGCTTGATGCTTTACTGAGTCTTTGTACATGTCTAATAAGTACGTAGCACAGATCCACATTAAAGTATTACTAAGAAGAGACAGGAAGATCTTTAGCTTTATACTTCATTCCCAGTGAGACCCAAACCCTCAGAGGTAAATGACTATGTGAGCATCATTTCAGCAAAAGGCACCGGGCACACCCTGTGCTTGCTGCGGCTTGTTGACATGAACCAAGGCAGGCAGACACCAATAATACATGAAGTGCGGTTCAGAGGCAATTAGGATCAGTTGTCAAGGCCAGGCCATTAATGAAAGAACATGTCAGAGGAGCTGGAGACTTCAATGGTTGAGGGCAAGAAGGCGATTTAGTGTGACAGATCGAGTCCTTCCAATGTCCTCAGTGGTACATGCTAATACCAGCCTTAACAACCTTTTGTGGCAGTGTATAATGCGACTAACATGGACTTTGATTCAGCAAAATGACTGCTGCCACTGTTAGTCTGTCTCATTCCCACAACAGTAAAAGCACTGCTACAAATAATTACCCACTTCCTTCTCCCCCCTCCTCCATTAAATGCAGCAGTCCTTTATGCATGCCATACTGTTTCTCACTAGAAGGTCACAACGTTTATCATGCTGCTTTCTTTTCTTTTCTTTCTGTCATGCCCTTTCTATTTGTTAATATAATCTGAAATTATCCTGTAAAGCAGTTCTGTTCAAGTAAAAGGAAATTAACTATAAATTCACCATTACCTCATGTGACTAATAACAAACACAAAAAGAGCAAACCAAACTGCTCTAAAGGATTTACTACTTATTCTGTCAATTATGCAAGGAAAATGCTGCAACGTGAGATAATTATTAACATCATCTACTGGATGAAAAATATATGGCAACTTTAACCTCCACAAAAATTAAATCCTGAAGCTTTATACATAACTTGGCACTTGGTTGTTTTTCCTATTGTTACTGTCAGCACTACCAAGCGCTAATTTCTATAAAAAGCTGCAGACCTCAAATTCCAAACACTCAATTACAGGATGAAAGGAAGCATAAATGTAGAAAGAAAAACCTGAAACAGGAGTTCTGTTGTAGGCACAGTACTGAAGTCAGGAGCAACGTCTTCACTGAAACAAGACAATGTTGTGTTTCCTTTATAGAAGATGTGATCTGTTTTATGAAGGATAGTTTTCAAGTAAGTTAAGACTTCACAAACCATTTCTTAAGTACATTACCTAATTTCTAAAGCAGGATTCTGGTATTCAGTGCTTCTTTCAATATCAATTGCTTTCTAAAGCTTCAACATTCTGGCCACTTGAGAATAAGCTATACCATGCATTTAGGTGTGAGAAATTTGTGTCTCCAAAAATGGCAAAAAAAAAGTTGGTCATATTCACCAGAAATCCCCACTAATTTCAAGGGGTAATTAATAGATTTGCCGAAGTAAACACTGTCCTATCAATGATAAAAATTACATCTTGAGCCCTATTTTACTCACCTTATATCAGATGATGTGGTTCTCCCCTATCACTTCTGTCATTCGGCAATGCCTGAACTGACCTTTCTAGAGGCAATACTTACCTGTGAGTGACAGGAGAAACTATCTCCAGCAGGATGAGTTTCCTACTCTCTCTTCATTTCTCTCCACTTTGCCTACTTTCTGTCTGACTCATTTTATTTTCTCTCTCTTCTTTGCATCATTTTTTTTTTTTTGTTTATAATTCTACAGCTAACCTCTTCTTAACCGACCTTTGCCAACATTCCCTTTTCAACCTATAGCTTTAACCTTTTGAATGTCTACTTTGCTTTATTTGACGTATTTTTCTATTGTTTTTTTCTCTGAAACTTTCTCCCTCTTAATTTTATTCTTTACTATTTTCCTTTTCATTCTTTCCTTTCCTCTTGCACCTTTGTCAGCTCCTGGACCCACTGAAGTTAAAAGAAAAATCCCATGACTACAATATGAGTATGCTCTACTGCAAGTATTTAGCACTGGCTATATTACCAACATCTGTGTGTCCAACACAAGCAGCAATTGTTGGTATTTAACGTGATTAGTGGTACTGGTACTTTTTTGATGGAGTAATGTATAAAGGATGAGATTATAACAATTATTACACTGTACCATAATTACAGATCTGTGGTGCAATATGAGGAACACTAAGCAGAAATATAATTGTAGACAGCAGTGATCTTTTATAGTTATCTAGGCATTAAGATTAAATCAAAATTTAAGCATAGGAAAGTTATATTTAACTCTCAGCATATATGCTAGGCATTAAGATTAAATCAAAATTTAAGCATGTGGCTAACCCAGTTGATCCTTAAGATTTGGATTCAGATTTGCATTACAATTTTATCTTAAATATTGATGCCTCTACAGATAGGCCAGTGATTACCCCACCCTACTTTATAAACTGTCTTGATTAAAAAAAAAAAAAGAAAAAAAAAGATGGAGAGTATTATTGGAGGAGCGTTTAAAAAACCAAACCAAAACAACCCCAAATAAACAAACACCACCCCCCACCCTCGCCTCCCGCCATCCCAAATCATTGCACTCTATTGTAATATTCTCTAAAGAGCAGTAGAATCTCTAGGATACTTAGGGGATCAAGACACACCATTTAATGCAGATTTTCATTGCTCTGTGCTTTTATGTAATACTACTTCTCTTCCTTTTGTGCAACTATCATGACTTTTTAAAATTAATTGTAAAAATTTGCTTCAAGATTATTATTCTCTTTTGTAGATACATACTTACAAAATAATTCCTGCACAATTAAATAATGTCTTTCATTTACTAACTCAAGTTTTCATGATATGTTAATAGATGGTTTGGTGATAATAATCATAAACATAGGAATCAATTATCACCAGATATGTAGATGACAGACACAATTAGCTAAAAATATACTCTTCAAAAACATTTACTATAATGAAATGCTGAAATCTTACTATATAAGAAACCTTTCTGTGGAATTATAAGAAATCTTTAAATAGGAACATTCTTAAAATAAACTGGAGAACCAACTACAAATAAAATTCCAATATTAACATATTAGAACCTGGAGTATTTAATAATTAAGATATATATATCTAAACTGGAACTGTTTTCACTATCCACTCATATATATACACATATTTCTCTTCTGTTTGCTACCAATTCATTTCAAATGCCTGAAAAACTCAAAATGCATTCCAATGTGACAGATGCCTTATAATACAAAGCTTGTGACTTTAAGAAAAAAAGCTTGCTTTTTACAGAAAAACCATATATCTCAAATTACTAAAGTGAGGGAATAAAATGGAAAAGAGAAACGAAGGGAAGGGAAGGGAAGGGAAGGGAAGGGAAGGGAAGGGAAGGGAAGGGAAGGGAAGGGAAGGGAAGGGAAGGGAAGGGAAGGGAAGGGAAGGGAAGGGAAGGGAAGGGAAGGGAGGAAGGGAGGAAGGGAGGAAGGGAGGAAGGGAGGAAGGGAGGAAGGGAGGAAGGGAGGAAGGAAGGAAGGAAGGAAGGAAGGAAGGAAGGAAGGAATCTTATAACAGAAAAAAACAAACCTTTCTCACCAAATGCAAATGCTAAGAATCATAGCAAAAGACATATAAAAAATAATTAGAAAATAATTTCTCTGCCTAATACAAACAAATCATCTTACATTTACACAGTAGGTTTCATCTCCAAGGACCACAACGTATTTCACAAATAGTTTTTCTGTATATTTAGTGGAAAATTAATTCAACACTGATATAGTGCTCCAGTTGCAAAGAGAAGAAACAGATCACACTAACACCGTATAATAACTGGGAGGAAAAGCATCTTACATAGTTGACAGTGAATGTGTAATTTTCTCTAAAATGCTATCTAATTATACAACACGACCAGAACTTTGGAGTGAAAGCTCTTATTTTTGAACTCTGCCTGGATTGTAACCACAAGTTACAAAAGCCTCAACTTTATTTCATTGTGCTTACTGAAAAGAGCAGTGGTTCAGGAAGCAATGCATGACAAGTGTCATATGCAACATGTTTTCATATATGAACTGGCCAGAATCAGCATGAGTAAGTCACCACAAACCCAGAATATAAAACCAACTACAATTTGGAGGTACAACAGAAGACAAACAACCAGAAATTACCTTCAAATGAGTAACAACCACGGAGGAAAAACATGTAAACCTTTGAAAACACTTTGGTTAGCCTTAGAAACAAACAAACAATATGTCAAAAATTGCTCTCTGGTCCAATCCTGGACTCCTTAAACCTAAGAGAAGTAAATCTCTTGGCATAGGCAGGATGTAAACTTGGCTTTTCCATTTCAAGCTGCTCTAAAATGCAACAGTCAGGTTGACTAAGAGATGTTTCCTTGTTTTGAAAATGTTGTCCTGTCTCATTACAAAGAGTTACTAAAAGAATGTTCTGAAACCGAATTCTCTCACAGGATTTCAAGGCTGTTTTTTTGTTAGGCTGATAGAGTTTGTGGTGAGAAACAGTATAAGTGAACTTGCATAAAATGTGTTCAGTCCCTGAAATGTCACGTTGAGTTGAAAGCTGTGCCTCTAACAATGGACAGCAGACAATAATGCTGTCTTGAAATAATGTGGTTTTTTTTCAGGTTTTTACAGTAGTATAAGGAGGCTGGGTCAGCAGAAATCAAAGGATAACAATTATTTGTGGTTCCTTAAGTTAAAAAAGAAAACATGGGGAAACAGTGAATAATCCATGTCCTTAATAGGTAGACAATCTCACCAAGAGCCATGGAAACAACCTATATGGGCTCTCAAGACAACCACCTTTGGGAGACAGATGCCCTGTGGTTCACTTGCACTGAAAGAGTGCAAGAAGAAAAACAGCCCAAAGAGCAGCCCAGTGCTTCAATTTGAATTCTCAAGCGCAAGTGACTATGGTTTCAGCAGTAATAAACACCAAAAAGCCAAGAGGTTTCAGATTTAAAATAGAAGCCAGAACCAGAGTATCAAAAGCTGTTTGGAAAAAAGAAGTTTGACATACTTTTGAGGTTTGATACCATGTGTATTGGTACAAAGGACACCAACTTATCACAAACAGTTCAGCTTGAATTTACTTTCAGTACTAGAGAAAAAAAATATAGCTTTGCTTATCAGGAGATGTTGGTATCTCAGTATAAGAGTACTTCTGCAGAGAATTAAAGGTGAGGAAATTACTAACTTGATGTCCTGTAACACTTAGCAAGTTTGGGGTACCTTCCCATATAATCATAAAACTGGACTACAGCAGAAGGTGTCTATTATGAATAACCAAGTATAAGAATAGCTGTAGGAAACAAGAGGGAAGAAGGGTTGGCCCACGTGAGTGACCCAGTAGGTACACAGTAACACAAGGAGTCTTCACAAGTGCAATTTGGGCAAACCTAGTCAGCAGAAATACCAGCTACACAAAGAACCAAGACATTATTTCTGTGTATGTTAGAGAATGTCTAAGGATGAATTATGTAGGGCATGGCATGGCTCACAAACAGTTAACCTAGTGAAATTCGAAGAGAAAGAACATGAGGACTTCAAACCTGTCACAATAATCACATAACCTAACCTCTAGAGAAAGAGACAATGTTTCAGTTACTGAACTCAACCCTCAGGCTCTCAGGCATCAAATCCACAAACGAAAACAAACTGGGATGGGGGATGGAAGATTTGTTGTGCCAAACTGCCAAGATAATATAGTAGACCCAAATAAATTTGCGAATAGTGAATACGTAATTTTGAAAAAGATGTCTGAACCCTGCTTAGGAACCCTCCCTTAAAACATACTGAAGCAGAAGATGAAGAAGTGGTAAAGAGTATGAATAAGGGGCACGTTGATGGGAATAACATGGGTGATTGATCTGAAACAAATGCAACAGCTTTTGAAGCTAAATACAAAGTGAGGAGAACTACATAAGCATAAATTCTGCTGTCTTTATAAGAACAATGGAAACTATGCAAGGGAGATTTCAGGAGAGGTAAGTGGAGAGAAACAGAAGACAGTACTTAGGGGAGACACTAGGACAGGTAGGCTATAGCCTCTAAAGCATAGAGAAGTTAAGGGAGATTATAGTGTGTAACAAAATTACTGCATATTTTTAGTAGAACTAGTTTTTTTAAAAAAATTAGAGATTCAAATACTTCTTCTCATCTTCTGGAGACATTTTTGTGAGTTTCAGGACTGAGAGATTACAGAACGATTGTTTCATTAGAAATGTTTACCTAGGTAATTTTTGTTCCTTACAGACTTTCTGCACCATTCAATTAGGGGCATACTTGTGGCCCAGTTTCACTTGCAAAGTTACCATGAAAGCACTTGAAATATATTATGAGCCTGGAAGTGCTGGTATAGAATATAAAGACATTAAGTATGCCTGTTGTAGGGATTTTTTAGTTTAGAGATGTCTCGGCAAGTTTTCCTTTTCATGCTCAGGCACACTCTTGATCCATTAAGTATATTTGGTATTGCACAGCATTTGCTTCTACTGATAAGCTGTTTGAACACTAGGATGGGTATTTCTGGGAAGATTTTTCTAGGAAGATTTTTTTTTCAAAGTAGGATCTTTTTTCTGTTATAGACTGTAACTATGTAATGATATTCTAAAAGTTCTGCGGATTGAAGGTACATAACAACTAAGGATTTAGGATCTGTAACGGCATGTTCTTTCAAGTAATTCCTAACACTGTATTTGGGTGGTTCTTTTCACAGGAGTGTTTTCTTTGACTAAAACCCCCCTTTAGATGACCAAAATGAGCATACAAAGTATCCTGCTCAGAACATAGGCCTTATTAAGGGTCTTCTGACTGTATATTATATCTTTTAACAGTTTGGCACAGATTTTTATGGAAATAGGTGGACTCATTTTTTCTACACACTGCAGGTTTTAGGTTACAGTTTTGATACTGATTATAGCATTTAGGAAAGCAACGTTGATGTAGGAACACTCACAAGATGGCTTGTCAGAAAGCTGATAATTACTGAATTTGTGGTGGAAATCAATAAAGAAGTCTAAGTTTCCAGTCCATATAAAATTTTCACCTGTGTATGTCAGATATGCTATAGTATAATTATTTAGAAATTCTTTTTCAAGGAAGCCAATGAAAAGGTTGGCTATTTGTGAGGTTATTTTCATGTTCATTGTTCAAAAATCTGGTACGGGTGAGACTGGTGAAAGCATAGATGTTCTCATGGGGGAACAGAGATGTTTATTGCAGTTTTTCAAATTTTGGTCCTTTTCTTGTAAACCTTCAAGGAGATACCATCATGAGGTGTCACAGTCGCATAAAGACCAGGAACACTGCAGAAAGTTAGGAGGCTGTTGGTCAAGGGGCTCTTTCTGTTATGGAATCTATGGAGAAGGTCTCTTGTTCTCTGTGGAAAACTTGCTGGATGCATAACAAAGGACTGAGGTTTAGTGAGGATTTCATGGATGGAGCAGCAGTAGATGAAGCCTATGGTAGTAGACCTGCCCAGGTTCCCTTGTTTGTGGATCGGTGAGAGTAAGTAATCCAAAGGATAAGAGGTGAAGAGAAGGAGTTGCAAGTTAGTGAAATTAACTGATTTTATCTTGGAACTCTCTCTTTGGGAGCTTTTGCCATTAGTGGCAGCCTCAGTCCTTGTGGCTTATGGTTACTACAATTGTGCCATTTGTTATTTCTGGCTTAATCACTACTTGGATGTTGAATCTTAGGGATTTTAAAGCATTTCTCTCAGTGACAGTTTCTGACTGGTATTTATTGCTGGTTATTACAAAGCCAGATCTTTTGCTAAGTCAAACAGTGTAACAGTTGAAGGTGTGATTTTATCTATTATAACATTTTTAATCCTAAGTTTTTGATGATATTGGTGATCTTCTGTCACTTGTCATATGATGCAATAACACCGGGAATGGCTTCAATTTTATTTATTTATTTTTTTTTTTTTTTTAAGAACGTGCTGAAAAAAAAATCCTCTCATTCTCTGCCTAACCACAATTATTCCTGTGTTTATAGGTCAGAAACACTGGTCTCTGTCAAGGACAAAAGTGGTTGGCTTGTTTAGGCTGGTAATGTTGTAGAATAAGATTGTGATCAAATACTGTTATGGTTATTTCTTATACAGTTGCTTCCCATTTTATTCTTTTTACCTTAGAGCAAAATTTCAAACCAATCTTTGGCATCAGCTCTCCTTAAAGAACCTAGGAAATAAAGCTTATGGGAGCAGAAATATAGTACCCATGATACAGTGGATGGACTCCCTTGCAACAACGGTGTCAATAAGCAGAGAGCAGTGAGGTTTACAGGTTTAAATTACAATGTCTGATTCTTGGAACACTATGAAAGAAAACTGTCAGACATTTACTGGTCCAAAGTTTGTAACTGTGTTCAAAATACACCAAGGTTGCTGCTATGTTAAAGATTTTCATTTGGGTAGAAGATACAAGAATGAACACATCACCAAGGTTAGCATATCACTAGGATCAACGTATCACTGATTTCATAGGCTGCTGAAGATATTCAGCTGGACTTCAAAACAGGATGATGAAGATTCTCCTGTCTTGGATCGGCTTGGTAGGACTTGGAAAACTACTCACTCTATGTGCCCTTTGATTACAGAGATATATGGGAAGAGGCTCTCCCTCTTCACACTAAGCAATGTTCAAAAAGATGAAGCATTCTTTTGGACTTGATGAGGGCTAGATGAGAAAAAATAGGGTTGCTCACAGAAAAGAGTAAGTAGGAAAATATACATTTTAATTTAAATAAAACCCTTCAGATACCAAGGGATTGTGCCTGGAAGAATCAAGGCAATGCTTAGAAGAATTGGAAATATGACTGCCAGCACACACTCAGTCATGCATTGCACATGTTCAGTTGCTTGGAAAGTATGATATTCACATCAAATCAAGGGAACAAGTAGTTACTTGGAATGGGCTGCTCATAGTAATCGAGCAACTTACGATTCATGTTTGTTACTAAATCCCAGGCAGGTTTTCCATTAGTATCAATGTTGCAAGTTTTCCACCCATAAATTAAATTCATACATAAATTTTAAGTATATGAGCAGAACAACATGGGTTTCCTCCCACATAGAGAGGCAAATTCACACATAACTGCTCATAGACTTAGTAAAATAACAACACATTTCCATAAGACTGCTAAATGGCAGACCACCAGCCTTCTTATTTGTCCTTATCAGGAAAGTGTTCATATCTGCCAATAATTAAGCTGTAATCACAGGCATAAAGCTTTATTAGAATACTGAAAAATAGTTTGGTTTATCAGTAAAGTATCATAAGTATATCATAAAGTATCATAAGATTACTTATGCTGAGCACATAATAAAGGTTGAGAACTGTCAGAAGAATGCATAAGTCCAAACCACAAAAATGTTAAGTTTTCTTTCTCTTAGGTAAGGAAAATGTTGTCTGATATTATTTAGAAAAGGTTATTTGTTATTAACTAAATAAAAAAATTCTCACAGATCTATGGAGCAAACTTTTAAGTTACACTCTTTTTGTGTTAAACTCACAATTTTGAATTAAAAACCTGGGCTTTATAACAGCTAGCACAATGAAAAAACAGCTTTCTAAACCAGACAATTAGAAGGAATCACAGGGTCTTCCTCTCTCTCTCAAAAACAAACAAAACCCCACAAAACAAAACCAACAAACAAAGCAAACCAACCAAACAAAACAAATAAAAACAAAGAAACACCACTAAGAGTTGCTCCTTTACGCTACAGTTGAAGAGAAAGATGAAGCTGCTACCTTATTGCAAAAGCCGGAGCACTTTTTCAGGATGCAGAAGAACTGAAAGATAGGCCTCCTTGTCTGAGGACACAGGAAACACTTTACAGAGATGCTGTGTATAAACCAAAAGCAGTACAGAGAGAAAGGATGTCTACACTTATTGCAGTCTAAACTTCCTAACTGCACTGAAGTTCAACACTTTCTTTCTTTGTCCTTCACTTTTGAACAGTGATTTTGAACCAGGAAAGTGAGAGGCACCCTTCTAGTATCCCATGCAGACTAATATTGGGAAGTGTGAGCTCTTGATCAAATGTGCAGGCTACGGGGGACCCAAACTTAATTTTTGCATTTCATAAGCAAAACACGACTGCCATCCTTCTCCTTTCCTCATATTTCAGCTCTTCTGGGGAACATGGTTTAGGTTTGCATATTCTTAAATCTGAATCACTATAGAACTAAGAGACAAAACACACAGATGTCTGTCTCCCCAGATGGCAACAGCATTGATCAAAGTTTAGACAGTTAGAGAATTTTCAAGCAAACAGAATTGCCTTCTAAATTTTAATAACTACAGTGCCAAGCAGAACTGAAGGGTAAACACTCTGAATGATTGTCCTAGATAAGGGAGCTGAATCTGGCAACAGTGCCTTAGTCCACTTTGTGTAAAAAGGTGGTCACTGAAGCTCTGACAGGCAGATATCAGGCCAGTGTAACTTCATCTGTTTAATGTTTATGTTTTCTAAATGAGGGCATGCACGTGTGGGGCAATGAGCACCCAAGTTCCAAATCTGATTTCTGAGAGTCACTTAAGCATGAGTGGCAAGTGATATGCTCTTCAGAGTGCGAGTTCAGAATACCTAAAAGCACAGATAATGTAACAGATGCCTTTTTAGGAATTTCTGTTACTTTTAAGATATTATCAAATGTAATTTTATTTGCAATACTGTGTCCTTACATATATTCTGCATATGGAGACCTCTCACAGCTGCCCTTCATTTTTATGTCACCAGTTTTCTTTATTTTCTGACTTAATAACTATTTGGATTTTGAATCTTAGGGAAAATGGAGATCTCCATCTCAGGAATGAAACTTGTATTGTAATTCTGGGATCACTCATACAGACATGATAAAAGCAAAGACAAAATACCTAATGAAAATGATCCTTTAATTTTCATCTTTCCTCAACATGGGAATTATCTAAAGCAACCATGGACATTTCCAAAGGGTTCATTCACTGATACATTTTTATTTTGCATAGCTTTTTTGAATTCCTCATGTATAAATACGTATTTCCTTATAAATCTTATACATTTGCATACTTAGAAGTTCACTGCAAATATTTTAAAAATGTGACATCTACAATGTGAAAATGACTGCAATACCCATCATAATCAAAGGGGAAAGGTTTGGAAAATGTAAATATATATTCACAGTTGTTTGTTTTCTCAATTCAGTTATCATTTTCAAAATACATTATATTTTCCATGTAACCCATTTTTCATCTGCCCAATTACTAGCAATCTTTTTTTCTACTATCAAACATGATCATTTGTTTCTTTATTGTAGTAGATAAAACATCCTTTCATTGTTTCAGCTCCCAAGCTGTGCAGATACTACCCACTGTTCTTGCCTCCAGCACTTCACATTATTGGTGTATTATTTCATGCATGCCCTACTCTTTTATCAATTGCTTTTGAAGTAATGTTAATAGACTAGAAAATTGAGACATTTATGAAGTATAGGCAGTGTTTATGAAAAAATCCATAAAATATGACACAGGCAAGACAAGATAAAAGCAGCATTTTAATAGATTATGGCAAAGAGATCCTGTCAGAAGTTGACAACTGACTCCTTCGAGATCACTAATTTTTATGGGATTAATTCTTTAGTATTAAAAATGAAGTTAAATGTCCTAATTAATCTGTAAATAGCACACCCAGAATTAAACCTTGTGGCCCCTTCCTTGGCAGAGCAATACTTTTGAGTAATAATTTTGAGTAATTACCTCAAACTGATAAACTGAGGAAGATGATATTCTTAGCTAAATAGCCAGTTGGATCAGATTTCATTGTATCAATGAAGTAAGAAATCAGCACCATTCGAGAAAGATGCTTGTATAGTAACTTCAGACCCTCCGAAAATGACAGATCACTTGGTTTTAACTATACAGTTTGCTTGTCACTATAAAAATCCATTTAGTAATTACAATACAAACAAAGTAAAACCCTCATTCCAGATTTATGCAAGCAACAATGAAATAGAGGGAAAGAATGGGTTATGAAGAAATACATCAGGGAGACGGGACTTAGGATCGATGGAGTAATAAGAAAAAACAATATATTTGGTAATCTACTTCAGGATATTATGCTTCCCATCAAACCATAAAAACGTAACAGGAAATATCTTTTCAAACTGCCTAAATTAACTACTGATTCAAATACAGAAAGCTATCAAGCTTTTAATATTCAGATCTTTCTTGAGCCCTTATCTATAAACGAGTTCAAGTCTCCAGATTAAGAGCAAAACCACAATTAGTTATTCTGTAACTAAGCAATAGTGTTTTTACAAATTTCAGTGTAATAGTTCCTAATATTACCTCTGGTCTGTGAAATTGAAGATGAAGATTTCATCCTCTGTGACATTTCTAATCTGATATTTTTTTCCATTTCCAGACATCACAACATTTTTCCAGTGGCCTTTCCTGTATATAGTAATTTTAAATCAACTCATTATGACTGATTTTTAAGTGTTTATAGACTACATATAAATTTTTCAGCAGAAAACTCTTTCCTATATATATATATATATATATATATATATATATATATATATATGCTAAAATATTCTTGCCAGCATCTAAATTTTGTATCACAGACCATCCTGGTGCACTGTCTCTAGAACATAGCCCTAATGATGCTGAAGTGAAGATGAAAAGCCCTAAAGCATTCTATGCAGAACATCACTTACTATCCACTTGTATAATAATTCCGTAATTTTCCTTAATCCTAATGTCTTGGAGCAGACTAGGAGAGTAGCCTTGGTTTTCTTCCCAGCAAGTGGGAGGGAAAAAAAAATCACACTTTGTCCCTCATGCTAACTGGCACCTCAGATCCTTAGTTTTTTCTTCATATTTCAGCTTCTTAGAAAGCAAGAAGCTTGGATTCAATCCCCAAAAAAAGTAATTCCAAATTTCCCTTTAAACAGCCCTTTCAAGTACTCTTAACTGCACCACACAGTCTTACCAGTGATGACTGATCCCATTCCCATCAATAAGTGACTTCTACTTTTGCATGCTTTGGGGCCCAAATCAGAATTACTGATGGAAGCAAGGATTTACTTACAATAAGACAGCAGTTCTAGTTCTCCCCAATGTTTCTTTTTAACATGTCTCATCATTAAAGTGGACCTTCCTAGATGAGGGTACCATCCAAGAGATAACATAGTTATCCCCTGCTGTTTTGGTGCACTTTGTGATGCTGGGTGTGACTGTGGTAGCAGACAGCTTTGGTCCACATTTTGGCCAAAGGCATTAATCACAGTCAGGTTAGTTAATCTTCAGCTAAGGAGATAGGGGGACATATAACAGAAATGAACACCAAAGTCGCAGAGTTCAGTTTTGTCCCATTGTTTCCTGACTTGCGTACTTATAGTCTCCATAAAATTTAACACAGTGTCCAGGTTGCCCTAATGCTACAAATAACTTTTTCTGGCAATGTCTAGGGAAGCAACAACAATAACTTCTACATCAGTGACAAGGTTACTTATGTAGGAGCTGGCATACCACTGCCACTGGCCTATGACTTACTTTCTTCCATCTACTAAAATTACAGTGTCCTAAGTGCTTTTCTATACAACCTGAATAGAAAGTCCAGGTATGCTGCCCCCATAGTCCTACACAGGGTATAATATGTAACGTCACGTCACATCACGTCACGTCACGTCACATCACGTAACGTACTGTTGTTGAATCACAAAAGGAAAAGACGGAAAGGAAGCAAAGAAATAACTTACCAGCTCAATGTATGTGAAAAAATAAGTATTTCAAGAGTTAACTACATCTTTAAGAATCTTACCATGATTTTTTTCAATCTCTGATTCACTAATGGGAATTTTCTGACATCTTTCTATCTTCATCCTTCTCCAGCTGATCTTCTTGCAAGGATAATTAATGCATACCTAAAAGTCCTGATTCCTTAAAATATGCATTTTGTTTAACAACAGCTAAGCATGCTCTTGGAAAACTACAACCAGTCAGACGGTTTAGTAGCCAGGTAGTCTTTCCTGGTGTACATAACAGACAAGGCTATTTCCAACACCAACTGCTGCTTTGAAAGCCATCTGCTACAAATTGTGCACTAAATTCAATCAAACCATTTTCAGTTTCACTGCAAGAGAAGGAAATAAGTCTTAGCAAGGAACCATTACAAATACTGTCGACTATCACTGTCTTAAACCAGATGCAAAACTCTATTCCCACTATCATTCCCACAGTATTTACCTGCTAATTTATCATGCCCCAGTGATCAGAAAAATGAAAGGAAAAAAAAATTGTAAGGTGAGTAAACAGAAAAGAGAAATAACAACTTTGATCAGGTTATAGAGATCTGCACGCTGGAATTGGAGAGTAAGGACAAATCTGTTTTTTACATTTGTGCTACTGCGTTCAGACAGTGCGGAGGAGAAAATTGAGAAAAAGATGGCTGAAGGATGGCTGAAACTGGGATTTGGCAGCTGCCAGGGTGAAACAAATGAGGTCACAAGGAAAAGCTAAAAGCTCCAACAGACAAAATCAAGTCATAGATGCATATGTTGGTATGTGTATAAAATACCATCAAATATTATTGCAGAATATGAGAGTACAATAAATTCTACTGTGGTAGTTTATTTGTTCATTTCCAGATAGAGCATCAAGAAACTTTGCCAAAGCAAACAAACTGTAAGTGCAAATAGGCTTTAAAATTACATGGACACACTAGAAGAACATCTGGTACAAACACCATCAACTTTCCACCCATTCTTAGATAAATGTTTGTGGTTAGTGTTTCAGCTGCACTGGGCTTTTTTAAAATATTTTTTTAACGAACTATGCTCACAGTTCATAAGTGCTCAAAGAACATTTTCATAAAATAAATAATCATGAATAAGCTCTTAGCATAAATTTCTCACCCCCCAACACTGCTTTGGGGTGTATCTTCATGTTTAACTCCCTGATGTACAACTGTGCTGTTAGCTTGGTGAAGATGGTAAGTAAGCTGCTTCTATACAAGCTACCAATTACTTTAGTAAAAACACCAAGGTACTACCAATGACCAGCACAAGCTGGGCTGGTGCCCATTGTGGAACAAAGATCTGAGGAAGGTTAACCAGGTGTCCACACATATTCCCAGAGGAAGCAGCCTTGAAGGGCTGTGGTACCGCTACTAGAGGGCCAGAATCACAATACTTGTTAGACATTACTGAGATCGGCAGCACACCCTTTCCAGCAACTCTGACATAGTTTACATTCCACTTGCTGACATAAAGATTGGCAGAAGTTTCTGCACCAATAAAACAGGTAGACCAAGAAAAATATATTCAATGGTCTCAGGTTTTTCTTAATTATAGGAAAATCAGTCATATTGTATCTTACAACAATTTATGTATACTTCTTACAAGTAGAAATATTGACGTTGTTTTTAAAGAACGTTAATCCCCAAAGAGGAAGAATGTTTAATTTTGCTATAAATACTTTGAAAATCCTAATTCTAGTCTGCTACTGTTGTTTGGTGTCTGTCAGACTAAGGTCAGGATGTTCTCATGGTAAATTTCAAATGTTTTCTTTTTTGATTTGTTGAGCCTGAAGTGTGAATTCCACAGTTTGCACGAACTACCTCTACCTTTCTGCTGCCACCTCCACTCTTACATGCCAGTACTCATCAATTCCAACTTGCAATACCCTGAATATTAAAGCCCTTGGCCTATTCTGAACCAAGCAAAAAGACGGCTAAAATACATGACGATTCCTCAGTGTCCACAAAATTTCACAGTGGACCGAAAAGACAATAATTTACTTGTCCAGTTGTTGTCAAGCAAATGACAAACAAAATCTACAGATACACAACATAAGGGTAATAACAATTTACTTTTTAAATATCATTAAGTGTCTGTTCCTCAAAGAGAAAAAACTCATCAACATTTCATCAGCATAAAATTATTATAATTTCAAGGCAATTTTGTTGACTATAAAGATTAAAAAACCCACCTTTGTTCTTTCCTTATTTATTCTTTTCCTAAAACATACTAAAGGGCTTTACTTTCACTGGTGACCTGAAAAGCTTAATACCTTCCTATACATAGTCCAAGGAAGTTCTGTAAACCCACCTAAAGCAGCTTTCCATTTTGGAGTGTACACATTTAAGAAGATACAAGATTTATATCTTCCATTAATTAAATTTCAATGTTGTTTATGCACTTAAGCATTCCCCTGATGTATTTTAATGGAAAGGTTTTATAGGTTGTATATTTTATATGCTATTTTAGAAGGAAAAAAAAATAAATAGAAAACACATTTACTGAAATTAAAATATTTTGACAGTTACTGGATCAAGCTTTGCAGAATAGAAATGTTACAAAACCAGAATAACATTAAATATTAATACTCAGATGAAACATATTGGTGGTCGTACTAAGGCAAAATCTGGCAAAGGAAAATTAAAACTATTGCTGGTATGTATATTACCAATTCCCCACACAGGTTTTTGTGGACTAAAGACAAAAATTAGCCATAAAGGGTAGCAAGTGAGTGATCTTGAAGCAGGGGTGCAGCTCTTGATTATTGTTTCTTTAATCCTGCGGTCAACAGATTTCAAAAGTAAAAATACTCATTTTCCACCTTAAGGGAAAATAATGTTGCTTGACTAAAACATTCCCTCAAGTGAAACAAACAAACAAAAAACAGTGGAAAGTTTTTCTTCATGTTTTAATTGCTGACCAGCATTACTGGTTACATTGTATTTGAAAGGAACTGAGCCTTTCCTTGGCTCTGCTGACTGTCGCACATGACCAGGACATCCCAGAGACCAGCAGTATCTGCTCATCAGCCATTTGCAGCCTGGGAATGTTCATTGGGTTACAAAAGCAACTTTCAGTTCACACTTCTTTCTGAATTTAGTCTATGCCAGCTAGAGGACAGTAATGTAGATTAGTTGCAATGAGATATCAGAGAAGCTTCTCACAATACAAAGTTCATGAAATTTTATCTTTGCAGGACTATGTGCGACATGACACAATTATGACTGTCAATGTGTAAGACTGAATCGAAAAAAGGTTAATAAACTGTGCTTTCTCAAGGAAAACGGATATACACAGATAATAAAAAGCCAGCTTGATTTAATCACAAGATTAATACAGTGTTTGTCTATGAACATTTCCTCCTACAAATGAAACAAATTCTACATGAGCTCCTGAAGTAAAACACTATTCCTGAAATTTTCCATAAAATGTTACAAAGACAAAACAAAGTACAATTCCATGGCCATTACACTAGGTGGTTTGCACATGTAAAGAAGTCTCAGGAAATTTAAACAAATGCCACAACATGTTGCTTAAATCCTTTAGCACAACACAATATTTTGGACTGGACAATGTATTACACAAGAGGAGTATCGGTAAGAAAGGAATATATACATTTATTGCAGCAGAAAAGGTGAAACACTTCATCAACTGTCAGAACTGTACTAGCTGGGCAAGAGATACCATACTAGGAAAAGAGCATTTTATTCAAATTTTGGTCCACTTTTCCATGATACTTTACTGCCTCCTTTTCATACTTTTAAAAAGTATGCAATATTTTATTCAATTTTTTATTAATTTGAAAAAAAGAACAGTTCTTCAACCTTACTGTGCTTTTAAATGGTCTAGTAGTACAAAGAGCCTCAATAGGGATTTCATTAAATAAGCATTTTAGGATTGACTTACCTATAAAAAGATTGAATTTGCTTGCTTTAAACAAATAAATTGCAGATATTCTTGGATATTCCTAAATTCTCTTTATATTCTAGGCAGCTTATAAACGTGTATGTGCGACACAATTATTTGGTCTAGCAATAATTTACAACAAAAGCAGGCTATTCTTCAGATTCTCTGCAAAGAGTAATTTGTCTTGTTTTATGAAAGGTTAAATGAAAGGCTGACACGCGTTAAGTTTTTGTATTGTCCATAAGTTTAAAAAACAAATACTGAAAATGGTTGTTTTTCACTATTTTTTTTACACATTTTCCTTTGCACATTCAGATTGGAGAGAGGGAGACTTTATAACTGCAGCTGTTTCAGTAAACTGACACACAGTTCGCATGAAGTAACAAAGATTCCTTACCTTGACGGACTGACTGTAAGGTCCTATGCTAGCAGGTGCCCAGTGGGAAATGCTCTGTACATGCATGACCAGTTTTTCATCACGTAACACATCATCCATTGCAACGTCACACTTACGTGCAAGGCAGTCAATGTAAAACAGTACTCCATCAGGTAACAGAGTTTCCACACATACTCTGAAAACAGAAGACAATTATTTTTTTTTCCAATAAAATGTTTGCTTGAACCAACTTTTAGCATTTATTTTCCATGGGTTTTTATTTGGGATACTACATTATGAGATTTTGTGAGGAACATAAAACAAAGCTATAGTATTGCAATAACCTGCTAGCATTTACACTGTTATCTCCTCTCCAAATAGTTAATTTTCACTACCAAGGACAAACTAGCATCATAGCCGATGGCTCATTTCCATGTGGTTATTTTTACGAGTTGGATCACTTTATCAAGAATACATGAGTTCTTTTATTAAAAAAACCTTGACCATCCAACTCTGGAAATGTCAGGTAAGTTATGCTGAGCAGCCTTCAGACTGAGGGTATCATTGCCATATTCTGACTTTCACTGAATCTCCTTCCAATGGTTGGACTAGATGTTCAGGTTTCAAAAAGGCAGCGGCTTATTGTTCCTTTACACCCTTCTCACATGTTATCACGCAATACTGACCATGTTTTTCTGTTATACTTCAAGTTACATGACAGATACAAACTTACTACAGGGCTGAAAACCTACCTAAGCATTCGTTTAAAAAGTTCACTTTTCTTTGCTCCAAGGAAGACAGAGTGCTGGGATGGACAGACAGACAGTCAGTCTGTTAAATGTAGCCAGTGAAAATGCAGGGAGTGGGGCGGGGGAGAACTCAACATTTCAAAGACTGAAAAATAATTATATTTGCAGTCCATGCATAAAAAAGTCATTTAGCTCCCAGCAGGAATCCAACAAAAAATTGTTCTCTTTACGTATCATATAACATAACCTTACAAAATTCTTCTCATCTTGTGTATTTCTTCCAAGAAAATTATTTTTCTCCCCTCCTCCCACATGCAAATACAGTCTTTTTTTCCTCATTACCATCATCATAAGCATGGATGAATGGATTTTCTGCTTGGGTTGGTAAATTTTCAAGACAATTTTGCAAATTTAGTGCAGATCCACACCCTTGAGTCAGTGCTTCTAGCATATTGCTTGTGAGAACTCCCACAACCAGGTCTCTGTGGATAATGCAATGATGCAGCCATGCAAGCTACTGTATAATTTTTCTTCTGGACAAAATGCAACATAAATCTGTTTGTTCCATAAAAATAACCATAAAAAGCCATTTTCCTGCAACTTCCTAATCTTTCTACCTGTTATTTTAGCGATGGAAGACTATACTGACTGGCTATGCAAATGTGGAGGTTTAAAACATGAAGCAGCACAAAAAATTAAAGAAGCTAAATTGAAAGAAGAATAAATGTCATAAAGAGAACATAAGATGCAGAGGTCAGAGATTAATTTTTGTGTAATTTACAGCCGGGACTAGATCCCTCCTCTTGAGGCACACACAACCAACACTACATCCCTTTGTGATTTAGTAATCCTGGCCTACAATCAGCATCTCAAGGAAGCCTCTTCCTGCTCTCTTTTAGTCTCTTCTGACACCCAGACAGTGTAGGAGAATGTGAATCTATCATGATATTTATTATCTCAACAGTGTCTTTTAACTATTTGACATGCTATACTTAAAATTTACATGTCTATACTATATTTTATATTCTGTAATAATACTGTAAAAATACAGTATTTTACATTAGAAAATTGCTAACCAGTTGGTTTAAAAATAAGAACAAGACATGAGGTCTGACCTTAAAGTTGACTCTGCTTTGAGCAGGGGATTAGACTAGAAGACCTCCAGATGTCTTTTCCAACCTGTGTTAACCTATTGTTGAATTTTTCAAGCTATAGCAGTTCTGCATACTGAGCATATTATCTCAGATGAACATGAATTACTGTAATAAGAAAAAAGCCCTTTGACAAAGGCAATGAAGAATTTACAAATTAAAAAGTTGTTTTAACACACAACTATTAAAAAAGCAGAACAAAAATGTCACGGGTTAGGTGTTTGTTATCCAATTTCCAATGGAAGAAAAAAACCAAACCCAACAACCACACAACACACCCAAATAACATAGGAATCACATACTGCATACCTAGACCATCAAGCTGTTTCGTTATGTCAGAGGTGGACTTGGATGCAACACAGAAGCTCTGTACAACAGATATTAAAAAGCTATGATTTGGGGATCTATGAATGAAAGTGTTAGCATCAGTGTATTCCGAAGTCTGAAGTAATTTCCTTTCACAGTTGCATTCTCACTGAATACTCGACTGCAGCTAGGCTACATAGTAACAGAAACAAAAGACATTAAGAACAATTACAATGGATCAAGCCCAAGATCCATCTAGTCCAGTACTCATCTTCAACCACAGTGCATACAAGCAGGGGAAGAAAAGGAACAGAGTAAGTATGTGTTGGTACTGTCTTGAAATATCTCTCAGAATCAAATGATGTTCAACTCAGGCACCTCCTCGGCTAACAATTTTGCTTCTGTATTTATCAAAAAAAACCAGATCAAACTGAATAAGGTTTGTCACAAGGACCTACAAGGTTCTAAACCTCATCACTTTTAGAAAGACTTAATAATGATCGATGGTAAGGCTTCAGTAAGGCTTTTGACACTGTTTCCCATAACAGCCTCATAGATAAGATGTTGATGCATGGGCTAGATGAACAGACAGTGAGGTGGCCTGAAAAATGGCTGAACAGCCAGGCCCAGAGGGTGTAGATCAGTGGCACAAAGACTCACAGGTGGCCACTAACAAGCAGTGTACCCCAGGAGCCTATACTGCATCCAGTCCTGTGCAACATCTTCATCAATAACCTGGACAATGGGGCAGAATGGACCCTTGGCAAGTTTGCAGATGATACTAAACTGGGAGGAATGGCCAATGCACCAGAGGTTCATGTTGCCATCCAGATGGACCTTAACAGGCTGAAGAAATAGGCACACAGGAACCTCATAATGTTCAACAAGGGGAAGCTGAAAGTCCTACTCCTGGGGAAGAACAAACCCATGCTCCAGTATATTCTGGGGGTCAACTGGCCAGAAAGCAGCTTTGCAGAAACAGACCTGTGGGTTCCTGATGGACATCAAGTTGAACATGAACCAGCAGTGTGTGTTTGTGGCAAAGAGGGCTGTTGATATCTCGGGCTGCATTAAGAGGAGTGTTGCTAGCAAGTCAAGGGAGGCCAAAACCCAAGAAAAGCAAATAAAATCCCACCAACACAAAAGATTTGTCAGTTTAGTCAAGTCACAGAGAAGAACTGAAACTTACAAAAATTGCATTATTTTTCTGTAAGGCCATTTATAAACTTTATGGTATATATTAAGGCAAAAATTTCCAACCCTAGTGTTTTTGAGTTCAGCAGGCCTGATGTGATTACTCCAAAAGGCAGCAAAAGTCTACTTCTAAGACTGTGAAGCACAAACATTCGGACAAAAGCTTCATAAATATGGTAACAATAACTCAGTATATTACAGTCTATCATAAATATACTATAGCAGTAGTCTAATCCTACCTTGCTGGTGGACACAAATCAAATTCTGTCACATAAACTGAATTTATAACATTGAAATCTTTCATGCTCTTCACATACAGATGAACCAAAATAATATCCTTCAGTTTCAATCCCTCTGAAGTCATATTAGCTGCAGGATAAAAATAATATAGCTGTTAAAGACAGAATATCTTAAATGTGTATAGGAAGACAGCATAGGTATCCTGGTTTTGTTCAGCAAAACCAACCGGTAACGTGACTAGACTTTACCTTTCCCTCTATAATACCTATTTTTTTTCATGAAAACCTTTCTCATGCTAATTTTCCAGAGGTACAGAAAAAGAATACAAACGTATTTTATCCACCCTAAGCAGTGGTGAATTCTTGACCCAAGAAAACTTATCACACATTGATGCATGTAGATATGTTACAGTCTGAATTCCTTGTATCCATACTATTTATTATATCTTTTTGGTTTGCTTTTTTTTTTTTTAATTTTCAGCCTATGACAGTTAGCAATCTATAAAGAACTTTGAATCAAAAAAGTACAGAACTGGAAAGGACAATAAGAGGTCCTTCAGTGCATCACCTTCTTCAAAGAAAAAATCAAATATTTATATGCTATTCCAGAGGGATGCTTGTCTAAGCTGTTTTTAAAAACCCTCACTGCAGTAATAATCTCCACATAAACCAAAAGTTACAAATGTCAAGACAGACAATAGAAAACAGAAGTAGCCACAGGAGAAATAAAGGAAAGATGAGAGGAGAGGAAAGTTCAAACAGTTAATGAAAATATACTGGGAAGTCAAGATCATCTGAATGCATATGCATAGAAGATTCCAGTCATAGTACTTAAGGAGAATAAATTACTTTTACCTAGTCAATACCATAACAAGATATGTGGATCAGCTCTGTGGTGTGGAAAATGTAACTCATGAGCAACAGAAACTAAATGAAGAACGAAATCTTCTATGAACAACGAACACATATAAGGACAGAGTCCCATGTGACCTAGCTTAAATGAGCTACATAAAGCTCTTCTCAATGTAACTTTGGGGATCCCGTTCTTTAACATTACAGTGTGTACCTATATATACCTATATGTTTGTTTTCCAGTGGAAAAGTATAACAGCATAAAGACAATCTCTGTTGGCTGTTGCCTTAGTGAGAAACTAATATTTTTTTGTGTAAAACATTTCTGTGCTTTCAAAGACAGTTCAAGAGTTGGCAAGCTTCCATAAAGGCTGGTTTGGTCACATCAATCCTGAATTTTGCTCTAAATGTCTCAGCTTTACTTAGTCATACTGCCATTAATTAGCGTTGACTATATGAACAGGGGAATTTTCATCAACAGAAAAGGAAGTGTGCACTAAGTGATACAAGAGATTATCAAACAATTAACATAGAACTTCTACAAAGTCAAGATACATCTCCAGAAATCTCAGTTCAGAAATTAGCACACTATGATAATTCTGCCCAGAAATATAAATGTATTTGAATGCTGCCCGATAGCAATCACTAGGTTAATACCAGCTGCTATGTCATCAGTCAATGAGGAAACAAGGATATTTTCCAGATTTTCAGCCAGCATTTTAGTCAAGAAGAAAGAGTTTTGATCTGTAGTAAAAAGTTCTGAAGCATTATATGGAATACTGGAGGGGAAAAAAAATCAAAACACACTAACAAACTCTCATTTGCAGACACATAACAGTATTAGAGCAAAATGAAGGCAAAGAGATTTGAATAAATTTGTAATTTCTAGTTTTATTCTTTAAAATATTCTTAAAGTAAATAAAAGTACAATCTCCTTTTCCTCTGCATGAATTAGTGGAATTATGGGAAATAATTTCTTGCCAGCTTGTACGCAGAAAAACACTGACCTCCCAAAGCATTGTATCTAGTAGAAAGCCATAAATGATGAACCAGTTACCAATCCATCGCCTGGGTTCTTGACAAGAAGTTCTGTCTCCCAAGGCAGGACTCTTACACAGCACATCTCCAGGATATACAGAGAGACCATACAACCTTTCTGTTGAATATCAAGCCATTCATTGTTCTAAACAATTTATAAAATATGATCAGACTTAGGCAGAACTAAAATAATTGACCCAAAAGATAACACAGAATCATAGAATCGTTGTGGTCGGAAGACACCCTCAAGATCATTGAGTCCAACCATAACCTAATGCTGGCACTAAACCATGTGCCTAAGAACCTCATCTATACATCTTTTAAATACCTGCAGGGATGGTGACTCAACTACTTCCCTGGGCAGTCTGTTCCAATGCCTGACAACCCTTTCTTTGAAGAATTGTTTCCTAATATCTAATCTAAACCTCCCCTGGCACAATTTGAGGCCATTTCCTCTTATCCTATCACTTGCTACTTTAGCCAAAGTACAGCTTCGTTTTTTTTTTTTAAATGGGTTATCCAGGATCCTTAGGCCAAGAGCCACAAAAGACAACATCAAAACCATATAGGGGAACTAGCATTTTAGACTAAATTTTCATATAATAAAAAGCTATGTTGTTCCCTTCAAGTCTATGGAGCTTTGCCATGGCACAGCCACACCAGAGCTGCTTCATATAACATAATAAGCATTGCAGTCTCTGTCATCTTCCAATCATATCTAAAGAAAAGCTTAAAAGAGTTTAAGAAAATAAATGTAAACAGTACTCAGTTCTTGGCTTCACAGGAGAATTATGTCTACTTTACATAACAACCACGTTTCACAACATCTAGTAGTACATTTCCATTTCTGAATCCTTTTGGCAGCACTTATCCTCTTCAGAGGTGATTAAATCAATCAACCCAGCAAAGAGAAGGTAAAAAGAACTGTTTATTCCATTCTCATAGCACTGAGGACTGAACTGCTATACAGACCATAAATACGAGTTCAGAAAAAGCCTTGTGCATATTTGCAGATCAGTTAAGTTCTCAGAAACAAATTGTTTCTTTTGCCATGACAGAATCATAATTCATTGAGTATTCGACATCCACTTCCAAAAAGAGAAAAATGAAAGGAAATGTGAGAAATGACATCTTCTACCAAGGATCACAAAATTACTATTTTTCTTGACTATAATACAGCTAATGCAAGTCATTTGCTGAAAGCTATAGGCTACTGTACTAGTCAGAGACACAATCTTTTTTGACAGATGCTAAGGCAGAAATCTATAACGTTTGTACTGGCAGATTTCCATTTAAATATAATGAGAATGAAACTAAACATTACACAACTCTTTTTGCTTCAATTTACAGATTATGCCCAGAAGATTTGCACTAAGTACCGTTATCTCTTGCTACAAGTTTGATCAGATCCACCTTGTTGATTTCTAAGCAATCAAAAACTAGCTTAAGGACCTTCTACAAAGTATAACTTCTGTGTTTCTGAAAAACATTCTAGGGTTTCTTTATCATCCTATATTCAGTCATGAATACTCAGCTGCACATGCAAAAAATAAGATTTTATAGGACAATACTTTGCACAAATTCACGAACAAAAATATGAGCCTACCTGTCCAGATAATAGAAATTATTTCAATTTTTATTAATAAAAAGAAGCCTGTATAAATATGTTTTATTTAAAATTTAGAATGGAAAACATAAAAAGCAAAAATGTGAACATTTTATTTTATATGTCAGAATCTTGTAAAAGGGAGAGAGTAAGGAACCTGGATTTCATGATTCCCAAGATAGTTATTTCTCCTTTGCATTAAGAATATAAACGAGATTTATTGCTACTGACCTAATCCTAGATGCCAAAATGTGCAACAGCTTTCTAGAAAACTTAATTTGAAATTATAGTAGCTACAAAAGAGCTTTAGCAAGCAGACAGCATCCACAGCACACATGCACACTCACAAACAGTATATATTGCAAGAAAGCTATAAAGCAAGCTATAAAGCAAGTAAGTACTGTGGAAATAGTGTTGTTACAGTGATATGAACACTACTCTGCCTTTCTAGGGCCTTCAAAAGCCAGTCAAATTATGATGTGTTCAATATTAAAGCTGGCAGTCTTGATATCAATGATTCCAATCAAATGCCAAATGAGATGGCAAACTGACAACCACAACATTTCAAGTTATAAAACAATATGACAATAGAGATTCTTACTTCATACCATATTAAAAACAGCATAATTAACAGAAGATAATGGATTAACTGAACAAAGTACCTTGGAGAGAAGTAAATGCTTCCCTTGCTGCCTCTTGAGCATTTTTGGCTTTTGATGGAAGGAAGTGGGCTGTGATACCTGAAAACCACTGGTAACCACTCAGGGATCTTCCAGAACTTCCAAATGTCTCAGCTATCAGAAATGAAGAACAGCACTATAATTATAACAATGAAAGACTTCAGATTAACCTAGAATATATTTCAAATTGTTAAAATAAAAAATAACTTCTACAAAATTAAAAAAAAAACCCACAACTTGTAAAAACACCTTCAGAACATATTTAAAGATAAACAGATATAAAACAAACTCACAAGTAAGTGTGTGTGTTGGTAACAAAGCTTCCAAATGCTACTTTACAAACCCTTCTCCAACACTACCTTCAGAAAACATGCCTGCATGTAGTATTTAGTTGAAAATCTCAGTACTTTCTCTCCCATTTTTCCTGATCTTTTACGATTTCTCTAACTCTTTTGATACAGAATTGGCACAAGACATGACACTGAAAAGTTAACATTTTCAAAAGTATCTAAAAGTGACACAGGAACAGATTTTCAAATTTATATGCCAAATCTTAACAAAAGTTTGGTGTTTAACCTGGTTTTGATCATCTTAGCAAATGCATAACATGTTAGGGCATTTTTTAGCACCCCAACAGCCACTTATATTAAAGAGCCTAAACACTATTTATTATCAAACAATGTTATGCTATGAAACATAGTTTTCAGGAAAATTTTACTAATCTTTGAGTGTAGGGTAACAGTGATGCTGTGGTACTTCAATAAGGTACCAATCTATTAACTCAGGTTTATCTTGCATTAATCACCTCAGGTTTGAGGCAGTGCTAATATGAGGCATACAATTCTTACTTACTGCAGGTCACCTAAGAGACAGCAACTTGTTAGGCTGCTAAATGTGATCATGCATGTCACCCTTGAGGTTGCTTGGGTGGGGATAGAGTCAAGTTTTGTGCTCCTATTTAGAGTGTGGGTACAGGTGTGGTTAGATCTTTCACATAAAAATCAATCCCTCCACTCTAATTATGAGATTGCAGTAATTTCATTCAGGCAAACAGAACACATTCGTGTGTGTTTCAAGAAAGAAAGAAAGGCAGAAAATGGAAAGAAAGAAAAAAGGAAAGAAGAGAGAAGAAGAGAGAGAGAAGGAGAGAAAGAGGAGAGAGGAAGGAGGGAAGGAGGGAAGGAGGGAAGGAGGGAGGGAGGGAGGGAGGGAGGGAAGGAAGGAAGGAAGGCAGGAAGGAAGGAAGGAAGGAAGGAAGGAAGGAAGGAAGGAAGGAAGGAAGGAAGGAAGGAATCTTATAACAGAAAAAAAAAAACCTTTCTCACCAAATGCAAGTGCTAAGAATCATAGCAAAAGAAATATAAAAAATAATTAGAAAACAATTTCTCTGCCTAATACAAACAAATCATCTTACATTTACACAGTAGGTTTCATCTCCAAGGACCACAACATATTTCACAAATAGTTTTTCTGTATATTTAGTGGAAAATTAATTCAACACTGATATAGTGCTCCAGTTGCAAAGAGAAGAAACAGATCACACTAACACCGTATAATAACTGGGAGGAAAAGCATCTTACATAGTTGACAGTGAATGTGTAATTTTCTCCAAAATGCTATCTAATTATACAACACGACCAGAACTTTGGAGTGAAAGCTCTTATTTTTGAACTCTGCCTGGATTGTAACCACAAGTTACAAAAGCCTCAACCTTATTTCATTGTGCTTTCACACCTAAGTGTAAAAGAGAAAGAGAAAGAAAGAGAAAGAGAAAGAGAAAGAGAAAGAGAAAGAGAAAGAGAGAGAGAAGAGAGAGAAAGAGAAAGAGAAAGAGAAAGAGAGAGAGAAGAGAGAGAAAGAGAGAGAGAAAGAAAGAAAGAAAGAGAAAGAAAGAAAGAAAGAAAGAAAGAAAGAAAGAAAGAAAGAAAGAAAGAAAGAAGAAAGAAAGAAAGGAAGGAAGGAAGGAAGGAAGAAAGAAAGAAGGTTATGCTGCTTCTGTAAAATAATTTTAAATGCTTAATTACTACAGATCTATTGATTCCTATCAGAAAACCTCATTGTAGTAGGATCTCTTTTTTTTTTTTTTTCCAGACTAGTTACTAAAGGTCACAAACATTCTTTTCAAGAGCATTTTCACAGTAATTAACAGTGTACTCCACCAGGGCATGACATATTCAATATTACTTTTCTAATGAAATTTGTGCAAGACTCACTGAAATCCAAAGAATTATGTTTCAAAGACTTCCAGATGACTGGAATGCTTTTCTGCGGTTCGTCCTCTTCTGGTGAAGGGAAAATATCCTCATCGTTGCAGCTTACCTCACAAGAACAGCTATTGATCATAAATGTACCTGCAGATTCCCCCTGCTTGAGAGAAACATTATAAAATAGACAAGTAAACAGCATACCAAGCAGCGTGACATCAGTACATATTATCATTCAAATTTTGGGTTTCTACTACAAAAACTACTATAGCTCAATAGACACTTGGGCTTAGAAATATTCATGGAAGAACAGTATTAAGATTTCCCACTATTTACATTGTAGAAACTGCCAGGATACAATGTGTTCCTGTTGACACATCATATGGAATAAAAGTACAGATTTAGTAGTAAATAAGAACAGCAGATATGAAATGTAAGGAAGAATACTATGGTGAAGAAATGCTATTCCACAATTACATACAAGATAACTATGTTTTCCAAAAACAGTATGCATTAAATGATAAAAGGAACAAAAGTAACAATTTGATAATTAACACTGTTACTAAACAATTGAAACAGAGCAAAAGACTAACAAAGTTTTAAAACTTTGTGGAACCCTGAATGAATGTAGTCCACGTAAAAAGAAAAAATTGCTTTCTATTAATCTCACGCAGACTATCCTTTCCATCAAACTCACCACAATTTGGGATGTTCAGTTTTGAGATACAGAAAACAGCATTTTCCAAGATTTATACATCCAAGTAATTTCTTAAAAGGAAGGAAAATAATTCACAGACCCTTCTCTTCTTCCCAATTGCTTTCTTAGGCCTAGGAAAATTACCCAGCATGACTTCTAAAGCAAAACACATTGGCAGAGTGTGTACTGACCAGTCTTCTAAAATGCTGTGTTCATTATATTTTCAACAAGTCATGTAATTACAGCATGCATATATATATATATATATATATTATTTTATAGCAATCAGAACCCCTACTCTCTTCCACCTGATTTTCCAAGGCAGCCTAATCTGCAGAGCATGTTGACTTTGGGATCACCAGCTTGGCTAATATTACTTGTCTTTATCTAAAACCAATATGAATTATGACAGAATTTATCCATAAAACTTAACCAGACATCACCGCATGCTGTAACTCCAGATTTTATTGATTAATTTTCTACTCAAGGTCTCAAACTTCATATAGTGTCTGAACTATGCATTTCACTGCAGGCTTCTTAAATATTAGATTCACAAAAACGATGATAAAGGCAGATAAAGTAAGATAAAAAGTTGACAATATACGAAGCCTTTGGCAATCCTTAAATATGGATTAGAAACTGCTGAATATTCTTTTAGCTCACAAATTAGTGTACTATCTATGGAATTTCCAGGCAAAATGTCTACAAAAAAGAATATTAACATTATACAGTGAAGCACTCATAAGGTCGCCTAAAGTTTGACCCTCTGCCTTCTCTGTTTTTTAACAATTAGATCTCAACAAGCTGTCAAAACAATGGTATACATTAAAAAATACTAATCAAATTTGAATACAGACATATTTTTTAAAAAGTAATTTTATTGTATCTTTTCTTTTCTCTGGAAAATAAAATGTATCTTATTGCAACTTCAAAAGTTTTGTCTGATATTAAGAAAAAAAGTGAAAAACAAAGGCAGAAAACTACGGTTTGCATCAGAAGTCAAAATCCATTTACATGGATATTTGACTTCACTGGCAGAGAAAAAGGATCCAGTTAAGTTAAAGCAGTGTATTTCGAAATTCTCAGAAAAGGCTAAATGAAAAAAAGGTCATTACCTATGAGAGTAAACTCAGCTCTGTTGCCTCTAAAAGGGCTCAAGGGTAATTTTATAAGTGCTGTAAACACTAAAGCTACGCTCTAAGAGGGGCTGATGTTCTTTGATTGGACCTCATTTTATTCATCCCTCCAAGAAAAGTATGAAAGTCAATGCAATAACCTACTTTATGTGAATCAATTGTACATGAGAGGTTAAAATAACTCAACTAAATGTAACATAATAGCATGAAGATGAAAACTGCAATTTAGCACAAACACGACATGCATTCCAACATTACAATATACGAGCATCCAAGAGTATGTACACCACTTCGCACTCATTGAATTACACCTCGGCTGTTGGTTGATATATTTTGCCGTTACCCAGAGGGCTGCCTGATACCCCCTAAGCCTTTGGGTAGGACTTAGAAAATAAAGAAGTAGGAACAAAAATTGGTAATTGAAATAGATCTTAAGTTGGATTATGCTTCAAGAACCAAGAACGTTCCAGATTTTTTTTTTTCCCCAAAGTTTCTTTTTATCCACAAAGTGTCACTTTACAAAAACATATGGACTGTATAGTGGTGTGATGTGCTAAATGTGCACCCATCTCCTTCTTGCAAACGGTTGTTTTATTAAATTACTTGCTTTCACTTGCTAATTTGTAGCATCCATCATGAAACAATCAATTGCATTGTAGTACAGGCTTTCACTGAGTACTGATATAACATAAGACATTAAAGAGTTTGCACCTCCGGATCCTACCCTGAGTGAGCACGTACAAACATGGTGATAGGAATGATATTATCGCAATCCGGCCTTGGGTTTTGTTTATACATCACCTGGATTTTTACTTCAATATGGTATAACTAATCCATCGCTAGGCAAAAAATATTTTAACTGGAAAAGTTCCAGCTTGCCAGTGTGACAGCCGCTTTGTTTCTCGCTTTTGTTAAGCTTTACATAATTACCTTTAAGACAGGCAGAGATGTAGGTATCTTGCGTAGGTACTATTAGAGATCTGTAATGTCTCTCTATTCCCTAACCTGGAGGACTGAATTTATACGCTCTGCAAGTGAACGTGCAAAGAGTACCTATTCCATTTTTATGCCATCTGTTAAAATTTTCTTTCAACTATGTTTCTAAACATGTTTTCTACAAAATGTGCTTCATAAAAAATTCATGGGGATGTAGTGAGACTCACAGACTGTATCACAACTGGTTTGGTCTAAATTACAGAACTCCGCTGTAGCTTTGTAATTTGTTAATATTACACATATCTCAAACTGATGCAGCATTAAATTTTTGTATCATCCATGGCCACATCCCCTTTTCCTAACTATGTCAATATTTTATAAATTATTAAGCTTATATCAACATTGCTTCACAGAGAAAAAGAAATTATACATCAGTGTTTACATACATACACAAACAGCTGGTGAGTTGCAAAATTTTTTGGGAATTACTAAGAAGTACTAGAGATTCTATGATGTCTCTTACATACACCAAAGACCATTAAAATAATTATAGACTACTGTTGATTTCAATGCCTCCAATAAATCACAATGATTAATTCAAGGCTGACTCTCACAATGCTCCAAAACCATAGGTAATCAATCACTTTCTGCAGCAGCACAGGTGCAGGCTACAGTAGAAGTATTAGGTGTAGAACCTGGCACTAGAAGAACAACGGGCTTAATGCCAGCCTAAGTGGAGCTGCCAGACTCTGTTTAGTAGCTCTACTGAAATCCCATACAAATGTTGGTCTCCCATTCCTGTCGACAGAGAAAGAAATCTAAGGATTTAAAACTTTAAGTTACAGACTGCCACAAACCGGCTAACTTTCCCTGAGTAATACTCTCATCACTTTAAAAACAAAAAAAAATCAAGCTTGCTATAATGACATTTTAATTAAATCTTACAGAACCTATTTTATCACATAACATTTTCACGTTACTTCACAGACGCAATATATTTTCCCATTTGTTCCACTGTTTCTCCCACACCCACTGTACATTATGATACCAACCTAATTTTGGATCAGAGCCTGCATGCATGCATATGCTTAACTATATTCACATAACTCATGTCAGTGATGCAAGTGCGCTCAGAATGAAGTTAAGCAAACATACAAGTGTTCCAAGATCCAAATTCTCCTGTTGAAAATGCCTTGGAGCTAGGACTTTGACTGATATAGCTGAAATTCCATGCAGTGGTCTTTTAAGAAAACAACAGATTGCCTTCTTAAAAAGCTTACATTCTCTGCTACAGAAACTGGTATAAAAACCTATCACAACACAATTCCAAAGCCGATAGTTTTCCCACTGCGCAGCAATGAGAATACAGTGGGGCAGAGAGCTCAGAAGATATAAGACTACGATCATCTCTTTATTCCTTGTGGTGTACCTTGATAACAGAACTCCTTGAAATATATATAATGACAGAGACCACATACACCTCCTTGCAGTATTTCAAGTACAATACACAAGCACATGGGAGAGTCCTTTACTCTGAGAGACTTTCAAATAAAGTCTCTTCATTACAAAAAGAGAATGAAAATTTCTCTTTTCTCAGAGATGGGGACTGAATCTGCAATCAAATGGAGTAGGAAAGAAAATCCGTTATTATCTTAAGGTTTGAAAAAAACGTGAGTACAATATAAAAAATTGCAATATTTGTTACAAAGTTTTGAAAACATAACTACATGGGTTATCCATATTCTTACAATGCAGAAATTAAACTAAAGGCTACCTAGGAGAAGTATCATTCAATGATGAGAAAGTATTCAAAAATGCCACTCACAATACCCTTAACAAAACATATTTTGCAACTTGAAATTCCTCGCTCTTCCTCCTGACATCATTTTAAAAGTCCATTTCTACACCTGAAGTCCTAAATGGAGATTAACTGAAATAATTCAGGCCAGAAGGAACTGGATAGAAATTGGCTATGAAGTTAAATCCAACCTGCAGGATCGTGCTCTTTTAGAACACAAGTCACGTACATATCTCCGAACACCTTCTCTAACTATTAAAAGTGTTTTTAAAATCATCTCCAAATCGACCTGTGAAATGGATTTGCTGATGTTTAACAGGGGATTAACTGCTGGAACTAGTGTTTCACCCAAATAGGTCCAGATCTTTTACAAACAGGAAAACAGATAAGCCTCACACTATCAGGTTGTGATAGGTAAATTTAATGCAATCACATGCTACAAGGAAAAGCAGCAGCAGGCATGATTCCTGTACCTGTTACAGGAAAACAGGCTCCTTCCTTCTGCCAAGTATAGAAAGAAAAGTCCATATCTTCTCCTAATTCTGGACTAGCCCTAAATTCAGGGGCCACAGATTCACAGCTTGTACTGTTTGATGTATGTGTGTTCCTGCTCGCTGGAACTTGGGGAACAAAGTCTTCATTATTAAATGTGGGAACAAGCAAATCTTAAAGCATGAATGATAACTAATATACTCTCTACTGTCATCAAACGTATGTTAACATCAGCAGAAGCTCCAACAGCTTTAACTTCTGTTTCTGGTCATGCAAAAGCCAACACAACTTAATAGAGTAACTGAATAGTATAATATAGTGAAAAGAAAAACGTTTTGCAAGTTCACTGTGCTGTCAAAGTAAAAAAAAATTGTTTCACAGTTGTATTTTTTCCTTATTGAAAATATTCAAAATTAAATTTGCATTGAATACAAGAGCCAATATACTCGATTTATAGATTCTGGAGTAATCTTCAGAAATTGCTGCCCCTGCTAAAAAGAATATCCCACATTTTAAATGTACAAAGTGACAGTCTCATTGGCAAAGCAAAATATTGATGAAGTTAGATATCTGTATTATGCACCTTGCAGAGGTGACCTTATTTCTTAAAATGAAGTAAATGAGGCATTCCTGAATTTTGAGCATTAGTGGTTTATTAGCATTCTTATTTATTCTTAATGTTTTTGTAAAATGCCTACAAAAAAGTTATCTTAAGTCATGTTTACCCAACTTCTAATAATGTTTTAATAATAAAATCTTAAAATTATGTATCGCTTTTGCCTTTTCTGTATCATTGAAAATTAAAGAGGGTGTGTTAAAAAAAAAGCTTCAATTATTATGCAAAAACACATCATGAAGTTGCACAGTAATGTATTAAACCAGAACAGTGAGTAAAATCTTATTTTCCCCTAGGCACAAGGGCTCATTTTGCTGCCAGAAAAAATCTAAAACAAATTTCTATGCAGGCTTTGTAGTTAAACTGAAGAGATTTAGCTGAAGAAAATGCATTATAGAAGAGGAAAGACGGCAGAGACACCAAGGTACTCTAGCTATAATTGTATAATGATTATAAAAGTAAATTCAAAGAACGTAAAATTAACACCTGTGGCATGTAACTAAGATAAAATGAATATACAATAAAAGTTAAAAATATGTATATCTCTCAGTTGAAATGATAAGAAAACTGATACTTATAATACTTATACATAATACTTATTAGAATTACGCATTACTGTGCAGTCTGTTAATGGTTTTGACAAAGTGCTTACAAAAGTGGCTACTTTCATACATTGTTCATAATGCAGTATTTTTTGCCCAATTTTCAGTAATCCCTTGAAAGCCTGAAACTAAAATTAGTTCTCCTTCTAAAGCAGATTTTCCCTGCAGTGATTTGTTATTGGATGGATGTTATATGATTGGATTTTAAGTGCTGAATTACCGATATTTAGATTTTTTGGTAGGGCTTGTAAGCAACAAATAGTGAGAATAAGTACAGCACTACAGGCATATCGATCTTGAAGGCATCTCTTTATCAGTATGCAGTTTAACTGTGCTTAGTAACAAGTTGTGATCTGAAAGACAGACTGATTCTCCATATTCATAACTTCTTCAAAATGTAGCTTATTTTATTGTGACATAAAATAATCTATGACCAAAAGATTCAAATGCTTTTCGTTATGAGACAATCACTGCAGAAAAGAGACTATTTTCCTTTTAAATATACATTAGTTTATATACTAAAATCCAGGGCAGCCCTCTGTAAACCTTACCCCTTTGAGAGTTTGACAGCTTTGTCTACAATGAATTTGAAATACGACTTAGTACAAAACTGCTTGAAACTGTGAGGCTTTAACCAAATCTGAAACATCTACATAAGAAGGGAAAAGAGCTTCTGAACAGATAAAAGTAAAATCTTGATTCTTATATAAAATGTTATGCATTTTAATAAGATTTTTTTGCCTGATTTATGTAAAGCTTTGTGTTTTTCATTTTCCCTAGCCTGTCACATTGTAGTGATGTATGGTGCATTTTAGCATCAAGTTTGCCATAAGCAATAAAGTCAGTGCCCCCAAAGAAATATTAATATATTATCACTCTTCTCCACCATGCTGTGCTCCCAAATTTTCCTTTATTCAGCCTATTTGGTTTTGCTTCACATAGTTAGTTGATATCCTCTTTACGGTCTCCCACACAAATATTTAATGTTTTATTTTTGAAAGAAATCCCAAACTAGAAATTGACAGGATGAAATACAATTTATTTTCCAAGGGAAGAATGAGGCCATCGTGGAAGAAAAAATATATAGGTATTTTATCTGTTTGGAACAATAAAATAAAAAAGATGGTGGGGAAAAAAGGCATGATCTTTTAAAAGAAATTCAGGAAATGTAGTTGCTCAAGAGACATGAAATGTAAAACACCAATATAATAATGTTCTATAGAAATCCCTATATGTAGAAGACATTCAGTGATCTTCAAAGTGAAGAAAGAAGTAAGAAGACCTACAAAAAAATGACTACAACAGCATCAGGAAGATCATGATGCACTCTCTTCAAGAAAATACTAGCACTTACACATTTTCAGGAGGAAAAAAAATCACTTTACCCACAAAATAATGAAAATAAAATCAGAAAAGTACTGACAAATACTAGCAAAAAAACCTTCTCTTTTGAACTTATTAGATCTGCTCACATAAAAGTCTGTAATATTTAAATCACCAGAGTTCCTATTCCTGTCCTGCTGTTTCCACAGAATCATAAGCCGAGCCTAAATCCCAATGAACTACTCATGATGCCCTAAGATCTTTGACCAGGATAATCTTCTCTACATGAGGTGAGTCATTCATTAAATGTATCTTTCATATGGAAAAGACAAAACAAAACACAGTAGGTTTAAAACTTGAGTACATGCAGGTCAGCAAGTTTTTAAATTGTTCACTTCCATGACAGAAACAGTGAAAAGAGATGCCGCCTCCCAGAAAACCAACACTGTTCACACCATTTCCTAAGCCCACTGTATTCTGCAGTGTGGCTGCACTACACAGGTTACACGTGGGCTTGACTCAACCACCTTGGCTGAGCATCTTGAAGTTTCAAGATGAAAAGTGCTAGAGAAATATACTACCTCCATTCATTCATTTGACACAAGGTATCATCTATGTTGAGCTTTTCCTTATTGCAAGTTCTGAAATACAACTCCGTATGTACATTGTTATTTGGAAGTACACCCACATGAGAACGTGCAGCTTCACTCCAAACTGTGAGGAAGCAACATAAAAATAGAAAGCATGCACATAGCCTTAAAGGAAGATGACATTTGCAATCTACTTGCCTTATTCTCAAGGTGTAATTTTAAAAATTGAAGGTAGGCCACAGGTGCAAATGCATCAGCCGAATGCACAACCACCCTGGCTGAATCTCTGAAATACAAAATTATTAGCATCAAATGTTAATACATAATTTTCCATAAAGACTATACTTATTTGCTGTACAACACAGACTCCAAGATAACTTATTGCAAATCTATTAATTGTTTATTTAGTTTTATAGCAATTAAGAAAAAAAGTGTTTGCTACATAAAATCATATTGTTGAACAACACATTATCTTCACTAATTTTCAGTTTTCAAAAGGAATAAACTGTACTTCCAGACCAGTGCTGAGAGATTCAGTTAGTTGTAGTCTATGAAAGCATAAATGACATTGTTTTACATTCTAGGGACCAATACGTAAAGTGATCTTTTAATTTCACTAACATGAGATATTTTTAAAAGTCCATTCTTCTTGATTAATGCTCCAGGGATTAGTTCTTGAGGTATTAACAACATACAATATTTCATGCTGAGAAACTGACTGATTCAACCATCTTGCATCTGATATTGAAGACTACTAGACACAACTTTTTAATGCCAAATGTGTTGGTAACAATGATAAGCTTCCTGTGTGCTGATCCAAATTAGTTAATTTTAGTTTTCATTTTTACAGACACAATCTGTCACACTGATTCACAAGAGGCAGTATCTGTTATATCCATCTGCATGGTTTTACTCCTTAAGAAAAAGGTAGCTCTAGGAAACAAACATCAGAAGGTGAGAAATTCAGAGAAAACATCAGAGAAACTCAGATTCAGTATAAGAAAATCTGGAAATTGTTATAAGGCTAAGGACACACAGGTAATACTTGAAACTACAGTGCCTTTGACACCTTCACAGTATTCAATGAGATGAGATAGGTAGTTTTCTAGTAATGCCACGTAACAACCATGAAAAAGGGAAACAGTTGAAGTCTTGGCAGCTCCTACTGGCCTAATGAAAGTGTAAAAGTAACAGAAATATCGGTATTATAAAACGTGGTTTGGGACTTAAAATAAAAATAAAAAACCTCTTAAGATAATAATCATTATTTATTCATTCAAGATATCTTAAAGACAGTCCCTTAAGATTGAAGTAATTCTTTCAAATGATCATAGTGTCTTCTAATTTTAACAGGAATAGGTAGAAAATAACTATGGAAATATTTAGTAATAGAAATATATAATTAGAAATAATAAAAAAAAGACACCAAGACTCCAGTAGCACCTGGTACCTGGGTATCCTCAGTGTCTGAGGATATTCTCAATAAACATTTCTTGCTTGCTGTTCAAGTACAACTTGCTGTTGCAGTACTTTTCAGTGCTGCATTAACTACTTAAAACTAAATTAACAGAAAGGAAAAAAAAAATTGCATTATTAAATGTATGTTTCTGTGGAATTTAAAGAATACTTAGGAACTCTAAAAAATGTAATTAACTCCAAAGTAAGAGAAGTAGTTCTGCTTGTATCCCTACACCTTCCAGTTCACTAGTGCAGCAGAACAGATGCTAAGCATCAATACCTATCCTAACTGTTCAATCACAGTAGAATTTTTGAGTACTTATTTGTTGCTCAAGAAGTATCACAAAAATTAAGAGATCATAAATATTTCTTCTCTGTATGAAGCGCATTCCTGTGACGCACAGCTAACACATGCCTATTTGATGGGACTATAACAGATATCTAGTTTAATATGTCAATATTTTTCAGCTGATGTGTCACAATGGTAGATTATGTGGTGCTGAAAATAGTATTACAATATCTATCAAAATAAAATACTTTCTCCTAACTACTTCATTTTCTGTCAGCCTCTCCAAACACACATCATTGTTCTATCTGATAAAATTCACAGTCCTGTTCAATAATAAATACAATGAAAGGGTAAAAAGCAGAACAGTTTTGTTTGCATCAAATGATGTCGTCAGTTAAAAAAAATAGAAAGTTCTGAGCTTACATGTCACATTCAACTTAGGAAACAGTTAAAAACCAAACCAAAACAAAAAACAATCAACCAACAAAAAGAACATGAAAAACAGAGATTTGAAAGACACTGATAATTGTATAAAGGCCATTTCACACTAAAAGTCTGGATTTTGAGTAGAAACATGACTACATAAGGTGATTCATGTTTGATTATTACAGAAACATAGAAATTTTGTTCAGGAACATTTTCAGAAGACTTTGGGAAACGATGAAGAATAGTTGAAAAACTGTCCTAATTATCTTTTTCTTCTTTTTTTTTTTTAAATAATAATTGTCTGACCTCTGAAGTCCGCAGAGCCCACCAGCAACAAAAATTGTATCAGGATGCATATCAGAACCACGGCTATCTAAACATTTGGGAACTATACTAGCATAATTAACATGACTATGAAGTCTCTTTGGATTCAGTGTATATGAGAAGCAAGAATGAAAAGCATAAAATATACTTGTAACTATTTAGTGACAAAGAAACTATAAAATATTTTTCTTTAAAAGTTCACAAACAGATTTCACGTGAATAGCCCCCCAAAAAGCATGTCTGTATGACATGAATAATGTAAGAACTAAGCAGGTCTCATCAAGCCAGAGACACACGATGCCATTGTGGCTATTAAGCTTCCATTATAGAAATGTATATTTAGACCTGATTGAGTAACTGTTTAACAGTCTGCTGTGACATATATTTATTATTAAATACCTACTGATTTATATATTTGTCTTTTCCTGTATTTTTTGTACATTTACTGTTAAGTTTTATTATTATTTGGAGTGTTGCCTATAGAAATAAAGACAACTCAGCCAGACTACCTCTGTTTTAGCTTTTCCTAGTTGCCTGAATGGTCATTAAACCACTGAGAGCCAGAAATACATTTAAAATATGTTAGAAGATATTTCTACTTAAACTGGTATTTGGTTGATCCCAAACCAAGGGCACAATATATTTTCATAAAAGTGTTCCTCAAATTCTATGCAAAACAAAAAACAACAATGAAAAAAATCTCTCTCCACACTACACCAAACAAGAATTTCTCAAGAGATTTGACATAATTTTCTCCAATCTGTTGTATCTATGAAAAGAGAGCTCTGAAAAGGAGCATTATGAAATTATGCATCCTATTCCAATGAACTCCCAGATCTAATCTGTAACATTAGAAGCCTCAAATAAATAGAAAAAATGTAAAAACTGATACAAGTGCATTTAATCTCTCAGTTAAAATCTACCTATGCTTAAGTATATTTTTGATGCAAGTATTGCAATATAAATGCTGAGTAGACCGCATTTATCTGGCTATGGGTAGTATTACTCTAAATGACAAAGTTTCACAAAATTCTGCCTCTGACACCTACTGGAATTGATAAGAATTTGCTGGTTCAATAGAAATCATATCAGACTTTAAAAGCAAAAACGAATTGTGCTCTAGCAACAATTTAACAATATTTCCTTGTTGCTAGAAGAGACTGAACTGATTCTATCTGAGCTATTGGGAGTTTTGTCCTTTGTTCCCAATTTTATTTGTGATAAGATGTATCTAAGCATCATACTCATTTTATTCTAACTTCCTGCTTATCTTTCCAAATCCTACTAGTCAGCAGGTTGGTTCACAACCTACGGCTTCTACCTAGCACCTGATTCCCCTCAGAGAATCTTCTCCAAGAGTCTCACTTCCTGGGCCATACAGTCATAATTCCATCCATAAACTTAAATCTCATCTAAAGATTCTACATTGTTACTTTTTTAATCTTCTTCTTACTAAAGAATTCCATAGCTTCCCTGCACGGAAGGTATCTCCAGACTCAAATTCTCTAGTTTAGTTCACTCTGGAGGACATACCTTCTAGTCAACCAATTGTTCAGCAGACATCTGCCAGAGTAGCTGTCACCCCTTTTACCAGTTTGTCTATTGCTCTTCTTCTCCCAAATGCCATGCAATGAAACCGTTACAAGCTCTTGGTTCTCTGTCCCTTATATGGACAGATCTAGTCTTACAGAAAAATGAAATTAATAGACCTTCACCATGAAAGCCTTAGTCATGTCTATAAGCTCCATAATCTTGACCTTCCCTAAGATGACCATCACCAATACATGATTACTAGTCTGTTTACTTGGCTAAGAAAAGAAACAGTAGCCAAAACATCTCACTCAAAGCAAGTAGGCTTAGCTGTTTAACTGACTAATAAGAAACTTGCATCCTGACACAAATATTTTCCATACCCCACTACAGAGATTTTAGCAATTTATGTCAAAGGAATAAACTTCTCCATGTAAATGAGATGGATTCATGCAAATTTTGTACTTAAAATATCCTCTAATAATTGAAGAAAAATGTTTATCATTATCATCCTAAGCTGCTAAAATTAAAACACACACACACATAAACATAGTTAATGGAAACCACAGGCTACTGATGTGGCAGTTTATCAAATGTAGCTGTAATGAAAGACAAATATTACAGGCAATTCGCACTTCATGAAAGGATAAAAGTGTCAGTGTGTAGGTACTAGCTTTACTGCAGGCCATAATCAGCAAGTAAACGAAAGTGCAAATGTTTAAGAAGTTTATAGCCTTCTATGAAGGCCTCGTCTTGTCAGGTATTGATTTAGGTTTTCAGAGGACTTCTCCAGTGTTAAATAAAGTGAGTGTTTGTGAACTTAGAGGACGCGTTTTACCTCTGCCAACAAAAGTTGCCCCAAGGTAAATGTGAATATGTTCCCATTGCTTTAAAAGAAGGAAAGAGAAGAAACTGTTTCTTACACAACTATTTTCTTCTTAAACAGAGGGCAATCCAGAGTGAATGTTTCATATTCTCCACCTTCTCCACAAACATGGACTCCATATTTCTTCGAAAGCTAACACAAAAGGGAAATTAAAATGCATAAGTATTACACTAAAGCACTCTGTTAAATATATTTTGCTGAAAATTTCAGTATGCACTTTCTAAAACACTACCCATTAAAAGTTTAAAAAAACCTAAATATCATAAAGAGGATTCTTGGTTTTTTTTTTTCCTGTATGTCTATTACAATAATCTAAAAATTACCAATGTATTTTATTTTAAGTAGAACTGGCACTGTAACATTCAGATAAAAGAAAGACTTCCTAGCCTTTCTTCCTCAGTGGACTTGAAAGGTTGTTCAGACTCTCATATTTGTCTATCTTTCCTTAGGACAGATATTATTAGTTTACTTATGTGAGAAACCTGTACTGTAAATCAACACAAGAAGCAGCAATTCACATAGAAGTATACAATGAACACAATATTTGGCAACAGATTCAACAACTGCATTCTATATTTTGGTAAATATTTTTTTTTTTCAAAAAATTCTAAAAAACAGAATTAATGAGAGTTTTCTAAGTCAAAAGTAAAAGACTAAAGCAAGATCTAAAGAGGTAGCAACATGCTCTTTCCTTTATACATTGTACTGAATATACTTTCTAAATCAACATGAAGCTCTGGATATCCCCCTAAAAGACATAACTACCTAAACCAATACATTCAAAATCAGAGATACGACTCTTTTAATTATTCCTTGCTTTGTAAATGAGAAGCTGTGGAGCAGGAAGCAAAGTCCTTTTGCTGGAATAAGGAGCACATAACTGCTGAATAGTTCACTGTAATTCTGTATTAATTTACTGTACTGATGGGTAGTAATCAAGCATCTGTACCACGCCTGAGCATGGGGACACTCTCCCGTTTTCTGCAGGAGAAATTAGTCTCCTCATCAGCAGATTATATCACCTACTAAAGTGTCCCAGTAGTAGCTGCCTCAAGCCAAGTCCTGCCCAGGTTTTTTCACATTAAGCAAGCATTAACACTTTGCTTCAAGTAGCTCATGAGAAGCTGAACTGCAGTCCTCAACTCCATTGCTACCGTCAATGTTAATATTTGGAATATTTATTTAACACCCTTAGGCTTAATCCTTAGAGAAACAGACATCCACCCATGTGCTTCTGCAGTCGAACTAGCAATGCAGTTCTCCACAACAAGTAGGACACTGTTAGGAAAAGTCTGTCTGAGGGCTAGAAAATAATTCCAAATCTGTTGCCTAGTTTTGGGCAAGCATAGGACTGGCTAATTTATGTATCATAGGTCCAATTTTTATATTGTGACCAGAATATTTGTATAGGAAGTCTATCTGATATATCAAAATGATACTGTATTTTTGTTGTTGAAGCTGAATTTATAGATTGTGTTAATTTACAGTTCCCTTTCAAAATTTTATATTGTAAAACTTCAAAGAGTGTTTAGAACTTCTGCCATCATCTTAGCTAAAAAAAAATAAAAATTCAAAAATAGGTGTGAAAGAACAAATGCATGGAACTTGAATGTTTTAATAAAATTGAAGTCCACATTTTAAATTTAAAATTCAGTTAGTTAAACAAAGGCCTGGATCCCCTTCACCCTTTATTTTGGAGAAAAGTATAAATGTTTTGAGAGAACAATACCTTGGTAATGCCCTACATGACCATTTAGCTGTCTGGTGGTGTAGAATCTAAATCTCTTTTGGAACATATATTGAATCATTTTTCAATGTCTTGTTATGAGAGACATTTTTCATTTTTACTTTCACATTAAAAGGAGCAGAACAAAACCTTTAATCAAGTGCTCATTAAAAAATCACACTCCTGACATAAAAGAGAACTCCATCTGTCAACAATGGCAACAAGGTTTCTACAGGACAAACACATCAAGAATAATTAATGTTGATGCACCAAGAATGGACAACCTATAAAACAGCTGGTCAAAACCTTTCACTCTTCCTCTTGTTGTAGCTTCCACTGACAAAAAAAAAACCCTAAAGAAAACTATTAAAAAAAATGAAAGAGTGAAAACCAGGAAAGATCTTTCTAACTGTAACCTTTCCACAGTGAATATATGGCACAGCTGTTTACAAGTCACTTTCAAAACTGGTAGCTCTGCTTGGAACCATCATTGCCTAGAATAATTATCGGCAATTAACATCAAATACTCAAAAGATGTGAGACTACTTCCCATCTTTGTTGTGGGAAATCCTCATTTTCAATGTCACTGGCTTCAAGATCATTCTTTACACCAATTATACCAGGTGCTAAAGAATTTTCAGTTCCCACTAATATTAAGAGGAACTGAGTATATTCAGCAGCTCATAGAACAAATTCTTAATGTTCATTTAATAAAGTCAGCAATATTTTAAAAATGTCATCAATGACATCAGAACTTTGCCTTTTAGTCATTTAGTATATTAACATTTTTCAAATGCCAATTATTTTGTTTTGCAAATGGGATGTTACACTCATAAAAATATGGCAGCTTAGACTCTAATCCAGGGGAGTAGTAGTAGTTACATTTTTACCATCCTAGAATTACATTTGGCCCTTTGAAAGCAAGTGCAAGGTTGATGTGCCCCCCCGTGAAAATGAGTTTGACACCCTGTTCTAATCAAAATATTATGACTCCTAAATTTGTCTTCTAGTTTAGATGAGCGAGAAAACAGAAAATTATAAATATGCAAGTCTAATTCAAAATCCAAATGAAATATGATGAAAACTTCTCCTAGACCACACAAAATTAATCCTAACTCAAATACATGAGACACAAGGTATATAAGGAATTAGCCCAAACACTACCCGAAGAACAGTATCTTCCTACCTTGGGAATGAAAGCTGACTTTCTCATTTAAGTTTAGTAATCAAAAGATATGAATGCAAGTGCTTCCAATTTCAAGTGAAGATTTTGTTCTCAGACAGAACTTGTAACACTTAGTAAATTCTCTGTAGTAACAAAAACATTCTTTACATCAAGAAGTACTCATTAGCTTCTAAGGCAAGCATACAACTGACTATACATTTTCTTATTGTCCATTAGCAGAGAGAGAAGTACAGCCAATATTACCATAATATGCATTTACCATTCTATTCATAAATTCTAAGGAGAGTGTGAGCAGCTCCTGAGATTTGGCAAGTTGCCAAAAAATTCTTTAGGGTAAAAAGTTAGGGCTCCTGCTATATAGGATACAGTGGGGCATGAGAGCAATTTAATAGTTTAGCAATTATGTAGCAACCATTTGTCAATAATTAATCAAAGACCTGTCATTTAGAAAAAAGAAATAATTCTAGAACTTTCCTTGCCACAGTGCCCATGTCCTCAGCCAGTAAAATACTCCCCTTATGTAAGTATTCATTGCAGATCATCACTGTTGTCATAAGTTCAACATTCTGTATGTAAACTCAGAAAAAAATTGCAAAATGAATCAAAGTTTTTCCCACTCAAGGCTTCAATATTCTTTTGTTGTTACAGCAGCAAAATCATCTCTACCTTTATGTCAGCAATTACTATCACTTCTATTGCAAACAAATTAAACTAAATCAGAAGACTGAAAAGTTAGGTGACAGTGTTTTCCAAAGTTAAATAATTCAGTGGATAAAATCAGGGCTGGATTATGGGTTTGATTTTCATGTTTGTTTGGCTGTTTTTCCATTATCATTGACAAAATGCCTCAACAAGAGATTTTTCTAAACAGAAAATCATTACTTCATGCATATTTCCTGTATATCCACAAGACAAATACTAATAGGCACATTATACTAAAACAAGTTGATTTTTATTTTATTGTCATTTCCTTAAGGTAAACTCCTAGTATAAAAAGAAGTAAGGTCCTAATTCCTGATCTGCTGCATCAGAGAAGTTGAACATTATGAATACTTGGTAAATGTAAAGTGGGTTATTCCCTACTAATCCCAAATGACTCATGTCATGCATGTTGTGGTTCAATATCAAAGACCCTCTTACATTCAACTCTGGTATTTTTCTGGCTGCTGTACTAATGAAGATAAAAGCCAGTTTTCAACACAACTGAGGAACATGGAAAACAATATTTACTTCATTTTAAACAAAACTGCAAAAATTCTCACAAACCTGTACATCACAATAGGAAAATGTTGTAATGAAAAATCTTCCACCTAGCTCAATAAACAGCTATGTATTACAAATAATGTTAGATGTCAATGGAGAACCTGAAAGAGAATTCCATAAGAATAGGAAAAGGCATAAATTAGCAAAAACCAACAAGTAAAACAAATTTCAAGGGATTTGTTGTAAAATTTGAAACTACCGGTTAGATAATCAACACAAATCAAAGATAGAAGAGTATGTAAAGCTGTGGTAGTTTGGGGGATCTGCAATGTCAAAAATGAATTTATTATAGTGTTTGATTTGGTATGGTGAGAATACTAAATTTTGTCTGTCCTCTTCACAGAAAACTATGAACTCCTTACTCTCACATTCTGTCTACCAGAACGTGTGATGTTGAAGACTTCTTTGGATTGCAAAAGAGTATTTTTCACATCATAAACTTAAGCATTTCTCTTCAGTTTATAGTTAATGATTTGGTTTTATTAGGCCTTAAAGCCAACTAAGTATCCAGTAAAAACAATTTATTTGTACTGACTTTGACTTTCATAGCGTACATATGCACAAGAAACAGATACAAGAACAAATATCAGTCATGCAGTCTCCCTTGCAATGGCCTGATGACCATTTCCCAGTAGGGTCAGGATGCCCTACTAGTTCTACACCTTAAGCTATGCAGTCATTGTTGTGCTTATTGTTGTATCAATAAAAGATAAAACCTGCAAATGTGGGGTTTGATAAGTATTAAGCCATGACTGTAAGAGTTTCAGTGAAACCAAGTAAGAATCACTTTAACTTGAGCTATCAAACATCAGGAAGAAAACATTTAATTCCCCAAAATGACAGGTTTGTTATTTTATTTTTAAAATGAATGATGGTGAAGTTAAATGGAAAATAATTCTTAAGTCTTATTCTAATCATACTCTATTAACATAACTAAAATTGCAATACTTGCTGCTACAGTTTCAAGGAAAGTCAAGACTACCTATTCAATTGAGGTGAGAAGCTACACATCTACAGCTCCACTGAAGCTGCAACTTCAATTTTGGTAACAGAAGTTTTCTGCAAACACAGGAGCTGTACTTTCCTCCTTTTGGTTTGTTTCACTAGTCTTACATAAATATTAATTCATCCAAATGTGACTGACCAGTACAAAATTCGTATTAAAGCTGATGCTTCTGTTGAATCTGTTCCATAGTAAGTTGTTCATTGTTTCATGACTACAAAGGTTTACCCTTCCTTAGCTGTCACTAAGATTTGAAAGAAACAGCTCTGACAAACAGAAACATTGCTTTAAGTGATCTGCAGCAACAACGTGGAGGAGGAGCACTTAAATGTTTATTGTTCTCTTTAAACTGTGTATTATTTACCCATGACCATAAATATCTCCCAAACAACATTTTTGGGAATTTATCCGTCAGTAGCCATTTCTACACTACATGCAGAACGTGACTCCACATGTCAGTAAAACTGCTTTTTTTCCCAGTAATGTTACTCTCTTGCAGTTTACAGCACGTCAGTGGCAGAGCAGGCCTACAACACAAACGTGGAGCACAACGAAGACTCCAGCCAGTCATGTTGGCACAGTGCAAATCCAACTTCACAGTCCAGCTCCTGGCAGATGTCTGACCACGTTCACAAGTGGTGACCTGAAAGGTGTGTGCTCTGGTTCTCAGTGGCTTATTAGTTCAGCCAAACAGCCATGTTCATACAGCTTCCAATTCAAAGTTAGCTCGGTGCTCAGTTACATCATATTGCCTAATCTAAAAGCTCACTGATGCTTTTCCTGTAGAAATCCAATCTATACTTTTCAGAAAGGATAAATCCACTCCCTCTTGTAACTATTTTTTGATATCTCCAGATTTAGCAACTACTTACTGTTTTATATCCAGCATTATTATCACCCTATGAAATAAAACATATGCTAATGACACAGTTTGAACAAATATTTTATATCTAGTTAATGAATACGTATTTATATATATAAATATTTTTTGTGTGTGTACTCCTACTGTATATCTCTGCCACTGCTTTTTTACCCATTCTAAAAGTATTTAGGAATATATTTATTTCCCTGCTTCCCTTCCTTTGCTCTTTCTGGAGCAGAAGAAAATGCCTCTCCTTCCCACCTCCTGGTATTCTTGCATTGTTGCTGTAGTTTAGATGATCTAAGAGAAGCAAGACTTACAAAAAGAGATAATGGAGGGGATTTTTATATCAACTAGTTTATGTAGGAGGGCAGGGAAAAGGTTTCTGGGCAGATTCTTCAGCTCTGAAACAGAAGGAACAAATTTCAAGCTAACAAGAGGCCAGGCAGTTTGAATGTTATGGGCCATCATTCTTCCTCTTCAGCTTTGCCAAGTACCAATGATCTATCCTCTTCTCTCCAGCCATGTAAATGACTAACAAAATGAAGTTAAACTCAAGATATAACTCCAATTTAACTTTGCTATCTTTCAGCAGCAAAAGAGATTCTTAAAAACAAATTCAGGTTACTTTGTCTTCTGCAAGTTTGCCACACCCTAGACTGTTTCAGAAAAACTGCTTACAAAGCCAGGCTGAGATGTAACTACCCAGAATAATAACAAAAAGTATTTTTAGGAGATGGTTTTGTGCAAATTTAGACAGCTTATACTGATAAAACTTACAGCAAGACTCTCTTACTAGTTGAACGTGTAAATAATTGTGGGGTTTAAAAACTGTTATTCTTAAACTGAACCTAGCTTGATATTTGATGCTTTTACTTCAAACCCAAAGAACACTCGTGTATGAAAATCTGGTCTTATTTTTCTCTAGTTAAGGAATTTTTCTTTAAATAAATCTATTAGGTCTGCCTACAAGCATTTTCATGCTTTGAGGACTACAAAACCCTTTGCACATCCTCTGGATTAAACATCTTGTTCCATATTTGAAAGGCCACACATTATGCAGTCTGATGGTGACAAAAATGGTAGGAAACATTCAGATGGGCATAACTGTGGGGAAGTTTTATATCACCTATGATTTTGCCACTACCATTCCTTGCTCTGAAAGTCTCTAACTTGCATGCAATTATTTAGCTTTATTAAACTGACGTACAAGTTACTATCCCCTTAATGTTGAGATTTCTTGTCTTTAGTTGGTTTTAAAGATGCTGGCACCACTTGTGAACTACCTCCAGAAAGAATTATTTTCATGTTGAGAGGGCATATCAGAGGTTCATATTCTATGTGCCTTGGGTTACCACCTGATTTCTGAAAGTAAGTAATTTTCCATTAAGTTTACTCAATTTCTGCCTATGTTACCTTCTAATTGCAACTTTACCTGTATAAGTAGCCTTTAAGTAATACTCACTTCCAAAAGATAAGGCTCCATTTGATCCAGAGATTTTCCTAGATGTTTATCTGGATCTAAACCTGAAAAAAAGAAGAAAGAGTGTAAAAATATTTTTAATAAAGTACTGTTATGACACCAAGGCTTTTTTTTTTTTTTTAAATAGAGCATGTGTCCCTTAGAAACTAGTCACACTGTATATAAAATCATTTCTATCATAATGAAAACACATTCAGAATTTTCCCTTACTCTGGGCAACTGGTTTCCATGTTTGTGGAAAAATAAGGCCGATCGCCTTTTCAATGCGTATAAATGGGAAATGCTGTTGTTTTCCTTTGTTAGAAATTCCACTCACTAGTGAAGTAAACATGTGGGTCCATGGTAATGAAATAGTACAAAAAAATCACCTCTGAGTCAGAAGTTACCTTTGCAGATACCTATTAAATTAAACACAAATTAAGTTTTCATAATTTCTGCAAAGTACTGGAAGGGACACAGACTGTTTTCCATAATAAAAAAATCTCTCTTTCTAAATCACATTCTGTGTGTGTGACCCACAAAGCTAAGAATTAAAAAGAATGGAGATATAAAGAAAACTCAGACTTAGAGAATGTCTTTAATGTTGTACCTTTTGATCCATCGCAAAATATTCTGTACGATATCTACATTTTGATTTATTTTTCTTGGTAAAAAAGCAAGCCCTATTAACATTCAATAATTTCTTTAACTTGCCCCTCTGTGTTCCTGTTTTAGATTTTTTTACTTCAGAAGTTTTACCAACTCACGGCTGTTAAATGGTCACTTCTCAGGAATAAATCAAATAACTGGCAGAACTCTGTACTTGGACAAAAAAACATTCAGGAACAGCTGCTTCAAGAGTTGACATCTTCTTCAACCAAATAAATGTCCTAGTAGGATTTGAGACTAAGTGGTCAAAAGCACATATAAAGTAAATAAGAAAAAACAAAATGATGACTTTTGAAAGTGAAGGAACACTGGAAAATTTTCAGTGATCACATTTTTTACTGCTCTTAATTACTGTGGTTTGGGTTTTTTTTGTACCGATCACAATACTTGTCTATTTTTTCCTACTCTACTGCTTTATACAATAATGGGTATCATTAAAGAGCTGCCACCAGAATGACTCCATTTAGAAGCAATTTCTGAAGTATGTACCTTGCAAAGCACTTTAGATCATTGATGATGAAAGCTGTTATCTAGATGTATGGTATACTATTATACAAAGTCGTTGCTTTGTTCAAATAGCTGATATGCCTTTTAATTTTTACAATGATGGTCTCGGTATATTTAAACTCCTGTGAAACTAAAACAAGTTAGAGTGAATGAGATCTCAAAACGTTAATAAAGTTTTTAAATATTTCATTAAAGCACATTAAAAATCCCTTACTATCTAGGGTAGCACTTTAAAAACCACTTAATAATTAAAGTGAAAAAGGACTGCATTTTTTGTCTCCCTCTATTTTTTTTTTGGTATTGGTTTATTGCTCTTTATTAACAGATTAAAAATGTGTGTTGCTAGACACAAGATAAGGATAATTTATGCTTGTGGAAGGCATTTTGAAATATCTTAATTTCACTTCAATAGTTCCAATGATTCTGGTGATATCTTCCAACTTACACTATTATGCCCTTAATTTTAATGGGACAGATATTAGGGCAAACAAGCATTTTATTTTAAAATAAACAAATAATAATGAGTACCACATTACAGTACCCATTTCACTCATTTGCATTAACATTCTTCATTAACTTGATTACTTTTCTAAGAAAAGTAACTCATCTCCTTGATAAAAACAAATTGGTTTCCTTTAAAATTAAACCAAGGGATACACTACAAACATGTGAGAAGGGAAAAAGAATCAGACACACTAATGTATTTTTTTTACAACTTCTCTTTGATATTAAGGATATACCTCCTGTTTTGCTCCCTAATGAATAAAAAGCAATAATTTAAAATAAACTATTATACAAATAGTGTACAAAATACAAAAAAAAAAAAGCCTATTTATATGGGTAAACTCTTCAGAAATATCTCACACCTACAGGAAAATCTGTGAAAGTGCATTGTACTCTTTCTGGTTTCTCAGTAGAACATGATTTTTTGATAGCTTGTCTTTCTTTTGAAAAATATTATTTCCTTTCATTTCCAACAGGTTTGTATTGTGCATGAATAGAGACCATCTGCTAAGGGCATCAAGAACCAATATAACTTGTAATTTGCAGAATCAGCAATCCACATCTCAAACTTCCGATGTTATGCATGTATAGATGAAGCTGTATGTCTACTGCTAGTATCAATATAAAAAAGTATTTATAATTATACTTACAAAAGAGTTAATATAAATCTATACTTCTTTTTTTTTGTTGTTGTTTTTCTTTAAACAAATGAGTAGATTGATTCAGATTCTTAAAATGACTTGGACTAAAAAGAAAAGTAATGTGTTTTAAATTCTTAGTACATTCCATTTAAGCATATCCTCTAGATTTTTCCCCCATCAAATTAGATGTGAAGAAAGCTGGATGGGTGGATAAACCAACAACAAGGATGACTGTATGTAGAATTAAGAATTAATTAGGAAGGGAACTATAATTTGCAGCACTGACATCTATTTTACTTAACTTGCATGTATCAATGGGAAGCAATTACAATTCAATTAAAATATTCACTTTTATTACTTTACTGACTGACCTTGAAGTTAATGTCTGTTTTATTTAATTGCATCATCTACGAATAAATGTTAACCCTAGAATGTTATGCCCCATTATTTTTAGTTCATTTTTAGCTCTCCAACTGAACTACATCAGTCAATTTACTATGTGCTGTCAAGAGCGCAAGTGGGGCTTTATTTCTTTGAGATAGACCAGTACATGGTAACAAAAACAACTCGAAAGATTTGATAATGCTGTTTTTAACAGTGCTTAGTAAAACAAATTGTGCTCTCACCTCCAGTTTTGTGGTCTACTTTTACTGTAAAATCAGTATGTGATGGCACAAATGGTATAATCACTTCAAAGTAATTTCTACTCTATCTGTAATTCCTGATAAATCCACAGACAGGAGAAGAACTATTTCCTTAAGACACCAACAATGGTTGCAGAGCCCTCTTACACACACCCACAGGACAAGGGCTGCAGAGAACTGCAGCCCCAACAAAATGGAATGGAAATTCAGGGCTTTGTTCTGTAGTGAACAAAATGTACTGAAGAGCATTACTAAAACACATTTTGTTAGTGGTAAACATGTTAGTGGTAAGTTACGCAAAAGAATCATATTTTAAATGGTTCACTTTGTACACAGGTATTAGTGTAGCACAGACCCCTCACCTGAGAGGTAACTACCTGATATCACTTGCATTTATCAAGACCATTAGAAAATCAAGTTCCATTTTCATGGCATAACATATAGCTAATAAAATCCACATTCTAAAGCCTCATCTTACTAACAAGAACATGTTCTACACATGTTTAGAATTTTAAAATAGTCCCGATTTTTAATAAAGTCTAATATAAAAAATTCTGGTTTTACCTCTTCATAAAAAGCTGAATAAATTACAATAAATCATAATTATTGTTAAGAAACAGTGGTAAATATATGTCTTTTGAAAGCTGAATCAAACCCTAACGCATAATATATGAAAACTGTGAAAGAATTACTACCACACACATATCAATAAAATCAAGAAAAAATTAGAACTTTTTATAAAGCCACAACAACTTGAAGTCCCCTTCTTTTTCCTAACTTATTGAGAAGTATTGTTGAGGAGATTAGTAACTGCCACCACTATCGATGTCAGGGACTGAGACTGAACTTCTGATGATGGAGGGCAGTACGATGCACAGTAAGGTTTCTGAAAAGTTCCTAATCAGCTGCTCACCAAAAGCAGAATTATTTAGAACTTTATGCAAGAAAAGAGGCATTGAAAAACTTCAGTTTTCTTTTCAAATTATTTTTCAGGAATAAAACAGAATTAACAGGGTCCTGGGACCTTTAAGACACAAAAATATGGAAAGACAGCAAAAAAAATAAAAAGGATAGATGAAACCACCCATCTTTGGATTGGAATAGAGAAAATAGGACTATTTTTGAAAGTAAAATCCTCTACTGTAAATGTGTCTTAGTATTAGTTGGTAAAGCAGGTTGCAGTAGTGCAGGATTGTCAGATACCATTCACAATGTAGGAGTTCACCTGCCACAGACATATTAATGCACTGTAAATCTATACCTTAAATTGCCTTGAGGTAAATTATTCCTGGTGTCATAGTTAGCTTTCATTTCTACAAAGAGCTGGGAAGTGAACTTTTTGTCTGGTAACACTACCTTGACAGGTTCATAGTTGATTCTTAACTTCCTCATAACTTTCACACATGAAAGGTTGTATGACAATGGTAAACTGGACAGATTCCATGAACTTCCTTTCCCAAAACACCAAAAAAAAAGTAAAAGCTGCTTATTTTTTGTACAAAAAGGAAGGAATCTGAAGCTATAGTAACTCTTTCTCAAGTTAAGTAGTAAAGTTATAAGATGTTAATCCCAAAGTAGTTCTAGCATATGTTTCCAGTGCTGTTTATTTAGGATCACAGTTTATCTTCTTTCTCGTAAGTTCATCGAATATCTTCTAAACTAGGTTAGTCTGATGTCATCAAATTTTAGAATTCTAAGATGTAAAAGGCTCTAAAGCTCTTCCTGCCAGCAATGTTAATTATGTTAATTTTATTTGTAATCTCTTGTGATTTTCTTTTTCTTTTTTTTACCATCAAAGTTATTTCTCCTCTAGTTCCATCTAGAATTCAAAGCAATTGAGCTCTGCCATTTCAGGAACAGAAACCTCAATAAGGCTTTGAAGAAATTTTGTATTGTTTCATCAAATAACAAGGCAGTATTTTCACACAGATACTTTTAAAATGCTAAAATGTTCATAGCTTAGAAAGAGATTGTGTAAGAATTGTTTAATAACAGCATTAAAATGCTTTTAATCAAATCCAAGACTCTACACTGCAAAAAGTTCAGCTCATTGAAAATGAGCTTCCAACCAACTTCCTCCCAGGACTTTCAAAGGACTTCAGAGACTTAAAACAAAAGTTATTACAGGTTTGGTTCATGCAGCCACATATGTATGACTTTCCCAATATAAGGCTGTTTTCAGTGGTTTTAGCTTTGGCAGAATGAAATGTTTTGAGTAGAATAACTTTAGAGCATTATTTGATTATTAATCTATTCAATTGAAACAGTGCAACCATTCAAGCACCATAGTTTGGATAAAAAAGGATGTGCTGTTTCATCCCTGTTTAAGAATTCTCATATTTCCATGCTTTGAACAGTTCTAGAGCTATTAAGTTTTGAAGAAAGGGATTGAAATTTGATTCAGAGGCAGAGAAAGAGGCATGGTGCAAGTGGTAAAATTTATGTCACTTTTAAATCCATCTCCATGCAGAAAAGTTATAAACCGTTGAAAAGTCACAGTTCCCAAATGGATCAACATAGGCTTCTGACAGGGAAATCAACAGATCACTTGCAAAAGTGTAAAGGCCAGAGCAGAAATAAAGGATCAGTTTAGGACAGGAAGTCTTGTAAAACTTCAAATCAGAGAGACCTGGAAAACAAGCATCTATGGTTCTAACTACGCAGTCGTGCCTTTAAACGTTTAAGCTGTTTCAGCACAGAAGTCTGCACAGTGAATGTGCATCCAGAACTTAAATCCTACCAAGCATTAAAGAGCAGCAAGTAATATTCCAGTATTAACAAAACACCTTTCTCCTTCTTGATTTTCATTCTGTTAATATTTCTGGCTTTTGACATCTTTTACCGAGCTCTTTGTCTCCCACTGTTTTTCAGCTCGAAGTTCTCTGACTATTCTTCTCTTATTTCCTTTTCTCTTTCACTTTAAATGCCTGATACTCCATTCTTGTCCCACTGCTTCAATTTCACTTTTTCCTTAGATGATCTGATTTGTTCTCCCTAAATTGCAAAGCGATCTTTCAGCTCTTAAGCCATCTCTCTCCACTTTTGTCTGTCTCTGACATCTCCTTAGGAGGCACTGCACTCAGTAATATCAACTTTCAATTACTTTTCTGTTTCCAGGCACATTCACTTTCCCACTCTTCCTTCTAACTCCTGTCACCTGTCACTACTGAAAATATTGACATCCTTCCAAATCTCCAATCAACAGGCTCAAGAGATAGCAAAGAAGGAAAATGTTTCTCTCTAACCTATTTCTACATTCACTTATGCAAACTGTTACAAAATCTCATTTATTCTTTTTATGTAACATGCTTTATTTTCAAACACTTCTTTGCATCCATGCATTAAAATCTCTTTCCAGACCTCATCTTACACTGGTAACAAAGCATCTGTCATTCATATACAAGCATCAGGCAAATAACATTCCAAACACAAATATTAGTTTCTTATATTATTTTTCTAACCTTCCAGTTATTCTCTGAATCAAAACTTTTCTTCACTTAAAGTCCATTCCTACTTCTCTTTTCTCCTACTCATCTCTTTTGCATAATGCTCTTCTTAAATACCAAGCTAATTTTGATGGATTTCCAGTCTTGCATACCATTCTCATTTTTCCATGTTGATTTTTTCCGATGTGAATCTTTTCACTCAGAAAAAAAACCTGACTAAAATGGCTCCTGTTGTTTCATAATTGTTTCCAAGTCTTTTCATTCAATATCTGGTGAACAAACAGGTGTGGTACCTTTTCTTCTATCATAATTAACATGAATGATGTAGATAAATGAGGTAGTAGACAAATGTATTAGGGAACAAGCCTAAGGCAAAAGTTTCAAATACACTTAAACTCCAAAGAATCAATTAAGTTTAGGGAGCTTTGTTTGAAAATTAGTGACAACAACTTGTGCTAACTAGAAAACCAGAATTAGAAGGGGGGAAAGTCTAACAACAATATATTCCCTAAAGTACATAATAGGCATAAATTTATCCAACTTATAATCTGAAAAAAATTACAATAAAAATTAATTATAAGTTATCCCATAAGTATACAAAATAATACTTTAACATTATTCAGGGATAATTTTTCTAACAAAAGTTAAAGGCTACTTTTAGAATACATTACTCCTAACAGAATAGAAAATCATTAAAATTTGACAGTATTTGGAAAAATATTATTGTTCATTTTATGCTACACTTCGAATGATGATAAACAGAAGTCTTCTTCATATTAATAAAATGAGATGTTATCAAAAGCACAGGTTGTAAAGACTGTCAAAGATTCCTTTACAGCTCCAGTGTCTGGTAACTGCCCAAGGAAAAAACCATGGAACAATCAGCTCTAAATAAGCTGAACTACCTAAAAATAATGCCAATGTTTAGTTTATTCAGTAATAAATAAGTAAAAAAATCCTTACAATATCATATAGAAGAAAACAACTAGGGTCTTGTATTGATTTTTTAACAAAATGTTCCTTGCTTCCTTCTGTTATGTTTGTGAACTGTGAATCTTTTGGAAACATTTAGAGGAAGCACGTACGTTCCCCTGTGACGATGATTCCTTCAATTTCCCCCCCAAAATTACTTTAAAATTTCTCAGTACTAAAAACTAGAGACACATTTCCAAAGAACACTGTTCCTTTCCATTGCACAGAGGATGTGCTCAGACAAACCATATACAACCACCAGTTTTAATTCAGGATATGATCTGACATTACAGAAAACCCGATTTAGCGGTGAGCTTCCTACTGAGAGTTTTGTCCTTCATGAGGCTGTGGCATCTACATAGCAAGTACCCTTCTGTGTAGCACTTCTCTGCTGGATCACGCAGCCGCAGCCACACAGTCTCTGGAGCTTTTACAGGGGCAGAAACAAGTAGAGACTTGTGGTTTGGAAGAGTCAGCCAGAAGGAGGAAGGCAAGATCAACCTTTTGGCAGCAACTCTATTACATCAGTTTATCTATAACACTAAATTACACCCGCAGGAGCTTAACCAAGAACTGTGTAGTACTAGTTCTTTTTTAATGTACTACTTTATATGTAAATCTTATGTCCATTAAAATTAATGGGAGTCTGGCTATCAATTTCAGTCAGGATTTCACTTCTGTACACTAGTGGCATGCAAATAACAAACAATAACGCAGACACCTAGGTGGTTAGCTTTAAATAATAAACAAAAGGTACAGGTAACTTTTTTCATTATACTGAGAAGAAACATTCTCTCTTCCTAAATGAAAAGTTGATACACAAAAACATAGGTATCCCTAAACTATCAGCTTTTCAGAGCATTCTGTGTACAGCGGGAGCATACCAGTCTTCTTGACCTTGCGAGGCAAACGTCAAGATCTTCTCGCAGTAGAGGAGACTGAAGTTAAATACACACACTTCAGACAGCTCATTTTAGAGAAGGAGCTTTAGCATTTGTTGACAGACAGGAGATGGCAATGGCTCCCTAAGGACTCATTACTCCATTGTTGGAGGGAAACATTCTGGGTTAGGAACTTGGGCCCACACCATCTCAAAATTTAGGCTTCCACAGACCCTGTGACTTCAGCTCTACCCATGGCTGAGCATGCAGATTGTCCAGAGTACTCATAGCAGCCAAACCTACACGATAAGGGATGTAGCTATGGCATAAGAGCCCCACTTCAAATGTAGGCTGAGAACTATAAGTTAATCAGCCCTGACACAAAGTTTCCACTTTAATTATTGTCCAACAGTTGAATAGCATTATGGTATCATTTCTCTCATGTGGTCCAAAGAACAGCTGGAAGTTAGAAACATAATTTAGCCTTGAAAGAGTGTTTTTCAACTTAGTACTTCTATTATTTGATCTCATCATTACAATACTTTTTCAAGTATTTAATTCAGTCATAAATCATTACTATAATCAAACTGTGAAGAAGCCGCAAGGTATAAAGTAAATAATGCATATTAATCCTATAAAAGACAAATATTTGAGCTTATATTCTATTTTTGACTGATACAATGAAGAAACAGTTGTTTTTACCAATTTGTCGAGCTAAGTGCACTTATAAAACTTACTGAAGGTGAACATTACTCTAAAAACTTCCAGAAAAACTAGAATCACTGAGGACAAACTGCTTTAACTGCTTGACATAAATACGATTTCAGCTATATTCTCATATATATGAGAAATGAAGTTTGTCATACTTTAAAATGTATAGTGGGGATCAAGTTTTAGTGTTAATTCTTAATAAGATTTGGGCATAGTTAACTATATAAATAAAGTAAAACTAAATGCTCTACTTTTAAGGAAGACCATAGTGTGAGGAACCCAAAGGTTCCTTTCAAATGTAACCTTCCTCCTGAGTATTACAGCTTGTGCTGCAGTGGAAGCAATTTGCTTTAGAACACTGCACAGGTAAGACCAGTACATAAAGTTACCAAGATTGAAAGTCGAATGTTATATGCACAGTCTTCAAGTTAATTAGTATTTTAATCCATAAAATGCATCCAGAGAGCAAGGATATCAAAAAAGCATCTTGTGATTGTGCTGCATTACACTGTCTCATATGAGCAATGGATATTGCTGGAATTTCAGGCACATACATGTTAAAACCAATCAATAACTGCTTCCACTGTAGCTATTACTGAGTAATTTGACTTCCTGGGATTTCTACTGAAGAGGGGTATACTTCAAATATAAAAATATCATGCATCATACAGGCAACTTCAGCAGCAAGAAAATGGCACGGAAGGTAAATATGTTTTTTTTTTTTTTTAATTGGCCAGGTTCACTGTGAGATCATGGAATGTTTTTCTCCCATCATTAAAGCCTCTGAAACACACTCTAAAGGAATCCTGATCCTCTTAGAGATCAACAGAAGGCACGTGAAGAAGGCTTGCTAACAATACTTCTTTTGCACGTAAGTGAGAGCAACTGGTATCCCACATGGAAACGCAGGCTACTCTGAGATAGAAAACTCTTGCCACTGGCAAAGTTTGTGGTATCAATTTGTAATGGTGGATTTAGGGAAATGTACTAAACTAATGCTTATTTACTTGCATAATTATGTGATTTCTATATAAAACATCAGGCTTTTACCTTGCCAATACTGGCACTGAGTTAATGGAGAACAGGACAAGGAGGGTGTACAAGTATGCCAGCGCTGATGCATGTAAAGCTAAGTTACAGGTTTCTTTCTTTCATTAACATCTGTACAATGTACCATCTAATGCATTACTCTTCAGATTCTTAAATCTGTTATTTTAAATATTTTCATTGCAGTTTAGCTTTGATTACTAATCTAAGAGGCAAAAAGTTAAACTGTATCTTATCTTCTCTGCCACTTGACATGTTAAACAGCCTTCATACCTTAAATCCACTTTAATAAGGCATGCAATTATTAAAGCATTACAGAATGGCCCCAGAGCACACAAGCTCCATTAAATTTGCTTACATCTAATTACATCTGCCTGAGGCAGGTGAGAAATTGGCTCTGATAAGATCTTTCTTTTACCTGTAGCCAAAAAAATAAAAAGGAAAAAAAAAATCTTGCCGTGATTTTCTATCTAATTGCTGTCTACAAGTATTTATGGTATTCGGTCCTTCAATGAATAGTCCACAAAGCACTCTTTGTGCGCTAACTAGCACATTTTCATGGGTTTTTTTTTTCAAGACTGTAGAATACAAAAGACAAGCTTATCTTGCTTCAGGCATAAGACAGGTCATCAGTGATGTCTAATTGTGAAATAGTTTTATTATTGAAAGCACACGTTTTCTTTAACATTTTTCAAATACATTTTCAATAGTATTTACTTATTTCATTTTGTGGTTTTTTCCTTTGCATAATTATTTGCCTTCAATTGTACAAAATTTAGTCAAAACAACGTAATCTTCATGAAAAATAATTCTGATGTGAAAAACCATGTTACTTATTCTTTGTTGACTTTTATTTTTTCTTCATGTCAGCATAAGCAATTAAAGCATTCTATTTTATGGAAAAATAACATAAATACAAAAATGTACTTTACGTGGCCTTAAAACTATTCCTTTGAAAATATTATTTTTTCCAATTTAAAAAAGAACTGGTTTATAGCAGAAAACAAAGCATTCCACTCCTATGTATTGGTGACAGGGCTTCCAAAATTCAGGACAATGCTATTATATTACCTTGCTTGTTCCCTATAAGTGAGTGAGGGAATGTATTATTTCTAATCATTCTAATCTCACTAGCAGCCCTGGCAGATCCTAGAGAACAATGCAGTGAGACCACCAGAGTGATAACATAAAACTAGTTAGAAACTACACCAGCTAAAGAGGAACAAACAAATAATTAAGTCATGGAACTGATCCAGTCTAAAAGGATTATAATTAGTATTTAAGATAAATTATTTTGTTTAACAAAGACAGATACTAGGAATCTAATGTGAAAGTTACCCAGATAAATCAGCCATCTGACTTCTAATGCAAGGTTATACAATGCTATTTTTTAAACACACATTTTAAGGCACCAACACCACTGATCTTGTATTATACTATCTTTTCTTCCAATGGACTGCAAATCTATAGTTAACCCAAAAAGAATAGGTCCTTTGGTCACACTTTATGCTTAAGATCTCATTTGATATTCTTACATGCAAAACTGCAGAGAGGCCTGAAATGAATGTATTGTAACATTAACATGTTTCTTTATGCGCTTTTTAGGTTTATAAAGCACGTCATTCCATAAGCCTTTCTATAAAGCATCCTTCGACTGCATCTTTACATTCAAGCAATAAACAGGTTTTCCTTCATACTGATATGTCTTTATACAAACCTAATTTTACATATTTGACAAGGAAAAGACATGATAATTTTCTGGTGTAGGAAACAACTACATTGTAAATACTCTTTTTTGAAGGCAATGCCAAACTATTTCATTTTGCTATATGCTTTACCAACTCAAAGACTGTCGTTACACAAAATGTTTTGGCCTCATATAATTACTTTTTGTTTGATGTTAATTTGTTGTATTTCTATTAAAACTTCCATGGTAGTTTTATAATATTGTCTAGCCACCAGTCTGCATCATCTATAAATGACAATACTGTGAACCCCGAATTATGCATGCATCTTTACTGCAAATCAAAACCAAACTAGAACAAAAAAAATTACAAAAGGAATTTAATGACTATCCTAGAAAGAATTACGTTCCAGCTCTTCCATGTCTACTCTAAGAATGAATTGGAGACAGCTAAGTTAATTATTCGAACGTCAGGACTGCTACTCAGTAACATAATTTTTAAAAATTTTCTTCATACTAACATTTCTTATCCTAAAATATAGAACAAATTTTCTGTTTTCCTGTTATGCTGTGGACTTGTCCATAGGAAGTTTCAGTAAATGATATCGCTCAGAATCTGAATACATACCCAAAGCTGCCACTTTTATGATTATGGCTTGAATGTTAGATGATATCATTTCTTTAAGCAATGTTTCCTGGTTCTGACGCCAAAGGTAAGCTAAAGGCTGAAGATTAAGCCTCTTGCATCTTAAAAAACAAACAAAAAATTGGATAAAGTGAAGAATTATGCTTTTATACAGCATGGTTCATGTAAAATTAAAGAACATTATCTGATTTCATACCTTTAATTTTTCTTCTACAATTTCAATTACAATTATTCCTAGATGTCATTATATACATTGTCAAATATTAAAAAGAAACTAAATAAGATGGTTCTGACTATCAGTCATCTATGTAAGTAAGCTGTAACTCACTGATGTAAACAGATTTGCTTGGGAACATAAGTAAAACCATGAGAAAATGCACTCTTAAACATTTAGGGATGCAAACACATTAACACCTTAGGAAGTGATCATTTTTTATGAACATAGCTAAGAGTTACTGTTCTGTGGTAAATGTGGCACATATCACTAGTACAATATGCTGAATTTGTTACACTCAATGAACTTGTGATTTGGATCAACACCCATTATCATTGTTTATCTAAGACAAGGGCTTTCTCCCACATATTAGGTAGACCCACTAGTATCAGTGTCAAGGCTTCGTAGTTAAACAGATGTTTAATGTTGACACATAAATCCATAGTTAGCACTCATGTAATCTGATTTGCTTTGTTATTACTTTCATATATTTTAACAGAGCACTCAATTGTGAAATTAACAGAAATACTTAGCAACTCAGAATGTGAAGTAGTTCATGTAGGTGCCTAACTTTAGCTAACAAATTAGCTGACTCCAGCTGGAATGGTTTATGTGAAACAACTTCATTGCAAGGGGTAAATCTACAGATCAGTGTAAACTTTTTACCATTGAGGAACCTTGGAATTAATCAGGTTTGTCTGACATACTGTGGTGTTCTGCCAATCTTTTGGCTGTGGTAAAAGATCTGAAAAAGATCTGAAACCCCCAATCAACAAAAACAATCATTTCTAAAATATCTAGTAACATGATCAGGCAGTCATTAATTTTTTTAAGTGCAAGGAAAAATAAATAGGAGCTATATCTGACTGCAATTTACCTATGTAAAGAGTCAAGAAAATATGCAAGCTGTGTAACTTGCTGATGTCAGGTGAGTTGGCACAGCATTAACTTCATTCTTACAGTTCATAAAGTATTCCAGATGTTAGTTTTTATCAGCAAGAAATAACTAATGAACTAATGAAATTAATATTAATATTTAAGACAAGGTGTCTCTCCATTTCATCAGACATATGTAGGGAACATTTCTTCTCAGATCCAAATCAAGTCTTGGCCTATTTAACACACACAATTCTCATTATATAATCCTTTTTTAAATTCAGTCTCTTATAAGTATCACAGTCTATCTATATTTAAAGAGTATGCACTGTAGAAATGAAAAATGAAAGATCCTGATTAATGATAACAGATTTTAGATTTTAAGGAAGTAAGGGAAGATTCTCTTGTATTTAATTCCGAAAACAAGTCACAGAATGTTCCTCTATATTAAAACTCTGTTCAAAAATAGAGATACTTGACCACAACACTGTAATCACTGGAACGGAATGAACTTTCAGTTGATATCTACTCAACTGTTTTCATATCAGAATTTTAACAGATCCATGAGAGATCTAAAAAGCAATCAAAAAATCCAGTATTGTCTCTACTGGATTTTTACTAATGAACTCATGGTTCCAAGCGGGGCGGGGTGAGGGGAAGGTACTTATATCAACATATTTAATTAATTTAGTATGACAGAACAGCATGAGAAATAAAGCAACTGTCTCTGCTTCAGAATCTGAGTTAGAAAACAATCAAGAAAAGAAGTTTCCAGAATGTGTATAGTCATAAAGAGAAACATTTTCTTACACATCTTCAACTCGAACTCTCTGGTAGTCAGAAAGAATAGCTCCCACAGATACAGCCTCCACTCCTTCTTTATCCTGAAAAAAATAAGGAATATTCATGATAGCAGTGTATGCTAGCCTAAGCAACACGATTCAGTACCTCTACTATCAGAATCAACCAAGAATAAATCTTCTTCCCTGTGCCCAGCACATGAAATGGAATGGGTTGGAATGGAGGTCTTGCATAGAACAGCGCAGCACAGCTGACCTACTACGTGATTGTTACTCTAACACAGTAATACACTCAACTGCAGTACCGTTCCACAGAAGAAATAACCAGGGTAACTGAAAAGTACCAAATTTAACAGCTTATCCTGACATCCTGAAAATTACTTCCACCTCTTCACTATAACTGAGGTGTTAGCTATCCCGCCTACAAATAAAAATCAGCAAAATACTGAGAGAACAAGAGGAAATGGCCTCAGGTCACACCAAGGAAGGTTCAGATGGGATATTTGGAAACATTTCTTCATGGAAAGGGTTGTCAAGCACTGGAACAGGCTGCCCAGCAAAGTGGTGGAGTCACCATCTCTGGAGGTGTTTAAAAAGACATGTAGATGAGGCTCTTAGGGACATGGTTTAGTGCTAGAGTTAGGTTATGGTTGGACTCGATGATCTTAAGGCTCTCTTCAAACCAAAATGATTCTTTGATTCTATGAGGATTAATTAAACTGTAAGCATATGTCGCAATATGCAGCACAAGACAGTGTAACATTACCATTTTTATACTAGCACCAGAACAAGTAAACTCACAGGCAATTTACTCAATGTCATCTTTCAAAAATTCTACTATAAAAAAGGTTTTACAAGACATATTTTCTCTTTCATTTCAATTACCTAAGCCAATAGTTCTTTATCTTTTTCTTGTAAACACACTGAGAATGTAATATTTGAAAATGCACACACTTATCATGAGCTCTTGCATTTTTAAATTGTTTGAGTCTCAATCAAAATGTTGAATATAATTTTGCTCCAACTGGACTATAGTTAAAGTTGTTTTCTTCTACCAACCAAGGCTGATCATAACTATATGTCATGACTTAGCTTCCGGACCTTCTCACTTAGACAGCAATCCTGTGAAGTTTACAAGAGGATTTTACCATAAAATTTCCATCTATATACCTAGATATGAATTTCAGAATCAAAACAGTCTTTTCCTGCCATGGTACTAAATTTTAAATTAATTTTGTGTTTCTTATAAATAAAATAATGTGAAAGCTGCCATATTCATTATTAGGGGAAATGTTCCTGGTTTATATCTGTCTGGGATATTCTTTCCTCAGTCTGTTATTTTATTCTTCTTTACATTAATTCTCACCTCATATTTTTCCAACCAAATTCCTAAGTTATTCATAGCCATCTGTACTTCTGATTTAACAGTCAACTTATTTATCAAAATTCCTAGCTATAATAATCTGAAAATTATGTCACTATTCAATTTATGTACTTCTACATATCATTACTGGATATATCACTTCATATGAAACTTAATGCCAGATCATACAGGATTCAATGCTTCTCACATTTGTTACAGAAGTAACAGTACCAATAAAAATTAATTTTAGCTTATTTGTCACTTGTTCATTATCCACTGCCAGTATTATCATTATTATTACTGTTATCCAGCCAATATTACTTTTGCTTCTCTTTAAGCTTTCTGTGCAACGATGTTTCAAAGTTATTTTCAGAATAAAGAGAAATTGCAGACACTTCAATTTATTCAACTCACCCATCTAGAATTGCATTTCTTAAAAAGATAACAGTTATACAAGTAGAGTTTTCTTTAAATAAATTTGATAAAATGATTCATGAGGCCGCCTTCTATCTTCAAGTACATCTAAAATGTTTTCCCCATATTCCTCTGTTTCATGCAATTTAGATATGCAGTTTACCTATACTGCTTCAATTAGACTTAAGTTGCATTCTTCAAAATTCTTTTTAGAAAAATTTTAAAGTCACATAACATTCTTAGAAAATATGACAGTTAAGTATTGTTTGTTTGTATTTTTATGTAAAAAAGAATAACACTAATAATTCCTTCCAAGTGTGCTCTGTCACAATGTTCAGACATCATCCCACATGTCCAGAAACTGCACCTGTATTTCTGCTTATGTGAACAATTAATCACAGGCAACATAACCTCAAGGGTAACAATCATGAAGTGGTCTACGCACAGGATCTGGCATCACAAACCAATAATATTAAACAATTAATACATTAAACATTAACTGTTCATGTTTCCATGTTTTACATCTTTCTGTGTGAAGGAATGAAGCAGCCTGTACCCCTTCAGCTCAACACACTGTAATATATTTGTAATGGAATCACAGAATCAGAATGGCTGAGGCTTCTCACTTTTGGAAAGCAACTTGGGACGCAAATACCATGAAATGGATTAAATCCCCCTATTCCGTACAGTTCAAAAAATCAAGGATGGAGTGAGTGGCACAAATCCAAGAAATAAGATGATTTGAAGGGGAGAAGGACGGAGTATGAGGTGGAACAGAAAAAAAAACAAAACAAACCAACAACCCTGTCATCTAACAACCTTCATAAATTCCTGAACTGGACAAAGTTTACATCAAGTCTTGCTGCACAGTGTTTTCAGCTCAGCACCTGAAGCATGAAGAGCACTAATTGAAAAACAGTTCTTCACTGGATTCGCAGTTTTATATTGATGGAGTTACTAGACATGGCAAACAGACAGGATTTTGGTTTTTTCAGGGTTTATCGTGGTTAGCAGAGAATCAATCCCAGAATCAGTGGTGCCAGGTCTCAGGTACCGCACTTCACCTTTTAATGTGGAACCTGAGTGGGTTTGTACCACAAAAAGCAGGTTCACAAAACTGCTGCCTCAGCAAGGGCAGAGCAGGCTGACACCCGGGGGCTCAGTTATCAGGGATCTGCACTGAACTCCAAAGCCAAGGAATCAAATTTGGGAAAATTCTAACAGAAAGATGTTAGGTGCTATTTCATATACGAAGTAACAGAGAACAGGAAAACATTCAAGGAAAGCTTATACAGAAGGGTGGTTTCTTTTTTTTCTTGGATTGATGGGGGGCTTGTTATTATTAAAGATAACATGTAACTTGTTAACATGTTAACTTAAGAGATTAGTAAAACTATGCAATTATTAACGCATTGGTAGTGCAATAGATTAATCTAAAGTAAAAACAAATTGCTTCTCTAATATTTGGATAGTACAGAGAGCACTTATACTCAGTACAGTACACTGTGTCACATCACAAAGTATGTAATGCATACATAAAAACAGATGCTAGACATAGATATATACAGATGCTGACAACTTTTTATTTTCCATAAGGCTTCTTAAATCTTTTTTTCCCCACCAAAACTATCAAAATTACTACTTTTAAAAGGCAGGTATAAAACCCAACTTTTAAAAACAGCCTCTGAATAACACAATTTTTTTAGCAGCAGTAGAAAGCTTTCTTATGTACGTAAGAATTATCAGCTTTTATTGTTTTAAACTGTAAGTGAAATTACATCATTGTTACACATCTTGTTATAACCATTAATTTATTCCTATTCATAACATTCATAAAGAATAATCTTCCTGAACAACTGTTAGAACAGCGAATTGTAACTATACTAAAATGTACAACTTACACTTAAAGCTCCATAGTTTTAAAGTTATAACTATTTTTAAACACTTTAATGAGTAATACAATTCAAAATTGCTGCTCTCCGCATATCAGAAATTACTTTTAGCTATATTTTCTATCAGAAAACGGTATAAAAAATTAAAACAGTTGTGTGAAAGCTCGGTGCCATGAGTATGCTTACTGTTATGATGCTGTTAAGGTGGTTCTGTAACACTCATGTACAATACTGAAATACTGGTTCACAGCTGAAATAAAATATAAACAGAAATGCAAAAGTAATTTATGCTAGCACACTGTGATTTCAATGTTGCTTTTCCTTTTTTATTTCAGTGACTGGAATTCAATTAAGGACACCAATTTGAGGAAATGTCTACATATGAATTGTAGCATAGAATACCGGTAGAATTATTCTACTAGTAAGTAAAATATTCATTGTGGTGGTATTGGTACAGAGATTTCACATTTTAATGTCTTCACCTGACCTCCTCAGAGTTCAGCAAAAAGAAAATTAGTGCTAATGTTTTCAATTTAATTAGTGCATTGCATGCACTGTAATTATTAGTGGGAAATGTTATATTAATGAATGTAAAAGTTAGCTGTAAATTACCTCGGAGTTATTATCAATTTCCCAAGTTACTGCTCCTTAAGATAACCCTCTCCCTATGGTCCTTCCGGTAATTTTTCTTTGCCTGATAAACATGATGATTAAACAGCACACAGTGCAAACCTTTGATACTTTTTAAATTAAATCCATGCCCAGCCTAAGGGCTGTGTCTGATTTCAACTAAATGTGTCAGTTAATCAGATAAAAAATTATCAGCAGCTCAAAGAAACAGCAGCCTTAGGCTTCATCAGTGCCAGAGAAAGCTGAGCAAAATAAGACATACAGACAATATCCCATTATGAGTAAAGGTTACTGCTAAGCATATCATTGCACAGAACAATTCACCACCTTAATAATGTCTGTCTTAAATGGAACACTGCATACAACATTCAAAATTGTATCAAAGAAAGGAAAATGAAGTGCCAGACCTGTGCCTACCTATGTCTGTTCACGTGTATTGCAAGAAAACTTTAATGCTCCCATTCAGCAAAATGCAGAAAATCCCTGAAAATTTCCTTTTAGAACAGATCTATGTAAGAAGCTGCAGCATAAAGAGCTGAACAACGATTAAACTAGGTTTAACTTTTAACATTTGCTTCAGAGCTCTGACACAATAGAGTTCATTTTATGACCAAAATCTACAAAATATTATCTCTAAATGAAATTGTCTTTCCTATTAATGTTCTCCTTGAAGCTTGCATGAGTAACAGAAAACTTACACATGCTTAAATTAAAGCTTAGGGTCATGTGTGTCTAAATAGTCATTATCAGTCATTTGCAAAACTTTAGATTAAAAGACAACATAGTCACAGGTGTGTGATTGAAAATGTATACATTAGTAACAGAACTTTTAGGCTTCTGCAATTATTTGAGTGGCAAATTCTTAAATATTAGTTTTGCTTTATAATTTGAGAAGCATTCTAAGATCACTGATTATACTGATTTCAAACAGAGTATGTGATTTTTCTAAGCTCTGATGTCTGTCAGAGGCAGCTGCAAGTAATCAAAGACAGTATGGAAATATTCTTGACACATACAGATATAATAACTCTACTTCAAATTGAAAAACTGCTGTTTGGCCAGGTTCTGCAGACTAGCTATGAATCATGTTGCCTTGTGGATCGCTACCCATCATCTGGGACTTTGCTGTTTTCCACTTAGAGACCTCAAAGCACGTATAGCTCGTCCCTTCATTCCTTAGAAAGAAGTAGTTCCCAAAACAGGAGTGGAAATTAATGTTGATTCACATGAAATTGCTGTGTGAACACTCTCACTAAGAACCTCAGTAGTCTTCAGTGGGCTTAGCTTAACTCCCTTCAAAAGTAAATCACTTCTGAATAATAGTACCTATACAAGGAGATAATACTATGTAACTAATCCACTTTTAAAGCTAATGAGATCCATTTTTATGAATGCCTTGCACAGGGCACAGACAGACATACCACCACTTTTAAGCATAACTGACGGCTTAACTTCAAGCTAACTAACAAATACAATTATTGAAACAGTGCACACACACACACAAACAATATATTAATTCAGTGTAGGGGGACATTTATCAGCTTTAAGTCACAGCTTTCAGAATCTAATCACAATCTCATAATAACCACATTTCATTAGTGTATGGACCTCTTGCGAAATGGAAGCACCAAAGATCCAGGAAATGGTGTAGGGGTACGTCGGTGTGCACATGAACACACACACACCACTGCAAAGGAAAAAGGGGAGCGAGTGAAAGAGACAGAAACATCAATCTCAAAAGTCTAGTATCAAACAGAAGTATATTGCAGTACTGCAGTTCAAAAGGCTAGAACTAAATTCTGCATAGGAGAAACAAAGAAACAGGAAAATCTTGTACTACAGCTGTACATCACACCATAAACACAGGTTTTCCTGATATACCGATTCTCTGTTTAGCTGCATTTACAAAGTGAACAATTAGTCTTAGGAATTACAAATCATTCATTAATGACTGAATTTTTTGTTATCTCATGTATTAACTGTTTTCATAGAATGTACAAGCAAGTTGAGATATCTTGTTAGATTATACTATTTCACTTTTTTTTTCTAAATTATTTACTTTAGATGGGCTGATTCATTTTTCCAACAAAAAATAAGTCATGCTAGCAACAAAGCATTTAGTAAAATTTAATATAGTTAGATATACCTATAAAAAAAAACTAGAATACTAAAATCAAAATAAATAGACTTATCCGTTATTGCAAAGACTGCCTAAAGACTTCTCTACAGAAATGTACATTTCTATTTTCCTTATACAACTCAACTGAGTGCACAAGAGACCTGTGTGCCATCAACAGAAACTACTAAGTCTTTGACAGGGAGACAACAGTTTCCAGTTGAACAAAAAAAACCCCAACCAAACAAAAAAAACCAAACCAAACCAAACACTAAAAATTGCATTTTGTGCAGAGATTGGGTTTCACATAAATGTCTGCTTCACCTTTGGGACTTCCAAGTCTTAAATGTTCAAATAATTACAGAGCAAACTTGCCTGCAGACACTTCTTTCAGGAAATCTTATTTATAAAATTACCTCAATGAAGACTGATTACTTAATTTTATAACCAAATTTAGCATGAACCGTCAACTCCAGATTGAATAACTGACAAGATGCCAGTGAACAACTGCAAAACACTCAAGTAACCATGCATATTTGTTTCCATGCTAGATTGGATAAGTGTTGGGGGCTGGAAGTGTAACTATTTTGTAATCAACAGCAATTATATCAACAGCTAAAACATTAAAGAAAAAAAAAAATTATAAACATTTCTTGCACATTTATCTAGAATTAGTAGTCAACCACTGTGATTTAAATTTAAAAAATAGGCTTTTAAGATACCAACTTATACAATATGTGGCTTCTTCAGAACAATAAAAAGGAAAAGAAGACTTTGCCTTATGAAGGTAGACACTGGCCTATGTTTTTATGTTCCAGATCAATGTCTTGCTGCAGACAAACCACTTACTAAAACAAGAAAAAGAAAGTCAAAAGAATATCTGTTTATATGTTTCAGGTCAAGACAAGATTCATAATTTAGGTCAGGGGTGTCAAAATCATTTTCACGGGGGTGGCCACATCAGCCTTGCAGTTGTCTTCAAAGGGTCGAATGTAATTTTAGGAATGTATAAATGTTTAACCTAATTTATTTCTGTATGAGTATTGTCAAAGCAATGCTATTTATTTAAGTATTTCAGAATGCATGCTGGCAAATACTGGGGCACATAAGTAACTTCATTCACATTACTAATTATGTGAGGGAACAGTTCTTTTTATGCAAGTAAAAACATAGGTGTGACAGGACAAGATTCTGAGTTTTCCTTTTGTTGTCCTCTTACCACATACAACAGGACACGACTCAAAACCACGTGAGAAAAATGTCTTAAATGAAAATAAGCCACTTTGTCTACTAGAAACAAATTAGGTTAAACAGTTGATTTGTTGACTATCTTACAGATTGTTAAAGCTACTATTTAAAAAAAAGAAATCCAAGTGTGAAATTCTGCCTCGTCTGAACTCAGAGAGTATGATGCAACTGCAGAACAGTAGGTTCACATTGTCCCCAAATAAATGTTTTATAACTTATACTCAAAGAGCATACTGCAATAGACAAGACTTCACAGAGCAGAGGCTGCCCAAACTGAAATTCTGGTCTTTGAGCAAATTACAACTTATGACACAATTCTCTGACATCAGTCCTTGTAGCTACAGGTATTGTACAAATAGGCTCTGAATTTCTTTAATTTCTGAAAGAAGTCTCATAAAAGCTCTCAGTCTGGTCCAAGCTTCAAAATGTCTGTTTAAATGCACGCACATTAAGGGCTTTCAGTTTTATTTTCATGAAAGAAGAGTAAAACTGCCATCTCTCACAATAGATGGCAGACCAGTAAGTACTCTGATATAAACATCAATAGCAGGAAAGCATACTAACTTTGTAATATCAAACCGTTTTTATAGGACTCCACTCAGACAAGATGTCACATTCCTGAATGTAAGAAAAAAGGAATTAAAAAAAAAAATGTGTCTTCAGCAGTGATTGAACTGATACGTACCCATTACTTGAGGTGTGGAATTCCTCAGCAACAGTATACGCCTGCCACTTCAGGAGATGAATTGAGAAATTTCATTTTCTCAGAGTGGTCTTTGGTTAATCTGATGCAAACAGATCCTCACTCTGTAGAGAACTTGGCCAGGTAGCCTTTCTCAATAACATTTTTACTCAATTCTTAAACGTTCAGTTTGATAAGGCTTGACTTGTTAATGGGGTACAGAAAAAGTCTCTGCTGCTACATCTTGTGACCAGCAGGAGGATTATTCTTGAAATTCATGCTGTGTTGGATCCTCTTTCCCTCTTATCTCTGAGCACCTTTTACTGGTTCCCCCCTTTTAAAGTCCAAGGTGGCATAACTGTCACTTTTCCATAATAATAATAGCCATATACTTTTTGCAAGCTCTCCAAATTAACACCATTCATTCTTTGGAACAAACTAATTCCAGCAGTAATAAAGACAAACAGCCTAGAGGGGTTTTCAGCAGGTTTACAATCTGTTTTACTCCCATACTTAAAATTCTTTTGTTTGCTCTCCTAATGATTCCACATTGACTACTACTAGGTATCTATAGAACTACGTGTTAATGTTAATGCATTCCATTGTATCATGTCTCTGCGTAACCCACATAGGCATTTAGTTCTCCAGGGATCATTCAGTATCTACTGACAGCTCTGATGAGACTAAATCTCCTTGTCTGATTTCAACTACCTGCATTGTCTATTTTTATTTGCTTCCTCATCTTCTGATGCTCTTCCAAAGTGTTTGTGATTTAATCAAAAGGCAGAAGTTCTCACCTTTCTAAATGAGTGAGGACAACCTTACTTTCAGATAGTTTTGTAGCACACAGCAAGCACAGCACAAGTGTGGTACGGACAGAATGTCCAAGCCACATTCACAGCTGGTTGATTTAATCCCAGCAAAACATCCTCAAAATCAATGAAAAATTCCCCAGAGTTCATAGGCTTCCCTTATAACCATCTCAGGTAATTCTAATTCAAACAGACAAATAATTTAAAAAAAAAAAAATTACTAAAGCATGTATAAAAATAATTTGGCAGACATACTGAGTACTTCTTTAAGTAGCCCTTTCAGGTTGGTAAGATGTACACAAGACACACCCAAAAAATCATCAGTGTCAATGAAAAAAGAGCAGTAACAGTAGAAACACAAATAAACTTAGTATCTACTCTGCATTATGACTTCTTTTTAGCACTTTCACAAAAAAACAGTCTTCCAGAATGACCTACATTAGGAGCCATCCAAACCAAGTCATCCAAACCTGGCCCTCTGCTCTAGCAGCCACTATGCTTTCAATTCAGTTTTCAACATTTTCTAAAATGTTATTTTATTGAAAATTTATTCAAACTATTAATGTCTGCAAAAGTCTGACTCTAAGTTAACATTACTGGTTTTGCTGTATGAAAGGACAGCATAGAATTAAGTTTGCATTAATTTTACCTTTTTGCATGCTCACACACACAGAACATGTAGTGTTTCACAGTTGGTAATGCTTCTGCAACATGGCAGCAGTTCACTCATCCCAAGCCTTGTCTCCTCCTACAATAGTTTCTGTAATCCATAAAATAAGCCACTCATTTTAATTACAAGGTGTGGGGCTATCTCCCACTGACAGATCCTCATTGCCTTTTAATTTGCAAATCACTTTTGTATCATTGTAACTAACAAGTACTCTGGGAATAACAGTCCTGCCTAGATGTTCTAGATCAAAGCAATCTGTTGATAGCAACAATTTTTTCTAATAAAACAGAAGTAGACTAAGTAGTCTGAAAAATCCTAAACATAGCAGAGAAGCACTGATTTAGGCCTACATAGAAGACAGAGCTCTGGCAGATGTGCAAGAGTGCAAATGTCAGTCAAGAAGTGCAAATGGAATAGACTACAGAACAGTTCAATCCAGCCTGTTTTTTTCTGCTGGAGCAGGAAAGTGCCCATTCTCCAACACAAAGATCATGTACAAAAGCACAAGAGGGTAAGGATGCAAGACTCCGGAGTACAGCATGCTGGCTGTCAAATAATGCTTCTGTGTATGAGCAGCAGCAGCACTGAAAAGACTGTATTACCTAATCAGGGTTTAGAAAAAAATGTTTGGCTGGTTGGTTTGTTGTTTGATTGGTTTGGTTTGGGTTTTTAAGAGAATCAAAATTATCAGTGATGGAGTTCACTTAACACCAAAAGATATCTAATGTCTCAAAACAGGTCCATGTTTTTGCCTAAGTCTATCCAAAGCACCAGCTGAATTCATGGAAGATAAATATTAACCTATATTGTAGTTGTCTATCAAAGGAAACAAGTATCACACAGCATAGTATCAGATTGCAGTAAGAGGTTTCTATTGCTTCTGTAATACAGGTGTAACTGTTGCAATACATGTAACTTAGAATTAAGTATCAAATATCTGGCAAGTCTCAGACATATGAAAAATGAACGGACCATTTGCTAAAGCAAAATTCTCATGTGTAATTCAAGTTACCACCCACTTCTGTCCAATCATTAACAAGTTTTCCAGTTGTGGAAAATCTTGCCATGAACACAAAGACTATGGACCAGGAAAAAAGGGTGCAAATGTGACCCTACTAGGAAGCCATATAAAGATTCTGCATTCCTTAGGCACTTCTAAATACAACTGCATAACATACTGGCTGTATTTCACAATGGGGTTTTTTGAATCAAAAACAAACAAAAACTTCAAAAACCTGATCAGACTGAATTGCTAAGCAGTAACTTTACAGCTCCTTGCAATAATAAGAAATACAGTACTAATGCTGGACTACATAATTTGCTCTCACTGATGGAAAATTAATGATAACTTCATTGCAGTTTTAATATATAACCATAAGAAACGTGTTTATAAAGCAAGCCCCTAAATGCACAAGGTCACTATGTAATGAACTAGAATGACAAAAAGCAACAACTGTTTAAGGACGCCTTATCTTTCATTTACAACAATACCTTATTGAAAAATATTGATTTTTTTATTTTTGCAAGATACAGACTGTAATTAAGTGTCATACAGTTTACAAGAAAAGCCTTTTTCTTTGATATGCTCTAATTCACAATTATTGAAATACCACACTTTAAAATACACCATTAAAATAATTTACAAAAATGAATAAAGAATGTAATTTCAATAGTGAAGGTTTCAAATTAGTAATATAAATACATAATATACAGATAAACCTTCAGTTATGGAAACAGGTGTCTAAGTAACCCATCTCACACAGGCTGCGCAGCTGCTACCATGAGGTCTCACATCAGCATTCGACATAGGACAGTCACCCATCAGAGGCTTTTCGTCATTTCAGGCAAGTCTCTGAAGGAACGTGTTATGTTCAAAGCTCTCCATCTGAACCACATGCCTAAAATGATATCAGATCCAAGCATTTAAAATTATACATTTATTTTAGGTTTGTCAGGATCTGGCAGTTTCAATGCTGTGACTTTCCACAATAGCCAACCTATCCAGCACTAACAGAGATAAAATCTGCCTTTAAATAAAATTGTCGAACACAATACCTACCATTAAAATAGTTCAAAATATGAAGTGTAGTTAAAACTGCATGTTCATATACCATACAAAAGAATTAACAATAACGTGCTTAATCTGAGAATACATTCCAAGATCACCTCTAATCTGAGAATACATTCCAAGGTCTTCTCTCTTAGATACTAGAACTAATCATCGAGCTTTTTATTACTTAAAACTCTGTTCAGCTCATCAATATTTTTAATTCATTCCTAATATAAACCAGTTTGATACATACTAAAAACAAGGGGTTTGTAGTTATAAACAGTTATGATAAATCTGCGTGTGGTAATATTTTGCACATTTCAGTTACCTTACTCTCAATTACAAAACAAATTTATGGATATTAAAAATACTTAGGTAAAAGTGGAGGAAGAGAAATAGAGTTAATAGAGTGAAGCCACCTAGCCAAAAAAAGTTCAAATCTATCTGAATAGAAGAATATGCTTTACAATCATTCATTAAATTCAATTAAAAGTTTTAACTAATCACAACTCTAAAAAATAGAGCAAACTATTTCTTAAAAAAAGTACTGAGTATAATATGATTAATTGATTAACCTTTGAAAAAAGCTGTGAAAGTATTGCTCTTATCTAATATAGATGGTAGGGAAAAACCATCACACCTAAGAAAACAACTTGTTTATGTAATGCACAATGAAAACCTGATCACAAAATGGAAAAGGACATTACTGTTCCTCAAATTGATTTTAGGAAAAAAAAACCTTTTATTTTAATTTCAGAGGTTTTTAAACCCCCTTCTTGTATTTTCTGCCCTAAGGAAGGGCCAGCCGTAAAAGCTCAAGCGTGTAGGAAGAAACCCTCAGTGAACTGATGTGCCAGCTGAATGACCATGGCCTGGGGGACACAGCCCACACATCTGCCCCTTGTCCCACCAGTCCCTTTCTTACCTGTTTGCTACATTCTGCACTGCAGGACCCTGCACAACCAGCTGGAAAAACCTCCACATTACTTAGATTTTCCTCCCATCCTTTGCAATCACAACATAATCTAATTCGATCCCTCAACATCTTCAAACATTAATAAGCTTAAAAGTTGTAGTATTCTGATCAAAAATAAGCAGCTTGACCATTCTACATTATTGATACATCTTGGATAAACTTCCTCTGAAGACTGCATACTAAAAATTTCTGGGTTTAATGCCAAAGAATCACATCCCTAGAAACTTCAATAGGTACCTTTTCTTAAGTGCGTATTTTGAAAGACAATTTGTATACAGGGGTGTTTATACATTCAAATGTAAAGGATCATTTGATTTCCAATTTACTTCACTTGGAATGTTGTCTTTTTTTTTTTTTTCTTTTAAACTCTATAAATGTGCTACGTAAATTTTGTACTCTGAATTTTACTAATACCTCATCCTCAACAAAGAACATGCAGATAGTCTTGGGTTTGGGAGGTTTTCAGATTTCCTTGATTTTGAAGTATGTTTTAACAGCAGGATACAAAAGACACTTCTTAATCTTTTTAGTACCAGAACAAAACATCTTTTCAATCAAGATAAAAATCGCTACATCATGAATGTTAATATCATTCTGTGAAAAATTATATCATATGACTAGAAAAGACCATCCCTTTAGGGAGAAATATTGTGTTAAAGAGGATTATTCTCTTAGTAGTGTAATGGAAAGGCATTCCACCTGGTCCCAGAAGAAAAATCAAAATACGCATTTAAATGTAAATATTGTGAAATGGATAGGACAAAAAACCCCCCTCAGAATTGTAAAGAACTATTAATGTATACACATACATACATATATATGTACACACACAAAATCACATACATGACATTTTATTTACACAATTTTTCTAATTATTTCTATACATATATGTTTATGTATAAAATTTTAAATTTTAGAAGACAAGTTCATAGCTCTAGGCTTATTTTGCAAATATCAAGATGCAGCCACACTGTCATGCACTTGGTTTGGCCACAATTTCGAATAATATATACAACTCAGCTCTTCGTAAAGTGTTGGGAGTATTCTTTATTAATTTTCTGCACATTTTGTGCCAGACCATATTCTAAACAGCTTTTACAAAGTGATAATGTTTCATTGACAGTGTTTTGTGTACTTTACATAAAATTAAATCTCAGACAAACCTTGAGAAAAAGAAAGCAGAACGCTAAGCAATACAGCATGTTGCTCTTTTTGACCCACAAATGATTATCAGTTGTTTTAGAAGTTATGACAGTTTTCTCAAGTCCTTAAGGAGTCTGACACCATTGGTATAGCTTTTAACACTGCATTTATGTTTATATTACAATATAATAAAACAGCAGGAACAGTGTTCAAATTGCTTGGGTATTGGATGCTCTATTGAAAATAACAGTATTACGATAGAATAAAAAAATTAAACTTCTTTGAACGTGCTAAACAATTACTGCTATCCATGCTGCACGTGAATTATGGTATTAATCTTGGAAGACGTCATCAGCTGCAATGATGACTAGATCTGTGTCTCTAATGGAAGACTGTGTTCATTAACAGTAAACACTAATCAAATTGAATAACCAGTGGTTTTGCAATATTTGAAAAGTCATTGTGAAATCAGTGCTATGCTAATTATTTATTGTTAGAATACAGATGACTTCATAATCAGAACTAATAATTACTGTTCTTTATCAGGTATAAATAAAAAGCAGAATGTAAACAATATAACCACTCTCCTCCCTTTCCCTGCAGAATACTACCATAAAGCACAGTAACAACGACACCATAGTTAATTTATCTGACTATATTAATAACTTTATCATTACTCTTTCATAATATGCGAATTCACAGCTGCATTTTCTTGTGCTCTGCTTTCATCTGCTGTTCAGTTAATCAGTCTTGATTCTGTATCACTGGGATCTTTAAAAGCTACATGGGAAAAGAGAGATCATTTTTAAAAGTCTTGATATTTTGTCGTACTTAATTCTAGAAATGCAAGGCTAAATTATGTTAATCCTCTCAGGCAAATCTGAAAGCTGCTACACTCAAACACGGGCAACTTATTCACTATTTTCTAACCTAAAATGTTCATATTTTCAATGGCAGAAAAAGAGAAGCTTCGCAAGACTGGTAACAGGTGATAACTGTTTGGAGAAGCACTGTAACTACCACCCCCATCTTCCCTCGAGGAAACCCACTTAATGAGATGCATTGTAAAGGCTTCAAAAAGAAAAACTTGAGCTTATTCTGTATTCCATATCATGGTCAATCACACCAGAAACCAAAGCTCAGCAGGTAAAACAGCAATAATAAAAATTTGTTTTCCATTAAAAGAGGATTCCCAAACATAAATTCTTCTAACTATTCTGTCTAAAAGATTTTTTTGCAAGTGTCCTATTAGAAAGATTAAATAGGTGCTTAAGAAAATTCTTCAAAGAGAGCAGATACTGTAATTATCCCCAATGCATAAGGAAACAAATCCCAAAAGACAATTACTAAGTATAAAACTAGACATAGTTAGGCATGGTGGTTAATACTGTGACCACTGTATGCACTTTGGAAAATAAAATATAAATATAGATTTTAAGCAAACTAAGTCAAATTAAAAGTGATAGGCCTACTGCTTTTAAATTATGTTCACTTCTAAATTTAACCACAAAATCTAGTTCAAAGCAAATGCTTCAACTCCGAATTACTTGCCTACATGAAGTGCACATGCCCAATGACAGCTCAGAAATACTTTGCAACTTCTGCTGAGACTTTGAAACTTGGTCTGAATTCTACTTTAACAGATACTGATATAAATTGCAACGTAGGCAACCACTAACTGATATGAAAGTTTTCCTTTTTAAATCTGTTTGATGCAGCCTTCTCTCCTCTTGCATAGAAATTAAATAAAAAAGTACTTCAAGAAAACCAAGCTTCAACAGGAGATGTTCCTGCTTTTTCTTAGTTTGACCTGCATTTTTGATACCTTTCAATGGTATATTTATATTTTCTTTCTGATAAATATTATTTACAAAAAATGAATAAATCATACACTTTAAAATTTCTTGTGATTATGGAGAAGTTGCTTACTCAACAAAAGCACTCAGCAGAACTCCTACTTTTACTGCTTTTGTCACAAAGATTTTAAGATATTCCAGGTCAGAAAAGGAATATTCTGCAATCTAATCAACTGAAATGACAGAAGCCACAGAATACAATTTGGTAATTTCCGCATAAAGTCCAATAGCTAAAGATCAGGTTGTAAGACAATTCCAAACACTAGATTCCATTCTCTTATATATCATTCTGCTTTATGTGTTAGCTGAGAGCTTAATTGCATTATCTGTCCATTAAAATGCAGTATTTTTAAGGTACAAATTCCCATCATAAAGACTTCCTACTCTGAGCAGAAATCATTCAGAAATGAAAAATCTCCTCAACCAAGTTCAGGCAGATTTACAGAAACTATAGATAGCCCCCCTAAATAAAGTCTCACAAGCCTCTAAAAAAGTGGTTCTGGTTTTTTGTTTGTTTGTTTTGTTTTTTGGTTTTGTTTTGTTTTGTTTTTCTTTTAAGAGGCTACCTCAGCATACCTGTTACTCAGACATTTGGAAACAATTTACCTTCATCTCCTCACTTCGCTATATGGCTTTACCCAACAAAAGCTGACTCCTCTACAAACTCGCTGGGCAATTAAAGGCTTCCCATGACTCCTGGTACAAGAACATCCTGAGCTCTGCTTCTAATGACAGTGGCCAACCTGGCCAGGGATGAACATCCCCAGCCTCTCTGGGAACCTCTGGCATTGCTCCTTCTGTGAGAGCAGGAATGAGAGGACCGTGTCTCTGTGCTCCAGCAGGATGGAATCACCTCTTCCTTTGATTATTCTAACAGTGGAGAGGTTCTTAGCTGAGTATACAGTTTATGCCTGACCCACTGCCTTTCCAGCCTAAAAATGAATGCATACACTCTACCATAACTGTTGTTACACAATCAGAGATGTCATCAGGTTATATAGTGGTAATACAAGCTGCTATTGGTAAGAAACTGGAAAAAGAGTTGTGATATAAACACTTGGGAATAAATGCAAGAAGAAGTTTTAAACGTGCAATTCATCACTGCATTTTTGCCACCCACCTCCAGCAGGCCACCTCAGCTACTTACAATCAACGTGACCTTAAAACACAGGATGCAAAGATGATAAAATATAGTAATTTATAACCAATTTCAGTTTGTTTCATATTAGGGGCAAGAGCACAAATATAGCTATTGGCAGAAGAAGGTAAAGTTGTTGTTGTTGTTGTTATTATTATTATTATTATTATTATTATTATTATTAGATAATAGTAATATAGTAGCACTTCAAGGCTACAAAGTGCCTGGGATTTTCCAACAAAATAGTTTTTCATTAGAAATGCCAGTTCATTAAAGCTGAAGTGTTTATAAGAAGACATTGGTTTTGGTCAGTCTCCAGTTGACAAAGGAGTTTATTCCCAGGTTCCTGTCAGTTTATCTAAGAGCCCACACCAGAGTCCAGGTTTGTATGGTCCACAGCCCTGAAAACAGCTTCCCCAGGTAAATTATTGCAAATTGAAGAACAGACTTTCCCTGTCTGTTTAGCTGCAATCTGACAACACCGTTCTGCCCTGTCCAGCCTGCAGACATGATTGTGAAAATATAGAAGAAAATATCTGAAGCTGTTTTCTCAGAAGAATCAGCTGTTCAAGTTCAGGAAGACAGAAAAAATTTCAATTTTTCTGCTTTTGTTTGTCTCACAGGTAATTTCAGTATCTAATTTTCCTCCAGATTCTCACAAAAATCCTCTGGAAATCTTTTTCCTACAGAATAGAAATTCTGCATTTCAGTCAGTTGACTGCAAATCAGCTTCACAATAAGGCCCTAGTATGATACTTTCTACAAAAAATGTTGACCAAAACTTGAAAAGTACATTAAGTTTTTGCACTGACAATTGACGTTTGAGACCATCTGTTCTTGTACAAGTATTCTATGCAAATCTGATGCAACTTTCCCATTTTAAAAAGGTTTGATGCTTCTGCAATGAAATATATTCCTGATACCAGGAACAAGACAAGGGTGAACCAGGTCCTAAAACATCAGATTTATGTAAATTCTAACTTGCCCTGAATCCAGGTAAAGCTGTAAGTGGAAAGTCTTGAGAAAATGCCAACATATGCAAGCAACACTGCCCCAACCTGGGCTGACAAGACCATACTTTAGGGCACAATTAGAAGTTTATTACTCTAAGGTAGAGAGAATTTGGGTAGCAGAAAGAAACGGCAGCTTAAGGATCTGCCTTGAGTAAGAAACATAAAAGAAGGATTTTTAGAAGATCAGAAGAAACAGAAAGGAGAGGCAAATGATAATGTGCCAAAGAAATGGTAAAAGATAAAACCAGAAAATACCAGCGTAGAAAAAGCAAAAACAAAAGAAAAGGTAAAGCTTTCAGAAGATTTTTCTGTGATGGAATAATGGTTAAAAAAAATACAGAAGAAAAAACACCTTTCTCTAAAACTTACCATAAAAAAAATGTTACAAAATTCCCAAATTTCTTAATTTTATCATAAAATCTGTTCCATCTTGCTTTATTTTATTAGTGTGCATAAATCTGAAATTTATTTTCAATCTTGTGAAGTTCTGACATCTCATACTGTCAACAGGGCTGTAGTTTCAGGTTGCTCCCAGAGTAGCAGCCATTATACCCCCTTAAAGTCTAAAAGCAAATGTGTGTTTGAATATGGAGGACAGGAATATTAATTTTGATTTCTTCCAACTGCGTGAAAGTGAAGCCTTCCTTCCTCAAGGGAGACATGTCCTTAGTCACCACGATAATGCCAGAAAGGGTACATGAATACGAAAGCATGGTGAATAAGAGGCAGGTTGGCAAGTTAGCAATGTCTCAGAGAATAGCTTGCTGGAGTGATACCAAGACTAAATGTAGGCGAATGTTTAATGATGGTGAGAGAAAGTAAGGAGAGGAATTTCAGAGTAAAAATATAGAAAAGTATGCAGAAAAATATCAGGAAAAGGTGTAGGTCAGAAAACATTGTGAAGAACAATTAGGAACCCTGCCAGAGAAATGTCAACTAAAATGATCCTGAACCTATCCCAAAGGCAAAGAAGAACAGGTGATGTAGGGTCAAGTTATTCAGAGACAAGGGAGGAAAGATTAATGTATACCTTTTACCCCTCTTCTTTCAAATTCCAATATCCTCCAAAGTATGCTTGTTTGTAAAAAAAACTCCAACATTTATATTAGTTCTTCCATCCCTATCCTAGCCATGAATAATGAAAAATAAATAGCCAAGAAAATGCAAAACATGTAAAGATAAGTTCTACATTTCATCACTGTTCCTCCAGTCAGCTCTTTGCTCCTTTTAAATTAGATTAAATAAAATGCAAAACATTAGTTTAGACTTACAGTACAATCCAAACAATATTTTGTTGAAAGGTATTATTACTCTATGTGCTATCTTAATATGAAATCAATAGCAAGAAAGATAAAATCACTTATGTAGAGCATCGAAGATCCCTTTGGTACCTTTGCTGCTTAAAGCCAACAGCATTTTCTTTACCATTCAGATTCCACATCTTTAAAAATGTGTATCAAGGCACACTAAACTTTAAGTTTTCTGGTATTGCCAGTAGGGAACTGCATCAGAGAGAATGCCTGTCTTGCTTTATTATCCCTCCTCACTCCTCAGATGCAGGCAGATTCGTGTGGTATTCTCCAAAATTAAGAATAAACTGACCATTTAAATTCATAATACAATATTGCTTGAATCAGAACTTACCAAATTGTTTGCTGCCTAAATTAAAAAAAGCATCTCCAGAATGCTTTATTGTTGAAAGGTATATGCATTCATTTGATACTGTGGATTCTCAATCACATGCCTCTTCTCTAATTAAGGTGCTACAATTATTTACTAAGTTTCTTCTATACAGAAATTGAAGTTTCAGAGGACTGAGACATCTAAAATTGCAAATATGTACTTATCATGACCTGTGCCCTTGGCATAAGTGACTGTGGACTGTAGTAACAAGATAAGAGGAAAAGGAAAACAGCTTTTTATTAAGATCTGAAGTATTTTGTTCACCAAAGAATCCACCAGCAAAGGAACAGTCTCTGAGTCTAGTCCAACACAAACTGACTGTGTGACACAAAAAGACAGTTTGGCCAGATAGAGGCAAGGACATTAGAAATGTTTATAGATGGTGGAAGTTCAGGGCTATTCACATTCATTAAGGTTTCAGTCACCTTCCAGTCCTCAGAGCAGACTTTTGTGCAATGGGCTGCTCGCTATTTAGCTTTCTTATCCATTACAAAGAAGAAACTAAGTGTGGCGTTCCCACAAATACTTTTGTCTCTTTTAACAGAAGCAAAATGTTTATATCATGTTTTAAACCTGAAATGCTACTATTTTATTGACAGAGAGCAGTTTTTAAACTGAGAAGTTTTCACGTTTTAATGTTTTAAACCAGTGTCTCCTGTTCACACTGCATATTGTATTATCAAACAGTTGCACTGTGACTGTATGCTTGGAAGGAAGAGGTCAAAGATCCCAAACCCATTTGCATTACTAAAATAGCACGTGACTTGTAAGTATGGTTTCCGTCAAGAGTTGTTAATATGATTCCATTAACAAATTAGGTTGAATGTACTTCACATGTTTTAAATGCACATACCGACAACACAACATCCTGTTAAACATGCCAACTAGTGACACATACCAAGATGCGACCAAAGAGAAGGATGAGTTCTACACTTTGCTGAAATAAGAAGTTAAGCATTAGAGATGACCCTTGCTTAATAAAGACACAGTTATAATTAAGGATGTGAAAACTTTTATTCTAATTAAGTATGGACAAAGCATCTTCTGAACAAGGAAAAAACAATAAAAGGCTTCAGGAGAAAACTAAATCTGGCTGGATTCTGTGTGGTTTCAGTTCAAAGGGGAGATGGCAAATAATAATACTACACAAAAGGAATCAAAACAACTTAAAACCTAATTATTAACTTTGAGAAACACTTCTATATAGGAAGGTCTCAGTTCTTCTATGGAAGTTTCTAAATATACTACTCAAAAAAACCATAGTTTAATCCTCATTTCTTCAGGTAAGGTATTTTACAAATAGGCTGCAACTGTGCAGTCCTCTTAGTATATCACAAATACGTGCTCAGAGATTGCTAAGGGGAGCAGGAAAAAAATTCTGGCAGACTTCAGAAGTGATGGAAAAGAAACTTCCTGGGAACCAAAAGGAGTTCAACATCACTTGCTATAATAGAAACCACCATGCCAGACCACTGACTGAAAACAAACCTGGAAGCAAGGATCCTCCTGGTTTTGAATTTCTTGTAGATTTAAAGATTTTTTTTTTTTAACATGATAGATAGCTTTGATCAAAACATAAGAAGTCTTTTAGGTATTAGACTTCCTGTGTTTTTGCAAATTTGACTTCATGCTTAAGTTTGAAGTAGATTAACTACTGATACAGAAAAGAGAAATAATAGAGCAGGCTACTGTAATAGTCTGCTAACATAAATTTCATGACACTGCGTACAGCACTGCCTAATGCACACAATAGCAGAGAAAGCTACGCACATCTTTGAAAATACTTAGCTATACTATTTTGCATTTCCATTGCAGCAATAGCCAAGGAAAGCGTAGTTACTATTCCTTAATGCACTATACACATATTATGTAAGGTGGCAAACCTTCTCATTAGTTTGTATTTCTCAGGAATATTCTGGCAGCCCAAATTCTCACAGCCTGGTAAAATAATTACTGAGAATGTGAATATTCCGAGGTTGGAATTACACTGATATAACCGAATCAGGAGCATCTGATAATAACACAGCACTAAGAACACCTACAGCTGATGGAGCAGCAACTGTAAGGTAAAAGAACAAATGAATCGACCAAAGACAAATTCCCAGTAAAACCCCCAGTCATCTCATTAATATAAATATCTTGCCCATGAAACCTGTTTCCTACCTATGAAATTGCAACAGACTGCCAACCAGATGTGGTTACTTCCCCATCTCATGTTTCAAAAGTTTGTACTGCAAAAGAGAGACTGGCTTCCAGTTTTCTCACACACCTGGTCCAAAGTGTGCGTGTGCATGCGTATCTGGTTTAGATATTTTTATCTTCAATTCTAAAATACTGGAAAAAACTAACATTTCAGAATCAGTAACTAAAAAAGTAGGAGACATCACACAATCTTGTAACCTTTTTGTTTAGTTTCCTTCCAGTGGGTTTCATGATATAATCTTCAATATAACATGATTACAATCTGCTTTTCCGACTTATTTGAATAAAAAGATAATACAAAGGAAAGCATGAAACTTTGCATTTTCAAATTCTCAGCTACCCAAATTTGCAACTTATACAATAAATTTAATATTATATATTAACACAGCTTTCTAGAGCAACCACCCTTCAAAAGGTGTTAATAGGCACAATATCATGTGGAACTGGCTGCTCTGGAAAGCCAGTATGGGTCATCAAGCTCTCAAAGCAATTAAAATAGCCATGGGGAGAAGTAGAATTTTTTCTTTTTTTCCAGCTGTAAATGATTTATCACTTTTTCTTAGGGAATGAAATGGTATCTTTTCAGCCCAAAAGATAAGCATTCAAGAAAAGCCACTAAGTGTCGAAAATTGGAAAATTAGATGTTATGCAACTTAATAACAGAAGTCATGCTGTTCCACAGAAGTTAGTCATTGCTATAGCATTTTTCCATTTTCAGAAACAGGGTACTTGATGTCAAAATATTAAAACTATCTCATAAGTAATAGCACAGATTTAGTATTAAAAAGAAGATTGAAGTCTCAGGGTAAATCTTCCTTTGAAAGCATTTATTGATCCTTCCTTCAAAGCACTGTTCACCATTTCTGTAAAGCAATACTTTTGAGAATGGTGATGTAAGCAATGAATAAGTCACAATGACAAGTGGGTAATAAATAATGACTGACAGACTTTCCCTAAGAACACAGGAGTGGCCTCCAAAGGGTAAGGATAATCCTAAAGGTGGCAAAAAGGGTTATTATAGCACAAAACTAGCAAAATTACTGGCAATCTGTAGAGGTCTAAAGAAAGTTAAGGAACATGAAAGAAAGAAGCATTACTGGATCTTACAAAACAAATTGTAGCAGAATGAAATATGACTATATGACAAGGCTAATAAATGAATCCCAGCAATTATAAACCAACAGATATCTAGCTCTGTAAAATCACAAACTTTAAAGGCTAAACTCAAGTTCTACAAAATATTATGTATCTGTGCACATTAATCCTTTCTTTGTGCTGGTACATTGTCCAGGGAGCAAAGAAGCTGAAGAAAGCCAAGAAAACAAAGCTAAGTCAGGTAGCTTAATGCACCTAATTGGATGAGATATTCTGTAATAAACTCTGCCTTCCTGAAATACAATGGTATCACTATTCTGTATACCAAAAGTACATAATAACAACAACAAAAAAAAAGGCCAAAAAACCTCAAGTATATTATGCAGTACAGCTTATCAAGTCACTGTGTAGGCAGAACAACAGAAGAAAAAATGGCGGCTGCAGAAAACACAGCAGACAACAAAGAAAAGACTAAGAAACATAGAACAAACAAGTCCGTAAGAAAATACTTCAAAGGAACAGTGTTCATTTGTTCTTAGCCCCTAACTCCTCAGTATCTACTAGCACTTCACAGCCATTCTGAGAATATTATCTATACTTCCTATAGATATAAAAACAGACAGGCCACCAAGTATCCAAGTAAAACCTAAGAAGTAATTTTTTTCTTTAAAACTATTATGCTGTCAAAGATTCTCACTCATGCAATCAAGTTCCACAGAAAGAATGTCTTAAAAGCAGAAGAAAAAATGTCTTAATTTAAAAGAATATCCTAAAAAAAGGAGGTCTTAAAACTTAGATTTAATCATAAAGACCAACCAGGGGTCATAAACTAAAATTCTCACAAATGTGTCCAGTGAGAAAACTCAGTATATCCTGTTATGTCAAATAATGTCCCATTTTAGACTGCAATATTTATTTTTCTTGTTATAACAGTTACAGTGTTACAGTGTAGGCAACTGTTAACCAAGTAAATTGGAGTAGATATTTGCTATATAAAAAGCATTTCAAACATTCAGTCTCCACATCTTTTGGTATTTAGGAGTCAAAGAAATACTGGAAATATAAATTAAGATGACCCTCAGAAATACCCTTAACTATCCTGCAGCGGCTCAGATTTTATGAAAGAATATTTGAAAATTATTTAGTGATCACACTCAATTAAGTTATTTGAAAAGAAGCATTTTTTTCAACTAGAGATATAGCTTAAACATGTATTCTCCTTAACTAAATATTTCAGACAGAAATCACATAATCCAACTAGATCAAAAGAAGTGTGGTATTTTGGAGGGAGGTAATGATTGTAGGATGAGGTAAAATCTTCACTGGCATTTTGACTAGAAGGAAAAGTATGTGGACTAAACTGAACAATTCCTATAAGCATCTGCAGTGGCTGCTCTGTCAGTTCTCTGCCAGCTCTTAGTGGACAGAAAAGCTGCAATTCGGCATCTCCAACAATGTAATCTACATATATCACTATTTTAATTATGTTGAATCTTAATTTGCTAGTTTCATTGCAAGAAAATACACCTTATTATTTTTCCAAATAGACAGTATCTTATCTTTCTTAAAGGCTGCAGTTTAAAATTAAATCCTTCTCTCATTGCCAACCAGAACACACTTATAACAAATCACCTGTATCTGTTTTCTTCATTAAAGTATTATTTTAATTAATAATTCATTTTCTAAGCAAAACTCCCATTGATCTGAATGACATATTTGTCTAAAGAGAGTGAACTGTGATGAAGTTCCATTGGAAAGATTAAAATAATATCTAAAGTAGATATTTACTTTAAAGTAGAAATTTATATCACCTCTTTTTTCTAGTACTCAATTTCTGCCCTTTCTTCATGAAGTAAACTCTCAAGATCACTTTAAAAATTTTAACAATTCATGGTTTGGCCAGATTGTAGAAAAAAATAACACTTGTCTTACTGCATGAATGATGAAGCTCATTAAATAAATGAAACAAAAAAAGCCCAATATTTAAGATTAGCAATAATTATGCACCAGTGCAATCTTGATTCAGAGTTTCAGTTAAATTTAGAGTGAAGTCATAATGATCACATTTAACATTGCTTTTTTTGCCAGTAGAGTAGTTGCTTTACTTAAAAAACATGGGTCACCTTTCTAACTTCTGTAATCATTTTAGTTAATGGTTCAGTAAATAAGGGGTATTTTCTGGATTAGCCACTACACGTTCTGCTAGCAACATTTCAGCACATAAAATCTCATGGTGAAAAGTAAAGATGTCATATGGCTAGAGCCTAGAGATAAACAGGCAGACAAAAATCAAAGCTTCTGCACACTACATTTCTGAAGCATCTCACCTCTTAATTTAGTCTTCATCATTGCTAGATCTCAAACACTGCAAGGAATGGTTTGTGATGTACAATTTACTCCATCAAAATTCTTATCACTTATTACAAACAAAAAATAGTCTTCAGGAGTAGAAAGCTGGTGCGTTTATCTGCTGTTCCAAACAAACTAAGGCATGTGGGCAGTCATGTGTTTTACATAAATCATTAGAGATACAGGAATGTTTTGAATAGCCATCAATGGTTACATCATTAACTATAATTTACTGCAATGACTTATGATTTTAATTTCATAGAAGTGCATTAAGAGTGTGTTCTACACATACATTAACACTCCCCATCATAAAATAAAACCATTTAACTTTTCACTGAGTGACTTTTATGATGCTGTTACAGAAGAAACTAATTGTAGTTAAAGCATTTATTTTTTAAAAGGTCATGCTTTTTTACTGTAGTTTATAATATTTAAATGGCAGCGTATGAGTGTGAATGTGCATATACATGAATGTGGGGAACATGTGTGTTCAATACTGAATCTGTCCTGCAAGTTCTGGAGAAAACACAGAACAAAATGTTATTTGCATATTAAGCTATAATGAGGTAAAAGAGAAATCTAAATTGTAAATGAGTTTTGGAGACGAATCAATGCTAATGAACAACAATTACTTCAGTCACTGTGTGAATTAAAACAACATCATTAATAAAGCTTAGGTGTTCTGCTGGTGACCATGTCTTTAGTCCTTGGCAGATCATGCAGGACCTAGTTTAGGAGAAGCAGCAAACACAAGGGAAGCAAGTTTTAAATTATTTTGTTTTGAAGCACCACTTCAAACAAAAACTTTAGGAAAGCCTACATAACTCAGAAAATCCCATCTAGTTTTAATGATTGCCGTGAATGCCTGATAAAATTTCAGATTTTCACTAGATAATGACAAGAGAGCTTATAAACCCAAAAGATGCCTCAGAATAGTCTCCTTTGTTCTCTTTCTTGCATGTAAAACCGTCAGTGAACAATCAAAATGTTTCCTTAAGCAAAAAAGGGCTTTTGTTTGAGCTAAAAATAAGTCTAAACATCCTGTTCTTTACCTGAACGTTCCAAACTAGCTGTAGGCAGTAATCATGTAGGGAGAAACTACAGAGGGCACTGTTGTATCAGTTATCAAGAGTTACAATGATGACAGGGCTAAAGAACAGAAGACTGTCAGGAAAATAAATAACTAACTAAAGAAAGAATTCGGAGTTAGGAGAGCATGCAAATGCACTAAACCTAAAACAATAATAAGGCAAAAAGACTGTAGCTGTATTTCTGAAGGAAAATGGACTGAAAAAAAAAAAAGTTCACAAAACAGACTGTCAAGCTGGCAGGAATGCTGCAGTGCACACATTTGGCGTTTTCCTTTGTAGTTCTTTCCGTGGAAAACGTAACTAATCATTGCAGAGCCTTATCCTTTGCAAACAGCAACCTATTACTGGAATCCCACTCATAATCAATATGAAAATGAGCGATGACTATTATGCAATTCTTCCACAGACAGAATTTATAAACAGAAAGAGTATCTCCATACTGTACAGTCCTTTCACTGTGTAGAAGGCCAGTCCTGTTTTATTCCTTTTCATAGTGACAGTTACAAATCAACCATTTCTATTTTGAAAATGTTAACGTTGGTGCAATACAAACCAAATGAAATCCCAGCCTTTCCAGAAGAAGCGCCTTTAAATATACTGATCAGAAACAGTAAGTGTCCCATTGAAAATAATGTAACCATCCCATTGCTGTAGGTATGACATTCATATCAAAGGGGAGCAGTGTTAAGTAAGTCAGCTTAAATAACTTAGTTTTTGTGTAAGAAAGCAAAATTATTTTTACACAAAGCATGAGCTTCAGAGATAAAGATATTTATGATGACAAATTTGATAAATGTTTTACTGTTCGTTTGCATGAAAGCTCATCTGTCCCTGATTGTATTTTATTAGAACTAACCCCAATTACATTTCATTAAACACTAATAAATTTTAAAACATATATTACCTCTGCCTAATGAGAAGTGTAAATAATATAAAGCAGACGGTTACTTCAGTACAGAATAAGATAATTCATTTTTTATATTTTTCATTTTTATCCTTAGAAAGCATGATGAAGATGCCAAGTAAGAAGCCAAAGCACTGAAATAAGATACGGATAGTACCATCTACTTAAATGAAATTGTAGAGAAGAAAGGTTTTGATCTTTCTCAATACTCTGGTGGCAAAACCCACAAGCAGCATGTTTTACAGTACTACAGTAAAAAACAATACTTTTATGAACGTTGACTCAAATTCATATTTAAAGAGGAAAGGCTACATGGAAGGTACTTTCAAATTAAGTTAGGCAATAACTTCACAATAAACCAAAGAATAAGTTTTAATATGGAAGATGCTCGGGCAAACAAAATATCTACCACAAAACTGTCTACAGCTACGAGAATAAATTAACAAAACAAAAACAAAACCACAGACAGTGCCTGTGGATACTCACTCACACCGACCTGCATAAGAACTGTGATGGTAACTGTGGAGGAATTGTGTCTCTGAGCATGCAAAGGCAGAGGGACTACATGAAAGGGAACAGCCACGGAAAATGAAAATCCAATATTTTTTTTAAATTGCAAAATCAGACAACACAAATACATTTACCAAGCAAGACCCTAGTTTCTTCACAGACATTGAGACCTGGAATTCCTTCTAACTGATTGAAGTAATTGCTTCAAGCAACTTGTTAAAAAAAAAAATAATAAAAAAAAATCAATAAAACAAAAAACTAACGTGCATGTCACAAATGGGTTTCATCCAGGTTTTGCCATCTTTGGCCTCCAAATAGGTCCTGTATATGCAATGTTAAGTGGAAACGTTAACTAAATTTCAAATTTGCATATATTCTGTCTTTAGCGTAATTCTGTTTCCAAACCAGGATTATTTTAAAATTGCTGAGCACACAACAAGTCTAGTAATCTGTTTAGCTCATTTTTTTATTAGCATTGTTTCTAACAGCCTAGTTTTGCTAGAATACAGTTTCAAATTATTTTATTGTCTGCAGGTATTAATATAATTTCAGTAGTATTGCTTTGATACTTCTTTTGAAGTGTGTATGATTGCAGGCAGGAAGGCAGGTTGCATGCATGTAAACAAAACTAACAGTTTGTTAGATACACAGTATTAATAAAAGAAATGTATCATGAGTCTAGGCTAAAGCAGGTGAAGTTCTCAAGTTAAGATACATGTTTGTTCTATGTAAAACTCAACTGCATTTTAACTCAGAAATGTATTTCATTCCTAGAGACGTGCAAATGGATCCAAATAGAGCTGTTACTGAAGCTGTTGAGTCTCTGCATGTCACTGAAATAAAATTCAAGCCATGAAAAAGTTTTGATAACACTTACAAAATTGGCTTAAACATTTTAATGTATTTTTCCATTTAACTACAATACTGAATGCCAAAATGTTAATAGGTAACTCTCTAAATATTCAAGATATTTAACAAGATATTTGAAGTTCCTTTCTCCCCATGCAATACAGCACATTAAAACCAATTTTACTATCGTAATTTATTCAAAGCTTGATTATGAGCAATAGCTTTGAGAAGAAATACAGCATTGTTGATTCATATACAAGCATTTCACTTAACTACATTGGATAATAGCAGTGCTCCTAAAGGAGGATAAAAGCAAAGTGATTAGAAGTCATTACTGTTAATTAGCATTCACTCTACATTGAAAGGGATGAACCTTTCCTGTGCTGAACAACTGGAAAGCTTTTATCTGAAAGTCTGCCAAACCTGGTCAAGGTAGGCACTGAAATACAGTGTCAATGACCAGTAAGTATAATTCAAAACAAAAATAACAAAAAAGTAAAGCAAAATCTAAGGATGTATCATCATCCAATTAGTAAGATTCAGCTTTTAAACAGGAAAAGGCTTGAAGGGAATGAGTAAAACTGGAAACTCATACTTCACATTCTGCAATCTCACTGATAAAAGGAGGAAATGTGTGTTTATCAAACTTGCTGTGAGTGCACGGTTCATTTGGCATCCTGTAAACAATGCCTGGCTGCCCATTTCCAAACGCATGTGAGAATCTTGCAACCCAGAACATCATATTCAGCAGGCAAGGTCACACTAGAGATGCCCTGGAAATGGGAAATTAGGAAAACCTGGCAATCAGAGATTTAAAGCTGACCAGAACAAGCCCTCGGGCTTGCTTACCATCTTTCACCACCAGCCTGACTGTCTCTGCTTATTCACTATTAACACAACAAGACTCAGAGTGAGTGAAAACAACTCCACACACCTAACAGGGAGAAATATAGTGACTTTTTTGTTTACATAAAGCTCAACATTTCTCACGGTAAGAAACTACCTCAAAGATGTTGCTCAAGATCCCCTTCTGAAAAAAAAAAAAATTGACCCTTCCTGAACAGTTCAGATGAGACATGGAGAATTACAGGCATCCTGTTGACTAAAAAATTTCCTTGTTCCCATCTCCTTTTTAAATTCAAACTAAAAGCAAAACAAAAACCTAAACAAACCCTGTCTTGTGAATGGAACAAGATACATAATTATTTTTACACTGCTTAAAGCACTGCCAACTATGCAATTACTTCTTCCTCTCTTCCTTTAATTCACACTCTTGTTCACTGCTGATGACAATAGTCATCCCCTAGCTAGAGGAAGCTATGGAGCTTCTCTCCAGAATTAATTAAAAGAAAAAATAACAAGAAGAAGAAGAAAAAAATAACGTGATGACTGCAAAGGGACAATTCAAATTCTCACAGATAAAAATCCAATCATTACAAAAGGTAGAGGAACTTAGTCTATGACACATTAAAAACCTCAGCAAATATTTTGTCTCAAAAAAAAAATCTTACTTCATGAAGAAGTACACTTAATTATTTGTCTGTGTAGCTAGCCATTTCATACAATTTCTAAAAGTTCACATTTAACTTTCATGCCTAAAGACAAAAAGAAATGTGCTAATAGATATGGTCTCCAAATGTTCATCTAATTAACATGAGTAAGAGAAGGCTCAAAAAGTAAATTCCATTGTTTTCTCTATCACTGTTCTCTCTAACTTGGCACTGAAGATTTTTTAGGATTTTTTTTCAATACTGATGTTATAATTTCACTTGCTGTACATAAATTCTGTTTCAATTGCTGAATTATATATTAAATTAATCTATTAAAATATCAAGGGCACATTATTCTTGATTTGCAATAATCTTAAAATATAGCCGAAAAAAATAAGGAGTGATTAATTTGGAAATTCAGCATAAAGAGAAAATACCTCTTCTTATAATTTAACCTTTTCCAAAAATCTTGAAAAACACACCTTTGAGGAACTACTCTGTACTTCTACAAATTACTCAAATTGTAATAGGGAAAATATCAGATTTTCTTAGGCTGAAAATGTGAGAAATGATAACTAAAACAGAATTGTTCTCCACACTTCTCTGAATTTCATCAGTAAGAGAAGGAAGCTACCTACTTTTTCTGGATTTATGAACTGTAAAAATAGTTTGGTGAACAGCATGCTGAGGTCCTCAAATTACGGATTCTTGAAGTCAATAAACATTCCATAACTAATAATATTTAGATCTTTAAGATTCCTAAGAAAAACTGGCAATTCTTATTGGTATGATTTAAGAGTACACAATTAGTCTTTATCATGTAGATATCACCACCGAAGTCACAGGGACTAACAAGAGCTGATTAAATGACTATTTCTAAATACTTTATTGTCTCTTTTAAACACATTTTATAACAGTGAAGCAATGCCTGCAGTTGAATACAACATTACACCTACTCTCATATTTTTCCTGATAGGGGCATCTAGACATTTGGCTGTACACAAGCCACAGAAAGACATCAGACTGAAGCCAAGAACTCATTTCCCCATTGGCCACAGCAGCTACATTCTAGAGAAGGGCAAAAGGAATACTGTTGCCTCAGCATGGAACAATACTGTCAATAATGGGAAACTGAAAGCTTTATGTTCTGTGAGGGAATCATTGCCTATACAAAGGCCACAGAACAAGCCTGTATTTCATTCATTCATCTCAAACCTTGACTAACTGTTTACTGGAGAATTCCAAGTCTTAGGGAGCTTCACTGAATAATGATAGGACCCAAGTTACCTCTATTCCACCTGAACCTGCACAAACAAAGTACTTTGTCTGAAATAAAGTATTTTCTTAAATAACATGCAAAATTACACAGCTATTGCAACTTTTAACTCTCGGACAGGAATAATTACTGTCTTCGGTAAACATCAGTCTGGGTCCATTTAAAAAATCATGATCCTGTCCTTAAAAAATAACTGTTAAATACATTAATTATTAAATACACATTTATTATTAAATACATTATTAAATAAATTTTCTTTCTTTCCCCTTCCATGTTACAGATAAAATGAAAGTGACACAAGCAAAGGCCATTATTATTAAAATGCTTCATACATCCAATATATCCAAGATAAATTCTTCTTTTTCAGCTGATGATCAGTGGATGATATCATAATTAATAACATTTCAGGCATGAGATCCAATATATTAAATTTATTTCAAGTGTAGTGTTTGTTTTTTTGTAAGCTTATAGGTTCTGAACCCACAAAGTACACCACAAAAAGAACTCTGACAAAAATAATAACATGTTAAGAGTGAAAATGCACTGAAAACCAACCTGCAGGCTTTCTAATAGACACAGGGAAATATTACAAAGAAACTATAAATAGAATAAAAATTTTAAATACTAATTTCAAAAAACTCAAGTACTGAAAAGTGTTACTGAAAACTATGAAAACAACAGCTAGAAGAAAAAAAAACGCTTTTATCAAGCTCAAGAATTCTACAAATTACTGCAGAAGTGGAAACTTGCTACATAAAGCCAGAGCCATCACAGAGCAGAGGAGGTAAGACAAAAAAACTGGAAGAGGACAGCACTGTCTAATGAAACCCAGAACTGCAAGAAATTACCTTGCACTGATTTGCAGTCTGGAAGCTGCTACAACCACTGCCCAAAACAAAAGTTTAGCCGTAGTTCCACGAGATACAGAAAACAATGCACCACTCAACCCACCTAACAGCACTTCTGCATGTACTTGCTTCAAACAATCATGTATTATCTGGACAAAATCATCATTACATTGAAAAAGGGAGAAAGCAGTTAAATATGCCTATAATGAGCACGATGTTGTAGGAAAGTTTCACAAAAGTGCCTCCATGCTCCAGCTTTTCCAACCAGTAACGGGAAGAAAACAGTTTTCCCACACATTTCCTGGTTTCAAAGACATTGCCATGATAAAACCCTGAAGGATAACTCAGATAACTAAGGAACTCTAGTGCTTCCATGCTTTCCTGGAAAAAGCTCCAAGACGCAAAGTGATAAACACAGACAAACGAGAGCATTGACAACCTCTATTCAGTAACATGGAAAAGAGATTAAATTATTTCTTAGAGTTCAGGATTCACATGTCTCACAAAGTGAATATTTTACTATCAGGTGAGGACTGTATAGCAAGATAGCTTCAGACATCATATAAGTACTCTGATATGTTTCACAATATATATTGAATACAGAATCTAAAACAGAGCATTAGGCAACTAAAAAGTAAATATGAATTCCCTTCACATCTATCAATCACCTGGGTTTGTGACAATAAAATTAGCAGGTTTGCAGTCATCGGCAGTCAATAGCACTTGCTGAGTCCCATGAACTAGATAGAACAGGACTGGTGTCCTGAGTTTCCCAGCACTGCTGGGGAGTATTTAACTTTTTAGAAATCTTGTTCCGATAACATTGTTTTGAAAAAACATCAAATACTTTTGAATTCATAATCGTTTTTCAAATGTTTTTTCTTTCAGTTTTTTACTAAACAAATACTTGCAATACAAGTGATCTTAACAAACTGAAAGTAAATCACACTGTGATTTTGATCTGGACACACCTTTCCTGTATTCTTGGGCCCAAACCATTTGACAGAAAAACAGAGCTATGTTTGTTTGACCAGTGTTCTGAAACTACATCCACTCAAGGATGCATTTTGACAAGGCTTCCGCAGCTTCCACAGAATTTCTCCCCTTCTTTCAGCAGAATTCAAATTGAGTTCTCTGTTTAAAACTATTAACGTCTGGGGAAAAAAAAAAAAATCCTCAATGATTAAGACTTACATAGTCTAGCTACAAAACTGCAGTTATAAATAAACGTGAAAAAAAATAAAGAATGTTTTCATGGTTACTGTTAACACACAAAAGAAGAATTTTAATGTCTTTTTCTTAAAACACCAAAGACTTACAGTTCCTGTAGTTTACACCCCCCTGACAATTTTGCAATTATTCATCCGAATATGCAAGACTTCTACTGAAGCTTTTGAAACAGGATTTCATAGACAGGTTTGACTGTAAAGGCGTGGTTATCCAGATTCTAACATAAAGGCAGTATATTGTTAATATTTATGTCTATAAAATATCATATAGTAGAGTTATTATTTCTATACAGGAAATAAATAGTTATTTAGTTGCAGACAACTTGATAACATCTCTTTCAACAATAGTTATAATTACCATGTACGAACTTCCAAAGCAGAAATTGTCAAGATTTAACATTAGTATTAATTTATCTCAGGCATCCATTTCTCCAAAGACAGCAAGAATTGTAAGGAAGTATCATCTTAATTGCCACTAATCTGCCCATTTTTAATTAAAGTGATCAGAAATTTATTATCTTACCCAGAGGCAGAAAGCTGTTAGCATGCAGCTTTAAAAGACGGCATGTACTAGTCCTTCTAATTTCCAATACTATCATGGTTCAAAAATAATTTAAATAATCTCTTTCAATTTCTGCACTGCATGATATGCAAATTCCATTTGAAATCTCCGTGAAGCACTTTAGAGTATGATCACAGACTCACAGAATCACTTAGGTTGGAAAAGACCTTTAAGATCATCAAGCCCGACTGCAAACCCAACACTGCGAAAACCACCACTAAATCATTTCCCTAAGCACCACATCCACACATCTTTTAAACACCTCCAGGGACTGTGACTCAACCACTTCCTTGGGCAGCCTGTTCCAATGCCTGACAACCCTTTTGGTTAACATATTTATTCTAACATCCAACCTAAACCCTCCCTGGTGCAAGTTGAGGCTGTATAGCCTAAATGCACTGTTCTCCTGTTTAATAGCCTCAAACTCCAACACAGGTGTATGATCTTGATGTTACTTTAGAGGAACATGATTTCCCTAGCAAAAATGTTTAGAAGATGTAACATTTGACTCCAACATGGTTCAGGAAGCACTCTGCACTCAAACCACATTCTTAGATCTTATCTGAAAGTTCATTTTTTTAAAACTGAACAAAGAATAACCCTGAAGCTTTCAGATTCATGAATCTCAGTTCTCATTTAAATGGAGGAAAGGGGGCTAGAAAACAATCAATACCTGAATTGAAGACTAGAAATGACTTTAGTTGAAATTTCAGAAAGTAGTCTACCAGTTTGATCAATAAAATTAAATGTGTACTTATTTTTTTTAAATAGCCATTAATATGATTTTCTGAAAATGGTATTGTTTCAGTACTGTGCACTGCAGTCATTAACACAATTAACCGGAACAGACATAGTATGTTCACTCAAAATTTGTGTAAAACCTTTGGACTCAATGGGAGGTTTTTATTTATTTCAATAAGATCTGATTTAAGTCTGGTGTAAAATAAAGTACCACATGAAATATTTTGGAAAATAACAGATTAAATTTCACGTGTTTTAGGGAATAAGATCATTATCTTCCTCTAAATGGTTTTCTAGCTAAAAAGGATTGATACATGTTATTACTATTATATGATATATTAGAACATAGTTACAGCACCACCAGAATCAAAATTATCATTGTAAAATATTCTGTAATACTTTGTGAATGATCTGCAACATACAAACAACAGATTCTGGTTTACAGAGCATAAGTGTACACAAATGGAAATGTCTTGACATTACTTTGCATACACTGATAAATGCACAAAACCCAAAAGATCTCTCATTCCTGTAATCAAGCAATGCATTATTTCAAATATGAAACTACATAAACATTTTATTTATAGATAATTTTTACAATTATGTTTTTTGTAGTATATGCCAAGCACCTGTTACAGGTATTTTTATTAAATAGGAACAAGGTTTGGGCTTGAAATGGGGATTAATAAATCTGATTTACACTGTGGGAAAAGGAATAAAGTTATGCTACATATTTACAGTGCCAGGAAGAACAAAGGAATAGAAATAAAACTTGTAAAAGTGTTCAAATTTCTTCTCCAAGCTTTACTTAAATACCCAAGTGGATAATTTACTTAAATTCATAAATGAGTTAAGCAATATAATAGTCTCCAAGTATTTCATTCTTTTCATTCGGCATACCTTAACAAGTTTCAAAAGGTCGTAAAGGTCTTCAACCTCATCTTCCTGACATGTGGTATACACTCTTCCAGTATTTACACTGGTACCCTTTATGAAACCACGATAAAGTGGCAAATCCAGTGCCTCAGCATACAGGTCAATGGCATGGTGTCCTACTGTCTGATACATATAGCTGTCCAATTCATCAGTCAGCCCTGCCACGATTAAGAAACAATCATATTAGGTACATTAATTCAACAATCACAGACAATCGTAATACTACAAAGCACTGAGAAAATCTAAATGTTAATAGTTTTCACATCACAAACAGATGTTTGGTGACAATACCTCTATAAACATGGAAGGAAAAAAAAATAGATTTCTCCACCCAACAGACATATGGAGAGGAAGACATCTGTCACAAACATGCTGCCTATTTGGAAATTGTGGTGTCTATTTCTTCTTTAGTATTCCTCCCTGCTTCATCCAAAACTCTCATAACGGTCCAATCCTGCTCCTATTTATATGGTAATTTAAATAAGAACACAGTTCAGAGGCACAAACCCAGATGCATTACAACATACTCAGAGCGATAAATTTGGAATGCACTGTAACACTGAGAATAAGAAACAGGTTGTCAAATTTTCCAAAAACTTTACTGTTAAAATTGTTGTCCTGGTCATCAAGAAAGAAGATGATATTAATTTAGCTCAAATTAAATAAAAGTAGACTGTTACAATGTTTTGACACTGCTTAATATACAAAAAGGATCAGAAATCTATAATCATATCCAGGCTTATTCTACCTTCACTCCTTTTAAAAATTAAGCTCAAAATGACAACAACTCTGTCACTATTTCCTTAACCAGAAGAAAAATTTAACTGAATTTTCTTACAAGCAGTTTGTAGCTAGCAGGTTAAAAGAAACAAACAAAACAGTTAAAATGCAGACATCATGGATTAGAAGGAAATCTCAAACTATCTGATAAACTGTTCACATACCTAATCTTCACCTCATTTACTAAAAGCTAACACAGTTCACTATTTTAGAGCTAATTTGTAATACTGGAACTTCTCTTAATTTATAGATATACAACAAGCATCTCTGCTGTATACCTATATACCAGTTATTGCAGGGAGAAAGGTCTGTAATATTGATCAAGATAACTGATCAATTAAGTCATGTCACACTGGATGCCATACAACAGATATGCTGTTGCTCAAACTGGGCATAATCACAATTAACCAACCTAGATGAGAAGAGTTGCTTTAAAAGAAAACTCAGTTTTTCAACATACATGAAAATGACATGATCTTTAAACTGATATTCACTTCAGAATACACAGTTTCTTCATTAATTGAGACTCTCCAGGCAACAGCGGTACAAGATAAAATAAAATGAATGGCATAGAATTCTCTATTGCCTGAAGCACCTCAATTAACTTTCCACAAAATTTCCAACTACACACTTAAAGAGAGCATTTTATGATTTTAATGACAATATTCTACATTTCTGATGTGGATAAATTAGTTTAAAGACAACACATTTCAACAAGATTAGAGATTATTATATCCTAGCTACCCAGAAAATATAAATTGTTCCTGTACTCCATAACATTTGCCAGCTCCATCCGTGACTTGTGATGGCAGCTCCCTTTTTCCTTCACTTTCTCTGTGTATCTTCCTTAGTACACATTGAACAGTTAACCTATGTTAACACACTAACATTCTCCCCTACCAACTGGGAAACGACCCACTTCCTTTTGAAGTCTCCCTTGAAGCTTAATTTATGCTCTCATCTGACACAGAAGTACTCAGCTCACACTCTCACCTCACCACTGACTTAGGCTACCTGAGTTTCTCCCATTCCCTTTCATAGAAATCGTTCTAGGTGCAGCCTGTGAGGAACTGATCAGAAAACTGGTCCAAGCTAAAAGGAAGGAAGGAAAAAGGCACGAACAAGAAGTGCACGAAGGTCAATTCCAATTTGGATCAGTTCCTCAACTGAGTTAAAAAATGCTGGGTTAGAATAATGGAGGAAGATACATGAGGTTAAAAACAAATGAGCAACAGCAAAACTGCATATTTTTGGCATATGGGATGGTTTATGACAGTTTAAAGCATTTATAGAAATACGGTGTTTCTTTTGCTTGATGATATCCTCTACCACATTTAACTATTTGTCCTACTGAACTCAGACAGGATTATTCATATTTTCCGTTTCACATTGTGTAAGCCATTCTTGTACTGATCTTCACCTTCTTGTGTCTTCTCCCCTTTCAGAAAAAATACATCTAATATGCATCCATAGCATTTTCTTTTTTCTACCGCTTTTAAGATCTCTAGATTGCACTTCAATATGCAAAACTATATACAGACACATCAAGGAATTTAATTCAGACACAGCTGTACCTCCATTTTTTCTAATTTCAAGATAAAAGAAAAATCACCTCTAAAAAATGTGGCTTTCATACCTGTGTTTTCAGCAGGTCTTAAATTGGCTAATGCAACAACCTGATGGCCAGCAGCAACACACTGCATCATATTATAACAGCTGTCCTTCCCACCACTGTAAGAAGAAGAAAATAGTGTCAATTAGAAGTATGGCTAGAAGTTTTACCCCTTATGACTTTTACCTAACTACTTACAAAATCAGTACCATGAGAGCTGGTTACAAAATTTTGAAATATAAAAAAAGGCTTGCAAAATTACTATATATGTGCAGTGCCTATATACAGTATCCATGAAGCACATAACCAGTTCTGCATCTTATTACTAATCTGAAAGGTTCCACGAAGAACAGCCACTTACACTGAAATCCCTTCAGAACACAGACTGTCTTCTACTGCAGACATTAATTACTCTGTACTCATTACTAGGTAACTTGGATTAAAAAAAACCAGTATCTGCTCCAGAGAGTTGCCAGCATTAGCAATATTTTTAAACTAAGATTGTCATGTTAGGAATAAAATTTATCCTTCATGTGATACTTTGCCTAAAGTTTCAACATTTTAAATGGACTTCCAATTCTCAAAAGCTGCAATTATTGTAGGCAGGTTCAGTTGACACTGCACTGAATATACAAATTTTTACTGCATATAACTGCAAATAATAGTAATTACTGATTAAAAAAAAAAATAGAAAACCAAACAGAATTATATTCTTCTCTGAGACCAAGAGATGATACTCTAACACAGATAATACAATTAATTATTACATTCACTCAAGATCTACTGGAATCTTTTCCACTATCAGGAAAGACTCCAGCTCTCCTGGTGTAACTGAAATATAATGCTTTTCATGGATAGTCATTGTTATCAAAAGAAATATTACAGTCTAACAATAAAAATAAGAGTGCTCTAGAACACACATTGCTTACAAAATCCACACTTAGACTCATAGCCTTCAAAGTACAACTGCAAGTGGAAATTCTCTGCAGCCAAGGCACAAAAAACAGTCCAGGGAAGGAACCAGAACAGAGATCTAGACCAGTTCTTTAAAACTGCATCTTGCCTTAGAGTCACTGAGACATAGACAGAAGAACGTATAGTATAAGCAGTCCATACTCATACTATAGATCATCAGTTTCCTTGTGACCACACTATTACTAACGAACTTCTTCAGCATTCCAACATAAAGTTGCCACTTTTAACTAAGCCTCTATGCAAGAGCTTGAAAGTGTCTTACAGGACTGTAATGATATACCTATTCCCCTCAATTTCTATTTTTATCCATGCTAAAATTCTATATGCTGACCTTAATTTGCTGTATAACGCAAACCTAAAGTAGAAATAATATAAACAATATGGCATCCTTTCGTACTTAACAGATCTTTGTACAGCAGTTGCTTACGTTTCAGTGTTACAAAAGTAAGTATAAAAATGATAATAAATAGATGCTTAATTCAAGGTTCCATCTCTACCTGATACTATTCTTGTATATACCTACAACTTTCTTCTAACCCATATATGGACAAAAAGAAATAAAAAAAACATAAGTTCATTAATTCTGGATACTATGCTTGATAGCTTGAAAATGTCATTAGTATTCACTTCATAATGTGAAATTTCAGGCTTAACAGAATCATAATGAGACAAAGGCTCTTTTCTTTCTGAATGACTTCATTCTTAAAAATAAAAGCCTCCCAGGACTTCTGATTTCAACTCCAAATACAACTTCAGAAAAATGATGACAGTAGATAATTGCCTATGCTGTTTACAGCATATCAGTATTATTTTTTTTAATTAAAAAAAAATGAAAAAGACATCAGAAAAAATTATTAATTTTTGCAATTTCTCAAAAAACAGAGGCATGTTAAGATGAAGCTACATTCAGATTTCCCACATTTGACCACCAGTTACTTGATTGAAATTTGTAGAGTGCTCACTGGATCACATGTTACTGTATCATTCTTTTATCTTCTGTATTACTGTTACTCTGGCCCTAAAAACTAACCGCACCAAGAAACAAAATGTAACAGTGCCTACCTACAAGGCCTACTAAGCTAGCTGGAAAACGCATGATGGTTCAACCAATTAAGCCAGACAGCCCACGGTGTGGGAAGAAGGTGGACTCAGCCGTGTCCCAGCCTGGCTGTTGTCTAATAGATTGTAAACAAACAAAACAAAAAATAACCAAACAACAATGACAAGCAAAACAAACAAACAAAAATAAACACAACTTTAAGAAGAGGGATGAAGGCAGGTACTGAGGTAGCCTGAGGACTCCTCTCAATTCTAATCACAGAAAAATAAAACTTTTTGGTAGAAAACTGTTCAAAGTTGGGCCACAGTCAGGGTTAGGTTTGACAATGTCACAGGTATGTTAACAGGTAGGCTTATAAACAAACAAAATATTATACCAGCAGAAAAAAAAAAATATTATAACCATAAAGATATAGGTCCATAAAAGATTTTTGAGCAAAATTCCCTTCTATTGACAAGTGTAACCATTTACAGTAAGAAAATCCTGGAAAAAATAAAGAGTTGAATAACGTTGTATTTCAGGTAGAAGACTGGCTTTAAAATGCTTATGATTTAGCACAAAACACAATAAAGGTTTACCCCATAAAATACCACCTTAAAGCAAGACTATCAACTTTAAGTGTGGGCGACATTTTAGAAGAAAAAGAAACCGGTTAAAGTAGTTTTATATATAATCCTGACCTTTTAAAAAGCAAGAAGCACTTTTCAAATACTTTTTTCCCTCTGATCTTTGAGGCTAGCTCTGTTACAAAGATTTCAGACACTTTGATGTCTCTTTAAAACTCTTCTTAAAACTATTACTGAAACTAAATCCATCCTTGTAAAATTGTCCATTAAAATACCAATTGTGTTAGAAACCTGGTTTTAGGATTTTATTTCATCCTGCCTTTTAACACATTCCCACGGTTGGGGAGCATCAAAATAAATAAATAAATCTAGAAGACAAAATCTTATCTATAAAACAAGAAAAAGCACTGAAGCTGATTTTTCTACTCTGTGTTTAAGCAAATCTTAAAAAAACATATATAATATTTGCTGTATTTTTCATCTTCAGATCATGTTTGGAATTATTTGCAATTGTTGTGGCCAAGCCTTAACTTCAACAAGGTTTGACACTAGACATTGCCTGAGAGAACTTACTACATTAAATGTTAAGACTTCAGTAAATAGGTACTCCACCCAAAAATAAAAATACACCACTCACATCCACACAATTCTTTTCCATGTACAGGGTGTTTGTTTTAATTAATTATTATTTCTCAAGAAAAAAACCACATCTGTCTTTGTTAGAAAATGTAAATCTTTTTTCTTAAAAAAAAAAGCAAAGAAAGCTATTTACAGTACAAGAACTAGAGATACTGACAAAAAGCGGCAGGAGCCGGGGCGGGGACACACACACACACAAATACAGCCGCCCCTGACAGACAGTCCTGTGTCCAACTGCTACTATTTAAACAAATAAGCTTCATGTTTTGAAAAACGAGCAAATGAAATCTCAAAAGACACATTAGAAAAATCTATCGTTAAGTGTTCAGAAAATTTATTCTGAGACAGCTGTAAGATATTTGGAAAGGCAAAGCACCTGGAAATTGAACTGCAAATGCATAGAACTTCCTCAAACTGAAGGGCGGGGGCAGGGGCTCTGCACCCCGGGGACGGAGCTGCTCCCGCCGCCTCTCCCGCAACACGCCCGCGGCTCAGGCGGCTCCGGGCCCTCCCGCCCGCCGCTCTGCAGGCGGCTGACTCGAGGGACCGGGATAACGGGCAGCAAGCGATGGAGGAAAACAATTAACAATTTGGAGTGTTGGCTTTTGGTGTGCTTTTTTTTTGTTTTGTTTTGGTTTGTGTGTGTGTGTGTGTGTGTAGAGACAAGCAGGTCTTAAACGTCCCGGGAACAAGGCAAGAGCAGGAGAGAAACTTGTCACAGCTTCACGCTGCCTGCGGGCGCAGCCAGCTCGCGGGCAGCAGGCTCAGAGCGAACCCCCGCAGGCCGCCCGCGCCGCTCTGGGGGCGGCAGGAAACGCACGGGCGGGAAGGGCCGGGGCAGGCGGGTCTCCCAGGCGGCGCTGGGGGGAGCGCGACCCCCGGGATGCTCCGGAGCGGGCGGGCCCGGCCTCTGCGCGCGCCCTCCCTCCGCCTGCGAGACGCACCTCGCTCGCCCGCACGGGCGCTCCCTCAGCCCGTTACCTGATTAACGCCACTACTCTCATGCTGCTCACGGGCGCGGGGCGGGTAACACTAACGGGCGGTGCGTGACAGCTGCGACACGCACGGGGGAAGGAACCCTCCCGGCCACGCTGGGCCGCACACGCCGCCGGCTTCTCCGTTGCTACCACTACCGCGTGGTCGCCTCCCCTCAACGGGCCCTCCTCCCCGGGCAGCCCGGGAGACTGCCTGAGCAACTGGGAAGCGCGGCAAGCCGCCGCCCCTCCATGCCTGGGAGAGGCCCGCAGCCCCCGCCGCGGCCCAGCCAGCCTGCCGCGGCGGCGGGGCCGGGTGCAGCCCGAGCATGGCGGGTGGAGGGCGCGGCCGCGGAGGCAGCGCGCGGGGCGCCTATGGAGGGCAGGACGGCCGCGCTGGTAGGCCCGGGCGGGCTGCCCGCTGTCGGGCCACGGGATCGCCCCAGCGCGCCCCTCGCCTCTCTTTGCCCCTCTCTGCCCGCCGTTTGCCTTCTCATCTCCTGCCTAAAGCAACGGACCTGCCCTAAGCGATTGCTCTGTGGGGAATGGGAGTAACTGAGTGAGGTGGCCGGTCCCCTCGGGTGGCTGCCGGGGGACTGCGGGGCGCAGTCGCGGCCCAGCGGAGGGAGGGCGGGAGGTCCCGCTCTGAGGAGAGGAAACGCCGTGGGGCTTCAGAAGTCGTCGCCAGCCACTCGTAATCGCGGCTGCGGGAGCTGGAATCCGGCGTGCGCGCTGCCGGCCGCCCTTGGGGAGCTGCTCGGCGGACGGGCGGAGCGCGCAGGGCCCGGCCGGCTGCGGGCGGAGGGCGAGAGTGCGGAACTCCCGCGGCCCCTCCGCTCGTCCCTCCGGGGGGCTGATGAAGGGGACCCCTTCCGAGCAGTGTCCCCCACCAACCCGTGTCGAGGGGCCGGAGCAGGGAGGAGGAGAGCAGCGCTCCCGGCAGCCTTGCCGAAGGGCTCGGTGATCACCTGTGAGAACAAAATGCCCACCTGCACCCTCGGGTTCAGCTTCTGCAAACCAAAAATCTACTCTTGACATGTAATCTCCGTTTTGGGACAGTTTTCTGAAGAATCACGCTGTTAGTGCATATAACACGGACCACTATAGCTTTGCAGGTTGAATCAATGACAATCTTACCTGGGTGCCCAGTCTCTGAATCCAAACACGATTTTATTTCTCCTAAGTCGTAGAAAATACTGTGAGTTCTGCTGTTGAAACCACATCACTAGACTTAACTTTTGAGTCTTATACCATCAGATAAAACCGTTGTTGGGAGTATCAATGGCAGTGTTTTGAGCAAAGGTCTGAGGGCCCACCGCTCTCCAGGGTTTGATTCAAAGGGCCTGTGGATCTAAAATGAGGACGAGAAACCACTGATGTGGTTGCTGGTGGTTGCTCACTGTCACTGGAGCCTGGCACGGTGTCTCGGGGTGAGCCTCAGCACTGGCCTGCTCAATGTCTTCATCTACGGTGCCACCACTGGTGTCTTATGATGCAACCAGTAAATTGGTAGGGACATGGTTGAAATTGATTTAGTTGCAGTAGCTGGTGTAGTTAACATAAAAGGCTTTGTTCCTCAGGGCTGGGATGAAGAGTGTGCTTTATGCATTGCAAGTGCTAAGCTATCTGGGTCCTATAACATGATGTTATACAATGCTATACAGGGTGTTTCAAAAAAAGGTGGACCCAATTTGAAATCACAGCACGAGGCGTTTTGGGTGCATCGTTTTGAAACATTCTGTATAACAATCCATACCAATCAGGCTTTGTGCAAGCCTCTGAAAAACAAGTTCCTTGCACACAAATTGTTGAGTCTGAAGTTCCCAGGAAAAGATGAAAGAAAAATGAAGATATTCTTATGAAAAAGTGTTTTGTTTATGGCAATAAATGTGCCAAAATAAATGCCTAGTGAGACAACCATATAACATTTTTTAATGTACATCTCATGAAACAGAAAAACTTTTTTTTGATTATTTGGGTCTACACATGATTTGTACAGTAAGTCACTGGAACTTGTAAAACAGAAGTGGATAGTGATAGCTAGATATGAAAGTGATGATGCCTTCATAAATACACTTTTGAAAATTTGAGAATTGACAATCAGTATAAAACTTATTTGATAATTAGTTATGAAGAGGTAGTAATCACAGCATGGATTTTTTCTGCATAGGAACAATTACAAAAAGCATGTTTTGAAAAATATATCCTCAGTTCATGCTTTGGCCATGACAGGTCAGCAGTTATGACAAAATATTTGACTTACATTGGAATTACTTACAGGACAGTTGGGTTTCCTTCTAGCTCATCATCCTCACTAGACGATGACTTAATGCGTAATTCTTAGAAAGCTTTTTCTGCTCTTCAAAACATCTTGGATGATCTGAAAGAGATATTTAGATGTGAAATTCTGATGAAAGTGCAGGGATTTTGTTGGGGGGCTGGGGATTCTTTTTTTTGGCTCAGAAAGGTAATGGAGGCCTGTTCTGAATTAAAACTCTAAATCCAGTGTACTCAGATTTTAGCAGAGATTACTAAATTGAATAAAGCAATACTGCATAGTACATGAACTGGTAGAATATAACCACGCCTCAGAGGAACTGTAAAAAAGGGGGAAAAAAAAAACGGTATTTGATTTATTGCAAAAAGGAAAAAAAAAGGAGGGAGCTGTTTTATCATACATCACCTCTGTCTTTTGTGGGTTTGAATGAAATATTTTTATTTTTTATTATTACAAGAAAGAATAATTCAGCTAGTAGTTGTGGACACTTAAAAGGTGCTCTTTTACAGTACTTACCAATGATACATGGGAAATCTAAAAATCATGTACATAAGTTATTTTACTGCTTTGGAAAATGGAGAGGCCATAAAATCAGTAGCTTTAATCACACAACTTTATAACAAATATTAAAGGGCTTGTAAAGCTCTCTTCCAAGTAGCATTATCAGAAAATCTGGAAGAGATAATAATTCTCAAGTCCCCTATTTTCTCAAAGGTCTGTTGTTATTAATCTGTTCTGATACAATGTTGCTGGTTTTTTTCAGCAGATGGTTCTATTGCGTTTAGTTTTACAGCTTTCAAGAAACAAATTTCCACTTACAAGTCAGACAAATTTGAAGTAGGAGTTACATATGACACTGCAGGACCAAAGTCTGCTTCATTTGCTAGTGAGATTGGAATTTTCACTTCCATTTGATGAAGACATCAGTAGTTATTTGCACAAATAAAAAAGTGGGATTTGGCTTCTAGAATTTGTGAAATATGTCAAAATTGAATTAGTAAAGTGGAGTTTCAAAACAAATCTGTATTTTACCCCCCAAAAATGCTGTTTTCAAATTATTTGGAATATATTCAGTGAGAAAATCTGTCCTCTCACTCACCTAATGAAATAGCTCTGGTCTAGTGTCACTGCTCTTAAAAGGTTCTGGCATACAAGAGTGGATAAAAGAGAGGGCATCATCTCTCAGGCTCATTGCCCCAAGACATTCTGCTGCAGCAGCTGAAACAATAACATTCACCAAAGCTGTTTTTTTTTTTTTTCTCAGGGAAGTACTGGGCAGTTTGTGCAGAATGGCTCAGTGCTTTTTTTCTCACCCTTTTCTGCCTAGAAAGTTGAAAATAGTTATAATGAATTAATATAACTGGAGGAACCTGTCAGGATTAAAAAATGCAGTGCAGTATCCCTAACGATCTGGAGTAGTTAATTAAGTTCTCTTCTAAATGAGTTCTAAAAATAACTTACTTTCAGCAAGTTATTCTGAGAAACAGTCACTTTAGCATACCTGAGCTGCAGTGCCTATTAGAAAGGGGCCAATTAGCCAGTGATTGGCAGTTAAAGGTGAACTGCTGAAGTTCTTAATTGAAAGATTTCCTGTTATAATCACCAGTAAGTAACGGAATACTGCATATGTAAAGCAGGCATAATGTTAGAAGAATATTTCCATTTTGAAACAAAGATTTTGAAAATCTCCTTTACTTACCGTGCCAAGTCCAAAACGGGAATGTTACGGTTTCGTGTGCCACAATTGCCCCTCATTAGGGTGTCTTGCTCTGACTCTGCTGCAGTCAGAGGTGCTTGCCTCATGTAACAGGTGGAAGGGCAGAATTTGTGCTGCTGTGAATACCCAAAGCTGTTTATGTAATGCAGAAAAATTATTTGGGATATTACAAGAGGATACTTCTGTCTTTTTAACAAAGAAACTGGCTGCAGAGTTCCTTTAGCTGCCAGTCATTGACAACTTCCCCAAATTTTCACTTAATTCACAGTAAACAGGATATTATCTACTTTTCTATGAGATATATTGGAATTAAATTTTGGTTAAAAGCTTCTGGTTTGGAACCATGAGATATATTGACATACTACTAAAATCTGAATGAAAGGAATTTCTCAGGAGGTGCTTCTCCCCGTTCAGGTGTAGAAGGACTCAGGGTCATTTTGTCTACATTTCACGCTTGCCAGATACAAAGAGCTTTGCTCTGAATGCCGCATAACCATCCTAACAGTGCATTATGCCCAAGATAACACAGCCTGCTAAGATCAGCTGGAACACCTTGTCACACTGTTCACTTCTTTTTAGACAGAAACAGTGACTTCAGCTCTGTCTCCACAGATCTGGCCCTGCTGATCAGCGCTTACTAGGCCTATGGGCTTCTTGCTCTTGAGTGCTCCATATAAACACTCCTAAAAAAACATTTACAGCTAATCCTGTAGTTCGTAGTTCTGCTAAAACAAGGCTTGTCATTTTCATAGGTGATTTGACTTGTTTCTGCAGAGCTATGAAGTCCAGCAACTTTGCTTTGTCCTCTGTTGAGCATTCAAGAAGACTCTTAGACCTGTATTTATTAACCATAGCAACAGAAACAGAATTTAGCCTGAAATAGCATTATATATGTTCTTGACTGATAGGTCCTTATATGATGCCAGTTTTTCTAAGCTTTTGATTAACTCAATTTTCATTAACAATTCTACCAGTCTTCAGCAAGTCATAAGTATAAAGTTAATCTTATAAGGTCACATCTCCCTTGAAATGACCAGTCTGTTTCCATTTCCAGCAGGCACTAGCACAAGCTAAAATTAATATTCACTGGCAGCTGATGAATTTTTTCACTTTACTAGGGCTGTTTTCAGTATTCAAAATTTTTACTTTATTAGTAAAAACACTAACAGTAATTACCACCAAGAGAAAATGTCAAGTTTGCTTGGAAAAATCCTTAATTTACTTTTTTTCCTGTTCACCTTAATCCATGGGATTTTAATGTATTTTTCTCTACATGAAGTCCTTCAATACTTTCAAGGGGGGAAAAAATAAGCCTGAACACCTCCAGCTCACAAAAAAGCTTGTAGTACTAAAAGAGTTTCTGTTCTATATGCATCTTTTGATTGCAATGGAAAAAGTTATGTGTGGATGTTGTAGCTATAGGTTAAAGAACTTTTATATCCGCCTGTATTTTTCTCACTTATAAAGAAAAAAAATGATTTTTTTAGAAATAAACATTTCAAATTTTAAAATATGCCTAAGTTTTAAATACAAAACAAATGTGAGAGCTCGTAAAACGTTACATTGAAACAAATGTAGATCAGAAATGAGTTTGTTTTAGGGGAGTACATGTGCAAGATTCAAACACAAGTCCTTGTTATCTAACACGACATGTTTCCTTTGAAGGTAAATTCACTGCTGGTGAAGACTGAGGGTGGAAATTTTGGAGCATTTCTGTTTGTTAGAGACTCTGATCTATTAACATTTCTAGAGGAGACAAAGAAGATCTTTCAGGCTCAATAATCCTTATAATGTGTTCACCATGCAACAACTTTGAGCCTAACACTATAGGCTTTAGTTTATTGGGAGTTAGCAATTTACTTGATGGCTGCAAAACACCCAGGAAAAATGTGGTAATGGATAATAATCCATGAAAACAGAGATAAATTATCTAGTTAATGACGTTAAGCTACAGTATCTTCTCCATCATCATGAGCTAAACTACTGGGATCTTGTAGGCAGAAATGACTTGGATATTTTTACAGAGACACAGAAATTCAGAGAAACAACTTTCAAAGAAGAGTCAGAAAATTGAAGTGGTGCAATGAAAATCTAAAAATGAACTATGGTATCATACTGTGGTGGTGCATAATTTGGGATCATTACTCACTAACTAAATGGTTCTGCAGTTCATCCTGATTAAGAACATTTGAGTAGGTTAAAGCTGCTGAAGTTTCAGAGGAATAAGCAAACAGCAGCTTTTTTGACCCATTTGTTTCACTGCAAAAATCCTCCTGTACCATAAAATATTTATAACATAGCTTTAAGGACTCTTTTGTCTCTATCCTGCTGTTCCTATTCTGTTGGATTTTGCCAGTACAGATAATGTTAATAACGTTAACAATCAAAACAGTTTTTAACTGTGTCACATTTAATACTCTTTTCATCTCACAGTCAGATTTTTTAAGAGAGAATTGATCTAGTAAGGATGCAGCTGTTTTGACCTAATTAGCAAAGCAGTGAGTTTAATCTTGAGTGATACTGGGAAAGCATTTTATCAGTAGAAAAAAAAAAGCAACAAATGAATTGTAACTTTCACTGTCCTGTTGAACTTTATTACCTAATCTGTAGTATAAGCCACTGACATAATCTGCCTCTGATTTTGAGACCTCAAGGAAGGGTGGCTGTGACAGTGCCCTTTGAAATAACATTGAAGCATCAGCTCCCATGTCAACATCATGCTCCAATCAGTGCAGTCTTTTTTGTTGCAGGGTCTTCCACCTTATAATTGACCCTGACATATGCTATTCCCTCTACCCCTTGGCTTTGGACATATAATTCCTGTCATAGTCAATTATTAGGTGATAGAGCCTGCAACCACAGTGACCATTGCTTAAAATCGTCCTGCACAGTAAGCCCTGAAGTGACCCAATTCAAATCTAACTGGAGGGGAAGAGGGGATCTGGTCTTAGATAAAACTAATATTCTTTTCACTTCTCCATATATAAATGTCAATTTCCAACATCCTGTATATTGCTGAGACAAATGGTGACAGTGCTATTTCTGAAACAGGTTAAGGAAAAGTACAAAAGCCTTTCCCAAACTCGACATACTCTGAAATGAGGAAATTGTCTGTATGAGCATACAGTATGCATAAAAATTAGATTACACTACATTTGAAAGGCAGATGAGAGTTTAAGAGTGACAAGTGGGCAAGTGCTTAAAATAAGGGCATGTTACTTCCTTTCCAGCACTGCTTTGTCTGTATGCTTTCTTTGATGTTGTTTAAGCTTTGAAGTAAAGAAATAGTTTGCAAGAGTCTGAAAGACACTTCTGATTACTATATTGATAAGAACTGGTTTTGAACAAAAAGATCTCTTCTGTGTGTCCCATTGATTGTATAATGCCTCAGAAATTGGGCAAGGACAAAAACCAGGACACCTGGTCTCTAGTCTTAGTGTAAGCATTATGATTTTTGAAAACATACAGTTTTGCAGTCATTGTATTACTGCAATAACATTAGAGAATCGTTACAATTTCAGGAAAAACTGCTGAGGCAAGAGCAGAAGTTTACCATCCATCTGCAGAGATTTGTTTGAAAGGCCGGGTTGTGAACCATGGGTTCATCTCATAGATTCTCTGGCTGTAGTCACCTGTGCCACTGACCCAGAGGGAGAGCTATCCCTGTTTCTTGCTGCATAGACATTAATTTCAATTTGCTACTTTCCATTGCCTAGTTTAGGTTGTTTAATTGTTTGTTTGGTGATTGTTTGGTTTTGATTTGGGTTTTGTTTTGTTTTTTAAAGTTGAAGGGAATTTTAACAATCTACAGTGTTTTCACTCACTTCCACTGATTTGTTTCACTGTTGACAATTTACTTAGTTCTCTTGTACCTAAACAACCCAGTTCAGAAATAATCCTTAAAAGATATTTGCAGTTCTGCTGAGTTTTACAGGTAATACATGATATATTGTTTTGAAAAATGTGATTTCTAATATCTTTATTACATATCTTAGCCTGAATGGACAAAGCTCTAATTAACATTCATACAATTATCTAAGTCTTTTAAAATCCCATCTGTACAGTTTGTCTTAATGATGTATACATAGCGTTGCAATCCCAATAAATACCAGGCACATACAGTGCAAGTGCTTTTAATTTAAACCATATCACTGATTAATGATGTAGTATTCTGAAACTATTGTACATGTTCTGTATTTCAGTTGTACGGTTGTCTTAAGACTTGAACACCTTCCTGCTGAAGTGCACAGTTCTGCAGATCTCTGGGAGCTGTTACTCCAGGAACTGCTGTTACTATATGCAGTATCCAAACAAGTCAACTTTGGAAACTGCTGATTTAGCTACATATGGGTGACTTTACCAGAATGTGTAACCCAGCTCAAGACAAAAACTCACAGTTACTGAACCTATTAATGTATACAAATACCAAAACGCCACACCTTCAGAATAAAAAAAATATGCTCTTCCTAACGTACATGTTTTTTATCTACGCTACACATATCACATGACATCCTAAACATTATTTCACAGAAGAGTTAATTCAGCTTTCAGCAGTCCACGGTCTGTGAAGCAAGGAGAATAACTCCTGGCTGGTTTATGTTTTAAAGCATGATTGAATATACTAACAGGGCTCCATGAAGTACTCATTTCAATATATGTAATACATTTTAAAAATATTTCATCTCTATACAGGTCTCATCCTCTAAATAAGTGGAGCATCTCTATTGCACTTACGAAGCAGAGGCGGTAGAGCCCAAAAATATTGGGACAGCACCAGTGATCTGAATCTTGGAATTTTATTCTCTGGTCAATAACTTGTTGATCATTGCGTGATCATTCACGTGACTTCAGCTTCTCTTTGTTTCCATTCTCTGTGTGTGAAGTAGGCATAGCTGTACTTTGCAGAATATTTTGAGATGTATAGAGGTTTACAACTGCATAAATTACAAAACATCATTGTAATAAGTATTTTAAAAGTCTTTTCAGAAACCTTGTAACTCAGTTGTTCCAAAGATCTGTCCCTAACATTAAGATTATGACAATTAAAGTAAATACTTTGTGTCAGATGAATAGGATTATATAAAATCTCATAGATTTTTAAGATTATCTTTTTTTTTTAATGTTCGTATGCAGGTTCTTCTGGGGAAATATGCAGGGACATCACTAGCAGTGTTTAAATCTCACCACGGCAACTGATTTTTCTGTGCTCTATCAATAACATATTTGCAGAACTGCCAGATGGGGAGAGAAACTGCAGTGAGAAAATAATGGTCAGGTTCGTAGTACAAGAAAAAAGGACCAGGCATTAGATACATGGTTTTAAAAGCATGTTTTTACTAGCTTTATACATTTACCAAACTGCTTAAATAAAAGCTTTGCATTGATCTGTCTGCAGGAATGACAAAAGAAGAAGGTGAAAAAAAAATCGTATAGCTAAAGCTGTCACAAATCCTAACCAAATACAATTAATATGGAATATAAAAGTGGTAAATATTTGGATGATAAATCTTCTGGCAGTATGGGAGTCAGAAGGTTACTATGAGCTTTGCTGTAAAGATTTCTATCTAGTCTCTTCTCCTTCTGTTATGAAGAAGATTGGTAAAAAATCAGAGCTTTGAAAATTTTGATTCTCCCAGGCTCCTCTGTATACAATAGCATTAAAAACAAACATTTAAAGACAGCAAACTTGCAAAACCTCAGTGCGTTTTTTAACCCATTTTCAGGCAGCATTAGATCAACAACAGAAATAATTGCTGTCAGTTTGTACTTTTTGACCAATAATTCTCTGTATTTCCTGCAAGAAACTTGAGTGATGCAAATGACCTTATTTTTACAGCATGCTTTTATTAAATAGTTTATTATTTTGGCAGACTAATAAAGATTTTGGTATTTGCTTTTATTTGCAATAATATTACCATCACATAAAAAAAGGATTTTATGTTCTTTTTGAGGAACAAGGAGGATAAAAGTGTTGATGGATAGTGCAACTAAGGCATCAGCAATGAGCTGGAAATGAGACACATAAATATGAAAGCAGAGCTAAGAAAATAGAACTGCACCCTTGGCCTTTCTTAAAAGAATACACACATGCCATGGTTCATTCATACAGTTACAGAAACTCCTTTTGTTTTCAGTGAGTCAGTGAAAATATGCAAAGAGTAAAATATTACTAAGATTCTCAGTTGTCTGGCATATTTCTGTAGCTGATGTGATCATTAAATGTTTCTGAAGATTCGGAGAAAATAACTGGTGATGATGATTTTTCAGAAGATGTATATTTTATTTGAAGTATAAATTCATCCCTCTTTCTAGCTATATCTTAGCCAAAGGTGGTGAAACAATATTGGTTTTCAGTTTTCCTTTTTTTTTCTCCCAAACAGACTTAATTCTTCAAAGATCAAAGATCAGAGACCTAGTAGCCAGTTTAGACAATCACACACAAAATTAAAAAAAAAAAAAAATTATCAGTCCTCTTATCAAAAAAACATAGATAACATGTAATAGCATTAAACTTATTTCATCTTGAATGGGGGATTTCATTTCAGATTGAAAAAAATTATGACTACAGTATTCATTCTGTGATAATCTGAGCTCCTTGACAACTGGTGGTGTTGGATCCTGGAGATATTCGGCAGCGTGTAAGGGTTGCTCAGCATCTGTTGTAATCTGAACTAAGGAACATATTTATTCAAACAATTGGATATGCCTTAGAAATAATGACATTCACTTGACAGAGGGTACTTAAGACTTAAGTTTTATATATAGTCACCCCTCAAAAAAGGCAGCCAGTGGAGAAAGACATGAACAGAGCCAATACCACATGAAAAAAGGTAAACAGGCAAACAAAACTTTGCCTCACTGGAAATTTGTATGTTCCATTTGCCTTTTCTAGAAGGCAGTCAGTAAGCAGGAATCACAAAGTGCGAGTTTCATAGATGAATAAATCTAACAATTAATTATATGTCAAGGCTTAAGAATCAAAAAACTGCTTATGCCCATTGCCAGTCATTCACTCCCTGTCAGTAGTAGTTCACATCTTTCCTGGGATGGCATCCAACCATAGTGGCATCTAAAATATAGCAGGCTATATTGTTACAGTTGGAGGTGAAATCGAAAGTTGCACCAAACAGAAGTGACAAATTCACATTGCTCAGTGTTGCCTAGCAATAAGAGAAGAGTTTGTTACGAACACTGACTCTCTCCATCGCAAAGGGGCTTTGTATTCACACCAAAATGCCACTACTCTTACAGGCAAAAGGGGCAAAAATAGAGCGGGCAGAAGGAGGAATCAGTTGTAGTAGTTTTAAGCACTATCTGAATTTCAAGATTCCTCTGTGTCTCTTGGAAACTGCTCAAGAAGGAAAATGCAGAGCCTGCCTCTAGCTGAACTCTTGAGGTTGGCCAGGTAGCTCGTTACTGATCTTAATGGTCATTCTGAATGCACTTAGTAGTGTAGTTTCATTAGTAATGTGCTTGTAGCTCAGCAACTTCAAGTACCTAAAACCTTTGCAGAATGTTCTCAAAAACTACTCAGTATCTGTTTTCATTGTTCAGAACTTCCCATTTGCTTCAGCTTTTCTTAAAAAATTTATTTATTTATTATTATTTTAAGGGAAAAATAGAAGACTTCAGGGAGCCTTTCCCTCCTCAGCCACCTTGCTGTTTTCCCTTTAAATGACTGTTTATGTGGGAGAACATTTATTTTTGTCTATCTATCTCAGACATTGGACTATGTCTCTCAAGGTATTAAATACCTAACTGTTCAGATGAACAGGATTTTCAAGAAATATTTAGGTATCCTTGAAGACATTTCTAGCTATCCACCTACATTTTTAGGCTTCTTATCAATTTTTAAAATCTACACAATAGCTCCTATTAAAAAAAAAATCAAATAACTGATCTGTTTCTGTGCTTTTATGCCATCTGCATTTTGACAACTGAATATTTCTGACAGCATGGTCCATTGTGCCCAAGTTCACATCATTTTTTTTCCTCTTTTTTTTTAAACATCACATGACTACATGTAGGATAAGAAAATGGATTGTATCACACATTTTGCTTTACAGGTTGGGGTTCGCAGTGGATTTTTTGAAGTGACAAAAATGTACAAGAAGTATTTCTATTATAAGGATGCATTTATATTATAGAAATAGTAGATTCATCAAATGCTATGTAAGTCAATTACATTGAATTTACAAAAGTAAGGCTCTGAAGTACAGAGATTATACAGTTTAGGCAAAATAAAATAAAGTCTAGATAAAGGTTGCTCTCTTTTATATTTATTAAATGCTTAATTAAAAATGCTAAAGCAGAATTATCTCCTTAGCTTAGATGTTCACCTAGCCAAATTAATTGAACCTGTAAAAACGGAGAGTTTAATTTTTATATTTTGTGTGTAAATTGGAGCTACTGTCTCAAATTCTCATTTATGCAGTAAGCTTTGCAGGTACAAAACCGAGGTACTTACATTTTGTAAATGTTTTTGTAGAACCTTTAGTAACGTTGGTCCTTTCTTTATTTCAGATTCAACGTGTTACAAACAAACATATTCCACCTGTTACAACAATCTGGCATATTACTTTCTTGATACGTGATGATACAATACCTCTCAGGTTTGCTGAGTAGCAAAGAGAAATGTAAGCAAATGAAAAGGTTTTCCACTTTCACAGTTTTTTTCTGCTTGGGGTTCTGTTTGTCTGAGAACTGTATGAATAGAAGCCATATTTTATAGTATTTCTTTAACCTCTGCCATCTGGTGTAGGTTAGTTTTTCCACTGCCAACATATCCTAGAGGCCCCAGTACCAAAATGTTTAATTTCTAAGTAAACATTTGGACTTTATAAATCCAGTTTAAAAAAATAGAGCATTATTTTTTTAAACTATATATTGCATTTGCCACTAGGGATGACATTAATAAACACACAGACAAGTATGTGGGTTTAAAGGCTTCTGGCCGTGACTTTATTTTCTGTAGCAGAGCTCCAGAGATGTTGGGTCACCCAACATCTTTAATCACTGAGTCATGCTCGGTTATCACGAAGGAACTTAAATATCCCTTTGTGACCTAAAGTCTGAAGTTACCTCAAGGGATTTGCACCACCATAGCCAAAACCCTCCAAATCAAGCATGGTTTTGGGCAGATAATACTCACTCATGCCAAACCCAAAGCTTTAGCTGCTCTATTTTTTTAATATAAACTGAAGTTACTTCACTACAACACGAGATGATTGTTGCTACAAAAGAATTTGGGCAATTAGGTAACCACTTAAAAAAAAAAAAAACAAAAAACAAAAAACAAAGAATGCAATAACTGTATCTCCAGCAACTTCCTTATGTTGTATCTGAGGGGAAAAAAAGAAAAAAAAAGCCAACCACAAACCCACACAATAAAAACACAAAATCTCTGTGTCGGAATTCTACTACTAAGAGGAGAAAGTTCTTTCTAAATTTACAAAAGCATAATATTACATTTTGAACTAGCCAGGAAATTCTCAAATCTCAACCTGAAAACTTGCAGTAGTGTTGATTGTCCCAAGCTGATCTTCAGTTGGAGTGAAAAATAGAAAAAACTTGCTTCTACTGAGAATGAGCAGGCATACAGAGTTCATCTTAATCAGTATTCTTCAGAGGCAGTCAGTCACTGGGGAAAAGACATGTAGAGAATATGGATGCATAGATAATAAAGGAGAACATTTAAAGCTGTGCATAAGCAAGATCTGAAGGTTAAAGAAAAGGAAAATAACTAACTTGTTACTTAATTCTGATTTAGGAAAAGGTATGAAAAAAAGCCCAAAACAACCTTAGGAACTCCCAGTTCTTTCCATGTCCACCTGATTAAAAATGGAGGGGTTTGTGTGTTTATCCCTAAGTTCTAAAATATCAGTGATAGCTTGGTTTGCCACCTTCTTCTGAAGACTTTCCTACTCTTGAAGAGTATTCAGAAATATGTTTTCAGCACACGCTGATTCCTTTAATGAAAATTCACAAAAGGTCTTTGCTTCTTACTGTATTCAGTTTCAAATTAAACAAGTGTTAAGAAAAACAAAGAACATTAAATAATCTAATTAACAATTGGTTCTTTTCTGAGGACTGAGCTGCAGTGCAAAAGTTATGCCCATTTAACTGAATTCATTTAGAATTTGACTAGTTTAATCAGTGCAATCTGGTAAGGAAGATTCATGATATTTGTTGAATTTAAATTATAATTCTGGGGCATCTGCTGAACAGTATGGATGAAGAGGTGACATATCACCTTTCAGCCAGACTGGGATATGAAGTTCTGTATTACGAGATCACTAATTGCACTTATTTTAATGTGCTTAGTTATAAAAAGCAGCATCTGGGGAATGAACATCTTGTCTCCACCATGAGGATAGTGACTTCTCCTGCCTGGGCAGACAACTGGTTAAGTTGCTCCAGTATGAGTCATCAGAAGTGATAATCAGTGCCCACACTGCAGCCTGTTTAGTCATCAATGAAACCTGTTTGGTTTAATTTAGTCATTTTCAGATACTGGCTTCATTTGAGACCATTCACTTTTTTTCACTGTGCTCCTTAAACCTTCTTGTGTTGAGGTCACAGCTTAGACAAGCCCTGAAAGATCTACTTGAGTATTTCTTTGTAAACATTGATTAAGAAGTCCGGCAAACCTATGCTGGTATTTGTGTTGCCCCTCAGCTTTCCCTCTATTCTCAAGCACTTCTTACCAGTCAGATCACTCTCTAGTTCACTTCTGATTCTCAATGAACTCCAGCCTTGTTGTCCTGTGTCCAGCTAAGCATTTTAACTATTGACGTAGAGTGGGTTTAGCCTTTAGAAATCAGACATGCAGTATGAGACCATCTTTTTATCTGGCCTCTTCGGCCACAGTTTTTTCTGTAAGCATTTGGTCGGTATAACTGAATTTTTCAAAGGACTGAAGATCACAACATTCCCTCAGGTTCTGTGAAGATAAACACCTGTGTGAGCAGAAAATCAAAATCAGAGCTCCACAAGGAAAAGAGAGTTTGGTAGCTACATATTTGGCCATCCATTACAGATGCTGTGCAGAGCCTGCCATGGTGCTGCATGACTGTGTGGCACATTAGTAGCAAAAGGATATAGGCAGAATCTGGGAGTAATTTTCATGAAATTACATGCTAGAACCTAAATTGCTCCTAACTCACAACCTCCCAGCAAAGACACTGGAGGGGAGGAGCCTCAGACTAAACTCCAGCATACAGACTGAACCGATAGACCTGACTCCTAAACGGACAGGTTCTGGGCTCTGACTTTTCTGCCTTTCCTACTTAACAGCAACCTTCTCTGTTTTTCACTGACATAAAGCCTATTCAGACTGGTCTGCAGGCAGTCTGCCTGCAAGCATGGGCTAAGGGTTTCACTTGGCGACAGAGTGCTACCTTAGGTACTGAACTTCTGGGCTTTGTGAGGCCTTAGGTGTTTTCAAAGGCATGGTTGTGGTTCTTATGTGCACTGTAATCACCCCAATAAGAAGGAAACTCTAAATTCTATGTAGACATGAATTTATCTACAGATGCAAAGTGGTATATCAGGAGTAAATGGGTTCTGTGATTTAGGTTGAGTACCCCAAACCTTACCTAATAATTACTGGCTTTTTTATAAATGTGACAAGCATATAGAGGACACGTGATTACATATCATGTATATGTTGCCTATTTTTATTACGTGACTCATGCATGGAGAACAAGAAGAGCTACCCTAAAGATCGTACATAACATATATCTATCTGGGGAAAGTGAATAATAAACAGTCTCTGGAGCTTGGCAGAAGTTTCATTCAAGGCCCATCATGGACTTTGCATAGTTTTATTTATTGTATAATAAGTAGTCAAATAAATTTTCAGACGTTGAAAGTGTATTTTTCTATAATATTAATACAAATTTTTAAGCAGGTTTCTTGGCATGCATTTTGTTTGTACTGTGCTTGAGGTTGTTTATGGCATTAGTGGTTTGTGTGTTTGTGCATGTTTGCATTCTGTCTGTTTATGAAGTATTTCACTGATACCCTTACACAGCATGTGGTCGGTCGAAGATTATTTTTGATAGCATGTGTAGTCATCATGCATTTCACTGAAAAGCTTTTAAACAAAGGTAGGTTAAACACTGCTTTTCTATAGTTATGTAAATACAGACTTGCAGGTTGTACTCGTCTTCACAGAAATTAGATACAAAAAATACTTGCACTGTTTTAAAGATGAAAGTGTGAATTGCTGCCAATTTTTCCAACAGTCACGGCAGTTTAGTATATTTGAGCTTCATAAAGATAGGCCAATTCTATTAATAACTGGAACACTAGTATATTTTTATTTTCCTAGATGTCAAAAATAATTAACAGATGACTCATTATATTATAATAATACCATGTGTATAAATCAGGTTTGAACTGAACTACAGAAGCAAAAACAAACCTCTAACAAGGGTAATTTAAATCTCTTCAGTCTGTAATTGACAGCTAAGTATAGGCAATACTTTCAGGACCCACAGACAGGGTTGTGAAATTAATCTGTGTATTACACTGGGCTTAGGGTGTTAGCTGATACTTTTCCTGGTGTTTTGAAAGTATAGGTTGTTCAGCATGTGTCTAACGAGACATTACAGGAATAACGTTTGCAAAAAATAGATGCTGAGCAGCTCTAGACACAGGCATCAATTCAGTAAGGATTTTTGTGAATACTGCTGAATAAAATACTGTTGCTTTACTTAGATGCCTAACTGCTACCTGAAGAACATAATTCTCCCCATGAATCTTGTCCTACAGTTCAAGAAATTCTGCTTTTGCAGAAAGTGAGAATGTGCATGAAACATAAAAGAAACAGAGTTGACCAATAGCAAATGCTTGTGAAAATTCCGCTTCTAACTACTATTTTATTACTATTTTTTCTTAGGTTCTTCACAGGTAATAAACTCCATGTATCAGCTCTGATTTTTTGAGAATATTTTCATACAAGTGTACCTCTTTGCTTACTACCAGAATAATATTAGACACTTTTCTAATACTTCTTTTACATTGCTCAAGTGTGCATTTATGAGAGCTTAAAATATATTTCATTAAGATTATCTGTCTTTGAATATGAGAATAAAATTAATTAATATCAGTGAAAACATCTCATTTATGTGATGCAGTTTTTTATCTACTTTCTGACTGTAAAATATTATACTGCTTCATCATTTATAACACCATGCTGTGCTACACAGCTATAGTTGCTTTTATGTATAGCACTATAACATACAGTGAGACCTTTGCTTAAGAATAATTATTTGAGTGACTTTAAGTGAATTAGAAAGAAGATAGCTAAAGGTGGAATTCAGACCCTCTAGCTATTCTTTCTGCTTGTAACATGCCATACCTATGCTCTTCCTGAGGAGCCTGAATTCAATCCACATAAAATAACATTTCTATGCCTCAAGACACAGGAGCCATTCGTACAGAAATAAGAAGCAAACTGTGTACAGAAATAAACTTTACATCTTATGACAGTAGCAGCAGGTTCATAGTGTCAGGAAGAAAAAAAATCATGAAAGGAAGCCAAGCCTGACAAACTGAATTGTGGCTCATCTGAATGTTGTTGAACTTGGTTTCGCTAACAAAGCAGTGGTATATTTTTCTTATGAAATAATAATTTGCAGTTAAAAAGGGAAAATTATAAAAGTTCCTATCACCATATTGTACTAGTTTTAAAATAAATATGTATGCACTATATAAATTCATAGATCTTGGCAACTGTATAGGTATTCTTCAATATTTTAAATTGGGAACAGAAAAGAGGATTTCAGTAAAAGCTAAAAATGACTAAATTTTGCAGTAATTTGTATGGAAATGTGTATCCATGCAGAATCAATGTAAAAATCCACATATTCACTATATAAGGAGTACTATATTTATACATATTAATATGCAATATTTTGCAGAATGTAGACTATGCATTCTATATTATTATATAGAGACATTATACATAGCATATTGATGATGTGCACTTTTTGTATATATATATATATATATATATATATATTTCCATATCATATCTATACAAATATTCCATCTTCCAGTTCTTGGTTTTGTATAAATCAAGAGTGATTCCAATAAAGTCAATGCTTAAAATGCTGTAAGAGGTTATAATCAAGTCCATTATATATAATAAACACATATTAACATTGAAGAGATGAGCCAAGACAATACTTAACTACTCATTTTGGTCTGTGTCCAAATACTGGCTCAATTGGTAACTCCTCACAAGTATAGTATTTTGTTAAGATTCTTCAGCAGACACATTTTTATGTTGTAAAGAAGACCTATATAACTTGGATGTTCTTCAAAATAGAACTCAACTTTTATGTTACTTAAGTGTTTTCAACGTTTTATCCTTGCTATCTTCCATTTTGTGCTTCCAGTGCAGTGAGAGCACTGCTGGAACAATTTAACTTCCAGGAAAGTTCAGCAGATCTTTTGGGACATAGAGCATGTAAGAAGTCGGCACTGTGCAAGTGAGCATGATATTCACAACTCCCTAGAAAGCATTTTTAAACAATGGGAAAGGATTTTTGGTTTTTGAAACAGGATTATAATTATTATCTAAAATTTTGCTTTTAATATGTGAAAACATCCCAAGAGATTGAAAATATGTTCTGCTTCATTATATGTATTGGCTTCAGACATCATTAACCACTAAAAGTCACTTCAGTTGCACGTGTGACTATTTGCTATATAAGAAATCAAGCAGCTAGTTAACTCTCTCCTTTAAAAATAAAATTATGTTCTTAAGACAAAAGGAGAGGGACACTTTTTATGACAATTCCAATGAACTGTAAGTTCTTGCTTCAAATTATATTCCAAAAACTTGCTTTTTCTCTTGGAATTCAGTCAGAGTTTTTCTAGCCTTGATAGAATTGGCATCCTTTCTCCAAATGAAAATATGCCAGCCGTAGTACTTTTTCAGTAATATAGTTATCATGCAGAAAATCTTTGATAAGGCCATATATGCAACATTTGAGTTATAGACATCCATGAAGGTTATGTGGCTGTGACTGACCTCTTCTGCCATTTGATGTTACCAAGACTTCAAAAAGCTTGACCGTGAGATAGACTTCTTTTTCCCCCAAAGGCTCAACATTCTTTTTTGTGCTACATTTTTTGGAAGAACTCTTTGTTTGAAGAAGCTGGGCAGGGTAAAGCTGGCAGACTGGAACACTGCCCTGATGTGTTGTGACAGACATGTAATCTGCCATTTGACCACTGGTTCACACATCAGTGTTAATGTGAATGTGACACCTCTCAGCATACTGTTAATCATGCATTACTCTTCTGTCTAAAATGTGGAGATGTGGAGTAGACTTTTATGCGTTTTAGAAGGCTACACAAAAAATCTAGTGAAATGAAAATTTACAGCCATAAAGACAAACTGATTGACAGCTGCAAATCATAGTCACAGCAACATTGATATATACATATTCATAGATCCCTAGATTTCGAACCTGAAAAAGATCATTAGAACATTCTGCTTAATCTAACTTATTCCTATTACAAACGTGCAAGGAGTCAAACATGTGGGCCCATGTTGTTGAGTGTGAGGAAACCTGGAAGATGGCCTTCCATAGTCCAGAAATGAGACCAATTCAGCTTTCTTTTTCTCACTTTTTTTTTTTTTTTTTTTTTTTTTTTTGTCTCTTGGGTTTTGTTTCCTTTTCTCCTGGTGTTTCATCACCAAAGTGCCCAGGAGTTCATCTGCTTTCATTCAACTGAAATGCATGTACCAGATGGTGCAAATAGCCCAGTATATTTCAATCCTGTATCCATGTCAAAAAACAGGCAGACTGCTGCAATTCTTGGTTGCTGCACCTCATGGTATCAAAGGCTGGCTAAGAAGAGTGACACTGCTTGACAATGAATAAGATTTTTCAGGTCTGGCAGGGAAGTTGCTTTGGAAGCTAAAATCCTGCTTCTACTCTGTAGGAGTTGCTTTTCATGATTAATTAATTGTGTTTACGCTAATCTACAAAGGATGTAAAGGAATATAAAAATAGAGTTACAGAAATGTGTCTAGGTAGGGTACTTTATAGTAACCATTTCATCACTTGTATTTTAACTATATTACCTGCTTGCTTGTTAGAATTATAATAGACCTACAGTAGAAAGTTCTATATTGTACTTTTCAGCATACTTTTGCAGGAGGACCACTGCAATCTGGTTTTGCTGTATGAACTTCCTAAGCCACTGACCTCCTTAGGTCAATGAAGTTTGAAAGTATCTTGAGGGCTAGGGAGTGCAGTGGAGGTCACCAGCCAATTTCGTTTGATAACAGCTGCTTAGAATTTGACCACAAGGCTTTCAAAGTATCTCCGTAATAAAGCCTTACACATGTAAAAGCCATAGTTCTAGGAAAATGGTGATAGGAGGTTTAGGAGAGTGGAGAATTACATTTGTCCGGAAAACAGAAACTGGAGATAGTAGCTGAAGGCCATTGGTGGCAAGGATTGACATTCTCTTTGTTGGTTTTCTGCTATGACAGTAACACAGAGTAAAAGAAGAGTTATATCTTGCTATTCATTCTTCTGACATGTTACTAATCCCACAGATAACAGAAGACTCACCTGTGATACCTTTGGACAGCAATGCAGGGCTTTCTCACCCTGTCCTCTGTCACATCTGCAAGAGTATGTGTCCCTTTAAGACTTGGCAAAGCATTCCTTTGCCTGTTTCTGGGTTACCTGTGCATTTTTTGATCTTCCTCTTGTTTACAAGGTAAGATACAAGACATTTAAAACATGCCGGAGCATTCTGGTGTGGCTGATTTTAGTGGTCTGTGGGATGGTTTCTGAGTGGCCCAGGAAGGGGGACATACAGTACTCTTTTACTTGTATAGTCCTCCTGTCAACCTTTAAAGCTGTTCTTGTATTTTTCATTTTATTGAAAATTCATCATTGTTCTGAATTCTCAAACAAAATCTTTACCACTGAAGAGACAGAGACCTGACTTGGAAAACCCTCTTCCTTCCTGAACAGAGAATTTCAGGATAGAACTGAGTACCACAAAAATGTTCACACAGTTGAAAGAGCTGTCTTACAACAAATTATAACAGAGTTAGCTGCACATTCATTTTGCATGGGTGTAAGTGTACCACATATATGGATATTCTTGTTGACAAATCTATTTATGTGTGATTGTATATATGGTCAGAAGATCTAGTTTTCCTGCAGTTGTGGTGTAGGTGATTATTCTCATGTGCGTTGCAGTTACTGGAGTATAATTTTAAGCAGAGATGATACTGAAAAGAATTGTTTGCTAAAAGCAACTAACAGGTTAGGTAAGAATCACCAAACAGGCCGTGGCAGCAATTTATATTTACTGGAAAGGTGTAAAAATAAGGCAGAAAAGAAATGTTATTTAATGATAGGAGTGCTATTAAGCCTAGTGGGATGAAGATAATAAAATAAAGTTTAGACTGCCTGAAAAAAATGGAGAGCAAACTAGTTGCGCTAAACGACTGTATAATCTCTACAGGGAAGCATTAACAGTCCAATCGCTTGAGATTTTTGAGAGGCCAAAGGAACAGCAAAATACATGGTCGGGAAGAAGCTTGAATTGGCAGGTAGATGGATTGGCTGACCTATTAGTTCTTTTCTATTGCAAACTTCTATGATTTTATGTGGGGAAAATTCCTTTTCAACCCACGCTGGCAATCTGTTTATGTTCTGAAGTATGATGATTGACATCCCTTTTAACTTTTAACCTAGAGAATGTCTTTGCAAGTGTTATTCCTACATATAAATGTCTAATGCTTTTAATATATTAAAAAAAGCCTCTCAATTAGGGGACTGTATCCATGTGCAAATACAGAATGGAGATCACAACAGAGTCTGAGGTGTTATCACGGCATGGGCAGCACTCCCACTCAGGAAGGATGGGGCGTTGAGAAGGAAAAGGGAGCATTTGAGGCTTAAAGACTAGAGAGAGAGTGGAGGCAAACAAGAGGAAAGTGGAAAAAACAGTCAGAAAGAAGGCTATAATTTTTGTTGAAAGGTGGAATAGGAAAGAAAATAATAGAAAGAAATGGGAAGATGAAAAGGTATAAAACCAGAGAAGCAAGATAGGAGAAAACTAATTTACAGAGTAGAAGAACAAGAAGAACAAATAACGATGCGCTCTGGTTATTATGGTGCCAGAGTACTTCCTACTTGTGCTTGCATGTGGATGAACCACATGCAGCCTTAACACTTTTTTCATTTCAAACAATGTAATACTTAGTAAGCATCACTGAAGTACAGTGCATAGATTTTTGTAACCAACAGTGCATTTCACAAGTAAAAGTCAGCCTATCCACCTTTCCTGTGAAAGTGTAGCCCACCAAAAGATGCATAAAAATATAGCTCCCTCACAGAAAGAAGTGTCATGTTCTGCCAGTTTTTTCTGCATTTTGCTCTGAATTGGGGGACTGAAGATGATTTATGGAGGGAAGACATCACAAAAGGAATATTTAAGAAATGCTAAACTAGCAAAACTTAACGTATTTATATAATATTACCTAAAATGTTATTTGAATTTTATGACATTAAACTAAAGTTCAGAGTATAGACAGACTAAATTATTACCGAGATTTCCAGTTACTCAAAAATATCTTTGCAGTGTTACTTGTTCTGACTTAGAGAAGTTTGCTGAAGCATCAACTTCATTTCTGTCGAGGGCTGTAAAAAAGATTGAAGCCAGGGCCTGGAATAAGAACAAACAATGCATCTAAGTTAGTGCCCCACAGAATATTTTAAAATTATTTAACACAAATCATCTCAGTGTCAACAACTCATCACAGATAAACTATCTAATTAACAGAAGCCATCATAGTATTTGAGAACTCAGTCTTGGCTCAGTTGATGTACCAGAAGGGCACTCCTTGATAAGCAAAAATTATAAAGGAAGGTTTAAAAAACATTACTGCCTGAAGTAGATTCTTCTTAGTTTTAAATTAACCCTCTGCTGGGTTGGGGTTTTTTTTGTTTGGTTTTGGTGGGTTGGTTTTATTTCTTTGTGGGGGTTGTGTTTGTGGGGTTTTTTTTGTTTTGTTTGTTTGGTTTTGATTTTTGTGTGTATGTATGTGTGTGGGGTTTGTTTGTTTGTTTTAATCTCTATGAGATAACAAGCACAGGTGTACCTCATGTTCTTAGTTATACTCCATTCTAAGATTCTGTAACACGGTCTATTTTATGATGCAATATGTTTTCTGTGAGTCTGCCATGGACTTGATACCATGCCAGAATGACAGCTCAGTTAACAAAAGTGTCCCCAGTTTTTGTAACCACTTCTGAGAAAGTTTTATCCCACTTCTTTAAAATCGCAAATTCATCAAATTCTTGAGGATATAAAACTTCACTGCCAAACACTTTTGGGCATCAAAACATTGACTAGTTATTGCAGCAGCAAACCTGCCACTTATTGTAATCCAGGTGCTTTGTTTCCTTGCATGAAGTCTGTGGGGAGAGAAAACTGACAATGGGGTCCATAAAAACATAACATAGACCAGAAGTTCCTTAAAACAGCTCATGAGAAACACTGAAAAGAGAAGTTTCTCCTAAGTACCTGAGGGTTGACATTTACATGTCTAGGTTGCAGGGAGACAACATAGCACAATAAGATTCATTACTCTGAAGCCGCTTCTGATAGTATTCTTTTTCACAGAAGAAATGTGAAATAACACTAAGTAGGAGTGAAGGACCATCTTCTTTCCATTCCATACCAGGTAGGTTATCTACTACAACATTCACTGAGTCTGTGGCAGACACAGACCCAATCACCTGTTCATCCTAATGGCAATTCAAACTTGTTTTTTCCAGATAAACGTTGTCGCTGCTCAGCTGTAGGACAGTCTGGAGCAGTCCCTCATGCTTCCTCATAAAATAGTACTTCTGGTATGGAGCGATTAAACTCATTATGCTGAACAATAAAGGAGAGACATTATATCTTGAAAATGCCAGTGGTAAAATGCCAGTGTACAAAGAACAGCACAAGACCGTTCCACTCACATCAAATACAAACTTTTATTTCTTAGGCTTTGAGTGGTGCGTATACCTTTGCTGGTCTTTTTCCTCTCTCAAGCGATGGAAGAGGACCAGCCTGTGTCTTGTTTTAGTTTCTTCACAAATGTCACACCATTCCTCCAGTGAGTAATTTATTCTTAAACTTCCCTCCCACTAGGCTATGATCTTGCCTCACAGTCTGTATTATCCAGGAAGAAATGATATAAATGAGAAACTCTTTTCATCTCGTTCTACAACTACCATGTGACAGTCTCAGAGGTTGGATTCTGGTTCTCCCAGGGAACTGCAGGACAACTGCAAAAGGGGGAGTCTGAGTAACATGTTAAGAAACAGGAATATGTAACACTGGTAACTGGTAACTGAAATTGTATTTCATATCTGAGCAAAAAAGGCTGCCAGTTCGTACTCTGTAATACAAAAATGACAAATAAGGGTCACTAGACTTAAGGGTTTTCCTGAGTGATATTGTAGAATTGTTATTTTTTTCTGGGCTGAAGCACATCACACTGTTAGCATCAAGCCTTCAAAAGAACAGCTTAGCCTTAGTCATTATACCATTCCTAGGGCATTCCTAGGTTTGAACAAAGAATACTATCCACCATGTTAGCAAATACAGATGCTTTTCAGTGGACTAATGGGAAAATGGGTTATTTTCAATTGAAAATGCTTGAAAATAAATGTTCACATATTTCTTTAAAATTTTGAAGGCTATAAATTTTGAAAAGATTTCTTATAGTCAGTTGATTAAAAATTATTGTTTGGTTTCAGTTCTGTCTAACTTGCCAGAGCTATTGAGGGAGACTCTGATATGGAAAACAGCAAGTCATACTGATAATTTTAATGGTGTCATGCAATGTCATACAATGAATCAAATGTAGAAAAATGTATTTATTTATATTGGCTTTCACCTGATACTACAGTAGAGGTGATGTTTTCCTAGGAAAATTTTGATAAGGAATGTGGGAGTACTCAGTACAAGGAATCTGCAGAGATCATTGAGTTTTCAATGCAGACAGCCATCTAACAGATACAGAATACATGCCAGTGTAACCCTATCACCTCTAGTACAATCGACTCAAAAAATCACAAAAGCTGTCAACTGCTGAAGGAATGTAGCTGGCAAGACCAAGACAATTGACAACATGTTTGGTCTGCTTCATATCCAAAGTTTTGTTAGACATTTATCATTATATAGGTTTACACAACTTGAGGTATGGTTTACTTAACATTATTAGAAGACTATTTTACTCATAACACTCCAGACTTCTTCATGTATTGCATTCACCACATACAAAGAAGGAGCATAACTGGATATAGGTGTATTAGCAAAGTCTCTTCTGAGTGGAGAGGCACGTTATTTTTAGTGCTTTATTTCCTATTTAGTGAATTAATGCTCTATTGAAGTCAGGAGCAGAGATGACGATGACATTCTTGTACATTCCTCAAAAGATATGGAGTATCTTAGATAGGAGTTGTGGAAACAACTCATTTTTCAGTTTCCTGGCAGTTCCAGATAATGATTTCAGATCAGTTCAAATTAATGGCAGCTCTTGGACTATTTTCAATGTTTAACATGCACACATATTGTTTCACCAGATATAGATATGCACAAACTCGATGTTTTCAGAGATCTTCTCCAAGTCTGGGGAAGCTATTACATATATATCCTGCTGTCTTGAACAGTTCAGGCAAAATGTAACAACCCTCATCACTTCACAATGACATAATAAATATTAATAAATTCTAACTGACCTCAATTTGTTTCTGTAAAAATAATAGCAAATTCCTCATAAAAGCACCAATAACTTCTCCCCCACCCCAAGACCCAAAAGCCTCAGATTCACCCCTAACCCACCTTTCCAAGAAAATGAGACAAGCTAGGGATATCCAGAAGTTTAAGTGGAAAGACTAATTTTGGAGAAAGATTCTTCATTAAAAACAGAAATTACAGTATTTCTCAAGCGTTGATTTGGATTTGCACATACTTCACATCTGTCATGAGCACACACAACAGAATGACTGGAGTCCGAAAATGTCTCTATAGCTTTATTGTATTTTCCGGCATCTGACACTGGCAGGATGCTGAAGCAGGCTCTCCTAAATGTTACAAAACATGATAGTTTGCATCTGACAAATGTTAGAAAAAGTGCTAGCTTTCTGGGGATGATTCTTTCAAATTGGGATTAACATTTTCCATGTAGTCCCTTATGCTTCTGGAGAGGCTGACATAAGGTAACGCCTTTGTCATTTTCATTGTACTTCATTTCACCTTCTCATTTGTATCTTTTTAAAATAAGATGTCTAACTGAATACAGTAATCAATGTGCCATCGATTTATATAATGGAATTGTAATCTTCTCTTTTCTATTCTCTATTCCCTTCTTAACACAATTTAACATCTTATTTGCTTTTTTAATCACCACTGAACAAGTCTCTTCATCGAGCTGTCTACAGTAATGCCTGGATTTTTTTTCCTGAGAGGTTACAACTAAGTCAGGAGACATCATTATGTATAAATGCTTTAGACTGCTTCCACTAATGTCTTTTAGGGAGGTCTTATCTGTGTTGAGGCTTATCTAAGTTGTTCAACTAGTTATTTCCGAAAAATTCACCTGAAGCTCTTCATATTCCCTTACTTTAAATTATTTGATTAAGTTTACAATTTCAGCTGCTTTTCCATATTTAGTCTTTAGCCTATTTTCAATTTCAACATACAAAGTGAACAGTACTTCTGCCAAAACTGCTTTTATGTAGTTAACTCTGTGTTCGTCATGCTGGAAACAAGAATTTTCTTGCTGTTCTGTTAGTCTATGATTATGTAGTCACAATACCAACAACGTCCAAATAGGATAAACACTTAAGAAACACCTAAAACCCACCTACTATAAAACTCTGTAAACCTGATATACATAGCAGTCTAGCCATAGCTGCATGTCACAGCATTGATTTATTCTCCTAAAAACAGTTTTAATCCTAGGACACTTGTCTACTGTAATTGTGCCTGTATTTCTATATTATCAAATTTTTAATAGTTAAGCCTACTGACTTTTGCTTTACTATAGAGATTTCTGTTGGTCTCCATGTGAATTAGTTCATAACTAAGTCACCCATGTCACAACTACACTGTGGTCACTAACATTGTGCAGACAGTGTAGAGTAAGTGTAGTGTTGAAAGAGGGTTTTATTTTTTGGCAAGCGATGTTTTTCCTCATTGTCTTCTTGCAAAGAACTGCTTGAACATCACTATAAAATTTAAAGTGCTTTGGAAGATTTACAAAATTATGTTCTGTGATATTTCTTCTTAAAGCAAAAAACAAACCAACAAACAAAACAATACTGCAGGAGAGCATTCTGATTTCTGCCATTTTCACTGCCTTTTTTTCTGTAATTGTGTAGAGCATGTACAGAATAGTCCTAATCTGTGGAGGTGTATCTCTTATTACACCACTTTTTGGTTGTATTATATTTGTCTGTTTAAGAGTGTTAACTATTACTGCAAAGCAGCTCAATGTTAAATGACTTTCAGGACAAACTAGCTACCTGTTAATATATGTAGCAATAAGTGCAATTATTTTAATTTTCTATTTCTCCAGAAATTGGAGACAGGTGTGGTTACATCTGCACATGTAACTACATTACATTGCTGGATTTCCTAGAATTTCCTTCATTAAGTATTTGTTTTTCATTTAATCTGTCCATTCAGCCTTTGTATAATAGCTAACGGTAAAGAATCTCCAGCCTTTTCAAAAGACAAATTTTCTGCTATATACAGCATGCCATTGCAACACAACTGATTGCAAAGAATTGAGATTGCATTGCGATTCAAGTCTTTCATTGAACTGATATCATCCACTCAGGCTCAGCAATACCTTAGAGAAACACAAAGCAGAGTAACTGTCTTATATTGTACTCTCTCAGCACAAGAATAATAGAGATGCCATGAACATTGCAAAGGTGTCACATGAGCTGCTCTGTGCTAAAGCTGAGCTAAATAGTGTAAAGGAAAGAGAACTTATTGTTAATTTTTTTACAAGGACGGAATAGATGAACACTGCTTACAAATGAGCCTTATTTGGTTTTAAACACATTTCCCGAAGTAAATAGTATATTTCCCTAATTTTCATGTCTTTTGGTATGCTTCCAAAAAACTTGGAAGTGAATTAGTGTGCAATTTGCATCCAAATCTCAGCCAAGGGGATGTGGTTTATTATAATACATGGCCCTCCTAATTATTGAACAGCCCGAGAAAACTAGGCACAGTGTGCATCTGTTATTGCTTGACCACAGTGCCAAACATAATTTGGCAAGCACAGAAATGTACATTGAGCAGACCTACAGTCTAATTTGCATTAGTTTGTAGTAATTATATGAAAGCTATAACTGAACCAAGCTTGTCCTCTCTTTTTAGATCACATCATTCTTTTTGAAAAGAACTCTCAACCAAAAATCCAAAACAATTAAATAGCACACACATACACAACCCTGAGAAATTCCTTGTTTGCACAGTAGAATTTCTCATTATTATTTAATCATTATCCAAATGTTATTTCTGCGTATTTGATAAGTTATCAAAGAAAACAGCTTTTTTTTTTTTTTTTCTCCTAAATTTTTATACAGGCTTTTCTTTTGTTTTCCTTTATCCCCATTCAGAAATTTTTCACCTCTTCTGCCAAATTCTAAAATCTTGGACAATTCAATACCCTGTAACTGGTGATTGAAGTCAGTGGCATTTTTTAATTCAATTGCTAAGGAGGAAGTGGTGCAAAGTCCTGCCTGTCATAATTTGCCTTTGCCCCTTTCCATAGTCATTTAATCCAAGCTCTACACTGACAAAAAGGAAGTAGTCTCATGATAAACCATCTTGTGTCACAGTAATGCTGGAAAGTAGTGGCCAAAGTTCAGGGAAGCTGGGATGCTATGGTACAAATGCCTGCAGATTTTGACCTACAAAAGTTCCAAGGGAAAATTCTTACTTCCTCTCCTATTTTTCTAGTGAAATTACATGTTCAGATATACAGACATGCACATCATGTCTCTGTATAAGAGATGATGGAAAACCTAAACTAAGTCAGTAGATGAGGAAATACAGCAGAATCTCATCTACAGAAATTATAGGTTTGTGACAATTATTTTCCTGAAAAGCAAGAGAATGGGGCATGAAAAGTATGAGTCAGATTCAATTCCCATTGAAATCAATGACAAAAACTACTATTCACTCCAACAACCACAGGACCCTGCATAGAGGAAAGAGGGGTTTTTTTCTACCCTTCTTCTTTAAGTAAACGCTGGCATTTTCTGCTTCAGCTGCAGGGGCTGAGAAGCAGAGGCACAGTCTTTGTTGTTGGTAAACAGCCTGACATTTCATAGAATTGGACCAGTCAAAGGGCTTTCCATCTAGAGTCTGAGTATTAAGAAATTACTGTGTAGTCACTATGTGGTTAGGGATTCTTAGATAGCTTAGGGTAATTATTAGCTGGCATATCCAGAGTCACATACAGTTACTGTGAAATGACCATACGGAGATTATGTAAATGAGTTTCCAAGAGTGAAAATGGAATGAAGTATAAAAGTGAATAAAACCTGCCGAATATGGCTGAATGAGTCAACACTACCTCTACACTCTGATTAGCTGATCAAATCTCTTTTCATAAATAAAAGCAAACTTGCAATGAATTAGAGGGGAAAAGAAACCCTAATGAACATAAGTTACTTCCAGTTACAAATGGCATTTCACAGTTGACCAAAAGACACTCAAACTACTTTTGCGTAGTATGTGGAAAATAAAAGGTATGTTTGCCTATATAATACCTGCTGCAAAACTGCCTCATTTTCCATTTTAGTTTCTTAATGTAGTTCTACAGTAAAATAGTAGCTGCATGAGAAAACAGCTTTTTTTCTGAATCAGTCTCTTTCCACATATATTCCTGTTCCTATCCTCTTACTTCAGTGTCTGAAATAAAGCAACGGAGGGAAGAAGCTGGGGGGTTATGCTGTGAAGTAAAACCACACCAGTTTACTTTCATTAGTACCAGAAACTGCTCCATAAAGAGCAATCTATCTGGTTTGATGGTATCTAGTTTTTTGGTTTACTAATGAAATGATTAACTAAACCCCAGCTGTCAAATAGTTATTACTGCTGATAAAATACAAGAAGCAAATTTGATTAAAAGTGCGGGGCTGTTTTTGTTTTCTGTTTTGTACTTTCATAGACATGAGAATACTATTCATCTTTGCACAGGCGAGGCCAGGACTAAAGTACCTCTTCTGACTCTACTGACCCTACTCTTAGTGGAACATTTTCTTGTAGATATTTGTTTTACTATAGTTCAGGTGTCTTGCCAGAAGACATTTTTATACTTTACACATTCCTTTTTTGATACATATAATGCAAAGTTTTCTATGCTGCAGTTTCCTTATGAAAAGGGATTTGACATGCCCGGTTTTGAGATTTTTCCTCTAACAGTCATGTGCAGGTTGTCTACCAAATTAAAATCACTTGGTTTTCAGAGCAAGAAAAATTCTGCAATTCACAAAGGATGGCATGCAGTTAATAATTGTGAAGTTAAAATATTTTTCTCCCATTGTCTTCATTGTTCTCCCCCATTTTTTTTTTACTCAAAAAAGGAGATACATTCATCCAACTTCAGACATGTCCAGAAGTAGGGTTGTTTCAGAGCATCTAAGTTAGGTTTTCACTCTGAACTGCAAAGAATAGCCACTGAACTGCAATGAGTTCTTACATTGTAGTTAAACACCTTAAGACATGTTAAAACCAGAGTTTTGGAGATATATATGCAAACCACATTCTGTTAGTGAAAGCCTGCAAAAAAGATGTATGTGCTATGCTATAGGTCTATGCATTTGCTTTCAAGAAACTGATGGGCTTGTAATGGCGCATGAACTGCGTATCTCTCGGGAACAGATGTCATAAGAACTTCTTGCAACATGATTTCCTAGGAACTACTCATTTTCAACTTTTGCAGGTTGCTGCAGCACCATTTGAGTAATTTCCTGCTGCATAGATTGTCCTGGTATCGTTACTTAGAAAAAGCCTCTTGAGTGAACAGGTGGGTTTAATGGCACACAGGAGACAACTTGTAGCCTTTATTAGTTTTGTGTAAGGATGGCTAAGTCTAGCCTCAGTTAGGGAACTCACAGCTTTAAAATGAGCAGTTTGGCATGAGTGAAGGTTGTCTGGCTGGGAACTGTTTTAGAAAATATGCCTCCAAACAGCCTACTGCAACAAGAGAGTGGCATACTGAGTGCTAGGAAAGACAAGGAAAAGAGAGACTTGCACTTTAGTTTTCTGCCAGGATAACTCCTATTCTATTCCTTTCCTTCCTCTTGAAAATAATTTCCTACTACATTCCAAGCAGAACATTTGCTCTTGAAAACATAACTAGTCTCTAAGGAATAGAGTTTGTAGTCAGTAGTCATACTTCCTAGATAAAAGATTTTTTTACACTGAAGGTTTATGCTGAAAATGTGTATAACTGCTTGATATTATCTTCATGTCTGTATTTAAACTGCTCTGTTCACAAGCCTAGCATCAGTTCTCTTAGTTATCTAAGTGTAAATCCTGCCTTTTTTTTTTTTTTAAGCCATCCTATAGTCCAAGGGTGTCAAACTCATTTTTCAGGGGGGCTAAATCAGCCTCATGGTTGCCTTTGAAGGGCCAAATGTAATTTTAGAACTGTATAAATGTAGGAGTAAGCTCCCAGTGAAAATTAGTTTGACAACCCTGCTCTAGTCTTTCTGCCATCAGCAGTAAAGATTACCCCTGTCAATGAGGTTTTCAGTAGACCTGTGCATGCTCAGTGACTCTGCTGAGCTGGGGCAGGAACAGCAAGCTGGAATTTACTAAACAATTCAGCAGAAGGTAGATAAATGGAATAAAATATTGTACAGTCAGACGTAGCTGTATGGAACATAAGTAAACAGATTGTGGACATTGGAAGTAAAAAAGAATGCAAATAAAATTATTTTCACTGCAATATTGCAGATAAGATTGAATATTTTGAGGGTCTAAAAATCTAAAGATCCACTTTTGGAATAGATAAGAGGAGTATTTTCACTCCTGTAGGGTTTCATTTTGTTCCTTGTGTGTACTTGTGTGTCCTAGCGATACTAATAGAAAGTTGCCAGTTTTAAGACTAAAGAAATCCCTAGGTCATCCAGACTATTAGATCTTCAAATAACCCAAGCACATAAAATTTTACGTTGTTTCTTTTTTGTGAGCTAAGTAACTTGTGTCAGGTACGGCTCAGCAGCCATCTATCTAAACTATCCACAGCCTGCCATCGAGGAAGCGCTGTGTGAAGTTACAAACTTAGGTTAAATTATCAGAGAAAGCAAGTTCCCACACCTTTATCTCTGGCAACAAAATTTGTGCCAACTGTGGATTAGTTAAGCGTGTCTTTCAGAAAAAAAAATATCCACTTCTGCTGCAGATATTACAGGCAATGGAGAAATTACCACTCGCTGAGTTAATTTGTTCCAGGAGTTAATCACCCTCTGTGTCAGGCAAACAAAGTAAAACTAAAATCTTTATTTCTTAGCTTATCTTTAGCTTTTAGTGACTTGGTCTGCTCTTTCTGCTAGATGAAATAGCTGTTCCACACCTGGAAATTGCACATCTTAATCAGGTGTTGTTCATCCTTTTGATGAACTAAAAAGAATCAGCTGCCTAAGTCTACTACTTGAAAACAGTTTTTCAGCTTAATGACACATGTCTGTCTGGTAGGAAAAATCAAACTGAGAAACTACTTTGTGAATGTCACTTTTGTGAATGTCAATATATAAAGTTCGCATGACCAGACTAGAAATTTGACATATTCACTCTTCAATATGACTTATGATTTTTTTTCTACAAATAATATTTGGTCTTGATATAGCAGAGAAAGCAGACAGTGACTAAGTGAAAAAGATATTTTGACTGTAACTAATATGAGTGGTTCATTATAATTTGTACCAATAAATTATTATTATATTTTAATATATGTGCAAAAGTTTATAAATTGAACCTACTTACTTTGGTTCTCTCTTTTTTGGAAGAATTTCATATAAAAACAGTCACTTTTCACAGATGTGGAAGGAAATACCAAAATGGAAGGTATTTTCAGACTTCGTTAGTGAAGGGAAAATTCCAGTTTGAGCAGTGGGTAATTAATACGGTGTTCTCTTGCAAAGGCTATATTTTCATTGTTGACTTCATGTGATTTCTCTTTATATTTTGTCAATGTAATGGCAGATGTAGGCCTGAGGTTAACCTTGACTAGCTACATTAAAGTAAAATTTGTCTTTTCCTTGTTTTCACTAATTTATAAAAGTTTACATTGCTTGATGCAAAATACATCATTTCTCAGCAGTGAAAGACATAGCCTGAATCTTCAGACAGTGTGATACAATAGCTCTAAGGGAAATGTAAATTGCTCGCATTCACTTCTGTGGTGTTAGAATTCTGACACTGAATCCTAAAAGGTAACATTTTAAATGTTTTAACAAAATTTGGTAGCAATGCGTTTCTGCAGTCTTCAGTAACTGATTTTCTCTTTACTTTTTCTACAATGTGGTTGTCTATGAGAACCCTTACAGCCTGAGAAAAGTGAAAGCCACTTGTTGAGGGGCTTATCATGCTGACTGCATTTTAATATTCAGTTCAACAGAATTAAATGCCGTGACTGCAGGACTTCAGACTGACTACTAAACCAGTGGGTGTTAGACACAGAGCAACCCCATTTCTCCTGCAAATGGAAGCTAAGGCTGTGGTAAAATAGAAATGGCCTTGAATCACTATCACAGAGTGAATTTATCTTGTACTCAAAATCGATAATTTATTCCAGTGTGGTTTATAATTCTCCTAAATAGGACAAAAGAAACTCAATCATATGATTTACAACATAAAGCTAACACAGCAGAAATTATGTCTGATATATAATTCATAACCAATGTACACTGTCTTCATATGTCACAGAATACAGTATTTAATAGAGATGTAATGTTGGCTTTTTGTGAATATTTAAACATTTTGATCTACTGATCTATTTATTTTGATGGGTGGTCATGATAATAAACTCACTGACTCAAATATTTACATGAAACAGAATGGAAGGTTCACAAAAAAAAAAAAAAGGTTAAGCTGATTTTTCTTTTTAATATGAATGAAATAAAATATTTCATTTATTCGCTTAGACCTACCTCTATGTATCTTGTCTCTCTTAACGGTTTTGTGTATAGTTGTGCCATCCATTATAAATTGGGTCAGCCTGATAGTGCTTTTTGTGTTATGAAGCCATACTAGATACTACATGTAAAATGTGATTAAGGACTTGCTAATTTGAAATCACTGTCTATTTGTATTCTAGCACATCATTAGAGAATTGAGACCCAGGAGGCTCAAATTCCTGAATTTTCCCCCAAGAAATAGACAGATTTTTTAGTGAAATCTAAACAGAAACATTGGTATCAGAATTTAATATCAATATTGTGATATCTAGGTTGAGCTCACAGCTAGAAGGCAGGAAGAGAGAGACTGCTTTCTACACATACCCTTTCCTGTACAAGGCTATAGCATCTCACATTTTTTTGAAGGCTTATTTAATTCATGTTGGCATTCACCAACATTTGATAAACATGTCACTCCTTACCAGGTGTTCTAACTGAAAGCAGAGATGGATGAAATATATTCTAGAGTTGACTAATGACAGAGGTCCACTATTTTAAGGAAAATGTAAAAAATAGTGTTTGTAAAAATATTTAGAAAGTTATCTGTGAAAATAAAAATTATGAAAGGGGTGTCTACATTAATTTGCATGATTTTGTGCAAAGTTCTTTTTTCATAAAGAGATTAAATTTAATGTACTAGAAGCTGCATTTGCATGTTATGTAATTTTTTTTCCCTCTCCTATGTTTTTTCTTCATGGCAGCTTGATGATCGATACCCATCATTGGATAAGTATTGTGACTGTGTCTGCCTGGGATAAATTAGCGAAGAACTCTAACAATGTAGCAAATTCTCTTCTAAAAGATATAATCTGTAGAGAGCATCTACTTCATCTGACAAACATGATTTCAATTCAGGAAATAGCTCACAATCATTCTATTGGATCTGACATCAGTGGTATCCACGCAGCCATTCTGTGCAAACTCCCTGCTTCGAAAGGTCTTCCCATCACTGTTATTGGTCTCACAAACGATGAAGTATGACACTCCATAAACAATGAGCTGGGCCTTTTGTAGGCTGCTTTGCTTTTTTTGGCTTCAAACTGCCACTGAATGTCAAATCAATTTGGCTCTCATTAGAACAGCTTTATATGTGCAAATGTATTTGTGTCTGGTTGCCACTTTTTTCTATTTTTGCCTTCCTTTCCCTTTGCTTTTTTTTGCTCCTCTCCCTTGGATGATGTCATTTTTCTCTAATCAAAGCCAACACCTGTTTCTCTAAAATAGGAGCCTCTTTATCACAATCTGAGTACACCCTAGATGGGCTCATTATGAATCAAGTTCCCCCAGAACAAAGAGGAAGTGCTCTGTTGTGGTGACATTGTACATCATAGAGCCTGGATAAAGTCAAGAGCTGATGTAACCTTGACTTTTGACATCCCAAGAGACTGCTGTCTAGATAGTGCAAGGTGTGTAAGCCACTGTCTTTGATAAGTAATGAAACAAACAATAAATCTGACCCTGTGTTTAAGAGCAGCTCATCTGTTACACAATGCTCTGTTGGGCTTGTGGGTTGCGTTTGTTTGTTTTGTTTTGTTTTTCTCAACCAGTTAAAGGAACACAGAGTTTCAGCTTCTAGGATTTCTGGTTTCATAAACCACAAACCTGCTTGGAAAAGATAAATGAAGAATGCTACCCAGTGAAGGGAACAGAAAAAAATACAGATGACATAGAACTCCCAGTCTGAATCAGAGCACATTGCAATTAGCCTGAAATGGCTGGAGACTAGCAAAGGGGAATTAGAGGGGGAAAGAAACAGTGATATGCTGGAAGGCTACCATAAACTCTGTGTTATGACATGTGTGAAAGAAACATAGGCTCACTTTTAGAATCATAGAATCATTTTGGTTGGAAGAGACCATCAGGATCATTGAGTCCAACCATAACCTAACTCTAGCACTAAACCATGTCCCTAAGCACCTCATCTAAACACCTTTTAAACATCTCCAGGGATGATGATTCCACCACTTCCCTGGGCAACCTGTTCCAATGCCTGACAACCCTTTCTGTGAATAATTTTTTTCTTGCACTTAGGACTACCTTGCATCCTATGAGACTTCTCTCATGGAAATAGCTACTAAAGTGTACTGTGCCTGGAATGGCATTGGCTTGTATCAAACAATGGCATAAATTTCCTTTTTCTCTTCCAGAAATAGCTTATTTTCTAAGTTTCAGCACAAAATCATTCACCATCTTCTCCCCACATCTTATAGAAGCTAAAAGCCAGTGTGTATTTCCATCTGCTTCAGGAAGAATTTGTAAGTTTTCAAATAACTACTGAACTATACCCAGGTCAGAAGCGTGTTCGATCCCAGTTAACGAGGCATTTGTAAGTAGTCAAGCTACGTGCTATGTCCTCTCACTTGTGTTGCTCCTTTTGCAGAAAGCTAGAAATATTTTTTACTTCTTTAAATGGAAAAATATATATTTTAGAAGCCGGGGAACCTACAGATACCAAGTAGGAGTGAGACAGAAAAAAATGGTGCTAACTATACTCCAGCTCCCTTTAAATATGAGTGTTTGGCACTTATGAAGTAAGAAGCTTTCTCTGGACATTGCAGGATAGAAATAAAGGAGAATCAGCTAACCATTTCTCACCACTTGCAATAATGGCCTGAAACATCTTCAGAGGACCTCAGGCTGTCTAAGGAGGGTTCTTGCCCAGTTTGTGAGTGCATAAACTTCCTCCTATATTATGGGGCTTTGAGTCAGACACTCTCCAAAGAAAATTCCTATTTTCAGAGCTGAAGAAGAGGTTTACTTGGCTCAGATACTCAGTGATTTCAAATCCAGTGCTAGTTCTGACTGAAATATATTGGTAATCTGCCATCTGTGGTTTTCTTGAGCAGAAATTTTGACTGAAGTCCAGGTCCAAATATGAGGCCACATTACAAAATCCATCCTCCTACTCGACATCATCCTTCATAGTATCTTACTGTGTCACTGCTTTTGGATTAAGGACCACAGCAAAGTATGAAAAATGTGGATACTTCAGTTGCCAAGTCATTTCTTGGTCTCTCTATTGAAGCTATCTATAGTGAATATTTCATTGCTGACATCTATTCTAGCTACAGGATTGTCAAAGCATTTTTTCAAGTGTAGTAAATTTGCATAAACATTCCACCCCAAATATAATGAAATGTAGAAAGGGTAAGAAAGACCTAAATTGTATTAAAAGAATATTAAAATACTTCTTGATTGATTTGCAGAGGCATAGCAAAATTCCTTCATATAGTGGCCTCATGAATGAGATGATAATATGCAAGTAAAGCATAATGATTGGCATATTAAATACAAGATCTTTGTCACCATCTGTTTCCTGATTGTGTCAGCAAGTTGGATTTTTTTTTCATGGAAGTGTGAGAATACACCATGGCCTCGAAGTATCAAAATGTCAATTATACATCACATTTTAAAGTTGGAAGCCCAAATTACAAAAAAAAAAAAAAAAAAAAAAAAAGAAAAAACCAACACTTTGAAGTGTCCCTGAATTCTGCTTGAAACACTGACAAATTATTACCTATCCTTCACATTTAGCCTTACTGTACAGTTAGCATGGTTATTGTGCTTGAAAATAAAACAGTGCAGAAACACTATAGAGGTCAGGTTTACAGCTAAGTAATGAATCCTTAAAATAAACTTAAAAAAAAGTTAATACAGAAGGAGACAGGGAGAGAACTAAGACTTCAAAACAAAGTTATGAGGAAGACAGTATTCTTTTTTTCTATATTTTCACCAGTACTGATGAAAAAAATGCATACTGGTTAGTGTAATTAATCAGTAGAAACTGCAGAAGTAGAAAACCTATTTCAAAGCCAGCTAAAATACAGGACCCTTTCCATTCATACAACAGGTCCCAGTTTACCCTCAGTGGTCTTATTGAGAACTGGTGGGAGATCATGTTTTTATGTCCCACATAGGATGAGGTGTACTAACATCATCAGCTACCAGTATCAGCAGCCCAGTGGTGAAGGCACAAAAAAGCTCCTGATTCTGGTTCTGAAATATATATACAAGTCCCTTCCAAAGCTGAAAAGGCCACTAGAGTCACAAGGTCTTATTTCTGCTAGGGGGATGAAGCAGGGAATAAGTATCATGTGAACTGCTTCTTCACTCACTGAGGATACTGATAAGATCATCAAATAAATACAGTGGCCTTTAGATTTGCACCTAGACCAATTATTGTACCAATGAAAATGAAATAGCTATGCCTGTGTAAAATGTGATGAAGAGCATAATTGTATCCAACCAATCTAAGTTGGAAGAAGAACTGTAAGAGGCCTACATGAAAAAAAAGTGACCTTCCAAACTTGTACCTAATTGGACTTTTGATCAAGCATAATGAGCACATTTTTTAATCTTGTAATTTTTGTTTATATATTATTAATACATGATAAACAATACAATCCACTGTTTTAAACAGACTGCTCTGTGATATTTGCAGATCAGTTATAAATTTTTGCTGTGATAAGGCAGCAATTTATAGCATTCAAACTTGATTCTAAATTTGGTTGATTCCAAAATGAGGAGGCTTCAAGTAACGTATATTACATGTTTGGGGTCATTCTCTGTGCCTCTGTAACTGAGATGATAATATTTAAGAACTATGCAGTACTTCAACTCTAATAATAATCTAAATTCTAGTATGGCTATGTACATTAAACATGCATGTATGTGTATGTTAAGTCAAAAAGTGTGGGAAGATTCAATCTGGGGTTTCTTATTTAGGCTGTTCTCCATGTGCAATGGTATGTAGGCATCTCTTCACCAGTAGTATAATCTTTTCCTGCTGCAAATGTTCATGTCAGTGATCTGTACAGTTTCAGCAGAGATTTGTGTATTTCTGGTGGAGCAGCATGCTCTGCCAGATACCAATCTCTCCATTCATCAGCAAACGTTCATCATAAGCTGCTGGAGAGCAGAAAAGAACAAAAGTCAGAGTTGAATCTGCAGCTGCAGTTTGATTGATAAAGTTTGTAGCCTGAACTTACATATACATACGAACCAACACCCTGAACAGAAAAAATGAATATGTGAGAAAAAAGCTTCTGAGAGTTTTCATGTGTGTCCGTTGCCAAGGTAACCACTGTATGGACGTCTTCTGAACAGGTGCCTTTTTGGGGTCTCACTCTCAGCTTGCACATCTCACTCTGAGATGTCAACTGAATGCAGGCAATGAGGATCCAGGAGTAGAAATACACTATGGAAAATAATTAGTGTATGACTAACAGGTGTGGTTTTGTATGTATATGTACAGCCGGTGTCACTATCTTCTCTGAAAGTGAGGTCTGGATGTGTGTATGGTGATTAAATATTTTTGAAATTTTATCTATAAACATCGGTTCATATCTCAAATTCTCATAGCAGGGACTAAAGGAAATTGTCCATCATGTCTCTTTGCTGTTTGTATTTTTCTTTCTGGAAGTCCATAATACAATTTCATCCTCTCCAGCATCCATTCTGAAATCACTCTGTTTACTAACATATGAGAAATAGTTTAACCTTTTTTTTTTTTTTTAGTCTCTTCTGGCTACCACTATTTTCTTCTTGACTGTTCTGTCAAGCATCCCAAATGAAGGAAAACACCCTCTTGTACCTTTTTTGAATTAAACTTTTGCTATTTAGTACTTGATCCCTAAAGAAGTAAGCTTAACAGAAGTTTTGTTACTGATATCTGTATATTTTTCTTTTGTCTCACATCAGGAATATATCATACAAAATAATATGCTTTATTCCATATATTCACCTGGTACTTTGAAAAGAATGCTTTGAAGATTTCTGTCATTCTCTGCTCAGTAATCTTAGCAATTACAGAACTGTTATAGTTGGTATAGTCTGTATTTTTCTAGATTTCTATATGTATTCTATATAAAAATATGTTATAAAATCCATTCTATATGTGTTATAAAATACATCTAATTGTTAAAAGAAAGAACAAAGCCATTTTCTTCATATTTTGATTGAAAATGCACTATTTTCACTAAATTTTCCTTAAGCAATTATAAAGTAAAATCGGGAATTAAACTGCTTCAGAACAACAGATATAAGGTTCAGTCTTCTAAGTGCTTATATTGAGCAACTTCACTCAGAAGGGTAGTGCTGAGTTCAAAGTGAAGCCAGTTGAATTATCAGTCTACATAAGACTGCTCAGGTGTTTAAGGTGTTTAATTAGGATTTCAAAATAGAAACAATGTTGCTTGAGGCTGTAAGTCTGTAGCTAGGTGCCAGTTCTTACTGAAAAAACCCCATAATATTTAAAGATAGACTAGTAGTACAAAAAGCTAATTGTACTATAGTCATGCTAGTTTGAAAACAAACTGGATTCAGAAATATTCACAGTTATTTTGTGTTCATTCCTACAGACACTGAGGCAATCAAGCTTCCCTGGCATTAAAGTGTGCTGAAATTAAATACAACATTCAGATAAGTATTTGTAAAATTCGTTAACAGTTTTATTCTGTCAGAATACTTATCACAGAAACAATGCCTTGCCACTCAGTAAACCAACAATAATTAGACAGCATAATTCAATTCCTTCACATGGAGTATCAAAAATGTCCAAGAGAATGATTTGGGATCAATCTGCAACATTACAAAAATAGTCGTGAAGTTAAATGATAATTTCTAATTAGTCCTAAAGCTGTATTTTTCATTTAACTTCAATGACTTTGAATCAAATACATTAAGTCCCCTCTTCCTGGCATAAAATCCAGAATAACTTATTGGTTGGAAATGATTTACAATTATAAGTAACATAATTACTATAAATGATTAAAGAAGCATCATGATAAAGACAAACATGTAAATCTAAAATAAAGTCTAAAAAGAGATTGAAGAATTCAAATTAGAAATGTAGCTTTGGTTTATACAATTATACAACTATTTTACACTACTTCATTATTGTGCGGAAGCAGTTAAAAATAATATCAATATTATGGTCTTTACATTAAACTACTGAATCATAGCAGGAAATTTGTGCTATTCTGAAAACTGAGATCTCAAAGAATAGTCTACAGACCACTTTGAGGGAAAAAAAAAATAATGGAAGTACAGCATAACCTACCAGGAAATAAAGCTCACATGTGACACACTTATACTATAAACATAGATAATGTTTCATTTAAAACAATAACAAAATATAACATGGATAAGGAAAAGCAGAGGCTTTCATTTAGTTGTGTTTTTCTTAAAAGCACAATTACATTTCAAGGAATAACAGAAAGACTTAATGAACAGTGTACTAAAACTTCTGAGATTGGGTTTAGGGTTGAGACTAGAATTAGGGCAGGGAGAGGGAGAAAGCTGGTATACTTGGAAAGAGGCAGCCAAAGCAAAACATGGGCTGCTATGAGGTGTTCTCTACTCAGACTTTCCCCTGGGGATGGCAGGAGTTTCCAGCAAGGCTCAGGCTCAGTTAGGAGAAAAACCCTATCTGCCCCTGGGAGGATAGCTCTGACAGGTGAGACTTGTTTGAGTAGCTTCAGTTGGCCTTTAAGTTCTCCAAGGGAGAGCTGGAAGAAGCTGCAGCAGGTGTTCCACCTCCTTGGCTTCCAGCTGCATTCAGCAGAGGCTCTGACACTTGGATCATGCCTGGACTCTGCATTGAAGCTACTTTGCAGCCATGCCTGTGCCTGGGCTTGTACCCTGTTGAGCTGGACTCTGACCCTGACCCATGGGCTGACATCCTGGCTTCCCTGCTGAACAGCAACTGCCTTTATTGTACTCTGACAGAGAGATGAGATCCATAGGAAGAGTGGTGCTGCAAAAAGTCTGAGGAAAAAAAGTAGAGACTTATGTGAGAATCCTCCCACTCACATCCTTTTCACTGGGGGCTTCAGCATGTCCCACTACAGAAGTATCCACCCATACTTAGGATTAGGCATAAAAGGCAAGCAAAAGGTACGAGACACATGAAAAGAGGGAGGCTGCAAATAGGTGTCCATGCCACAGCAGCACTGTGGGCTGGCACAGGAACTCTCTCCCACTTAGTATTTTGAACTGTGGCTTCAGCACATCCCTTGACAGAAATCTCTGCCCAGGCTTAGGGCTCAGGCTTGATTTCTGAGCAGGAGAGTCAGGTACTGTGTTCTTTTTAGACAAGCATTTTAAGGCTCAGCTGCACAGTTAGTGGTTGTTTCCTACATTTTTAAAATTGTCAGAATACATCCAGTTGAGATTTTCAATTTAAGTTATGAAGTGTTCCTTGAAAGTCTTCAGTCATGTGAGGGCTTCCAATTTGAATTAATTTTTGCATGCTCTATGCGAGTTAGAAAAGTGCTCTTGAGGAACATGTAAAAATAATATTTCTAATATTTATGTAATAATACTTTTGTAATATTTATAACATTTTAAATAATCTTTATAATACTTATATCTTGATAGTTGTTATGAAAGTAATAATTTAGCAGAGATCCAATTAACAAAGAACTATAGCCCTGGTTTCTGTTCCTGCAGCATATAAAGATTGCCATTCAAGTCTTGGAAAAATGTTTTCTCACAGCAGTCCATATTTATACTACTGACCACAATGCTTACCATTTACTATTAAGGGTAGTTGTGGTCTTGAATCAACAGAATTAATTGAGAATTACATGAAAGCTATTAGCATTGGAGGACTTGGAGAATAGAATAGAATAGAATAGAATAGAATAGAATAGAATAGAATAGAATAGAATAGAATAGAATAGAATAGAATAGAATGCTCTCCAGTTATGATGCAAATATTTTCAGGAGAAAGATAAAACTGAGCTGGATAAGCTTACACACAATACCACCACCACCAAAAAAAAAAAAAAGAAGTGACATCTGACATGATATTGACACTACAATTTTGACAAACCCATCACATAGTCATTTCAAGACTGAATGCATGCCTTCCCTGCTGTTCTTTTTTGCTGTGATTATTTGTTTGGTTTCATTTGGTTTGTCTACTTAAAATTTTTAGAATGGGAATGAGATGAGGTCTAAAGTAAATGTAGGCATTGGGCAAGAAACCTTGCATGATATTTCAATAACCCATACTGGATGACATTGTTTATTTTAAATTTGAACTTAATTACTGTGAGATCTCAGGCTCCATAAAGACAATGAGTGCCATCTACAAATGATAATATAAATCAATAAAGAGGGGGAGGTTAAATGATTTATATTGGAGCTGAGCCACTGTGTAATAACTGATGCTCATTACAGCCTCAGCAACGAATAGGAAATCAAAACATTAAATATTGCAAACAAGAAGACTATCTTATTTTGCAGGAAGTTGAAGATACTCCACTCATCCAGGTCATCCATTTTTATCCTATTAAAAAGTAGTTTAAATCTTATATTTAAATAGACATCTTGCCTAAGAAAGGGCTGTTGGAGTTTGCCCAATGTTTCCGTGACTTCGAGTTATTGCCAGCTTTGCCTGAAAAATAACAAATGTAGCTGCCAAAACCGAACTATAATATTGGTGTCGAAAGAGTATTATAGGTACAAGTTTTAGGTATGCACTACTTTTCATATCTATAGTACAGTTGACTAAATTATTGGTATTTCTTTTTCTTTACCACATATTAATAAAATGGGACTTCAAAATTGTTTTATATGTCTCTCTTCAAGAATACAAACAAATAATTGTACTTTTTAACATCGATTGGCACATTGTGGAAGCATCAGAAGAATCTCTGTAGGTAAGGGTGCATTGACACTTCCATCAAAAACAAGCAAGACTAAACTTTCTCGATTAGAGATTTAAATTTTTCTCCGAATTTGTCAAGACAGATGTTCAGATGACAATTGCACTTTTCCTATCTTTTTTTTTTTCTAATTACTTTGTTTCAATTAATTTTGAATACAAAAATGTCAAGTGCTCTTTCTCCATACACATTGTTTTAACTCAAAAAAAACCAAAAAACAAACAAAAAAAACCCCCAAAAACAAAAAAACAAGGGAAGAAAAAAAAATAGTCTCCCTTAATTTTGCATACACAAATTTCATCAAGACTAACTAACTGAACTGGTGAAACTTGACTGAAAATGTTGTCCTGTGTCAGCAGGCTGTCTGGTGAACCATTTTTTCTACTAGGTACTAGTATTTGAGTGCATTAAAATCAGATGTGCAAACTTTCCATATATTCTGGAGTTACTGCTACTTTGGCTGTTTTGCATTCCAGGAAGCATTGTCACGGAGATCTGTGAGCATGGGACTGAACAGGACATGAACCATACATGTGGTATATAACTTTTTAGTGACACAATTTGACCCATTTGAGGTTAAAAAAACCCCACAAAACCAAAACCAACAAAACCAACTGAACTATCTCAGAAGAAAGAGTTAGGAGAACCAGAGATTTCTAGAAAGGATGACATTTTGGTCACCTCAGTTTTTGCTTTCTTCCTACCTACCAGTCTGACCACTTCCTGAGGAAGCTCACAGGAAGTCAGGTGAGTGCCATTTTGATAATCCAGAAAAGCTGAGGTTACAAGATTGTGCAAGTCACCCGAATAACTAACAGTGCACAAGAGAGTAAATGGTTTAGCCTTTTGATATCTCATTTGAAATTATATAATACTTCATGTTCTTAGTTTTAACTATGTATTATGTGTCACTAAATTGAGGCAAAGAGACACAGACCATGAAAAGTTACCTAGGTCAGTACCCTGTTCTGAGAGAGGGTTGAAGGTATTCTTAGCATTTATGAAAGCTGATTGAGTAACTTTTTGGTAAACAACACTAATAATAGAAATTTCTCAACAGCTTGCTTGGTTTTCAATATTTCACTTTATCGCAATGTACTAGAGGTTACAATAATATAATGCTATTTATACTAACTTCTTTGTGTTTTAGGACTGTTCCAATCCATTCTCTAGGTAAAACAAATCCACTTTCTTAACCTTTTAATTGGGTCAAGTTTTCTAAGTTGTGGGGTTTTTTTGACAATTTATTTCTGTTCGCACAATTTGGAGTTCTTCCTTTTTCTCTCTAAGGAATTTTCCTCCATGACTGCTGTTTGGACCTATTTTAATATCTTTTTGGGAAAAGGATTCTGTTTATTTAGATGGGAGTGAAACTAATGACTCAGCTGAAGTAAGGTTTTTAAGGAAGAGAACCTCAATGTCACAAGTTCATACCTACTTGTTCTTAGGCGAGCATGGAAGCTGCTTGCTAACCCAGTTGCATTTGTTCAGTAATGTCTAGTGGGAGATCCAGTACTATCATGCTTATGAAACAACTTTACCAATTTCTGTAATTCTTCTGCTGATGTTGACTCCATTCTACAAGGGTGGGAGATTTTCAGTTGTTTGAAGGAGCTGATACTGCATTCAGAGCTGTGCAGGAGTCAGCTCTTTAAACAACAAAGTAGAAGAGAAAGGGACAGACAACTCTTTTCATTAACCTAAGACTAATAGTTTCCAGTCTGCAGTATAGTTTGAAGCCACAAGGTCTGTGCAAACACTCCCACTCTCCTACCTATTACTCTCCAAACTGTCTGCATAGGTCCTGAGCTTTAGGGAGTATTTTAACTAATAATGCTTTACACGAATGAAGTGATCTCTCACTCAAAGGAGTTTAAGTAACAGGCTGTTGTTCTGCTTCTAGCAACATTTTTTTTTTTGCTCAGCTTTAGCATCCATTTTTCAGCATTCTATTCTTTGCATGCATGAAAGGATAACTGTTTGGGTATGTGAAATGATTTATTGTCAGAATCATAGTAATGTTAAAAACAAAATCTCATCAACTGGCTGTTCTCTTAAACATGTGCTGAGTGCTTCGGTGTTCTGTTCAAAGCAGAGATTTTATCTTTGTTCATATTATAAAGAAGGCCACTTTACATTATTTCACAGAATGACAGAATCACAGAATGGTAGGAATTGGAAGGGACCTTGAAAGATCATCTAGTCCAAGCCCCCTGCCAGAGCAGGAACACCTAGATGAGGTTGCACAAGAATGTGTCCAGGCGGGTTTTGAATGTCTCCAGAGAAGGAAACTCAACAACCTCCCTGGGCAGCCTGTTCCAGTGTTCTGTCACCCTCACTATGAAGAAGTTTCTTCTCATATTTAAGTGGAACCTCCTGTGTTCCGGTTTACACTCATTTCCCCTTGTCTTATCATTGTTTGTCACTGAGAAGAGCCTGGCTCCATCCTCATGACACTCACTCTTTACATGTTTCTAAACATTAATGAGATCATCCCTCAGTCTCTTCTTTTTCAAGCTAAAGAGACCCAGCTCCCTCAGCCTTTCCTCATAAGGGAGATGCTCCACTTTCCTAATCATCTTCATGGCTCAGCACTGGACTCTCTCCAGCAGTTCCCTGTCCTTCTTGAACTGAGGGGCCTGGAACTGGACACAATATTCCAGATGTGGTCTCACCAGGGCAGAATAGATGGGGAGGAGAACCTCTCTCGACCTACTAACCACATCCTTTCTAATATACCCCAGGATTCCATTGGTCTTCTTGGCCACAAGGGCACAGTGCTGGCTCATGGTCATTCTGCTGTCACCAGAACCCCCAGGTCCCTTTCACCTACACTGCTCTCCAACAGGTCATTCCCCAACTTACGCTGGAACCTGGGGTTGTTCTTGCCCAGATACAAGACTCCACACTTGCCCTTGTTATATTTTATTAAATTTTTCCCCACCCAACTCTCCAGCCTGTCGAGGTCTTGCTGGATGGCAGCACAGCCTTCTGGCATGTCCGTCGCTCCTCCCAGCTTGGTGTCATCAGCAAACTTGCTGACAGTGCACTCTATTCCCTCATCCAAGTAGCTGATGAATATATTGAATAGTCCTGTTCCCCGTATTGACCCTTGGGGGACTCCACTGGATACAGGCCTCCAACTAGATTCTGCCCCAATGACCACAACTCTCTGGTTTCTTTCTTTCAGCCAGTTCCCAGTCCACCTCAATACCTGATCATCTGGATCACACTTCCTCAGTTTAGCTGCGAGGATGTCAAATGCTTTACTGAAATCAAGATAGAGCACATGCACTGCTTTGCCATCATCTGTCCACCTCATTATGTCCTCATAAAAGTCTATGAGGTTGGTCAAGCATGACTTCCCCTTAGTGAAGCCATATTGACTAATGACCCTTTTATCCTTGATATGCCTTGAGATGGTGCGAAGGATAAGTTGTTCCATCACCTTTCCAGGGATAGAGGTGAGGCTGACTGGGTCCTGGTTACCTGAGTCCTCCTTCTTGCCCTTTTTGAAGACTGGAGTGACATTTACTTTCCTCCAGTCCTCAGGCACCTCTCCCGTTTCCCACAACTTAGCAAAGATGATGGAGAGTAGCCTAGCAATGATGTCAGCCAGCTCCCTCAGTATCCACGTGTGCATCCCATCTAGACCCATGGATTTATGGATATCCGGATTGCTTAATTGCTCCCTGACCCAGTTCTCATCAACCAAGGCAGACTCCTCCATTGTCCTGACTTCCTTTGGGGCCTCAGGGTTATAGGGCTCCTCAGGACAGCCTCCGGCAGTATCTCTGTATCTTCTGTCACCAGGGCACCCAACTCATTCATCAGTAGGCCTACGTTGCCTCTAGTGTTAGTTTTATCTGCCTTGTGTTTAAAGAAGCTCTTTCTATTGTCCTTGACACCTCTCACAAGGTTTAATTCTAAGGAGGCCTTAGCTTTCCTAGTTGCCTCCCTACATCCTCTGACAACAGCCTTATCTTCTTCCCAAGTGGCCAGCCCCTCCTTCCATGATCTGTAAACTCTTCTCTTCCTCTTGAGCTTGCCCACCAATTCCCTGTTTAACCACACAGGTCTTCTGGTTCCCTTCTTTGGCTTCCTACGTGTCGGGATGCTCTGATCTTGGGCTTGGTAGAAGCAGTCCCTGAAGGCTAACCAACCCCTTTACCTTCAAGCAGTCTTGCCCATGGGATTTCCCCTAGCAATTGCTTGAAAAGGCCAAAGTTGGCCCTACTGAAGTCCAGGGTTGTGATTCTGCTTGGTAAAAATTTACTTAGTGTATTTCAAACTGTCATGGGGATATAAAAAATCCAAGATTAAAACATTATATTTTACTTGCCAAGGCAAGAAATAAAAGAACAAAGCAGAAATATTCTAGGAATTAAAAGTATTTGACTTGTTTGAATGTACTACCCTATGCAGTTTTTTGGAAGCAACAAAAAGGCAATACATTATGTGCAAGAATGCAGGGAAACCTGCTCTCCCTCAGCAAAAATGACACAGTATTTGCATTTCTCGCAAACCGAGTTTAGACTCATTTTATCTACCCTGCCTTTTCTCTCTTGATCTGCATGGGATGTTTTTCAGGTATTAGCTGATTATATAAAATGGGTCTTGTTCTCCTGCTGTATATTATGAATGACTTTCAGAGAAACACGTGGAAGTGGTAACGTTGCATGGTGAGAAAACAATGCTGAAATAAGAGAGGGAAGACACTGGGTATCCTGACAGCTCTGCAGTCCACCAAGTCTGTTATTTCTGTTCTGTCTCTATAATGGCTATAAAATATGAGCTGGGAGTATGATGTCAATACATCCACTTTCAATAATTGATATGATTAATAATCTCAACCTTCTGACACCTTCTGCATCTCCTCACATCTCAGGAAACTTCATTCATCAACGACATTTGAAATGTTTAAGTAATCTCAGTGATGTATGGAGCACTGAAACTCCCTTGTTAGAAATCTATGCTACTAACATTCTATCAAATTAAAAAGCCACTGAGCTCTTGTGCATAAAATTATCATAAATTATCTCTGAAGGTTCATTGCTGTTTGGAATGTTTAATTGCTCACTCAGCTGAACTTCAGCAGCTCAAGATTATTAATCAATTTGTCAGAAGGTTTTTCATAATGTTGTCTTTTATGTTTCAGTTTTATGCATGGAAAGCCCATGTGTAAGACAGTTTTAAGCAGCAAGTCAACAGTAGCCGTGTATACCTTTCACAATACTTTCATATATTTAAGAGTATTTTTGGTAGTTGATTTCTCACAGAAGACTGGGAAATTGTAATTACCTCAGCCTAATTTATCTGAACGGAAAACTAGATTCTCTGACATAATACAAGTGAGAATGATTAACAGATAATAAGAATAGGACTTTTGAAGCATTTAATTCTAGTCTAATGTTGGTTATTCTCATTAAAGCAAATATTTCTACTAAGCGGAGCAATGGTAAAGATCTTTTGAAAATGCCATACCTTAAGTGTATGTGAACAGCTTCTTCAGCCAGTTTTCTTACCAAGAAAATGCATCTTTGCTTTAAAGTTTTCATGAGAAAATTTGGCTTTAATGACATATTTAAAAAATGTATTTCATCTTAATTGGAATACATATTGCATTATTTGTTTTGAAAATGTATTTTTTTTAATTTTAAGAATTATTAATTCATTATTTTTATGCAGTTTTCTTTCCTTTCTTTTGTTTTTCTAATGCAACTGTGTATGAGACCTTATGAGTGGGTGATGGTAGCATTTCCATTTATAAATATTTTCTGCATCAAATATGTTAGGAATTCTTTGATGCATCACCATAGAAATAGAAGATTCTGCTTTTCCTGCTCTAGGGAACTAAAAACAGAATAGAACATTTTAGAGTAATATATTTAAGGATTCTTTAAGCCACTCCATATATTTTCTTAAGCTGAAAAAGTTTCAAAATATAAAGAGTGGAAATATTATGGATATTATCCACTTTATTCTACTCCATGAATGATCATCATATTGTTTCCTATGCAAGGAGAAAGACAGAGGTTGAATGATGACACATAACTGATAAGTTTCAAGAATCTATTTGATATTAGGTATTTGTGCAGTATATCACACCATGGTATTTCTACCAAAAGTTGAATATGAAATAAAGTATCAGTATTTTTCTTTGTCAAACTTCTTTCATAAAATTAAAATATTGGAATGATTAATACTGTTGTGTCTAGGAAATGTTTCAGGTATCAGAAATATGCTGAAATCTAGCATTGTACTTCAGTGTTTAGTTCTTTTTTTTTTTAACAGATATTCTTACTGTAATCCTTCAAAGCCTTTCTTAAAATTCATTATGTCCACTTTCAGATGACAAAATGGGAAAAAAGAAAAACACCAGTAACAAATACATTACATCGCTATATTTTCTGGCATCTGGGGATATCAAAGCACATCACAACAAATGCGTAACAGCTTCTTGGTACAATTTCATCACCATTACCCATCTCTGTTACACAGAACTTCTAGCATCAAGAAATAAAGATTGTCATTGTCTTCGGCATTGATTCAAACCCAAAATGATATGCTGATGATTGAGCATGAAATCTTTTGAAGAAATAGAAGGAGAAGCCAGATCCTCAGATTCCCAATAACATGTCTTAACACATGAATCCTTCCTTCATCACCCTTCTCAACAGTGATGCCTTCCAGATAAACAACTGAGCTGTGATTAGATAATGACAGACTCTTCAGTATTTGCGTCTTTTTTTTTTATTCTTTGCACTATACAAGTCTGCCATGGTGTATATTAGCAGTAGGAAAATATAGCACTGAGAAACATGGAGATGAAAATGTTTAAAGTGCATTGTGTCTGTGGCAGACTACAACAATTCCTAGAAATGTTCAGTTCTGTAAGATAAAAATATATATGCTTTGTGTATGCGTTCTTCCTTTATCGAGCATGTATTTATTCATTCATTGATTACTTCAAATCAATTTGGATGTTAACATACTATTAAGAATGATCCTAAACCTGCACATACTTGACTCTAGTTATCTCATGACCTTAGTGAAAATAAACTCATAAGTAAGAATCAAGACTGTTGTCACTGCTTCAATAAATAAATTTGAGGATCAGACACCAGTTCTGTATATTACAAAGAAGGTTATGCATCTCTGGCCATATACAGAGAAAATTAAAGTGATGCTGTAATCAGCTCATCAATAAATCAATGGAAGTGAGTGATAACTAATGTAGTTCAGATGTCATGGAACCAGAAGGATATGTGTGTAGTAAAATAAAGAGCAAGACACATAATAAGTTAAAGTCCTCTGCTTTACTTATTCTTATACCCTTCTGGCTAGTTTCTTCTCCGTTCACAACTCCATCCCTCTTTGCATTTAAGCATGGCAGCTAGAGTAACTTCTATTGTCATTCAACCATTTAGACCAACTCCCTGGTGGTTAAATTGTTTATATAAACTTTGGACCTGAACCAGGCGTCACTCCTCCCATGCCCAAAGACAAGTATGTTACAAGTAAAGATTACTGGGGCAGATTTTTGTCTTTCCATGTGCCCAAGTATCTAAAGTAACACAGTAATGCATGCCTGCATATCCGAAAGTGTGTTAGCCTTTGATGTACATCTTTCTTAGTGCAAGACTCATTAATTTAATAGCTCATAACACTCAATTATGTTAGTCCAGCTATGACACACACTTTAGTGTATGCATGAAAGCTTTTTACAAAATCTTTACTTGAATAAAACTTGCTGTATTTAAACATAAAATTGAATTAGAAATAACATTCTCTGATCATTTTACATGTAAAAAATTTATTGGTCATGACTTTGTATATATTATAGTTTTAGACATAAAGAAGATTATTTATTGATTCTAGAAACTGAAATCCTGAATATCACGTTTTAACTTAGAACAATCATTTCTTTCACTGCTCATTTGAGTCCATCTGTTATTACAAATTTGTCCACGTGTATATCAATGAGTAATGACTTTCACTGAGAAAAAATTAATAGCAACCACACAAAACCTGGTTTCAAAGAACACAGTTCTCAGTGCCTTTTGAAGCACTGTGCATCTATGCATTCTCGGAAGGCTCAGAAGAACTGATCTATGCAGTTGATTTCTAAAGCTTGAACTTGCATGATCCCAATGCATCCAATGATCCTGTTCTGAGCTCTCTTGGAAAGTCCTAGACTCGCCTTACAGTGGTGGTGCATGATGGCTGCAAGGGCAGCCGCTGCCTCACTGGCAGCTACACAAAAGCTAACACAATGGTTCAATTTGCAGGAGTAGTTGTTTTAGATTCATAGGTTTAACAGAGTTAGCAAAAATAAGCTGTGCCTCCTATCATGCTGAAAGAAAAGTGACATGATGTGTTAGTAAAAGAAGTGTTTATCATGCGTGCAGGACTCTCAGAAGAACAAATCATACTGATTTTATCTCTACCAAGAGCCACAAAAGAAACACTTTTTCTAAAGGAAGTTTCTTATGCTTTTACACTATTGATTTTTCAAGCTTTCTCTGGAAACCTCTGACATACTAGGCTAAACATTCATTTTTATTTTATATTGTATTGAAGATATTGACAAAGAAACAAAGCGTAGAAGTAAGCTGCTTAAACACTGCATAGTAAGGATGAGTTAACGTGTTTTGAATACAAGATACCAGATTCATTCAAATCTTTCTTGATCATGCAAGTCATCCGTTTAAGGGCACAAACCAAACTTCTCTTTCTGGGGCATGTATCTGGCAAGCATTTCCCTTCTAAAAGCTGCAGGAACATTACTTGATGTATCTTTTCTCTTCGATTCCTTTGAAATATTTATAGCAAATTAAAATGGTCTTTCCTTCATCAGATGTCCTTGGGAGAGAGTGTAAGTGAAAGAAATCTTCGCACATTGAAGACTCCTAGTGGCTCATAAATCTTATGCCTGAAAGTATGGTTCTTCTGAAGAATCCTCCTAGTGACTCAAAACCCCTTCAGAAAGCTGCTGATGTGAAGGATGAGCAGACGTAGGTAGCTTTTTTCCTGACTGCATTCTACCCTACATCTGAAACCGTGTTCACTTACATGCTTCAGAACATGAGATTTATCTTTGTGGATTTCTATACTGGCACTGCAGGCCCCTGCTTATCTTGACAGCTAGAAAAGCAATCAGTCATGAATGGTTAGCATCAGGTTGCGTTGGCAGTTGGAGACATTTTCATCAAAAATTAACCCAAATATATTTAGTGGATAAGATTCCTTCCAGAGATGATGCTTCTTGTGAATAAGATGTCCCAACAGCTAGGAACGTGGCAGATGCAAGTGTTGATCTTCTCACACTGATCAGGTTCCATTTTAGTCATAACATCAATTTAGCAGAAACAGCATAGATGGGTGATTGTTTGTGTCACCTTCATAGCTTTTGCCACTTCTCTTCTACATGTCTGGTAACAGTGCATACAAAAGTAGACCATGCCACCAGAAGTGAACTTTGATCATATCCTTCATGATCCCAAACCATCTCTTTTCACTACCAGAAAGTCAAAATAAAAAACAGTGATTTCGGTGCAAAACTACTTCTGATATGAGACCAAGTAGTTGAAAGTCACGCCTTAAAGCTGACGATAGCTGTTGAGGAGGTACAATTAACACACTGGTTGAATCAAAATGTAGACTGGCTGTACATATCTTTGATTCCAGCTTCCATATCTGGAAAGAAACATTTTGGTGCCAGTGCCATTTTCTGCACAACTATCAATGACAGGCCTTCAGGCCTGTAGCATTCCCGGTGAACCTTATAGGTCTGCTGTTCTTTTCTGGAAGTTCAATATGTCGTATCACCATATAACACTGTTAATAATGTCTGTATGGATTTTTCTGGCATCTATAATAGTCTCTAAAAGTTCTCTAAACTCTACAATGAGTAAAGGACTCAGTCCTGTAATGTGCTGAATTTTCTTAAATGTCAGTTGTTCCAGTTATATTTAAATATTTTTGAGAGAATAAAACTGGCCAGAAGCATTAGTTGGACAAGTGCTCTGTTGAGCTCTTTGACATTGTTCCACATAATCAGACATTAGTGTGGAAAGACTCCAAGCTTTCTTCTGGTGCTTATGTTATTTCAGTGGTACTTCCTCTGATTTACCAAAGGAATGTTTTGTTTCACTTAATGTTTATGATTGACTCCATGACCTAAGCAGTACAGAGAATGTATTGAAATGTAATCTCATTGTTTGTGGGTGTTGAGTCTAATTATATCATCCATAAAGATAAACAATTTTGTGTGTGCCAGAAATCAATTTTTATCACTGTAATTCATAACTTAATTTCCTTTCAGTTCAAGAGGAATAAAGATTGCTTACTGATCATTAGAAACCAAATCAATGCAGAAATTCATGTTTATCAAATTTTAGAAAGGTAAATTAAAAAATATTATCTTTGTTATTGAAATGCCTCTGTTTGTCAAAGAGAATTTTAAAAAATATTCTTTATCTTATTTTTTATTATATTTTTGGACGCTCCTGGAAAATTCTACTGTATGAATCACTCTGTGGCCCTGATTCACTGTCAGTGAGAGTTGTTGGTTTTACAGGAGACACTTATTATGGACACAATGTGCTTAATACTTTTAGGAAAAAAGTTACTGGTAGTTATTGTTACACAAACACATACAAAAACTTCAGTCAGTTTTATATATCTGTATACACTGTACATATTTTAATATTATTAAAAAAAAATCTTCCCCTCCTCTTTTCCTTAAAAAGGGAAAGAAATGAGATTAACATACTAAGTACAAGAAATGGATACTTTACTTATGTACAGAGCAGAAATACACAGGCTTCTCTTACACATAAATGCCCATTCTTAATCCTGCAGTCAGTTTGAGAGAGACTTCTTTTTGGGCTAATACAGATAAACCTGTCTGTCTTCATGGTCTCACTCTAAGTACTATCTACAGAATCAATGCTATTTGGGACCCTGGATTTAAGAGCCATATATTTTAGTTCTCAATTTTTTTTTTTTTTAACAAGAATATAAGAGAGGAGAATGGGAAGTCTCATCACTGACATGCTTCATCACTGACACACTTGAATAATATGGAACAAAATAAAGTTCTAGAAGTGTAAAAATATCTATCTTCACCACTGAATAATTTTTTTTGTTAAGAGATCTGAAGTACTTGTTACATTTATAAACCTTAACATTTCTTATAGATGGTTATTTGTGTTAATATCCCTTTATATACCCAAGAAAGATTCCTGGCCAAAGATGACTGTCAATCAAAAATGAGGAAAGCGGAAATAATTTTGTTCAGTTTAAGATTCTTCTGCTATTAGCTAAAGAAATAATTTGTTTAGACAATTTTCTTATCAGTTTTTTTGTCATATAGCAGATTTATTAAATGTGTATCAAGGAAAACTTAAGTCCTTGGGAAAGAATTGCAGAAGTACAGTAACAGTCTTGGGCATCTGCAGTGGATAAAAGGAGAGAGAAGTTGAATCATGAAAGTCCTTGAAAACAAGAAAGCTTTTAGCCTGATACAACATAAAGTGGCAGCCTGCAGATGTTTTACAATTAGTGGCATAGCCAAAGTGAAATGTTTAACACCAATTTTCTCTATTGATACATGTGACAAGTATGGATATGAAGAAGGCTAGAAAGAAGAAATTGTTTCAGATGAAAAAATGAGTCAGAATTAAGAAATCAGATTTTCAAAATGTATAGACAGTATGTAGGTAAGGGTAGAATTATGATGACAACTGTGGCTTGGTCAAACAGAAAGACAGCAAACTTCTGTAAACGCACTGTCCTAACTTGGGGTGTATGCCAATGCAAAGTGTATTAAAATCAATAACAATAATAGTATCAGAAAGACAAAGTGAAATTATGACTTGTGAGTCTTCGGTTCTATAATAGAATAGCTTTGAAAAACAAAATTGCAAATGTAATTTTATTCTTTATTTAAAGGCAGCAATTTGTTTTGGCAATGTTTTCACTTATAAATGAATTCATCTTTGTATAAGACTTAATGATTTATGATTTTGTTTTCAAATCTTATAATGACACTGCTAGAATTACAACATAATATAAACTACAGAAAAGAATCCTCCTGTCATACATCTTCTTCCATTGAGTAGATATTTATGTAACATATTTAAGTAATATTAAGATACAGTGATATTGTATGTGTAGTTTTAAGTCTAAATTAAGAGCTGGGGCTTATTCTTTGATTTTTTTTTCCTTGAGCACAAATAAAATCTACTGCAAAAAAAATCACAGATTTTCTCCCGAGCACCACTAAACCCTGAAGTATGTTGCCTTTAGGCAATTTTAAGTATACTCTTAAACTTGACAGAAGAGAAAATTGCAACTCTGTTCTATCCACTGTAGTGCTTTACTTTATAAATAGCAAAATACATGTTAATTCTGTTCTTTTACTGTCATAAAGTGCATAGAGGTATCATGAAAACAACAGTTTTCTGAATATTATTTGAGTTGCACTTTGTCTGAGTAACAGTTATGTACTTACCATCTATATTACTTTACTGTTGCCATCATCTGACTGATTCCTCCAGGCACAACCCCAACATAAATATTAACTGTTATTACTGTACATAAGTGATAAAGTGATAGTGATGAGCAGTAATAGATGTATATATAAATTGCATTCTACTTGGAAGTCTCCAGAGTTTAATGCTGAAATGCAACCACCTCAATGGTGAAAGTCAACAGCTGTTTTAATGCGAAAACAATTTACACAGGAATTGAAGATTATTATACACAACTAAAAGAGTACGTGGAACTGCAGGCCGATAAATGGTACTATTCTTCTGTTCTAGCAAAAATAATCTAACAAGTAGGTTTTATTGCCATTGTGCTTTTCCTTTTGTAAGCATAAAAGGAAAGAGGCCCTTGGCAATAATTAAGTATCTGCATATCGGTTTGATCCAGAGGCAGGACAGTATTTTTAAATAGTATTTTTATATATATTGTCTCACAATAGAAGTTCTAAAACTTTCATAACTCATTTTACTCATATTCTGGTAATGTGATTTTTTTTGTTTCTTGCTATTGCTTTTTGAAAAATATGTTAACAAACATCGGTCTGAATTCCCTCTGAAATTGTGTTCATTTTGTGGTTTACACAAATGGAAGAAAAATAGGAAGCTTTAGTTGTATAATTACAATTGCAAAAAGATTAACAAGTTTTAAACAAAAAAGTACTTTTGATTTCATAATTTTAATTCCAACAGGTGTAACTGTGGCCAGTCTTAATAGTTTGGCAGCGGCATAAAGCCACCAACTGGATCAGTAACAATACCATCTTATAGAACACTAAGAGCAAGATCAGAAAATGGAAAATACATACAGAAAAAAAATGAAGCACTATTAAGAAATATATGAGCAGTATTACTTTTTTGAATATATTTTTTTATGATTTCAAAGGAGAATTTTGGAGGACAATTCAACTTCTGTAAAACGTGTTAATTAATTTTTAAATCAGAATGCACAGTGACATGGCTTTTGTTTGCGCATTTTGAAGCAATAACAACAAAATGTTTAAATATGGCTAGCCAGTCTTTTGGTGAGATTCACATAAGTAGTAAGGCATTAAAAACTCAGGAGAAATCCTAACCTTAATGATGAAAATATTTCCACTGGATTTGATAGTGTCAGAGTTTCATCCCTGTTACTTGCAATATGATGATTAACAGATCTTTTCTCTGCGATGCCTGGTTAGATGTGACTTTCATCTGGTTTTCAGCCATAATTCTGTCTAGTTCATTATTCAGAATGTTATGGCAACACAATTACTTGTGAGTTACTCAGGGTTATAATTAAACTCAGGAAGAGAGGAACTGCTGCCTTCTCTGAGTTGTCCATATAGCTTGCAAACTTGAAACTCAATCTCTGGAAAAAAAAAAGATGTTGATGCATGGCGTTCTTTCTGAAATTCTTTGTAGATATATAAACATAAGGACTTGACACTTCAGAAATGATTTCTTTTGATTCGTATTTTAGAGTTTCCAAAGTCCAGACATGCCATGTTGCTTAAGGAAGAACAAGGCTGTATGAGATAATCCAATGCTAAAAAAATGCTACCTGTCTCCATTCTGTATCAGAATCAAACAGAAGGAGGTAGAGGCCCTACTTCGGCCTGCTGGTGCATGTTGGGACCTAACCAACTAACATGTGTTTGCTTTCTGTGAAGCCAGGCAGTGTTGAGGAAAATAAAATGTAGAAATGCTTGCCACATCAGGAAAAAAAACAGCTTTCCTGTTTTGCTGATGCACAGCCCATCTGATCTTTGGTATAGGCACACAGGTGCCAGAACAGAAATCAATTGAAGTATCCAGTTATCGGGTACCTGTAATATTATTTGTTTTTGAAGTTAATAGGTTAGGCAAATAATCCTTCCTCTGCATAACCCAGTGCGCAAAACTGCTCATCTGTTTCACTTTGAAATTTCTGAGACTACTGAGACTTAGAAATAATCATTGATGCCAGTAATTATAATGCTTTTGCAATTTCATTTCTAATACCAATGGTCATCAATATCTGATTTGTGAATATCAACATACAAGTTTTCTGTATTTTTATCTCATAATTTGGTCATAATTTAATACAAAATAAGGACTAAAATTAGATTAAACTATAGGATACACTGACAGTGAATACCAGAGGGACACGCTTATAAAAGTTTGCTGCTATCATTTAAAATTGAGACCATACTTTATACTAAGGTTCTATTAATAAATATTTATAGAAGAGGATATATGATAATGATCAGTAAGATCATTCAAGACAGCGTTTATGTCTTAGTGACTGTCTTTAGAGAAGTCAGACAGGAGATAAAACTTCCATTCTCATAGCCAGAAAAAGGCTTCCACTTGCTTGTTAACGCAGAGAAATGCCATGGAAAGACCCAACAAGATTCATCTTACCTAAGTCTAGTCTTCACAAAGTGTCAGAAATGCAAATATGTCTTTGTTAAGCTAAAGCTAGACATTGCAGTAAACTCTTCTTATTAGTTCCTGACACAGAGCATTTCGTGACTCAACAGCAGCAACACTATAGTTAAAAAAAACAAACAATTCTCTATGGTAAATTTGGGCCTGTCTGCCCTAAGTATCCAGCTGTTAGATGAAGTTTACATTAATAAAATGTTTGTCCTTACCCAAGGGCTTTCTGAGTCGCCTCTATAAAGAACTCCGGAAAAATGAAGAGTAGATTTGTTCCTAGCAGGCAGGAAGGAAGTTGTCAGGCGGAAAGAGGATATGGACCTGTTTGCATGCAAGGGTCAGTATTTGGTTGCTGGATATTTCCTCTGTGTCCACACGACAAGAAAACTGTTAGTTTCCTGTACTGGACAAATAGCAGGAAAGGGTGTGAGAGTTATTGAATGACATTATCATCTTATAGCCTCATCGGTGAGGAAGGCTGCTTATCAAAACTGATAGCAAAGAACTGAATTTCTGGACCAGATATAAGCAGCTGAAATTGTTAAGGGATTCTTATTTCCTTTCTTTAACTCAATTTAGTTAGCATGCTGTACCATTCTTTTCTATAAATGTATTCGTTTCTGCCAGCTTTTTATTCACCAAATGACTTAAACTGGGTATGGAAAATATCTACAGAATCAAACCTTAATGACTGTGTTCCAAACAGTGACATGAAAGACTTTAAAAGCCAAAAGTTTTAAGAAACAACCTCTTTGGGGCTCTTTCTGTTGTTGTTCCTTGGGGCTTTTTAAACTAAAACTCTTCAGATATTGAAGACTGACAGGAATCTACCCCATTTGTTTGTTTGTGTTGAAAAGATGAGCATACTGCACAGCAGCCAACAAATTAAACAGCTACAGAATATGAGCCTGATCCTGGAAATATTAAATCCCATGTTAAATACTCACAAACTCAACTCATTCCACTTAGGCCAGAGAGGTTATTTGTGCTAGTAAAAATTATCCTGTTCTTGCAGGAAAGGTCATATGATTAAACCTGCAAGTCAAGTGATTAAACTGTCCATCAATATTAATTTAATTGTGAAAATGATTTTTTACATAATTTGGTTCACAGTACTTTTGTTTAACCTTTTCAAAAACTTACAGTATTTTTTACATACCTGTTGACAAAACACTTTCAACTGTAAAATACAAAGACTTGGAATTGTAGAGAATCGGCTTCTGATGCAATCATCAAAGAAGACACCTAAAGCAGTCCAGGTCTGCTGCTTCATTTCAGACTTTCTAACCTCATCATGTATGAATGGTGGGAATACGTAACCAACATAAAGCTATAAATCTGACTTGAATTATTGCATGCAAAAGAGATTGTAAGCTGGTACCTATTTTAGAGCTTTTAAGGAAAAAAATTGATATGCCTCTTAATAGAACACAGACACATTTCCTTGTAGTTTTGGAGAATCACTTCTATTTACTGAATGCTAAATCACAGATTCTGGATGAAGCTGGTTGTGGAACATAACACAATGTACTCCATAAATGTGTTTTTTTCACACACACATGTACACACATATGTGTATTTATTGCATTAATCTACATAATGGCAAACAGACTTAAGAAAATTGCAGGAGGGGTCATTCATTTGCAGCAGATGAGGCAAGGCAGGAGATGATTAATTGGTTTGTAGACCCTGAACTGCAGGGACATAAATAAAGTATCCTTTGGGCTACACTGGGGATCTAGTTCAAAAGAAGAAAAAAAGAAAAAAGATAAAAGAGTGATGAAAAAAAATATATTCCTTTGTTGTTTGGTGCAGTTTTTTCTCTAACACATATAGTTTAACTGAGAAACATTTCTGCCCAATCGTACCTGTTAATATGTACAGTATGATTAACATTGCATTTTTGCCAGTTCATCACTTCCACAACTACTGTGCCAATGAACAAGTTTTTCTTCAGTTATTTTTATATTCACTAATCTGACAACATATGTACTTTACAGTTACATATATGACCAGTATCATGTATATCCTTATGCAGTCTTAAATATTGATAGCAAGATAAGTGATGGAATTATTTCACAGAATAATATTAAGAAGACATCTATGTTGTTCTGTGTTATCATTAACAACATAATAAGACATCATGTCCTTTAGTGCTGTGAACATATTAGGCAAGCTAGTTAATAAGGATTTAATTTATAGCACAAATCTTACACAGCATAGAAAGTTCCTAAACCTCATCATACTTAACTGTTATATTCAGGGGAAATTAACTGTTTCCTTAGATTAATAGGCAGAAAGAGCTATATTAAGTGAAGTAGATACACAGTGCTACCTGTGACAATGCCATAGCATGGGTGATGTTTCCTTCAGGTGTAAATCTCCACAGAGAGAATGAGTCCTGAAGTCTTTTAGAGAAAGGGGAGAATTTGAGAATGCAGTGGGAAATATCTTACTCTTTAATATCTACCATCTTGAATTATATCACAGCCGTGTTTCCTCTTCACCCTCACAAATCCAGTGGATAAACAGAATATCTGGTATATCAAAGAGGCTGTAGTTGAGTACAATCATTGCAACTTTAAACTTGCACATGCTTCCTTTCAAAGCTGATAGCCTCCAAAGCACTGGAGAGAGGCACAATGTTATCTTCACTGCTACTCTGAAAATTTAATGTGTTTTTTTCATAAGGGCCTGATAGGAAAAAAAAGTAATGGCTATGGGAGAGATTCTTCCAGCTCTGTTTTGAAAAAATTGTAACAGATCAAAATCAAGGTAACCCCTGCAGCTACTCCTGATCCTTTGGCAACTGACAGAAATCACATCAATTTTGTTGTGTTCTGACTTATCTTAAGTAGAAAGGCAACTGTGTCTTCCCAGACTAAGTTGTGATCATAGTGGTTATATGAACTCTTCCCAGGGCTTCAGGACAATGAAAAAGCTGTCTTAAAAGGAGGAAAGATTGGCACATAAAGACACAGGTTGAAGAGAACAGTATTAGCACAGCAACTTGAAAAAGAAGAAAGACAACCACATTACAGAAGAAATTTTTACAGGCCAAAAAATATGTAAAGAGGAAAACCTTCACCTTCTGGAAAAATAGTGTAAAGCTTTCCCCAGGAAATCAATAACAACTTATGGACTCTGTTCCAGGGCTGCACCTTGAAGTTTATGAATCTCATTTTCTTTGAGTTGTGGGTAAAATCTTAGGCTCATTAACAGTATCACAACTTACTACTTCTGATCACTGAAAAAAAAAAAAGTCTAGAGCAGTGAAAGAGCCCAGTATTCCTCAGGTAAGCACTATGACCACTCATTAGTTAAGTATGATATTTTGTGTTTTCAATGGACTTTCCCACAAAAAGGAAGTTCTCATCATTTCTCTGCCATTCTCTTCATAAAGTAAAATGTTTAACTGTTCCTGTTCTACAGAAAAAGAAACTGAGGCACAGAGACTTCTTTCACAAAAGTATGGGTATTTTTGGAATAGGAAACGAGGCTTAGAACCTGAGTTCCCTCATTTCTAGTAAACAGTCTATCCAGTGGGCCACATTTCTTCCTATAGTTGACACTCTACACAGCTGCTGTACAATGTCAGTTGGGGGTTTATTTTTCATTAGTTTGCACACCATCTGTCCTGTGAGTGAAAAACAAGAAACTATTTAAACATTCCTCTCCACTGATCTCTTTCCTTCCTTCCGTCCACCAATGGGCTGGTGAACAGAACGGTTTTTAAAATTGCAGTTTACATAGATGCATGGCTCTACATGTAACTTAAGACAATGTCCTATAAGAATCCTGTGACCACTTTGAAAAAATGCCTTTTTCTCCTTTTTCAAGTAAAATACTGTCAATTTAGGAAACCAATGATTACATTCCTCATCTTCTGGGTGGGGAAGTTATTGAAGCTATTACATAATATTGCATTACAATATATACTCGTGCAATATACCACTCTGTCTTTTCCTCCCTGTCCCCTCTCCTTCTCTTTTCCTTCCTCTCTCCTTCCCTGTCTGTCCATGTCTTTCTCTCTTTCTCTCTCCATTCCTGTCCCTCTCTTTCCCTGTCAGTAACCCTATTTACTTTATTTAGGCAATTAATGTGGCAAAAGATGTGCAAACAAACTATTAGACTACAGATGTCTGTCCATTTGCCTCTGCAGGACATATCTGCGATCCCCAGATAGCAAATGTATCTGGTATTATACAGAAGCTGAACTTAATCTTGTGGCTTTGCCAGACAAGCTCTGGCCATTCTTGTTTTAATAATTTGTATATCATCACCCCTGGATGCCTGTGTCCTATTTCTGCAGAAGGTTAGAGACTGAAGATGTTAAGAAAATGAGATATATGCCCATGGCTTAGCATGGCCACCAGAGAAAATATTTAAGATGAACACAGGCTGAGTTGTGGATATATATTGCCTTTTGCTGACTCTTCTATAGGGACTGTAAGCTATAGCAAAGAATAGAGCAGTCAGCTGTGGGTAAAATCTTACATCAATGCAGAAAGATCTGCCAGGGCCCATCTGTCAAGGCTCTTTGTCACATGCTTTAGGCCTCCTGCTGTACACAGGCAGTTCTAAGTGGATTGAGGAAAGGTGAATAATTTTTCAGTGTATGCCAAAGACAAACACCAGAGGGTAAAATGCCTATTTTGCCTTATCAGCCACTCTCATAGTGAGTACAAACCTGATGCTTACTGAATGTGGATTGTGTGCAGCCCAATGTGTTGTGGGAGCAGGTTTTACAGAGCTTGGAAGTACTCAGAGAGACAGTTAAATGGGTGCAGCCAAGAAGAAAAGCTGTTGTAGCTATCTATTCTTAAAGAGGGTATGAGGGTGCTCTGACCTATTGATCCTGGACATCTCCTGGGAGCTACTGACATTAAGAGATTTCCCTTTGTCTAGTCAAGATAATATGTGTTCAGTACAGTTTGTCCAAGAGCTGTCTTCTACTTTGGAAACTGCTCTACGCACTTTGTTGGAAATATCCAGCTTTTAGTGGATACCTGGCAAGATCTGTCTGTCTACAAACATTTTAGCTAAAAACATACGTTTGAAAGTTTACATTTAAAGGAGAAAAAAAGGTTCCTACATGTTGTGGGTTTATTTTGTGGTTTTCTGAAAGAGGGTTGATGTTGAATGCGTGATAAACTGTTATTGATCCCTGACCCATAGAGGCTTACACTATCAGTGACTGAATTTCAAGAAACAACCACTGCAGCTCATAATGACTTTAACTGTCTCTCTGAGTACTCAAAAGTTCTGTAAACACTGCTCCCACAACGTGTTAGACTAGTGTATTTTTAACATTGATCTTGTGATAAGCGTAAGTCATGCTGCTTGGTACTTATCAAATCCTTATGAATCTTGATTTCCCTTTAGAATCATGTAGTTCTTCTTAACAGTTCTCACATATTCTGTAGCAGCGGGAATATGGAGTGATTCTTTGGACTTCTGACTTCTAATTTTGTTTTAATAAGGCAAAATAGACCTTCTGGTTTCCTTCAAATATAACATGATGTACACCAAATATATTTTTCAGCTATTGGTGTAAAAAGCAGTACTAATGAGCTATGGCATTAGTATTCTTGGGAAATATCAGAAGACATCGGTTACTCCATGATATTCCTTTTAGCTGACTGTGTGATCTTCTAGTTCTTAGAAAAATATCTGTTGTTAGCTGTTATGTAAATATTTTTTAACTTTCTGAGCATATATTTTACTGTAGTATCCTAAATTATAGGTTTGGATTGCTTCTTGCAAGCAGTTACAGTTTACTATACACTTAGAATTCAAAAAGAAACTTTACGTACAATGAGAACTTTTCAGAACTTGTAATACAGTTTGTGATTCTGTTCTGGCTTTTTGAAATACTCTTAGCTGTGAACAGAAATCCTCATTGACATCTGAATGGAAAGCAAAATGGAAATAATTTTAGGTTTTGTTGTAGAATATTTTTCACAGTAGAGTCTCCAACATTTTTGTCTTCACAAGTTTATGTCAATACCTTTAGCCAAAGCATAAAACTTTTGTCCTACTTGGGTGCTGATCTCCAAAGAGAAAACTTTTGACTGACAAGGAAGAAGATTTATACTCCACAAAATTTGTGTGTCTGGAAGACTGCACTAGGGGGAAACAGTCTAGACATACGAAGCCTTCTTGCCAGGACTGATGATTTTTTTTTTTTCCCAGGCTCTACATATGGGCTTTTTTCTACTTCCCATTTTTGAGTCTTTAACCTTCCTTTCAGGTCAAGTGACCATGGATTATTCTGTGTACTTCCCAGTCTTTGTCTAAGTATGGAATTTGGGACACTATGCCTTGAGGTACCACAGTCATTTTTGAGAGCTTTTGTAATATACTTGATCTACTTTTTCCATTTATAGATTAAACAGGCCAATTTATGTGTTTTCTTTATCTCCTTCAAGGGTGAATACATTGCTGAGGAAACCTTCCAAAATAAATCATAACTGAATCATTTCAGTTTAGCTACTGGAGTCTTGGGTGGTCCTGTCATTTGCAGGTCCAGATATTAGCACATCCTTAGTATGATAAGAAGTGTACAAACAGCTACACCCACTCTATGCAGGGGTGATTCATTTTACAGAGGGGAGGGGACATTTCCGCAGTTGTCCTTCTGAGGAGATGTACAACAGAACAACACGTTTAATCACCACTGGGACTTCCATAGATGTTCTATGAGTGGAAGTTGCAAGAGAGACATCTAAATCAGTGTGTCCCCTGGCTGCCCTGCCCACATCCCTTTACACATAGTGCTATGCTCTTTTGGGGATTGTGCTAGCACTTTCTGGTATCTCAGGGTTATTGGTTGTAAGGGATTTCTGGTGCTGAAGGCCTTCTCAAGCAAAGCTGTTTTCACTTCCAGCTCTCAGATGTTTGGCATAGACACAAAAAATGTATGGTTCCCCTGCTAATTAGAAGATGCTGCGATGTTACTAATGCTGTTTGCTGTGCGTCCAGTTCTTTATGAACCAATGAGTGGAAATGATAGCAAAAATATAGTGAAGATGTGACAGGGATAATTCCCTTGATGAAGACTTGACAGATAAGTAAAGAACTTAAAAACATAAAATTTAAAATAATTAGGCTATTTGATTAAATAAACAATTGCTCTTTTATTTTATTACTTCTTTCACAAATGGCACTTTTAAAACAGCAGCTGAATTAGGGTGTTGTAGTCTTACTAATAATATACATAGAAGGGAGTTTCAACTTGGCTAACGCTCGCAATAGTGCAACTTGGAGACAAGAGGTTTAAAGATTGAAAAAGAAATCCTCATTAAAAAGCACAATGACATTTAAGCTACCAACCAATTGCAAGGTGACAGTGCCAAATCTTTTACCTTCTTCTAGCTCTTTGTTTTTCTGTTCATTCCACATCGCAGAGCAACTATAGCAATGTTAAATGGATAAGGCCAGAGCTCATATGGAAGTGAATGAGCTACCACTTACAGCTTGTGGGTCATCTGCCCTGTAAATTCTAAGATCTGTTTTTGAGCATAGACAAATGGAAAGAAAAAGCTGAGGAACATTTTCTCATGACAGCCCTCTTTCCACATTACACTGCTTTTAGAAGGCATGGAATTGAATTAATAAAATTTACTTCTAACTTTTTGGCCTTTTCTGCAAAAAAGCATTGGCTAGGTGATGAACCTATAATTTTGGCAAAGACTTCTGCAGCTATTGTCTTTGCTCACTATGAGCTGTGGCTTCTGTTCTTTTCAGTGCCTCTTCTACTAATGGAATGGTGACCGTAAGGAATCCGCCTAAGAGCCATAAGTCTTTAGAGGTAAGTCTTCTATTGTGCACTTCTATACGAAAACAGAATTTGGTCCCTTAACAAATGCTCCTCTAAAGCAATTTCTCAGGCACACAGAATGCATGGGAATCTGGCTCTGGTTTCAATGAACTTTTTTTCTTGTTTAAACTTAAGCAAACTTTAGGATCAGGTTACTGATCCTAAAACAACTATTCTTTCTTCTTTTTGAAAATACTGTATTTTACTTCATGAAATAGTACACCTGAAATGTTTATGCAACTGATCTCTAAAAGAAAATAATAAATCATAGCTTCTGTGATCACAGAAAGTGTGGACAGTTCAGAATAAAAATACTGTAGAAAATGGGAGGACTACCTTGACTCAGAGAACCACTTCACCAAGCATATAGCACTCAAAAAAGACAAACTTATCAATGGAAAACTAGACTGATGCAATGAACTTTCATATTTAGCATGAAACAAAAAGGTGTAACTCTTTTCATGCTGTATGAGTAGTATGGAAAAAGGTAGTAAAAGGCTACAACTATTACCATAATGATGTTTATAGCAGAAAATATTTGAAATTATATGATCAGAAAAGCAGATAGTAATGATAATCCACTGTCGGGTTTTTAGATGTGAATTTTACCCAAGGCTTATGTGATCAGAGTTAAGTTTTGAATTATGCTACTGAGAAGATGCAGACAAGACACAATCTCTATCTTTCTTTTTAGGTGTTTCTGATTAGCTTAGGTTAAATTATGGTAATACCTATAGCACTAAGTTTTAAAAATGGTGTTTTTACATCCAACTAGATATGACAGTCTTCCAAGCAGACCACATATCTCTCTCCAAAGAAGGAAACAGCTTGGTGGCTGTGTCAAAGCCCTACTGCCCTGCTGGAGTTCTGCAGATACAGAGACCAGAGAAAGTTAGATGTTTAGCCAGGGATATACTAGTTCAGGAATGCAGATAAAATATGTGTTGCTTTAATGCTAAATGTACAGAAAATATTGAAAAAGTTACTAGAATTAGAGACGCAACACCTCTCTGCTGCGTACTCACCTTTCTTGAGTCATTTTCCAGTTTTGGGAGCTCATCTTCTTTATTGCCTTTTTGGTCACAGTGGCAGAAAATATGTGGTTTCTGTTAGGACAAGACAATTTTTACTTTTTCCTGTCCCCACGCTATCTGCAGGAGTAGTGACTAGAGCATATCCTCCCTTTTACTATGTCAATTTAAGATTTTCTTGCCACTGGGTAGAAAACCTGCAAATAAGCCTTAAAATAATGACCAAAGATAAGAAAAAAAAAGTTTTTCTTATTCCTGTAAAGGAACAGAGGAGTGAAAAATTGATGTCTTGCCCACCTTGACCACTTTTCCCTTTGGACGCTCCGGGGATTTGACAGAGACTTGTGATTTTGGGAAACACAAACATTTCTTGGTTGACCTGGATTGGCAAAATGTTACTTAAAAATCCCAGATGATAGTTGTAAAAATGTGATTGTGCTGTAGCACTAAGTCTTTCTAAGTAAATGTTCACTAGCAGTTCTGGTGCAGCGATTTCATATCTTAAAGCTGGGTGTGCTTTCAGGGCAAAGTAGACTAAGCAAGCCTGTAGCCTGCAGGGGCTGCTGTCATGCAAGAATAATTATACTAGGATGGAACAGACAATCAGACTGTAAGGACAGATGTTGTTTAGTTTTGTTTTATGTTAAGGGCTAAGTTTATGTTCCACATTAACAGAAACAGTATCTTTTTGTGGAAGTCTTGGGATACTTTCCAGAACTGAGTAAGAACTAAGGCATATACTTTTCAACATGTTGGGATCTCCTATCTGAGAGGATGTCCTGTTTACATTTTGTGCTCTAGCTAAGTAATTATGCTGCATGAGTGCTCCAGAAATGAGGTGAAATATAAGAGGAGAGGACGGCTTGAAGTGGATTTTCACACAAGTTTGAAAAATGACACTTGCATGACCCCTGTCATCAAACCATTTGGGATTAATACTACAAAGGTATATATTTAATGAGAATAGGCACTCAGAAGGGAGAGGCCTTGGCATCCATGGAATGTATTTCAGGTTGTTAAAAACTTTTTTCATTTTCTTTTCAGAAAGAAAATAAAGAATGGCTGATAATGTGCCTTACAGCCAGGCTCATTTTATGAAATGATCTGTGTAAGTAACCAGATACTGGTGAATCTAATACTAGCATAAAGCAGCATCTAGGAATAACAAAATTAGTGAAGAAGAGGGCTAGATTTTCATTTATACCAGTTGCTTTTATAAAGTAAATACCACAATGTGTTGTGCTCTCTGTAGCTGAAGTGTAGATCAGGGGCTTTCTGAAATTATATGGTCGTGGCTTTGTGATATATTTTGAAATTCACAGCCCTCATTCACCTGGTAAGCTGGTCTCCCACTAGTTATGACTACTAGATTTAGTGATGGGAAAAATGAGATATAAATCCAAAAAAGGCTAGGAAAAAAAAAAAAAGTTGATTTAACACACTTTTAAATTTATTTTTCTATTAATGTGTATTACCAGAACATGTGGGAACCCTTTTCATGAGCCCAGTCAGACTGATAGCTTTTTAGGTAATGCATAAACAGAGAGAAAAAGATGCTTCCTGCTACCCACTCCCAAAACAAAAGTATTTTAATTTCAAAAATAGGCAAAACATAGTTATGGGAAACAACCTAAGAGAAGATAATAGTAAATATAGTATGTAGGGCTTCTGCACACCCACAGCTTAACTGCTGTCAAGATTTGGTAGACTTCCAGGAAAAGGAGATGTTTAAGGCACAGTTTGATAAAGTGTTAAATTTTAAATGTTTATGGGGAGCTTTTCAACCCTGTCCAAGGGATACTGATGGGCACATTTCTGTTCTCACTGTGACCTCTTGAAGCTAACTAAAATTAACAAATCTGCATTCCACCAGCCAGGACTAGCCCTCTCTTTCTGTATATGTTTATGTATACATAGATGTATAGATGCAAATCTTAGAAGAATTTTTATATTAGGAACATTATCTAGCCCCAAATCCTGTCATTGTTATTCATCTGGGTTTCCACTTGGCCTGATGCTTCTTACATTCACTTTAGCAGCATATTATCTTAAAACTCCTTGTGTATAATTGCATGCAAAATGAAGTCCATTGATGCAGAACAGTTTGAACTCTGAATAAAATAAAAAAAGCTTTTCCTGGGAATTAGCCCGAAAGGATAGGTGATGGGACTGCTTAAAATAATTTTGGTGTATCTACTATACACAAAGAGCCTTCCTAATACGACATTGACATTTATTTCTAATTAAAAATTTTACAAGTCTAAATCTCTCTGTCTGAGCTTTTATGTGGTGCCCATCATCCCTGCTTCTGAGAAAATGAGAATAGTTCATTGTATGTACTACGAGGTCTGCCAGTGTTATCTCTGGAATATGGGAACTAGTGGTATAACAAAATGCACTGCAGAACTCTAAAGCCCTTGATTCTATATTTACATCTCTGAACAAGCTCACTTTGACTCACAGCTCCTTAATTAGAGGCATAGTCGTTTTCGTTTCTGTAGGGCATTTTTTTACCCTCACAATACAAGCACACATTTGGTAACTAATACCAGCAATTAGCCTCATCTGCTATGTAAATGAGTGTAATTGCAATTAAATACTTTAGTGGGCCTGAAGGGAAAACATGCAATCATTACAAAGTAAGTAGGAGTACATGGTAAAGGGACTTTTAGGAGTGTGAGCAAAAGTGCTTTTTCACTGTGGTGTCTATGGTCCTTTCCATTGTTAGTTATTTCTTCAGGAATTTAGAACTTGATCCAGAGGGTGTTTTTTCATTGAGAACTGTGAAAATCATGGAACAAAAGAATGACATGTTTGATGAAGAAAAGAGAAATTATCTCCCAGTTGTTCACAGGATTTTGTGGTGAAAATGTGATCACCACAAAACAGGATACCAAAAACAACACTGAGAAGTTCCTGGATTTGGTGTATTGTTGAAATCAATGGCTATGACAGTTTTACACCAACTAAATAACTGTGTCACTGAATATGTCTACATTATTTTCTGTCTTCCACAAGAGCTGTCACTGGTATACTGCAGGCAGCCTGTCCGGATACTAAACACAGCACAGAGATACCAGCACCACACAACTCACTGAGCTTGGCCTTGATGTTTGAACAAACAGCGAATATGACCTTGAGTGTGTCGTTTCAAAAGCTAATACAGATGCACAGTCAGATATAATTCAATGCTGTAAATATGACTCAAACTTCTCATTTGCGTATCCTGTCTACATGATTCTGCCTGGATTTTGCCTTGATTTAAATATAGCTCTGTATTTCTTATAAAGGACATCTGTGTTAGGGAGCACCAAAGGCAGGTGCTGCTCTCTAAAGGAGGGTGCCCAGCAGCCTAGCAAGATAACGAGGCCAGCAGAGGCAGTTGCCTCACTGACAAAGGTCCTGTCCCACAGCACTTGAGTGAGGCAAACGAGTCAGGCCCAGCGACAGTAAGCAGGCTCAGACAGGAGTCCAAATCTCCAGACAAGTCTACTGTAATGAGGCATGTCCGAGGTCAAGCCAGGAAGTCAGTCCATGGGTCAGGCTCAGAATCCAAATCCACAAGGTCCAGATCAATAGCTACAAGGCAGCTCTGTCATGAACCAGTCCTGAAAACCTCTGCTTAAAGCCATCTCCCAACCAAAGGACATAGGAACTCCTGCTGCAGCTTCTTTCATCTTTTTCCTCAAAGATTTCCAAGGCCAGCTGAGACCTCTCAGACAGATCTCTGCTTTCAGAGCTGCCCCATTATGCTGCCCTTGAGTGCACAGAGTTAAACACCGAGGAAGGATTGGTGTGCTTGGGGCTCTGACAATCTGCTAGACTGAAAGGTTATTTAACCTAGGAGAGCACTTCAAGACCATTCTGTTTATGAGTAGACACTTGTCTATCCTGGAAAATATCAGTAGAATTGTGAGAAGAACACATTAACTTAAATTCAGGCTAGGCAAGACAGAAACAAGGTAAAACAGGAACATAAGAACCTTTCTCTAGAAATAGGTGGTGCCTGAGTTTATCATCTTGTTGTGTAAATCAAAATCCTGGTGGCTCTTTTATCCACTAGTCTACTGAAATTTTTCTCTGTAATATATAAAGCAATTTAGTTTTATGTCAGACAAGGTAGTTGTGTCTATCCCTCTCCTGGGATGACTTCAGAACACTAAGTATAGTGCAGCTTACCTGAGTTTCACCTATAGTCTCCTAGGAAAAAAAAAATAAGGGAATGTCTGAATAGTAAATTAGTGTTCCAAAGTTCCCACAAGCTACTTGCTGTGATTCACTAATATAATGAGAAATAAACTGGCATGGGTATCCCTTGATTAATATATTTCTTCTATGAATAAAAGCATTCGTGGTTGGTGACAAAAATACTGCTTCTGCGATTTAAGTTTTTGTAGTTAGTAGGGCAATCTCTCTCTAGTAAAATATTATTTCCTAAATCCAAAGACACCTTATTTGGTAGTCTTTGAAGATTATAACCTGCTTGCATAAATAGAGTTTTACACTATCCTTCAGAACAAGTAATTTTTTCGTTCATTAACTACAATAATAGCAAGTAGTTATGGAACATTTGGGGATATGGGCTTTCTGGAGTCGCAACTGTAAGAATTACAGTTGGGTGGTGTCGTATTTTACCTCTTCCATTTTGAAATGCATTTTAAAGCTTTTGGCCTCGGAAAAGCGATCACTGAACTCTCTTCTATTGTTGATGTATATCAGTCAGTTTAGGAAAGTCTGTGCTGTTCTTAAGAGGATGTAACTGTCATGTCAAATAATGTAATTATTATTGCATGTTTCACCAAAATATCTGGAGTTTCATCACTGAGGGTGGCCATCACTCTAGAAGCTGAGTTCAAACTCATCCAGATCTCAGCCAAGAACTACTCTATACTGAGAACTAATATGCCAAAGCATCCTGTATGTCACATAAGAATTTTTGGTGACTTTTATACCTTTAAGGTGAACATGTTGTTTAAAGACAGAATCCAAAAATTAGTATGCAACGCATTCTTTTAGTTATGCACGTATTTTTGTGGAGAGTAGGAACAGAATATTCTTAGCAGAGCAGTATATCTGTTTTTAAGATGAAAATAATTCCTTAGAATCATAACACTGTTTTCAAGCCACTAAAATGAAATTCAGAAAAGTAGCAAGCTTTTTTCTAAGACTCAGAATTCAGAAGCTATCAAACAAAGGTTAGGGTTCACCATATTGCTTTGGTGAGTAGCCTTGGCAATTGTTCCCTATTCCAGGGATCTTTGAATTTAAGATCTTTCTCTGTTTAATGTTATGCTAATTGCAGGCATCACACATTTTAGAATTGAACATTTTTCCATAAAAACCAAGTTTTAATAGTGGTGAAGAAATGAAAATTAAAAGTTAATGTGATAGGTTTTCATGTTTGGGACATAATTTAAAGGAACTGAAATTCAGACCACAGCCTAGATTGTAATTTTTAGGCAAGGGTTTGAGCAGAAGCGTCAGCTACAAGCCGTGTGCTTAACATGTGTCGGTTCTGTGTGAACTCATATTCACCTTAGCCCTGTGGAGCACAATCTTTTTCTTCTAGCCAGCTGCAATACTCAGCCTGTTTGTAACCTTCTTGTAAGTGGAATTGTTTCAGCCTTTCCCCTGCTGAAAGCAAAACATAAACATGAGGCACATTAAAATGGAAACAGGATCCTGGTCCTTTCTGTTTCTCAGTTTTATTTAGCAGTGACCTTTAACCCTCATTAAGATACCTTGGAAAGTTTAGGATTTTTTGTGTGTGTGTGTGTGTAGCTCATTGTGGGAATATTTAGGTTTGCTCTGTTGTTTTTCCCTTCAGAAATATTTAAATGCCTTTGGGCAGTTGTGTAAAAAAACCTCAAAACCAGCCAAGCAAGCAACAAAAAAAAACCCCAAACATGTACTCATTCTACAAAAAGTGTCTGTAGACCGTATTTTACAGAATATGTTCTGATCATTAGTCATGCCATAGAGACAAGGTAGACATTGATGCTCACATTTTGTTCAAGAGAAGTATCAATGCATATCAAAGTTTCATGTGGGGCAAAACATGCATTTGTAAACACACTAATGGGTACTAGCCCAAAACCATATATTAATGCACAAAAAATAGCAGATGCAACTGTTCTATCTATGAAAATATGACTCAAAGATTCATGAATACAAAAGTCCTGTGCTGGAATGTAATAGCTTGCAAAATGTGTCAAAAACTAGTTATGTCCTCTGATTTGTTTGATTTTAAATGTTCCTGTCCTGCTGACCAACATGCATACATCAGAAACATGCAGTGACATGCTAAACACAGTAAAAGGTCCAGAGGAAAAAATATTGCCCCAAAAAAGTTTTGAATGTCTGATGTTTGCTATTTCCATCTTTTCAACAGAAAATTCTTTCCCTTTAGGTAAAAGAGTAGTCATGCCTTCCTCTGATTTAAATGCATAGAAGATGAGCTATATTGAAATATATGTGCTCCTGGAAAGAATGAAAAATGCTACTGATGTGTGTTTAAAGACTGAGGTTTTTTGTTGTTGAAGGCATTGTTTACCTTGTTGCTCTTCTATTTTTATATGTAAGAATTAGCAAAATAATAGGTTTTAGTTACATGTTTTCAGAAGCTGCATTTCAGTTGCCATTTATTGAGTGAAATAAACTCTTTGACTTTAAGAAAACACCTTCCCAAGGGGTTAAAATCTCTTCACGATATATCTTCTAGTAAAATAACTAGAAAATTTGTTTTTGTGTTTGCCACTCACTGGAATTCTGAAATATCATTCTATTTTTAAATCCTCCTAAAAATTTCATTTTGAAAAATGTGACAATGTATGCCACGTTTTCAGAAGAGTAATTGTACGCAAAACATTTCCCTACAGGTTTAAATTTGATTTATGTTTTTTCCAGTGATTTTCCTTTGTTCGTTATCCTTTTTCTTTATAATGTCAAAATGAACAAAGGCAGTAATATAAAAAGCGACAACTGTGAAAAAATGTGTACAAAAATTAAAAACATCTTTAAGCTTCTATTTACATATCGGAGGGTTGTTCCAGATTCCATTACGAAACAAGCTTTTAGAAACAGTCATTTGTATTATTGTAAAATGTTCTATTTTCCCGATTTTTAAGACTGTAAGATACTTCCACAGATGCTATGCTTCTGTCAGATGGAGTTTGGTAATATTTGTTTAAGGTGATGAAAATTCACTTCATCCTTGATAATATGTTGGAACAGCTAAATGCTTTATTGCTAAAAATGTGCTTCTCATTTCCTTCTCGAAACCTTTGGTTTCAATGCGTATTTGTTAGTTCTTATATTTGTCTTAGTGTGTTTAAATGAAGGGAATATGTTTTATCTTTATTTTGAGATTCAAATTATTTGATTAGAACTTTTAATCTGATTAGTTTTCCCTCCTTCTTTTGTGAAGGTAAACCAACAGCGCGCATTCAGCTCTTCCAATTACAGCCAAATCAAGAGTCAGTTTGACCCTACAGGACTAAATTTGCAGAATCAAAAATCTAGTGTTAAGTAGCTTCTGCACACTGATGCTCATTGGCCACAGTTACATTTTTTCACTAATGAGGTACAGCCTTCCAGATTTAGTACAGATCATCATAATCCATAAATTTTATGTCCATTAATGGTAGCATTTTCACTTTTAATCATTACTAATATTTCATGGCAAAGATATAATTATTTATCAATGATTTTACAGGTTAAAGCTAGTTCAGAATGGAAAAATCAAAAAGCCTCTGCAATGCTATAGTTTAAAAAGTGACCTTGTCAAAATGAGACATTCTTGTTTCAATTAAATTCTAAGTCAGTTGGTCCCATAGGTAATGCTGAAATGTATAATGTTAGCAATTATAAGAATACTTTGCAATAGTAGTTAAAAAACTTAAAAAAAAAAATCTTTTATGATACACTAGTTTTTTAGAAAAAAGGAAGACTTTACCTCTATATTGGTAGCCATTTATGAGGTCATTTTGGAGTGTACTGTCACATAAAACATAAGGTCAGTAAGTAAGGCTAATTAAATTTTAGTAGGAGCAAAAGTCACCAAAAGGTTTTTACTTTCATCCTAGCCAGTCTAAAATAGTGATACAATACTCCATTAATAGCCTTGGAATTGCTAATTATTTCAACATGAATAGCAGTATCAGCGCTGTCAGTTTAACTGAATACCCTCCTGAGGATTCTTGAAGAATGCATGATTACTTTTATTATTTTGTAGTTTCACGAACAAAACAAAAAAAGCAAAATCAACCCAAACATGGAGAGAACAGTTGAGAGAAAGTGCCTCTTCTAGCCCTGGTTGAGAAATTTTCTGTAGAAGATTTCCAACAGAAAATGCCCCTCAACCCATTTCAAGTAATTTCAGAGGAACATACCTCTTTTACATAAGTTCTCTTTGGATGAAGCCAATATTTTTGTCCTTTACTATTTTATCTTTTAAAAAATAAGTAATTTTCATCCATTTGACATGTGTTGTGTGTTAGAGAAAATACTGTTGAGAATTTATGATTACACTGTGTTCGCATTAATGAGAAAAAAACAATCTTATCATGATAAAATGTTTTAATGATCCTAAATTAAAATTGTATTTTCTATAAAAATTTTTAAATTGGGGAGTTTTGTTCTAATTTGGAGCAGAAAAACTGTCATGAAATTCTGGTGTTTCCCTGGAAGCTGATAGCTTATTTTTCCACCATCATAATTCAGTATTTCACCAAACGTAGAGAAGCATTTAACATTTTAAAAATATATGTTCTAGGTTTACAGTTATACACAGCACATGTGAAATACTCCTATTGTATTGTTTGGAAGAGTTCTTCTCAAGTTTAACTATTCTGAAAAATCAAGTTAAGTCTTTAGTCATTAATCCAACTGTGCTTCTCAGAAAATAACATTCTGGCCATTATATGAGTGGATCATTTTCTTCCTCAGAATAGACTTTAATGTTCAGAGGAAAATTTGGTGTTGAGAATTCCGTCTTGATATTTCTAAATCTCTAGTTGTCTTACTGTAAAATATTTTCTCTCAAGTGGAATTTAAATTTCAAAGAGTTGTTTAAGAGTACAGCAAACCATTCATTATGTTGACACACAAGATTTAAAGAAAAGGTTGCTTAATAGAGGCTGTATTCTCAGAGTGGTACAGCAGATTTTTAAAAAATATGCTTGACCAAATCTTGATTGTAATTTCTAATTAATGTGGTGACCAATGAATATTTCTTTCTTCTGGTTTTACTTCAGCAGATCTTACTTCATAAAACTGGTTTGAGTTCTGGGATTGTTTCTTTGTAGATTGAGAATTCTGCTATGAAATGAGAGATTTGTTTTCTCATTTCTGTTTGTGTTCTGATTTAAAAAAACAACCAAGCAGCTAATGGTTTCAATAAAGATTTTTTTTTCCCCTAATCTGCAAGTAGAATTCCTGATAAACACTGTAGGAATTTTGTCTACTTTTGTTGTTTGTATAAAAATAACCTTAAAGGATTTTAATATGCATATTCAGCCATTTGGACCCTATTTGATTTAGAAAATGACACATTTTGATGTCTTGATATGCAAATGTTTGTGGAAGAGAGTTTTATGTGTTCATTAAAAGGAAATAATTGAAAAAAAAAATACTAATACAAACCCTAATTTCAAGAAAATCATGATTGGAAAAGGCTTTGGTTCAAGGTCAAAGAAATATCAGTGATATTTGCCCTGGGAAGATCTTTCCTAAATAGCTCACACTAGATGGAGGTGAAAGAAAATAGGAACTGAATTTCTGCTTTTCCAACAGAAAAACCACAGACCAACCCACCACTGTAGACTTCAGAAAGAATAACAGGATACCTGAACCTTCTACTGAAAGGATGATTTTATCTGCTTGCTCTGCACAGTCTCTAAGAGCACACATTGTGAGGACTCTTCAGCTGGTACATTTCCAGCATAGACTTGAAGCATAGTCAGTCACTTAAAGCAGAGATGTTTTGAATTCCCATGGTATCTCAGTAGGAAAAGAGAAAGTGCTTTGAATTCCAGTGCAACACCTGCTCTGATCATTTTCCCTAATATTCTTCAGCTCACCCCTCACCACCCACACACACTGTGAGATTCCTAAATGTGTTGCTTAATACAGAAATCCACTAAAGCAAGGAAAGCTGTCACAGAGCTATCTGGCCATTTCTCAGTGTTCAATGGAAAACTATCATTATGAGAAGGCTCTCCACCTTCTTTCAGTGACCCAGTGGACCATATCCTGGGCTGCATTAAAAGAAGTGTGACCAGCATGTTGAGCGAGGTGATTGTTCTCCTCTACTCTGCTATCATGACACCCACCTGGAGTACTGTGTTCAGCTCTGAGGCCTCCTACATAAGAAGGACATGGACCTGTAGGAGTGGGTCCAGAGGAGGGCCACGAAGATGATCAGGGGACTGAAGCACCTCTCCTACGAATACAAGCTGAGAGAATTGGGGTTGTTCATCTGGTACCAATATACTGTCTAAAAAAAGAACCATGATAAGAATCATTTGATCCACTCATTACTGAAGCCAGTCAGTCTTTTCTCTGATGTTGATCATCAGTGGGTCAGGCTGTCCGTAAAACAGAAACGTGAGTCCTACCTTCATGGCTTCTGCTCTTTCAAGCATTTCAAGGAGCTTTAAATTCCTATTGGTATGACAAGGATGCATGTCTATCTATAGGTATTCTCTCCTCTGCCCCTTTGACTAGACTGGGGTTTAGCGTTGAGAGGTCAATAGTGAGAAAAACGTGTACTATTTCTCAGTCTCACACTGCGTCCTTTAAAAAGTCTATATAACATTCCAATTTCCCTTCATTTAGTAAAAATAGCTAATAATTAATCATCAGTGACTAGTGAGGTCTTTGTTCCTTAAAACTGTTAATATCAAGTGGAGAAAACAAAACAAATTCATTCTGCAACTTTTAACTAAAAAATGCAGCTGTAGTTATGAAAATAGCACTTTACACATGGACTTAAGAAAGCAACTAATATCAATAGAAGATTTACATGTTGTTTTGACCAAATTCAGCTTTTTTTGGCATATGGGAAGTCATGAGGAGCATAGGAGCATCCTTCTCTGTAACTGCAGAGCAAACTATGAATTTTAGGTTACTACACATGTAATGTGAGGAGCTAATCCAGTAGCATATTTTCATGATTGTACATTTTGATGAAGACTGGACAAGTATTACATGATTTGATGCAGCTTCTGGCAAAGTGAATGAATGCCAAGATTGCCAGAGCATCAAAAGAAATATTTTTAATTAGGTATGCATGCTGGGATGCAGCTATGCCAATACATGCATATTTTTTGGATCTGGCCAAGAGGCAAATGTGCAGCTAATTAAACTGTAGCAGTGCTGGCAAAGGTTTGATTCTAAAGGCCTGGGTTGTCATAGACTTAGCGGAGATGAATTTGGTCGATCTAGAAGCAATTTGAAAATAAAATAACCCTAGGCAGTGTTAAACTTGGACACTTTGATAACCTGATTATTTTCAAAGAGATCAGGATTGACTCTGGCAGGAGGCATAGCACAGATCAAGAAAATCATATACTAGTATTTCCATATACTTCCATGTTTTAGTTTAGATAGCTACTAGACATTGCATTGGGCTGCATTGCTGTGACCAATGTGATCTTAAGAATTAGCTTAGTTGGTAGTTTAGTGAGCCACATTCGTTGCTCACACAGTAAACAAGACCCAGACATCTTTCAAGATGCTATTGAAGGGTCTGTTCACAACAGTTTCTTCTTATTAAACAGTACGTAACATGAGTAATCTAGTTTCAGAATGTCCACCTCTATTGAAGTAAAGGCACAGTAAGTTTTCTAACCATTTGCTTCTCTGTGGGTCTTTTCCAAGATGGGCACTGTGATATTTTGCTTTGTTTTATGAAAGGAATGTCAGTGCACTAGAAATTGCAATGAGACACTCCTTAGCCCTGGGTAGGTCAGTGGTTGACTGTCAGCTGCTATTCACTTTCAGAGCCAAATTTTAAACAAGGGGAAGTTCACATGAAAATAATTTATTATTCTGGTAATTCGCATGGATTTTTAAGAATCTTTATTTTTCCAAGTGTGCAGTAAAAGCACCATAATGAAATTTGAATTTATAATATGTTTGTTCTACTCAGATACATTTGAAAGGGCACTCAGATGCTTTGGTTTGGTGGCTCTTTAACGTTCACAGGTAGCTCAAGCTTTAAAAGATTCTGTTCTCATATTCTTCCTATTCACAAAACTGATTTAAAATTCATGACATTTAAAAATAAATGCATAAAAAGAAGGGGGTTTTATTATTACTTTGGCATTTCAGCCATAGGGTACACATTTTTTAAGGTTTACTTGATGACCATGGGAGCAAGCGATACAGTTAAAATAAATAAATGAAAACTGAGTTTAAACACTGATATAGTGATATGACTATAGAAAAAGGAGTTCTAAGAAATGCTTAAAATCTTCAAAAACTGACAGTAAAATCAAGAGATCCGAAACAGTTATCTACTTGGATGGAATCTTTTACTCCTTCTCGTGGGATCTTATTCTACCCCTTCTTCCTTGAGTATAGTTAGTAAATTGGTCATTGAATTTTTTATTCCCCTTGAGCATGCTGTAAGGAAGTGTCCTATCTACTCCATGCCAGACTGTACTCAGATCAACTTATTGCCGTGGAATTTAGCAGAGAGAAGGAAGGGAGGAAGCAGGAAGAAATGGCTGAACATAAATTAAACAAACCAATCTTGGTAGTCCAATGTAGCCCAAGACAAGACTGAGCATGATTTGTTCTTTCTGCTTACCTATGTGAGATGTGGGCTTTTTTACACTTTTTTTTTTAAAAAACCTTACAACATAATATGCATACTCCGATAGTTATTTTACACAGTGGGTTATTCTGTATAAAAATGTTGATTATCCAGAGAAAATCAAACTTAAAACAACAGTATCATTCCTTCCTGGTCCCAGACTCCCAGTTTGTTTATTTAGTGTCACCCGTAGTCTGTCATGGCTGACCTAAAACTATCAGAAACAGCCACAACTGCAGCCAAGCATAAACAAAAATCTGAACTGAAGGTGCAAGGGTACTGCCATTCTAGAGATAAGATCTATTGCTGTAATAGCCCTTGATTTTGATGACCAAAGGAAAAAAAAAACACACCACAAACAAAACAACAAAAAACCAAACCAAACAAAACCAAACCAAAACCAAACAAAACCACCAAATAAAAAAACCACCAGTGAATATACAGACATATTTCTGTTTATTTATATATGAACGAAGGAAATAATTTACAGAGGAAGGCATATAGGGATTAGGGTTTCATTACATGTCAGTGTTTCTCAACAGTTTATAAAACATGATTTTGTGACACTAGAGGTTTGCTTGTGGTCTTCTCTGTTTGCTTAATGACATTTTGTAAAGTGCTAAAAATCACATGGAGATAGCAGAGAGAGAAAGAGAATATACCAGATGGTTATCTGTTGGTAGAGTGTTTTTCACCCTTCCTTCCACCTACAGCACAGAAGCCTTGGTTTTACACTGAAGACAGATTTGCATTAAAAGACACCACACATGATATATTATGCTTCAGGTGTGTGAATGATGTGTAAATTGCTGGTGACACAGGTAATGAGGGTGACTGGTGTGTGACAAAAGCTGACCTGCTATTTAAAATATGTGATATTCAGACAATTTTGAACTCTCATTGCAATCAGATTCATTGAATTCATAGGGTTTTCTGTAAAAATAGGGAAGAGTAAAAAAAATATTTGAATGCAAGCTTTAAAGATATTGGGGTGTAACAACTGCTTTTGTTGTGGGAAAAACTGCTTTCATTCCTCTGCTGAGTCATGCCAAGGGCTTGATCACTCAGCCTTTTTCAAGCCCTTTAGCTGTGGGGTTACAAAATCCTCTTTAATTCTCAGTCTGTTACAATTTTCGCTTGCTATTATTTAAATAAATGCAATCTTCAAAGCTCAAAACTTACCTGAAGGTAGTAGTGAGACTTTGAACTTTACATATATTTTATTTTACTTTAGTAAGTAGAGCAGTTTAAAGGGCAAAAGAAGAACTAGATGCCTCTACTGGTTTATTTTCAAAATGAGTAATTACAAAAGTTTGCTAGCAAACACCTGTCTCGAGAAATTTTCTAACTATGCTTCTTTCAGAAATTATGTTGATTTGATTCCCATCTCTTAAACACTTCTGAAAACACTGAAAATGTACCTTCTTGTTTTTTACAAATAACAAAACCTTAGATATGTCATGACTGAAGTCTTTTACATTTAATCTATATTTTCCTTTTATCCTTTCATTATTTCTCCTTACAAAGCTGTGCTGGCATGAGATGGCAACTCTTACACTCTTAGAAAGGAGCCAGGTCATGAATGATAAATTCTTACACATCAATAAGTGATATAAATGTTGATTTTAAGGACATGCTTTAATCAAAAACATATTAAATAACTATAGAACAACATCAGCTTTCGCTGATAGTTCGACCTAAAAATACTTAGGTCTTAGCTGGGTCTGTGACTACACTGGCACAGGGAATCACTGCCTACCTGACCCTTCTGTTTGACTAGAAAGGACTGCAATGTTGTTCTGTGTCCTGATTATGAGAAATGCAGAAAATTCTAGGAGTATGAACATGCTAATTAAAAAATCCAACCTGTTATTCTGGTTTAAAATCAATACAGATTCTGCTTGGTAATAATAGAGTTGGGATATGTAATATTTATATTTACTTGTTAGTTCTTCCTCTGCTTGCCAGTTACTCATATGTAGCTCTGCAAAAGAATATCTTGACTCTGGCCTTTACAACAAAAGGCATGGGGAGACCCTGGTCTTTACAAAAAAAAAAAAAAAAAAAATAGAGGAAAAAAAGTAGATGTGGGGAAGACAGCAGAAAGTAGCATTTGATGGAACTTTCATATTCAGATTTTGTAACTTCCTGACCAGGAAGAATTTTCTGGATTAGTCCCCTAAAATTAAAACAGCACTCGCCAGAGATATTATTTCTAACGAAAGGAGTTTGCAAGTGTTTTGAGATCCTTAGGTGGATTCTTATGGAAGTGTCAAGTAATAATCTCTTCTTATGCATTTTGTTCTATGGGAAGATATTTACCTGTTTGGAAAAAGCGAGATGGAATTTGGCAGTTATATTTAATATAAACAAAATGAAACATTCTTTACAATTGACACTGTAGATTCTGGCTTTGGGATCTGCTGCTACCTGTACAACGTTAATCTGCTGTGAGGAACAAAGTCTTCTTGAAGTTGTTTGGTTTTTAAAGGTGGAGATCTAGATCTTTCCTACTTTCAGTGAATTAAATGAGGAAAAAGGAAAATTTCTACCAGTAGGAAAGGATCCCTCTGGTACACAATCTCACCTAGGTCTGATATCAATATCTCTAAGTACCTGCAAGTGAAGGAGTATATCACTTTTCCCAGAATGACATTACACCATAACCAGTAGCAGTTTAGCCCAGACTAGCAGATTTTTGCAGCAAACAACCTGCCTTCCTGGGTTACTGACCAGGGCCAGGCTTGGCTGTAGATTTGAGTGTGCTGTCGCATGCAAAACCTCAAAAGGAATTTGGCTGTCAAGGTACTTAGCATATATACATCCACTTTAATACAGTGAGACTGCCTGGGGGAGTGCATACGTGTTTCAACATACTGCCAAGAAAACTGAGATTTGTTTTTTCTCTACTCTTAAAATAACTTGGGATAAACCGCAGCTGATGAACAACTGTGCCGTATCATTTTTCAACGTAGAGTTCTGCAGCTTTTTGATACACTTATTTAGAATGACTTTATTCACTGTTTAGGGATATTATTCTTCTACTTACAAAGTATGATTTATTTCTGCCAGTCTAGTGTTGTACATGTTGTGTGCATTCTTTTACGATTTTTAAAAATCACTGGGATTTATGAGTTTCAAATAGTGATTTGCAAAGAACATGTTGTCCAAAAAGGCAGTGGCTGCTCAGCTTATGTTGATGCCTCTCCTTGTTTTCAGCTGTTTTGTTGCCACAAAAAGTAAAAATACAACATTCTAATGGTGCATTTTTTTTTTAGTAAGTAATTGTTGAGGTGGCCACAGACATGTAAAACAATTGCAAATGGAAAAAGAAGGAGCCCATGATATAATCTCTTGATTAAGATAGGTATTACGGAATACTACATGTCTGATTTCAGCAACTTTTCATTTACAAACTCAAGTTCGCTTGGACACTGGCAAGGTGAAGCAATTGTGTAATATTATTTAACTTTATAGCAGAGCTTCTTTACTCCCTCCGACTCTAAATTCTGGCTCGTAGTCTTTGGGTAGGTCTTAAAGACAGCAAAACTTTCTTGATTCTAATTTGTATTGGTGCATCTGCAGTGGCAAACACAGTAAACATATGGTTATTTTTCTCACTAGCTATTTGTCATTATTTTTATCGAAATAAGAAAAAAATAATTGAGTCTTTTTGTGTGTGTATGTGTGTGTCTGATTATTTTGATTATAATTCCCTCATTTCAGTGTTTTATAATTTGACTTAAAAAGAAAATACTTTGGGTTGAAATTATAGACAAGGTCTCAGCCTGCGAGAAAATGTTTCACTCCAGATTTCAAAACACACAGATAGCTGTATCATATTCAAATACTGCTATAAATTGTGATGAAGCCTAATTAGAATGGGATACCTCTTCATACTGACAAGTTTCTTCAGCAATTTGGCGCTGTTTAACAGATAGGCTGTGTTAATATTGGAAGCTGCCACTGTCTGGTCAAAAAAAAGGTTTTGTGAACTTAAAACCATTATATGTTTACTATTGAAGTAAATATTAAACCCCTCATTGACTAGCTGTTGCAGGCAATCTATTATTTATAAACTTGCTTACACTTTTATTTGCTACAGAATTTCCTTGAATTTGAGATAATGAAGATTCCCCTCACATCTACTAAACACAGAGTAAATATTAATTATAATTTTTTTCTTTCTCAGGAGAATGAAGAGACTTTTGAAACTCCTGTCTGGCAGTAATAGTGAAAACTAGCTATTATGGTGTGCTAGTTACGTTGTTGAAAGTTAATACTTCATTACAATTGTACCTGAGTACTCAACATACACATTTGATATACACAAAGTCTTAATTTGGCCAAAGAAATGGAACTTAGACCTTTATGTCATAGTTTGCAAAATGTATGCTGCAGAAAATTGGAACTACCTTGTCTCTGTCTCAGTTTTTCTTTACTTCCCTCTTGACATCATACTCATGTTGTACATTCATATTAAAGCAAGAATTTTTGCTCTGTTATATTCAAATCCCATATTTGGACCGCTCCATAATTCTATACCACTTTTCACTCAACTCTGTTTTAGTCTGCCAGTGGAAATTTATTTCTTTCTGGGGTTAATAAAAAAATTGCATTTGTTTGAGTATATTCTCCTCTTGTAAGTAAAGTAGTATGAGAATGGAAGCCTGAACAGTTTAAAACTGTTAATCCTAATATTATCTTTGGGTTTAAATTGCAGCTGGAAATAAAGCAATTTGTATCAAATGTTATTCTGCTCTCTTCTATTCTACAGCCTATGGATAGCAGTGCCCATAATCTCTGCTCTTGGTCAATATTTTTCAAAATAATTTGGTTTATATTTAATTTCTATCTTGGTCTGCTTTTTGTACTCTTGTTATTTCGAATCTCATTACAGCTAAGATTATTCAGTTCTTTAAAAAATTTAAACTCTTTCACATTATGACTCTTCCATTCCTCAGTATTTTTTGACTTTTAATTACTGTGGCTGGGTCATGAATAAATGTTGGCAGCTTTATATTTGTATATATTCAATTATAAGCATGAGAGATTTCTTTCTACATATGGATATCACCTTTTTCATGTTCCTGTTTTTTTACCATGCAGTACAAATATACTTTCTAACAACACAACAGGCAATGTAAAACGTTAGACTAAATAACTGGATAATTTAACTCCTCCTCTCTTAGTAAGTGCTCTGTCTTCTATTCTTGATGTTCCAAATTTTGACTTCTTGTATTTAATTAAAAATACTAGACTATTTCAGTCACTTCTGACTGTCAAGCCCGTGTTATTTTAAGTATAAATAACTCTCGGAGTCTGTATCCATAGCCTCAAAGTAATCTTGTAATCTTTGAACTCTTGAAAAGATGACAAAACAAATTCTGCCCTCATTCAGAATGTACCTCAGTAAAGTGTTCAGCCACATGCTCAGCTCAGACATGGAACTTAGTCCCTAGGTCATGAGTTAGTTTCAAAGTAGCTTGTTGAATTGAAGCTTTAAGCTCTGTAGCTCAAGAGGAAATCCACTCTTTTTATTCAGTTTTTGCTAGGCTTGTGATTATGTGAACGTGTATTAGAACCCGTCATTTTGTTAAATATTTTCTACAACAAATATGGTAAGATTATTGATTTATGTGGGAGGAACTTCTACCTGATATGTGACCTTCTTCCATTTTTCTGCTCTACGTTTTTCAATTTTGTATGTGTATGCAACCTCATATACATGCATATGTGCATGCTTCTTTGAAAACAGAATTTATTTTGCTTGAAGTTCCTTTTGTTTCATTAAACAAAGATGGATAAATAGGCAGGTTTAATTTACCAAAAAACTTCAGATTCCAATCTTGACAGACAATCTCTCAACAACATATTCAGTCTCAACTGATGGAAAACTTTTTTTGACCCTGTTTGTTCCAGAAATAATGTTCTTACATACTCTATGTATGCTATTTCAGCACTTTTGGAAGTTTAATTGAAAATCCATAGTTTGTTGGAAAACACACCAAAATCCTTCTGCTTTTCATAAAAGAAAGTAGTTGTAATAAAATCAACCACTTATTCATTTCAATGAAGTTTTCTAGGTGAATTGTATTTAAAACTTCATGGTAGAATGGCAAACAACAACATTTCTGATTCCAGCCTCTGATTTTAAGTTTCTTTTATATTTCCATCCAATGTTAAGAAGGTCTACGGCTGTTACATTTTGAAATAGTCTCAGAAATGCTCTTTGTTGATTAACAGTTTCAATAAAATGGATGCATTTTAGAAGTAATAGAAACCAGGTTTTTTTCCAAGTTTTTTTCTTCTCTCCTTGCAACTCACTGTATAAATACACCTGTACAGCCTCCCCCTCAAAAAAAATAGTAAGAATTTATTTTAAAAATATAACTCAACATCATATGAAGCTCTTTCCTAACATGTCAAAATTTAATTCAGGCTACAATTGTAGTAAATATTTCTCTCCCTTTCTGCTCCCACCCTTCTCCCAGCCCTCACTGTTTTCTATGATTCTCTGTCATTGTTAGGTAAAATGTCAATATGTGTAATGACACAGCACAGTGAAAACACATACTTTAATATTCATGTAAACTCATGTAATTGTAATTTAGGCTGTGCCACCCGCTATCATAACATACTTCATGTGAAAAGATGCTAAATTTACTTGACCTACTTTCATCTTCATGTTTAGGAAACAGGATATAAGAAGTAAACAAAGTAGTTGTGCCTCATGCAGGAGATTATTATTATTTGAATTTATGATTCATGCCTTGAGCAAATTTTGTTTGTGGCCTCATTTGCAACCATAATTTATAGCTTTACTAGGGATATACTATGTATTTGGGAGGCTATATATTAGGCATGCTTTGTACTGGAGCAGTTTCCTAGCTTTGGGTGTAGTATTTTCTATGTTTCTGGTAGCTATAAAATTTCTTAGCATATCATTTACTGTAGTAAATATGGATTTTTTTTTTTTTATTTTTAAATTGCAATTCCCCTTAGGAATGTTGTATTGTATTTACATCAATGCACTTGTTATAGCTAAATCGAACTAGTATTTAAAGGAGTTGTTAATCCTACAAACAAGTCATAACTGCAAGTATTTACTTTTTCCATATTTCCTAAACACAGTGTTCAGCTTTTAATAAAGAATGTCTCATTTTGATTATTCTGTATTTTTAGCTTGATCTAAGTCTGATACAGTTATAGATTTCTGTAATCCAATGAAGTAATCTTTTTTGATAAAGATGATAATGACAGAATTATAATATTATTAATTAGGTTGAATTATCTTATGTTTGTCAGACTAAAATCTATGAAGAACGATGTTTTGGAGAAAAAGTTAAAATAAGAAATAATTGCTTACCTATTATGTGAAGAGTATAATCATACGCTACAAAGAAATGGTTATTATGAAATAGACTTCTCTATCTTTAGTGTTTACGAATCTACTGCTCTCCTTGGATTGTTGTTTATTGTGAAATTCCCATGAGTCATCAGAAGAAGTCACAACTAATGGGATCATAGAATCATAGAATACTTTGGGTTGGAAGGGACCTTGAAAGGTCATCTAGTCCAACCCCCCTGCCATCTTCAACAACATCAAGTTGCTCAGAGCCTTGTCCAGCCTGGCCTTGAGTGTTTCTGGGGATGGGGCATCTACCACCTCTCTGGACAACCTGTTCCAGCATTTTACCACCCTCACTGTAACAAAAAATTTCTTCCTCATGTCTAGCCTGAATCTCCACTCCTTTAGTTTAAAACCATTACACCTTGTACTATCACAGCAACCCCTGCTAAGTCTGATCCCATCTTTCTTATTTGCCTATTCTTTTTTTCTCTTTATAATGCATGTTTCTTTCCAAATTCAGATTGTTTAGAGATAAGATCTATTGCTGAGTCACAGAAATACTGTACTAGCAGTCAGGTGGAAGGAATGCAATAATATCACCTTTGCATTTTGTCATTCAGAAAGGCAGAAGTTTCTAACCATACCTTGTGGAACAGGGATTTTTTAGTTAGCTATAGGATATCCATAGAAATCTGTGCTCCTGAAAGGCTGCACACAGATCCTGCCATCTCCAGCAAAAAGACACAAGGTCTGATCCTGCTCTCGATTTTCTGGCCTCACTGTGTGCCCAAACAGGTGCTTCCTAAAGGAGGGTTGTACAGGAGATGGTATGGTTCTCCTTTTCTTTGCCTGAGTCATGCTAGTGAAATTTCATCAAAGAAAGGTGTTTTCATATTCTGAATCTACTAGCTCTATCACCATTTGTGGAATTCTTTAATTCTGCTGTTAAATCTATGGATTCCTAACTTCATAAAATACTTAAGGAGACATTAGTGCTGTCTTGGGGCCAAAGAAGAATGCAGTAAAAATTTCTCCTTATATGTTCTGTCTCACCTTTTTTGCTCTTAAAGACTGAGAAGCAGAGCATCCAGTATCTAATAGGAAGTGGAAGACAAGACTCCTTGTCCTCTTGAACTCATTCCAGCCATCTGCTCCATTGCAGTGGAAGCAAACATAATGGTTCCATGCTGATGGCCAAGGTGGAGACAATGACCTTGTTTATTGTCCTCAAAGGGGAGTTTAGGATGAACTAATATCTCCAAACTCACTGTGCTCCTAAAGAGAAGCGAGAAGTAGCAAGTCTCAACAAACTCAAGTTACTCAAAGACAACAACACATCAGAAAGTATAGTCTTATTGACTAGATTTAAAGTCTTAAGGAAAATACCAAATCCTTTTTCAAAGACAGGATCATTTCATCTACTTGTGAGAGGTAAAATTCAAGAATATTAAAAGCAAGAAAATTACTGAATGATAGGGATCAGCCATCATAATATGTGCTGCTTAGTACATTGTAATTGTCAAGATGATTCTATTATGAAAAAGGGAGTAATTTAACATTATTTAATATTCACAATATGCACATATTGAATAGAAGTGTATGTAGAATATAAGGCCCTCTTTCAGAATAAATGAAACTTTAATCATGGGAGTACTCCTATTGACTTTAATAGGATAACTCTTCTTCTCACATTTATGCATGTGCATATTAAATAAGAAGCTACTAATGAATATGTTTAAAAATAACTCTGATATAAATTTCAAGAAAATATAAAAGAAGATCTTCTAACTTTCTTAAGTGCTTCTTACTCAGTTTGTGGGACTGATCCTCCAGTCCGTATTGTCTACCAATATCAACTTCTTTCTGTTAGCTATATCAGGACCTTTCCTTTGGTACACAGGTTGCCTGAAAATAATTGAGAAGAAAATTTCCTTTAATTAGTGTTTTACCCAGATACTGAAGATTTAACAGTTCCATAGAAAGATAGCTCAATAGTGCTCAGATGGTAAAGAAGGAAAATGTGGGAAATTGTAGAACTGACTGTTTCATAGACTGATGTGTGAGATACGCAGTTAGACAGAAAACATTGAAATGAGGACATGATATAGAGAGGAAGGTCTGAAAAAATACAGACAATTTTATTCTAAATGCATGGAGGAGACAGTCTAAATCACAGAAACCTGTATGCTATCCATGGTCTACCAAAGTTTTCTTCTTGAAGTTTCATCTCGAGCCTCATCTTCACAGTGCCTCCCTGGGGCCAGCTGTGTGCTGGCCAGACTTCCGTGGAAGTGGAGACCCAAAGCACAGATGGTGAGTGGTGTGGTGTGCCACAGACATGGGACTTGACTTTATCCTCCTCTCCTTTCATGTTGTTTCTCCTCCCCTCTCCACAGGTGTTATTTTTTAAAGGGCCTCACATGGACGTGGCAAATAGTATCTTGATTCACCTCAATGTTCCTATACAACATGTGAGGAATATCAGTTGCTTTGGAATGGTGCTCCAAAAAACCCTGTAGTTTCTCCAAGGAGCTACAGATAGCAAATAGTTTAAAGGCTGTCAGAAATCCTACCTTTTTCTGGAGCCTGGGTGCCAGCACCATTTCCATCTACTTTGAATGCTGTCAGGGTGCTGCTTCTGCCTTTTATTCAGTGATTGTATTGCAAAATGCATAGTAGAGTAGCACATAGGATTTTCTCACCCTTCTGTGATTTGCAGCCCTTTCACAGCTACCTAGATAACAACCTACCCACTTGCCCTCCACTATGCTCTATTAATCTTGCTTTATTTGTTGTGTAACAGTACAGCACTAGCAGATTAGCTGAAGAATATTTTATTTTATTTTATTTTATTTTATTTTATTTTACACAGTTGAGAAGTAAAACTCTTAAGAGGTTACTTTTCTCCAGCTGGGTGAATTAGCTTCCTAGTAAGGAAGTGACAATAAAATAGCAATATCGATTTATTATATGAAAAATATATACTGTATAAATGGAAACACTGTTGAAAATTATAGGTGTAAATACAGATGATTATTTCCAAACATATTGTAGAAATTAATTTTCTAGACTATTAACAGTATTTTAGTAGTAAGTTCTAATATTAGGAAAGTGTCATGAAGATGTCTGAAGGCACTAGGTCTAATCACCCATGTTTCTTCATAGCATAGCAAAATTGTGCCAATATTTTAAAAATGACAGGTTTGAATATCTACAATAGGAGTGCAAATACTTTATTTCAGGGAATATTTTCAATGTTACTGCCTTTACATAATTGCCTTCATGTGAAAAAAAAAAAAAGCATATCATGCTCCATTGCTTCTTGTGTGCACTTTAAGGAAAAAAAAAATCTTTCTATAAAAAACTACTTAGCTTTAATTGAGCAAAAGGATTCAAATGGGGTCTGGACTGACTTGCAGCTCATAATTTCTGTAGACAGGTTGGGTTGCTCTGTGATGATCCTAATTAAATTATGTTAAAGCACTGAACTAGATAAACCAAAGTAGCTGCTCTGTCAGTTCACCAGGTGAATTAACCACGTGCGGGAGTCTGAATTTGTCCGTACGTTCCCGCTCCTTGTGTCCCGCGTTTGTTTGCTGCGAGTGGCCCTCTGACGGGCCTTGCGGAGCTGATGTTGTCGCCGTCGGTCCGTAGGTGGCAGCATTGGCGGGTTAGTGGCGTCTGAGCCGCCTCTCCGGAATTTCATGCTCTTCTCAAACCTCCCCCACTCACCCACGCGATGTAATCAGGGCTGCGTTAACATCATTACATACTCACCTCAGGTAAAATAAAATGGAATGAAATGTTCAGGCCAACAATTAGGCTGTGCACACTCTGAGCCCCTTTCCCCTTTCCCTTCCCTTTCCCTTCCCTTTCCCTTTCCCTTCCCTTCCCTTCCCTTCCCTTCCCTTCCCTTCCCTTCCCTTCCCTTCCCTTCCCTTCCCTTCCCTTCCCTTCCCTTCCCTTCCCTTCCCTTCCCTTCCCTTCCCTTCCCTTCCCTTCCCTTCCCTTCCCTTCCCTTTTTCAACACAATACAATTATTATTCTAGCCTGTGAGTCTGGATACTGGGATTTCAAGATAATTTTCGTGTGAATACACCAGAATCTCCACATCTTCATAAGAAATACAAAAACACAAGATTAAGTGACACAGTGAATCTGTACAAACTTTGCATGCAATCATCATACTCTTTCTGAGTTGTATTTTGGTAAATGCAACTATTTTGCAAAATGGTCTTCCCTCCTTGGGGCAGTACATGGTGTGGAAGCCATACTCTTTGGCTTAAGACTCATGACTTCCAAAATTTTCATATGTGTGCTTATTTTGCTCAGGACAGAGGGTTGTGAGGGTTTTGTGTTTTTGTTTTTGTTTTTGTTTTTTTTGTTTTTGTTGTTGTTTGTTTGTTTGTTTTTGTTTTTGTTTTTTGTGTTTTTTTGTTTTTTTTCTTTGTTTCTTGTTTCTTGTTTGTTTGTTTTTGAGAGCTGTAGCAGTCCCAGTCATCAGATGATTTTTTTTTCCACTTGTCTTTCGACACAATATCAAAAAGCAGGGAAATATCTACATTTCATAGTGTTTTAAGTAGTCTTATAAGTAGTAGTTTTCTGTTGTTTGTTTGTGTTTTTTTGTTTTGTTTTGTTTTTTAAATACCCTCCCATGGAGGACCCATTTTCCTTATTTTTTATACTTAAATGAGCAATATTTATGCCAGTTCTTAGCGTTAATGGAACTATTTATATGAGCATTGGCCACTGAAAACAAGAATGGGCAGTCATCCCTTTTTGACTATGCGTATTTTATATTATTTTCATTATACTGCGCTTTCTATATAATCTTTTCTGATGTCATAAATAGACGTCTTGGGGTCATACCTTTTCTACTCCTCATTCCTTGTTCCCTTTCTTCGTTCATTTCCCCAAGGGAAGGAAATTCACAAGTAGAGGTTGAAAAAATTGTTTAAGTATTATTGAAAATATAAACCAAAATTGTTTCCTTAATAAATATAATTAGCTGTATTTATTGCATTTTCAAGAGCTAGTACTGATGTTGGGACCAGCTCTTTAAATAAAAGAGGACCTCTGTAGTCTCTGGAGAGAACATGCATAAAGCAAAGTAAATGATTTTCTGTCAACACTAAGTAGACAGGTGTTTACATTGAGCAGCATTCTAATATGTCTCTGAATATTTATGTCTTCTTTTTCAAAAGCATTGCCCATGAATGTCACAGCTGTCAAACGTCTGTATACAAGAAGATAAAAAATGAAATTAATAAAAGGCAGATCAACATTTTGTTTGTTTAGGCCACTTTTTGCTATCACATGTTGCAGAGGTTAACAATGTTAAGATGCTTGGGTATACTGGTGTATTCTAAGGGGATGAGTGAAATGCAAAGCTATCGGCTGTATTTTGTGTCGGTGTAGGCATACTTCCAATTGTTTAGCCTAGACATAATCAATGAAAACAATGACTGAAAGTGCTACAGACTGTTCCTTTACCTTCTGTCCATTTTCTTCACAGGTGGGGACCCTGGAAAGAGAGCTTTGGCAGTTGAATGCTGCCATAACTGAAAGGGTTTTAATGCTGGGCAAGTTATGGACCAGACTATACAATGTGCAAGGACAGATGAGCCATCACTGCTGCCTGAAAACAGTTAATGGAGAATAGATTTAGTTTTAAAATAGTTCTAAAAGTCTGAAGGATATATATATATAAATGCAAAATTTTCTGTTCATGGCCATCTGTGAAAAAGATGCATTGATATACCTTTGCAAGAGTATGAAATAACTTATTACTGTCGTGGTTTAACCTGAGCTAGCAATATAACCACAATAGCTACTCACTCACCGCCACTTCCCACTCCCCAAACAGGGAAGAGAATCGAAAGGGAAGGGAGAAAGTTGGATTGAGATAAACACAGTTTAATAAAATAAGAAAATACTAGTGTTATATATATATATATATATAAAAATTAGAAAATAAAATAAAAGATACTCAAGGCAATTCCTCACAAACTCCTTCCACAATGAGCATCCAGTCCCAGGAAGCAGCACACTGGTCCCAAACAGCCTATCCCAGAAAAAGAAAAGAGGAAAAAGGCAAAAAGGCTCAGAGGCATCTGCAAAACATCAGGATGGCAAAAACGCTGAACTAAATGCCCCAAACAGAACTCCCCTGAACAGGTCTCTGAGAGCAAAGAGAAGAGCCAGAGAGCAAGACACCAGAAGATCCAGACTCTCCTTAAATATGAAGCATGACACTAATGTGATCGAGCCAGAATTAACATCATTACATATTCACCTCAGGTAAAATAAAATTGAGTGAAATATTCAGGCCAACAATTAAGCTGTGCACACTCTGAGCCCCTCTCCTCTCCTCTCCTCTCCTCTCCTCTCCTCTCCTCTCCTCTCCTCTCCTCTCCTCTCCTCTCCTCTCCTCCCCCTCTCCCTCTCCCTCTGCCTCTGCCTCTTTTCTGGAATATTGTTATTGATCAGTCTGTCTGTCAATCAAGGTCTACCCCATCTATATCCCACTTCTTGGCTGCCTCACACCTGTGGGGAGAGCACTAAGAATGTCCTTGGCTTTCAGACATTAACTCCATCCTGAGGTGTTATCTTCCTGTTCTCAAACTAAATCCCAATCATGACCATGCTAGCTATGAAAAAGAAAGGTTTCTAACTAATTTTCAGTCAAACCAGCACAACTGGTAACATTTTATGGCTTCCATTTTATATAGAATGATACTGAGAAAATGAGAGGAAAAACTTCCGCAGATGGACCTGAAGCAGCATTATTCAGTTGTATGCAATTAAGGTAGACTTTAATATGGATGATGTTTCACTGTATCTCTTCCCCACTCGCTGACATGCTTTTAACTGCTCCTCAGGTTTAGTAGTGCTTTCAGTGCAGGCTAACTGGCAATCACACACTTAAATACAGATACCAGAGACTGGGTGCTGACTCTTAGTATGCATTCTGTGGTAAATACTTTGCTGTAAGGTTACAGGTGTACTTTGAGAACCCCAAATCTTTTTGACCATCTTGTCCATGACCTCAGAAGACAGACCAGTTCTCTGTCAAAATAATTCAACATATCATTCAAACTGATTGATCCAAGCTATTGCAGGACAAAGAACAATGGACAATGGTTACAAAAAATGTAAATGATACACAGCGGTTTGTAACATTACTGGGAAAACAGTAAGTTAGAATCATGTAGTTACAGAATTGTTTGGGTAGAAAAGGCTCTTAAAGGTTCCAACTCTCCTGCCATGGTCAGAGCTAGAGTTCAGCATGTTTTCCCAGTATAGCTGTTAAGACTAATGTTAGGTTTTACAAATGTCCAGAATTTCTGTGTGTGCTGATTTGACTAAAAATGAGTTAATTTTCTTCATGTATTTAGAAACCTTTTTTCATAGCTAGCATGGTCATTGTTTGGATTTAGAATAGGAAGATAACACCCTGAGACAGAGTTAAAGCTTTTAATTGCTGTTGTCTGGGAATCAAGGGCCTTCTGAGTGCTCTGCCCACAGGTGTCAGGCAGCCAAGAGGAGGGCATAGATAAGGCAGAGTGATCAATAAGAATATTTCATATCATTAGTGTTATGTGTCATATTAAAGAAAAGTCGGGAACTTCTGGCTATGGAAGGACTTGGGACAGAGACCTATTTGGGGGAGTTCTGTTCAGCAGTTTCTTTAATTTGTTATTTTGCTACCCTGCCATTTTGCAGTGATGTCTGGGCCTTTTTGCCTTTTCCTCTCTTCTCTCTCCAGGATCAGCTGTTGTGGACCAAGGTGCTGCTTCCTGGGGCTGGATGCTCAGTGTGGACGGAGTTCATGAGGAATTGCATTGAGTATCTTTTATTTTATATTCTATTTATATTTATATGTATATAATTTGTACTAGTAGTATATTGGTCTTATTTTCTTATTTTATTAAACTGTGTTTATCTAAAAACACAAATTTCTCTCTTCCTTTTCGATTCTCTCCCATATTTGGGGGTGGAAGAGGGGAAGTGAGCAATCAGCTATCATGATTATATTGCTAGGTCAGGTTAAACACTGATACTATAATGTAAGGATATCCTATCTGCTGAAGCCTCTGCAAAACAGAAGGTGTAGATAAAGTCTCTGTCAGCAGGTAAGTGCTTGAAGTCCTCAGTCTTGAAGCACACAGCCCTAATAAAAACTATGGTATGCTTTCATGGTAAATATTCTGTCAGTTACTAGACTGCTTTTTGGTAGCTGTTATCCCTCTCAGAAAATTTGCCCTGAGCACTCATTATTGGAGGAGACAATTAGTACTCAGTACTGAGTGAACCAGTACAGAGTAATAGGACTGAGGGCACCAGGGCTGATGAAGTGGCTACAGTTGGCTCTGAGTTTTCAGATGAACAGATGTTTGAGAGAAAATACCAATAAGTCAAAGCCAATGTTTCCTAAAAGCATACTCTCAGCAATTCCAGCAAAACATGGGCCTGTTTTTCCTGTGAGCTGTAGTGGAAGATAATGTATCCGGAAATAGCTGGAAATCTTTAGATTTTGTATGCATTACTCATAGAAACATGATGCTTGCTCCCCAATCCAGCTACAGATCCTGGGAGGACATGACATTTGGAAATGTTTACATTGTGAACTGCACAGGTTTCCAAATTATGTTTATATTCCTACTGTTTTATTTCCAGAAAACGGGTAGAAGCTTCCTTGGATTCTCCTTAAAAATTGCTTAGATGACAACAGAGCAGATGTTAGTGATTTGGGGACATGACTAACATTTGTTCCAGCTTTGAAAGGTTCAGAAGTTCATGAAGATTTTTTAGGTCCACACATTTAGCTAATTATTAGAAATAATTTAGAAGAAACTATGGTTTTGTGGAGATGAGCTTGGAAATACTGTACTACTTCATTCTTTCTGAGATCATGACTCTTAAAATGTGTTGTTTCTTTTGCTACTGTAAAATAAGGTCAATGCAGAAATGCATATAGCTGAGAACAGAAGACACATTTATCTGGTAAGAATCTGAGGTTTCTTTTATCCTAACTGGTGTTATGGTTTAGAAAATGAAAATGAGCTGGTGTGGTCAGTAACGTAACTGCAATACAGAAACAAGAGGTAAAAGTCCATTCTGAAATTATGTATGCCACAATAAATTTATCTGTTTAGAGTGAACAAAGAATATATTTTAACAATAGCTTCTTCAAAACTTTTGATTTACTCCTACTTTCACTTAGGACTTGTTCAATCAAAATCTTTTTTTGATTATATATGTTTGACATACGTCTAATGTGGTTATATTTGAACATCTTGGATCTGGTGACACGCTACATCTAATAGCAAGAAAATGAAAATTAAATCACACAGATCACATAAAGAGTGTTTGCTGCTAAAAATGAAAGTTCTGAAATGTATTGTCTCTCATTCTTTGCATTAAAACTATGGAATTGTGTTTACAAGTTTCCGCCACTATAAAACTAATTTGTCACATGTAGCCTAGTATAAATGCGATTGAAAGTTTCTAACAACATGCAGATACTCCAAATGGCATAAAAGGAACAAATCAGGAGAGATTCTTTGAAATCGTGATTCACATGTAGTTTTTTAACAGGCAAATCACTCCCTAAAATAAGGAAATATACGGAGTTTGTGGGATTGAACTCCAATTTTCCTCTTTCCTTAGGATATTTTGTGAAGTCAGATTTTTATCATTTGAACCACATGTATCACATTAGCAACTCAATAAATAAACTCTATGCTTCATTGTTAAGAAATGGACTTTCCTTGTAACATCAAGATAACACATATAGTTCCCAAACTGGACCACATTTGCAGCCTACAATATGAAACTGCTGTTTGTATCTTTGGTGGTTTCTACGATGCTTGCTTGAAAATAAGTATAGAGATCTGTGGACTACTGAACTCAGGGTCATAGACATAACTAAGAGAGAAGCAGCTTGGTAAAAAAGGATGAGCCTAGTAATTCAAAATGCTTTGGATAAAAGTGCTTCTTGCTTTCAAAGAAGACATTCCCAACAATATCTTCAGGTATATACAATTTTTTTTTCCCTGTAGCTTATTCTGTTGTACCTAGCAAACTGTTCATCAAGATCAGATTGGAGAGCCTTAGGTTGCCGATAAAAAGTTAGTTTCAAATTTCTTTCTGTGTCTGATTCCCTTTGCTCCAGGTACACACATTGAAAAGGGGTTCTGACATTTCTAAAGCATTTTTTTTTGTCATTGTTTTTAAAATGTTAACTTTCTGAGTAGTATTTAAACGAGATAACTATTTACGGAGTTGCTTTCCATATATTTTAGATGAAATCTGTACTATGAAGCTGATACTGTGAGGAGTTATTTCCCAAACCTGTAAACTCCATTGTTAGTCTGAGCCTGAATTTCTCTGGAGTAGCATTTCATTTTTGGTTCTGGCCACGATCAGCGATTAATTCCAGACCTCCAGAAGGGGAAGTCTGGGCATTAACTGGTTGCATTCCCTTAGCGTCCTACTGCTTTCACTGGCATCAGGCTGTACTGCTGCGTTAATCAGGTCTCGTGTCTCAACAGGAGGAAAGAAAACTTTAACTTTCAAGTCAAATGATACTTTGCCATTAACTTCAAAGGATTTTGTATTCTTAGGGCTTAAACCATGTAGGTAACTACAGTTGACCATTTAGGCTTTATTTAAGTATCAGCATGTCAGAGGACTAAAGGGTTTCAGCCCTCCAGTAGCACCAGCAAGTACAGGGTTAATTGCATCACATTTCAACTGGTCTGCAGTACAAACGTTGTCTAACCCTCCAGATTCGGCTTCAGTCATTTGCCATATATTACTGCTGGTACCACAAAATCACAAATAACCCACTGAGAATGTTTCATTACCTAGTGAAATCATATCTAGATTGAAATTCCATTTATTTAAATAACTGATTCATTGCTTATTCTGAATATGCTAGTCACAAAAGTTTCAGTGGGCCATGGAATTGAAAAGGGATCACTTTGGGTAAAACACAATGTTTAAATTAATAATAAAAGAACTGTTTAAATTGGATTTCTTCTTAGATCAAATTTATTTTGCAACTAATTTGGGAAAAAATAAGGCTAGTTTTGTTTGTAATAATCTGGGCTTTAAACAACTATTTTGGATTTTAAAAGTCACTAGCTCTCTTTAGGAGATGAGTTCTGTTATGTTATTAGTTCTATTTAGAAGATAGGTCCTCTTAATATAGAAATCTTTAGGAGTTCTGGACAGGACGTGAAAGAAGAATGATGAAAGTAATTGAAACTGCAGGGAGGGGGTAAGTATCAACATAGTTACATGAACTGGAATTTGTCCAGGTCCCTAGAACTAGAAAATACCGAAATGCTACTTAGGAAAATGTTTCTGTTATAAAAAAGTTATAAAAGTTTCTGCACTTGTGCAGTAACAAATCTTCAATCTTCAGCATTCACTCTGACCTTCTGTTCCCTCCTGGGCTAAGTAACTTCCTTCTCTTTGAAAGGAATGCTTTAAACTAGTCTATTCCCGAAAGAAAACAATGCTTCTCTCTGGAAATCTTCAGCCTTTTTCCCCACCACATTGACTTTCCTGTTTAGAAACAGCTCCCTAGAGAGCACAAATTCCCCCACATTAAAATTCTGCTTAATTTTGTTTCCAATTTTCAATAAAAATACATAAATGAAATATATTTCTATTCATAGTGCATTTATAGTTATAGTTATTTTAGATATAGTTATTATATTACAATATACTTTATTATACCTTCTAAATATATATCGGACCAATTACAATCAACCATTATACTGCAATGTTACAATAATTTTACAACTTGCTATATTATATGAATTACACAAATAACTCTCTGCTGATATACTCTCTTCCTTAATGGATTTTCTCCTACTAGTCTCTCTTAAGGTATAGAAGTTGCAAAACTATTGCAGACTCTAAAGTAAAAGACATCCACAATTATGTTTACAGTACAGTATATACTATTACTTCTGTGTATAACTGCACAGCATGTATAGTTACACAGTTACACAATATATAAAACATAGAATATTATTCTTTTATCTTACCCAGTGTTCAGTCCAATATGCAAAGGTCTCTAGTGTTCTGTATGCTGACAGCTTTTTGCATATTTCTAGGTCAGAGAAAACAGGACACCTCACTGATCTGAAGACTTATAAAATAACACTATATCCATCACTAATGACATAGAATTAACTGGTTTTATGCTACACAAAACCATGTTTAAAACAGGTTTGCAATGCAACACTTCAGCAAGTGCAAAGAGATGTAGGATAACGTTTGTATGTAAGCTACTTTACACTCATTCTACTTGGTTGGTTGACAATAAAATAATATCAATAATCAAATTACTGTGATTGAGGAACAATTTCTTTTTTTTTTTTTGAGGGAAAAAACAGAGTTAATAATTAACTTTTCGCATTTACCACATATGTATTTTATTTAGTTTTCCATTTAAAATCTGAATCTTTGAATTTATACATCTTTTCTAAGTTTGGTATTAAACTGGGCATATTTAATTCCAACTAGTAACAATTAAGGTGTATTCGAGTCAGCTATTCTAGTAAACATACTTAAATTCAAATATATTTGTAAGGCAAGAAGTTGTTCCTAAAATCCATTGTCCATTTTATATAATAAACTTGGATTATAGGTTTACAGTACGATTTTCCTTCAGCAGTTTGTAAAACAAAGGACACAGAAAAATGCAGAACAATCCCTGCAAAAGGATCCTCAGAGCTTTTGCTGATGATAAAAGCATTTCAAGGCTGCTGGTCTACCTGAAAGTGTAGCAGGGGATACTTTAAATTGCATTTGTCCCAAGCCATGAAAAGCTATAGTTTTTGTAGACAACATAAAAGCTGAGTACTGATATTTTAGGCAACAGCTACCCTATGTTTGTATACATAATCTTATATGTACATATGAAGCATGAAAGAAAGTCTACAGTTTCTCTGAAAAATATTTATTGAATTGTCATCAACTGTTATAGGCCAGTCAAAGAAAATACATTTGTTTGGCCAAAGAAATGCAGAATATATCAACTGTCTGTCAATTTTAGTGGTAAGTTGAACAAAGAGCAACAGAAAGATGTAATCAGCAGAAAAAGAGTTTAGAGTTTTCACTGGTGGACAGGTTTTGATTTTTCTGCTGGGTTTTAGATTTGAAAATATGCCACCTAATAACATTTTTCCAAAACCACCTAGTCACTACTACTTATTAAGAAACTAGGAATGATGACTCTAAAGAAACAGGTTGGTTGACATTGGTAGCAATTTAGTATTGTCTAGGCTTTTCAGGGTTGACTTATATTTAACACTTCAAAACTGGTTTCTAGAGTACTTAGGTCATTGGGGACACAATCCTGTTTTGCAAAATCATAGCAGAAGAAAAGAACATTAAGACTCATCTTTTTGAGATTTCATGTGATTTCTAATACTTGCTTTGTATTTATTGGTCGCATATGCCTTATTTACTGTTTGGTTTCATGATCAAATAAGTATTTTTGCAATATTAAAATTGGCTGCAGTTTTCCAGGTTGTGGAAAGGCCACTGCATATTGCAAAAACCAAAACCAAACAAAAAAAATAAATAAAGGAAGGAAAACAAACTATATCTTTCTTCCTGAAGTTTGGTATTCTTTGTTGTTATTCTTTTGTTAATGCTTATTTTTGATCAGGTGTGATTCTATTTGATTGCAATTTACAAGCTGAAGTCGGATAATGCTAGGTGATGTGCAAACTGGTTTAAATAATATATAAACCATCCACCCAGACAAAACCAGAGAGACCTGTACTATTGCTAGGAACTCAAAGAGAAGTGACACCAAGATATTTGGTCTTAGCAGAAATGAAAAAAAAAAGAGGAACCTCTTCTCATGAGATTGCTCTTCTTTCTTCAAAACCCAAGTGATTCTAGGAAGTTTCAATAAATATATAGAATAGAGCTTTCAATTCAAAGTTAAGCATTTTACCTGTACTCTTTATTAAACTGCCTCGGTTAGGTAAAGAAAACTGTTCCATAGTCTTCAGATCAGGGCTCTACATCCCTTTTTTTATAGGGCTGCTAATCCAAGGTGCTTTGAGGAAAGGAAATACTCAGAAAAAAAACCCAACATATTTTCAGAGAAAAAAAATTTAAAAGACAGTATTGTTCTGGAGAACAAAGTACAAACGAATGACAGAGTGAAGACTGATTTGAAATAATTCATTTTGATCTCTGTGTAGTGATTTGGGGTGGGGGGGTTGGGGGCTGCTGCTCAGTGATTTGTGGCATTTTTAAAATCTGGGACATTTTGAAGGAGCTAGTAGATTTCTTCCAGCATGAGAGGGTTAACCACTGAGAAGAGGAACACACTTGTAGAACAGCCAAAGCAAGACTCAATAGGTTCATCCATGTGTCACTGAGACAATAGCAGACCTGATACCTAACCACTTGAATGAAAGGAATAGGCCACCAATAGATCTCATGATAATTATTTCCCATTCATTTAGGATAAAACTAATTATTGATGCAGTAATTAAACAAATGAAATCCAAGAACCTCATAATCACCAGCTACACAGTAAAGTTTTCAGTGGGACTTGGTGCCATTAAATATACTATTGAATATGTAAGTATCCAACTTTTACCAATATACACATGCTTAAAAAAACCTCTGAAAGTAACTAATAAAAAGACACCATATAAGATTTTTGTTTGCTTTCCTAAGAAATAATCTCTCTCATTTACTCTTATATGCTGCCTGTTACTTCAAAACATTTAGCAGATTGTACAAACTGCCAAGCAAGTCACTCTTGCTTTAGGCAGGACATTTAGGAGAGGACATTTTTGCCTGAGTTTGCCAGCAGAAACTTTTCTCATAAAAATGGTGCAGGACCCTTATTGTCCACATTAAAAAAAAAAAAAAAAAAAAAAAAAAAAAAAAAAAAAAAAAGAAAGAAAGAAAGAAAGAAAGAAAGGATTTGCAATTATGATACTTTAATTCAATTTTTACATAGTGCATTTGCCATGGCAATCAGTGTATTCACTTTTGAACGCTAATCACCTGAGTCAGCTTGAACAAGATCTAAACTTCTGTTTCTAGGGAATCTAAATATTTTTATTTGCAGCTATGGAACCACTATATACTAGTATGTCTGTGAAATACTGCATTCAATGTGCATTAGATGCTCCTAGACTTTTTTTTTTTTTTTTTTCAGGAGAGGAGAGAGGAAAAAAAAGGAACAAAATTAATTTAAAAGCTGCAAAAGTATGAAATTAAAGCTTATGCTCTCCTCTCACTAAAAACCAGGAACTGCAATGTAATTTGCTTGTTTCGTAAGTTCCAGCTAGGGCATTGCCATAATTCAGCTCTGCTTTTCCAAATGCTTCACTTCCTCTCTTCAAATCGTATTTTATTTTTTAGAAAAGACACATTATATGTCTCCGCTGTTCCAGTTCTGTAATATATCATCAAAGCTGTTTGGGTTTTAATTCATTTATTGTAAGTGATTTTAGTTTTATATTGTTGGTGCTTCAACACAAAAAAGCTTCATGTTAAGGATGTTTTATATGTTCGTGTGACTGATTGCTCACATTTGAATTTTTAACTTCTGAATCATTACAAAACCTTACCTACCCATGTCCTGACAATTTGCCATATAAATACCCTTATTGGTCTGGGGTTTGGTACCTAATTAAGGGTGTTCTAAACAGCTGGAAAAATTCTCATCGGTGTAGATGGAAAGTGGATACTTAATGGGTTTTTGCAGCTAAAGAGACACTTTGACCAGTTTCACTGCTTTTAAGATATATCACAATACAAATTTCACTAGAAAGTATTGTACACTTTTAGGACAGTCGATATGCTATGCATATTTAAGAAGAAAAGCTACACTACAATGCTTTTATTTGTCTTCTTACAATCAAAACCTACCAGGATTCAATGTGACACACATTTAAACAAGCGTTGTGCAAGAAACAGTGGCCTTCTAGTGAACAAAAACCCAAAAGCATATAGGATGTCCTGTAAAATGGATTAATAATTCAGTTAACGAAAATGTTGCATGGGATAGCTCTATGTCAGATTACAACCCTTTCCAACATCTTGCAGAAATAAAGACGTCTGAATAGTTTGAATGATACCTCAGTTTTTTGATCAGGGGGGAGTAATTTTGAATTAAAACCACATGAGTCTTTGTAAGTGAGGAACCTTAAAAATGTGAAAAGGTGCTTTTTTTTCTTTTCAATTTTGCTGTTTGACTTCTAGTAAAAAAAAAATAAATAAAATTGTGTTTTACTAATTTGCTTTCAAATGTTGCATGTGTTACCTTGTTGCAGAGAGAATCCATCTGACCACTTATTCAAGTAACAAAAGTACTTGTCAAAATTGTGTTTGTACTGTACTTCCAGAAAAAGATTGACAGTACACTGCTGTGTGTTAAATGAACTTTTAGTTTTTTTCTTTATATAGTAAGAGTGAAATAATCCAAAGGGAGACTTCTTTAAGGATCTTTAGTAAATAAAATAACGGTGGCAGCAAATAATTACATGCAAAGATCACAAGAAAGCAAAGAGACATAATAAAAAACCTGATCAAAAGCACATTTGAGTCAGTAGACAGATAATTGTTACCTTCAAAAACCAAGAAATCTAGCCCTACCTCTATGTGATATAGATATTTTCGTGTTTCAAACTCATTCAATAAACTGAATCGATGAGATGTAGCATATGTAGCCTTGAAGATTGTATTAGGATGCTCAAGTTTCTCTCATGATAATATCATGACATATTATCAAGATATATTGATATTATCTTCATATATTTTCAAATAACATTTGTAATGAAATAATAATTTTACAATTTTACATTTGTCATAGTGAACAGAAAAAAAACACAAACAAAAACTTGTAGGATTTTTCTGGTCCTTCCATATTTCCTTCTCTAAATGTCTTCACAACTACATAGACTTTGATTTAGTGCTAAATTTCAGAATATACTTGAATATACTTTCCACTTTTACACCTTGTTTCCTTCTTTATAAGGTTCATTTCTCTAAGAGTTCAGGCTCATGTACTACCTTGTCTCTACTATCTTCTAATTAGTACTCTCTTCTTATTAGGACTGATTTGTATACACAAAAACATCCTATACCTCTGTTTGTACTCACCTGAAAGTTAAAGCTATAGATATCATTGGGGCATTTCATTAAAAGCATATGAGCAAAATGAAACAGAATATTTACAATACAGTCCACTGCCTCGTGTAGTTTATTTTGCTTACTAAACTTTGTTTGCCATGGTATTTTCTTCATGTGTCCTACCATCAGACATTTTCCACAGTAAAATCCTAATAATGATTTTTCTCTGGCAACTTTCTCCTGTCAAACAATTATCACTGCTCACACTATTCAACACTCACTGCCTCGTTTGTTAGTGCTAAACCCACTATTTCATATTTGTAATTCAATCTGATATTCTATTACGTAGCTAAATGTATGTTATTCAATATCCTATGGAATATTTATTTACTTACATGTTGCCCTTTTTAGTGTCTTCAATGATCTCTGTTATATCCATACTATTGATTACTATTATGAAACTAGGATTTCTTCTCAGACAACCTCTCTGGTTCCATAACTGTACCATACTTACCATTAAAAAAACGTAATAATTTTGTAAAACAAAATCTTATTTACTATCTTTGTTATATCTCGTGCTTCTATCTCTCCATCTGTTTGTCTGTGTGTATGTGCGTAACTGTGTTTCTGTTTTCAAATCATTTTTATACACTAAACATTACCCATCTGCCATATATCCCATATGAAACTTAACAGTCACATCTTCAAAGAACTCCATTAAATTATTAAAACAATGATTCATATAAGTTAATAAACTGGTCTGCTTACGTTATAAGTTTGAAGAAGTTGCTTTACAAATAATTGACATATATTCAAACTGTAAAAAACAAGAACAAAGATTATAAATGAGTCATTATACTTAAACTATGCACCAGACTGGTATTTCCAAAATCTAACTCTAAACTATTAATTCTATGTTTAGTAATAATTATTTGCATAATACCATTTTTGTGAGGAAAGTACAGTTTATCTTACCGAAAAATACTGTCTAAAAATGAAAGATCAATAGAACAGAATAAGTGGAAACTTACTCCCTAAGAATCTCAAGATGACTCTACTAAAAGCTGAACAAACTTTTATGAATTATCACAATGTGACATAGGTAAGTGCTGTGAGTACTTACGAGCCATACATTTTTTTTATTAATGGGTAGCAAAAATGAAACTTAGGAAATCTGCATACAATTAGCTACATAAAATAAATATCAAAGTAGCAATTAGAACTTGGAGATTTCTCATTTTTGCTATATTTAGTCCATTACTAGAGTATAATGTTATTTTAAGTATAATGAACTGACCTATATTTGTGAGTGACCAAAATAAATTCTGTTTTGTTGGCTAGTCTTTGGTATCAGAAATGAGCTATTACTTAAAAGCTTTTATGCCTCTGTTTGTTGAGATTGATATTCAGTTACTTAACAGTTACTGTGAAATCCATCACACTTCATGATTCTCTGAGATCTGTTAATTCCTTATCATACTGCGAAATTTGATTCTAGTCTTGAATATTTTCCAATTTCCTAGTTCTGATGGGAAAAGTTGAATTAACAAATCTAGTAGTCGTCTTTAAAAACAATTTTCTGAAATGATAGCAGTTGATGAAATTGGGATGGTTGACTTATCTCCATTTATTTATTCTTAGGATCCTAAAGTGGTCATTTTATCTAGCCAAATAGTAAGTTCTTTGTATCCCATTGATATCAATGGGATTTATGTCTCCTGAAAAACTGACCTTAGGTACACGACTTCCAAGTATATGAGTTACAATCATGGTAAAAGTCTCTCTGTATAGGAAGACATTAAAAGGTCATAAAGAACTGTGTTGTTTGAAGTTCTAAACTATATGAAGTGAAAGGCAAAAAACCCCAGATTTTTTAAAAAGTTCCTGTTCTTAGAAAGATAAATCATATTTCACCATGTAATGCATCTTGCACAAATGCAAGATTACACAAGAGCAATTATCTAATTTGAAAAACCTTAAGGAGGTGAGCATTAAATTTAAAAAACAATCCATATCCTACAACAGAGGTACCAATGATGGCATCTACAGATGGCATTGAAACACTAGAGAATGTTTCATACTAGAGAACACAGAATGAAAAACCGTTCAAGTAGAATGACTAGCTGACTAAACTCTGTACTTTACAGTCTATAAAAAGTGTTAAATGTAATATAGACAAGGTCTTTCAATAAATAAGTTAATGAAATAATTTTTTTCTCTGATTTATTTAACCTAAAAGGTTATAAAGTTCAGCTGAGCAGTACAATACTGCTCTGAGGAGAGGTGCCTTGAACTTCTGCTTGCCTCAACAAGAAAGAACAGGGCACTGTTTCTTTAAGTGTGTAGAGTGACTTTTTTGGGGTGACATGGCTTTCCCTTTGGAAAATAATGAAGAGCACCACTAAAGGCAAAGGCGGATTTATGCCTCATCAGTAGCTGCAGGACCTATTAACAAGGCTGTATTTTCAGACTCAGCAAGGCACATGAGAACATGCTGCCGTGAGCAAGTTACAGTCCTGGAGCCACTCTTCCTGCTTGGAGGAGGGCAAGGAGTGATACTGTGATGCCTCTGTGGCTTAATGATGCCTTGGTGGCATTTCTATATCTGCCCAAAAGGCAGGGTCCTTCCTCGATTTCAGATTTTAGTTAGTCTCTGCCATGCAGGCACAAAATGGTCAAGAACAGTCTGTGGGGTGCCACCTCTGAGGATAAGCCATGTCTGCTCTATATACTTTTGTGTGTGTGTTTATATATATATATATATATATGTATGTATATTTAATATATTTTGTATGTTTGACATAGGTATACTGCACCCTTCTAGATTTTTCTGCTAGAGAAGCAAGGTTGAAAAACTTGCCTGTGCCCTTGCTATGCTTTATGAGAAGACTTCTATCTCACCATAGTAACTTTTAGAAGTCTGTAAGTACTAAGGAAGCAGCTGGCCTCTGCATCCTTTATGCTCCTCGGAGTGGAACTAAAGATAGGGAGAGGTCAGGATTGTCTCTGTTTTATACTAGAAAGCCCTTTGACCTCTGACCACTAGAATACATTAAAAGATCCTGACCAATAATTTTTAATGAGGCCCATCATATTGATATGAAGTACCTAGAGTTATATGTAATATATACCACACCAATATTTATTTTTGTTTGTTTTTTTTTTTAATAAGAGATATGCAGAAAGGTAATTCGAATCTCCCTCCCTTATCCAGTACCACTCTAAACATAATTTAAACAAATCAATCTGCAGAAAAGTTTGATACATTCACAGACAGGGCATGTAACACAGGGTTTGGATGTGTGTTATGAAGTTATGTTTTCTTACAAGTGCACACAAATGCCTCCCTGACTTGCTCTTGATTTCAAAACCCTCTAAGCTGCCACACAGTATTATGGCCATATAAGCAGAGTCTCACAAGCAAGCACTTTCTTCTCTCTCCTGTGATGGTACTTGAGGCCCATCCTAGGCACAGCCATCTGAACTGGCCCACAGGATTTGCAATAAACCCTTTGAAGGCTGTATTCAAACCTTTGAATAATTTCATATCTAAAGCATTGCTATAGAAACATACCAAATAACGAGTTGTAACCATTGATCATACTATTATCATATATTATCATAGGTTGTTCTAATCAGCAAGAAATAAGGCTGAAATTACTAGAAACTATAAAGAACTGTCCACAAAGAAAAAGTGTCTTTCCAATTCATACTTTAGAGCTTTTCAAAATGGATGTGCAGTGCTTACTAATTTTCTGGCATCCTTCTTCCTAAGAGATAGTATCAGTGTACACTGCTGTAAGAATTTTGCTAGATTAGATTAAAACCTTTAATCAGAGACATGTTTCAATCACAGTAACATGTGGAGAGAAACACTAAAATTACTGATTTTGTGCCATTTCAGTGTTCACTACATTTCATGTGAAGGTCTGTTGTATTATACATTGTCTGGCTATGGTAGGTCAATATAAAAATTTATATTGGCAGAAGACTGCATGTCTTAAAGGCTTCATCCCTCATGAGTGACAGAGCCAACTAGACAAGCTGATGGTATTCCCAGCTTTATGACCCACATCTGCAACTAACAATAATCCTCTTTCACCAAAAGACACTCACTCAGACTTTATGTATTTCCATATAAAAATATAAATAAACATAAGGAATTATATGTTTATTAAAACAGCAGATTTCCTGCCTTTTAAATTCTTGTATTGAGGAATTCCTGTTTAGAAAACATTTAAATTCTCAAATAGAAAACATTTCTTTGTAGGAAAATATATGCAGAAAGCCTTGATATTTATGTTTTATTTGAGAATGTTATATGGATATCATGGAGAAAAAATCCTCACCACTTACATACTTTTCATTATGTAGCTAGATAACCAACAAAATAATGTATTTTTCTCTGGATTTATATTGATTCACCCTGCTGTGAATACAAATTATAGGATATCACATTAAGATAATAAGACAAAAAAAGAAAAAAAATGGGGAAAATTTCTTTGTTTGCGAATCTGGAGCATTAATTGTGTTCCTGTGAGGCAATCTGGATGAAGCTTCTGCTAAGCAAATTAGATATAAACTGAAGGTGAGGGCAAAAGGGTCACCACAGCAAGGGAGCATCGAGTGACAGGCACTGGGACCTCCGATGCATGGCTTGTAGAGCAGATGTTCACAAGGATGCAGTGATTATTGAACTGGTAATAAAAAAGCATCAGCTTACAGGCAGCCACGATGGATGCTGGTAATTATAAAGCATCCCCTGGGAGGAAAATGACACAAGTCAGCCGCATCTCTGCAATCACAGGGGCATAATTAAAGCTCTAGTAACAGTTGTTAATAGGGTGCAAATAAAACAGGGGGAAAATTTGAACACAGTCTTTTTCTTTTTTAAAGAGATGGCAAAGGACAATGTAATTACAGAGACTGCATGCTTTTTAATTTCACAATACAGTAAAACAAAGACCTTTAATGTATTTTATACGTGCATGTACACACCATATCAAATATAGCAAAAGTGATTTAGTCTTTGGCTGTGTGGCATGATGGGGAGAACAGAGTTTTTTACCAGAATGTTTATATTTTGATTTTCAAAATGGACAAAACAGAAATATATAAAGAAAACATAGTATGTGTAAATATTTGACCATTTCATCTTCACAGGAGAGGTACAATGACAGTATATATGGTTAGCTAGTACTATTGTTATTGTAGACACAATATTAAGATGCTTACAAGGCAGGTCTATTATCTTTCAGTAGATCCACTGGAAAAAAGCAGGCAAATTCCCAGTTTTTGTTAGGTATTCACTAATTATTATTATTATTATTATTAACAATAATAATAATAATCAGATATTCAAAGCATTTTTTTTCATCCAAAAATATAACTTTATTTTCACATACTTGATGTCTTTGCTGATGTACTAGTTTTACAGAATTTATCCAAGGGAACAGATTCTCCTGAAGAAGTGTAGTATTCCAAGACGTTAGTTCTATACTTGATTACCTTCTTGAATGAGAGTTAGATAATCTCATTGCTGTTTGCATTTTTATTTCTTTCACTCTCCTTCAGGATATTTACCAGCAGTCAGTCTTGTAGGGCTCTTTATCTTCTTCTTCACAGATGAACATCCAACATACAGCACCATATTTTGGTAGTGTCTTCAGGCTCAATCAAGTAGTCAATATTCAAGGGCTTTCCTATTGTTTCTTTTCCCATCAGAAGGATACACCGATAAGGACTGCTGAGATATTTTTGGCTAGAGTCCAATTTATTTGTTAAAAATGCACAAGAAATTTGCTTTTTGTGAACACAACATAAACAAACACTGAGAAAAAGTTTCATTATGCCAAACCTCCTTCTACACCAAAACCAATCTTGCCTAAAGGGGAATCGCCTTTTCCAAGATTTTTCTGAGGGCCAAATATACACTTTGCCCTCTTCCATGTCAAATTTCTTTTGCTTCTCAGTTCCTTAAAAGCACATTTAACTGTAACTGTGACTCAAATCCTAACCTGTGCCTTGCTTTTTAATCATTGGATCATTTATTTTGCTACTATTAAAAGATTTGACATACTGGTTCATAATTGAAGTTTGGTTTTGTAACCATTAAACAAGAGAGAATTTCACTTTATTAAGACTAAATGAAGAGTTTTCAGCCAGAACTGTGACTGATGGTTGACATTGGTATCTGTAGCATATCAGTATTAAGATGGCATTAGCAATCATTGATAAATACTGATGTATAGTATTGAACAAACAGCCAATACTAATGGCAGCAGACAACCAATATTTTTAATGTAAAATACTTAAGCAGTGTTTAATGAATAAAATCTGAAGATAATTCAATCAGATGTCAAATGTGCATGAAATTTTTAAAAAATCATCTATGTGGAAGAAAAGACAAAATCAACACCAACTATGTTTTGCTAGGAATGATAGAATTTAAATTATTAAAATATTTAAAATTATGAAACTAATCATATTCCAATGAACCAAAGCTTTGGAAAAATAACGTCATTGACTACTCACAATTTCCCAATTGCAAATATCTTCCGTTTTATTTGGTTATGTGTTAAAGAAAAAAAATAATACCGTTTGTAAATCTTTGCCAATTCAAAACAAGACAGCCAAAACTTCTGATAACATCAGCTAGAATAAAAGTTTAAAATGACATATGATTATTAATATGTGCAACTAGAATAATTACCTCATAATCCAAATAGACTTTTTAAACTATAAATTATAGTTGTGGGAAGATTTTGACAAAAGGTTATGTACACAAAAAGTCCAAAATTTCTATATAATGAATAGAAGAAACAATTGGATGAAGACTACAGATTTTAATCACCTCTATAGTTACCTTAGGTGCAAAATATAGAATTAACTACATTGTGAATTATGTTAAGTTTAATAAAGAAAAACAAGTCCTAGGTAACTCTTTCCTATCATGCTCATCTTGCCTGTGTGTAAAAGATGCCCACATTCCATCACTGAATCTGACATAATATAGAAGTCCCGTTGTCTAAACATTAAATGTGCAGGAAAGAGAGCCCCTCTATAGGTTATAAGCATGTTCAGTCCTACTGGCATAGTACTTTAAAACTGAAAGACTTAATTGAGAACATATTTACTGCTGCATACATATGCAATAATAATTCTTTAATTTCAGTGGTGTTTCATCCGTATTAAAATGGTCCTGATGCCATCAGAATGAAGCCAAATATCCATAGTACATCAAAACTGAAATGTCATGAACTCCAAGGGTTTTATGGTATGAATATTTTCAGATATGATACTAGACATTAATAAGGTTTCATCCTGTAGTACCATTACTTGCAAATGGCAGAATTATCCGCTTCCAGAAAACTGTGCAACCACTAACAATGAAATAATGGAGTCTGTATACAGGAAATTCAATCACTGTAAAAAGCCTACAGTACAAAGTCTGCCGTAAGGAGAAATACCTACAGACTTAGAGCAAATTTATTTGCCTTACACTGAAACCAAAGAAAACCAGCTGGACAGAAATTAGATTTATGCCTTACGCATAAACAGGTAAAGAATTTTGGACTACTGACTTCACATACAGCTCAATACACAGCAGTGTTAATCGTACCCTTACACTCTTGAGCTGCAAACTGAGTGATACTTTCATCATACGTTTCAAAGTGTTTTAACAGTTCACTATTTGATAACCCCCTTTTCTAATATTGCTTTGTTTTATGGAATATATTTTTCACTGATGTCAGAAAATTCTGAGATTGAGAGATGTTTCTTACATAGAGTAGTTAATGAGTTTCTATTAATTAATAATGTTTCTGTAAATAGGGGGATTGGACTGGATGATCTTTTGAGGTCCCTTCCAATTCCTAACATTCTATGATTCTGCAAAGTTGTTCTTCAGGCATCACAAACGTATTTCTATTGAGCAGATAAGAAACAAAATTATAATCTTAAATGCAGGAAGAGTATTCCTAGATACAATTGAATTCTTCCAGTATAAAAAAAATCCTCAAGAGGTAAATTTAGATTCACGAATTTCATGTAATCTACATGGCCAAATGTCTGTTTCTTTCCCTCCATGGAAAACGAAATAGCAATGTCATGGGGAAGCTCATATAACTTGCTGAGACCAGATAACCATTGGATATTCTTATTCGAAGAGACCATTTAAGGTAAATACAGTTCCTTCATACTTAGCAGATAGTATTCGCATATTTGACCTATTCTTGACAGCTGTCCTTCTTTCAAAGGTAATGATGACAGCGCTGTTGAATTTACTTCCTCCTTTAACTTGCCATGCTGTGAATCCAGGCTCCTGGCAAGGCAAATTTTGAAGGTGCAGATAGGTTGGGAACAACAAGCAGTCCTATTCTCTCTTCTAAGATTTTAGGGCCCTCTCTTCCAGAGTCTTTGTTGTATTACCACAAAGAGGAGTATCTAGTCTTGAGATTTTTAGCTCCTATTACCTACTTAAGCAGTAATCTGTCCTGTTTAGGGATAGCTGATGGCACTGCACAAGTTTGCATTGTGCTGTTGACTGTAATTAAATCTGGACTCTGTCATAATTTGCCATGTGTTTATGCTTAGATATTTATTGACAGTCATTAAATTTTTACACCTTTGCTGAGATTTTAAGCAGAAAAAAGCATTTGTATATTTGTACTAATGTACTACCATTGACATTCAGCTTTTCGCAATATCTTTACTTTTGAAATAACTATCAGTTATCAGATTAATGTTATTGTCTCACTTAGTCCATATGTTAGCTAGCCAAATTCACATTTTCTTGCATTGTTATTTTTATACTACCAATAGCTTCACCTGGTAGCTGTTCTTCATAGAGAAAACGTGTCTGCTCCATAGATTCTTTTGCAATGACCTATTTATTACTGTTTTTTTGATGATAATTTCTTGTTATTTGCTGTAGTTTTCATTCTCTCACTGGATTCATGACCACTAATTAATTATTAAGCCGATTTGCCCCACAGCTGTTTTCCTCATCTTCAATTGCTTTGAGGTAGTGTTTGCTACCAGTAAATGTTGCAGGTGTTACCTACAGTTCTTAATCTTGGATTTCTTAAAGTTAAATGTTAAGTTGGTTTCATTTTAGCACAGATTTTAATGACAAACTTGGGTACAATTTTGTAAGCAATAATGCTATGACTCTGAGAAGTACTGATAAGAAAATGGTGTTTGTGCTGTTAGTTGAACTACATAAAAGTATAAAAATTAATATCTCCTTAATGGTTAATATCAGCTGTCATCAGTAGTTTGTATTACAATATTATTTTTCTAAGTGTGTAGCCGCTATAGAATAGTATCTGAGTTAACAAGAATACTTAGTAATAAGTTCATAGCAACTTCAAAAAATGTGGAATACATGTTAGTGAAAATCATGACACATTAAAAATTGCTTATTTTATGTCTCTGTGACTTCATTTGAGTGTTTTGTGTCTTTTAAAATGTCCTGCAGCAATTGGATCGAGAAATATTTATTTTGACCACCAGCAGTGAAGCAGCAGTACTCTTCCTGGCTCTGTATCCTATTGTTAATAGCAGAGAGGGTCTGTATTGGAAGAAGATTCTAGGAATTATACAGTGATGAACTTTTATATTTTAAAAATATTTCACCCGATACTACTTGTGTCAAAATTTAATTTTGTAATGAACTGGAAATCTAAGGCAAATTTAACTTCTAGACTTCCATTTAACTTCTAGACATCCATTTAACTAGCAATGATAATGTTTTTCTAGACTGTCTGCCAAAATGCTTACTTGAAGTCTTCAATCAGTTTAAAGGGTAGGAATAATCATTCTGGTATGGTCTGGAGCAATCTTATTGTTTTGCCAAATGCTTAGTCACAGCGGAAGATCTTTACTACTCCTACTTCACAGAAATTCTTGGTGTGACAGTTCTGATTTTAACAACATCAAATTATCTCTAATTTGTTTTGTTTGATTTCTCTCTTGTGAATGGCTCTGTGTTTCAGATAGCTCCATTTCTGTGTGTTAACCCACAGCAGGAAGGCAGATGTCACAGGGTGACTTTACTACCTGTACTTTCTCCTCTCTGATAGAACTAGTTCACATGCCAGTTTTAAATAGCCTTCCCAAAATGCGTAATGGCCACCACCCACTGAGATCTAAGTCAGCCCTTGCTCACTTGGAGCCTGGCCAAAACTGCACCGCTGTGATGCAGAGCGTGTCACACTGCTTCTCCTTCTGATGTGGAAATGGAACTTTAATAGTCAGCAAATCTCCTTAATTTGGGTCTCTCAGTTGAGGCATATCGGTTGGAATCTTCACTTAAAATACCAGCAGCTAGCAATAAGAGCTGAAAGCCTCTTCCTAATTCTCTGTCTAATCCTTATTTAAACTTTCAAAGGTGTGCAAGGGCAAGGCTGCAGAGCAGTAGATGCTATCAGTAATAACTGGAACAGTTGGTTTGCACAGGAAGAAAATGCATCGCTCATCAGTTCACTTGAAATGAACAGACATCATCTCCTTAAGCAGCCTCTCTGACTCCTCAAGACTGATCTGTATTTCTGAAGAACTTATTGCTTTGGCAGTGGCAAATATCTTTCTGATATTTTTTAATACATTGCTCATGGCTAGTGTTTATGATTCTTTAAATTCCTTAGATTTACCCAGATGTAGAATGTTCTCAGTGCATATTACGTTGCAGTATGAATACATACTGCATTTATGCACATGCATATTTATGTTAGATTAAATATGGGTAAAAGTTGGGTATGATCTTATAGAGATATAATGGACTTCATTTTTTTCTATGAACCTGGTTATAAATAGAACAACCTGAGGTGTGATAAAAAGTGGATGAAGAGACCTGGATAGATTAGGTGAGAGTCAGTAAGTTGGCAGTTGCAGTGTTATTACTGCTACTTTGCAGGTTTGGTGGGCCAGAGAATATGTGAGGAATACTGACGGAGGCAAACAGAAAACTGATTCACCAGCTTCTGTCTTACCATAATTCCCTCCAAAGCTAGTTATTCTCCCTTTCCAGGAGAAATATGCATGAAAGACGACAGTAACAAATGTAATATACCCTATAACACATACAAGAAATAGATAGCTTATTTATAGAAGTGGTTGGAAATCAACAGCTTGCCAGAGTAGACACAGTGACTGCTGCATCTCTTTAGAGACCCCTCATTTCACCAAACCAGCAAGGCTGTGTGTAAATGCACAGTGCAGAGCACAGCAGTGCACACATATGTTGAAGTGCTTAAAATATGTAGGAGTGTGTAGGCAGATGACCACAAAGTAGAGATAGAACTGCAGAGCAAAACCCTCCATTTAGGTGGGTTTGTTTTGTTTTGTTTTGGTTGTTGTTGTTGTTGTTGTTTTTCCCTCTAAAGCAGGCACAGTCCCAGCAGAAGTGGTGTTTGGGAATGCTTAGCATCCTTTCAGAAGTGAACATGTTCTTCAGAGAGAGTATTCCCCATCTGCTCTAGGACAGATTTTAAACACCAGCTGTTGAGTTCTTAAGTGTACCTGTGTACCAGAGAATTATGACTGTTTGGCTAGAGTATAAATGGGTCTGTGCTACCTCCACACTGGAGGACTGATTAATAAAGCAGTGATTTGCCTGAGATGGTATATGAGCAGCTCACGCCACCAGTATAATCAAAAACATGATTCAGCAGTCACCTAACACTGACAGAAAATGCCTTTGGTATTGCTATGCTCTAAAGGAAAGAAGAAAAAAAGCTGGATATTCAGGACCCAGTACTTACTACTGTGAAGGATGTAGTGCTTTGTGAGCCAATAGGAAAACAACCAGAAAATCAACCAACAGATGACTAAAAGGAAACTTAATTTCACCTGTAACTTTGTGCCTGACTGGCCATGTCACAAAATCACATGAAAGGTTTCTGTTCACTTATGCACAAAACAGAGATGATGTTTAGAGCATATGGCTTTTTTTTTTTTTAAATTCACTCATCAAATTGAACAATTAAAATAATATTTTACAACCATTTATTTTTCTTGTAATTTCCCTGATCAAATAAAACTCCCCAGATTAATTTTCCTCAAAACTGATAACAGTTTCGTTTAATCTTGTATATTTTTCTTTAAATTCCAACATTTTGAAAACAGTCCCACAGATTTTTCAGTGCAGGCAAATATATGAATTAAGCTTGAATCCACAAACAGTGTCAGTCCATCTAAATCTACATTTTGGGGGAATAATGTATTGGGCTAAAAAGCTTTGAAAAACTCTTATTATCATCTTTGCCCAGTTGCTATATAAAGGTAAGGATTTATTAATATGCAAGTTGTGACAAAATCTCCTATATTCCCAAAACTTTTCAATAGCCTGTCTCAGAGCATGAACTTATCATGCTGTAATTTAGATATTCCAAAATGAGAATACTCTATGAAAAGTTTATATTTTTATGTAACATCCAAAGTTTTTATGAAACACAGTTTGCATAGTCTGAAAGAAGGGTCTTTTTAACCAAGAAGAGAATCATATAGATGTTACTGTCTGGTGACTTACTACAATACTTCAGGAAAATTAATCTTTTCAAGGAAACACTCAAAGCAAAGTTTGAAATTATATGTGTTTATATATCTGTAGACAAGCAATTTTTGTGGGGGTAAGTATTTCCACCAATACTTTCTCAAGCACCATTTATAAAATGATTTTATGTTGTTTTTACTGAGATTTTACTGTCAAAAACAGCTTTCATCACCAGACTGGGGCCCTCCGTTCAGCATTTTTAGAGCAGTCAGGGGTGAGGGTATAGAACTCCCATGCCCACATTAATAAATTGCCATTTGCCTCTGCTCTACTATCCATTGCTCCCTGTACAGCAACAGATCATACACTGATAGTAAATCAGATTCAGTATGTTTTCTTAATTTTAGTTTTGGGCTAATCTATCTAATAGCAAAAACATCTGGTCTAGTTTTGCCTTTATTCTGATCTATAGAGCAGGAACCTGATCACCAAGGGACTAGTGGAGTCACACAAGGTCAAGTTCTGTAGCTGCATGGAGTGAATGTGGAATATATGTGAATAATAAGGGATTGGTTTACATTTATACTATACCATAGGAGTAACATTAATAACAAAACTTTTGTATTACCACAGATTTAAGGAATACATTCCAGATATGTGAAAAACATGGAGTGTGATGCAGTGAAGATAAAAGAAAGCTGGACATGTGATAGCAAAATCATTTTGGTGTGAAACGGACTAGCCCTGATATGAATTTCGTAGAGAGTTTATATTATAAGCAATATAATCTTGCAAAAAAATGGTAATGCTTGTGAGAATTTTTCTTGGTAGATCCATGGATTATGGATATCATTGTGACTATCATGAAAACTTCAACAAAGAAGTTATAACACTTGTCATGGGAAGTTACTTTTTGTTCTGTGTTTCATCTGCTGAGATAGTAATATGTAGAAAGACAACTCCAGCCCCATGAAAAAGAAGACAATAAATGAAAGAGATTCATCACAGAATGTTTTTATTTCTGTTCTCACATTAATTTTACAGTACTTCAACATATTTTTTAGATATATTTCAACACTTTGGAGAATTTTGATCAACTTGGTAGAAACTATATTTTTAAATTCTGTGGCTCCTTCTCTCCTGTCAAAACAGCTAATCTACTACTTTGTTTCCTTTGTTTTATAAATCTGAAAGAATCTCGGGGTCATCCTGAGGCAGAATGAGAGAATATAAAATAAAATTGTTATAGCCTGAGGGTATAAAAAACCTTTCCCAAATCAACAGTATGTTAGGGGACTTCTGCTCCCTAAAGTAACGTTACTGTTTATTCACGCCTGGCTTAAAATTCTTTTTTACTTGGCCTTAGGAGGAATGCATAAACACCACCATTACTTTAGTCAGCAGGAATTAATTATTGAAATCAATTATTGTTTTTTTCAGACTACTGCAATCAGTTCACAATGACTTCATGTAAAAAATAGTTGTCTTGTTTGCTGTCTTTGTGAAGATGGAATAAACCAATAAAAATAGCAGGTTTCTGGCACAAGATTTCTGTTTTCTTCTACCTTCATAGATTTTTTTTTTACTTTTACTGTACTTTATGTTGTGCTGGCAGGAGGAGATAGTCACACTCGCTGTAGCTAGAAAAAAAGTTTTGCTTTGGCCAGCTACATTTTAAAATACAGTCTATTTTTATCATAGAAAACCTTATGAGGCAAGATTTGCTTCTGCCTAGTATGATTTCAGCATTCAAAAGCTTGGAATCTGGAATAAGACAGCCCACACAACCACAGTTGAGGTTGTACACAAATGCAGTGGGAATAAAGGAGAAATGTATATGCAATGTAAGCTCTCTCAGATGACATAGGATGGCCCAGATCAGGCATCCAACATCTGATTTATACCAGACTAGAATCTGGCCCTTTGCTTCTTACTAAGATTAGTATTTTTCTTTCTTTCTTGTGATTAAAGGTATTTCTGTCTTATTTTCTTGCTATAAAAAAACTTTGAGTGAAAGAGAAAATTATTTTTCCATCTGTATTTTTTAGCATATTCATGGCCACTGGCAAGACTATAAAGCAGCCATGCTGTATAGCATGTTTTCTCTCTTATGCAGGTTATACTGCTGTCTTTTTAGTTACTTCCTTGCTTATTTTCAGTTCCCTAGAGTAGAGTGCATGCCTTTCTAATGTTATGTTTTAGTCCTTACACAAAACTTTTTCTGAATATCTAACTTTTCTGGGAAAGGTGAATTTACATTTAGAGATTGTTCCCAGGACAGGTATTTCCTGACACCCAAATGCTAACAGTCTACGAGCAACACATGGTGTCTTCAAAGATGTGTCATAGAGGGCAACAGCCAGAACTTCCTGCAGTTACCAAAATACTTCTGTGAGCAATATTGGTTCAGGGTTTTCAGATCTCCCTAGAACTTGAACTTGCCACAAAGGACAAGAGGTAACAGCGCATATGCTGCCTACTTGTAAAATTCAGGAGAAGCTCTGACCTCTCTTAACAGCTGTTCTTACAACTTCAGGATGACATGTGCTGATTCAAGTGCTTTGGTTTCATTAGACATGATGATGGAGGAAACCTATTATATGCACATACACACTGACAACAATATGTGTTTTACCAATTATTGATGAAAGCTGTTATTCAATTTAATAGTATGGCGTAATGGGAACAGAATTGTGAAACTGCAGAATTGCCCACCTCTCTTGAGTTATCTAATACTTCTTGTTCTTTTTTTTTTTTTTTTTTTTTTGTTATGGCATTCTAGCTTCATATATCTATCAATAAGTTGGTATATAGGAATTGTGGATCATGGTATTTGATTGTTCAAGTTGGCTTAACTCCACTGGAGCCAGTGATTCTATATTAATTACAATGGAAGATACAGTTCCCTGTACCTTAAATTGCAACTTTGACAGCTGTTATCATACATCTGCTGCTGCTTTGATGGATTACTTAAGGCTAGCCTAAGCTGGCCACACCATTGCTCCCTGCTAGGCATGCTAACAGTGCTAACTCGAACAAACATAATACATCACTTTCAGCAGCTCTTGGCCTACAGCAAGTGATTTCCCATGTGGAAAAAAATATTCTGTTCACACCCTTATAAAATAGTCTGACTGTTGCTTGAGAATGCCCACTCTGTAAAATGCTGTCTCAGTGTTAGAAGTGTGGGTCCTGAATCTGATGGTAGACCAACTTCTGCTTGACTACATAGGAGTTAATGTCTGATTGAGAATATTTCCTATATAAACACAAAGTTACAATTTAGTGTCTCCCTGAATTGTATGATCCTTTCCTGGAGAGATTAATGTTGATAATATTGATAACTTGTTCCTAACTCTGAAATCAGCATTATCTATGTTCTTCAGACATGATGTTTTATTCTATAAAACTAAATACAGTTGATAAGAATTGGAGATGTTCTTATTTTCATTTACAGAAAATCTGATAAATGACAAAAACTTGTTTAACTGCAAAAGGAGAATTTATCTTCTTCAGCTCATTAAAAAGTATATTGTTTTTCTGACCAGAGATTCTGTCAAAGAGTATTGGTTCTGAAATTCATGCTCATTTGTTGCTTTATGCAGTACGTGAAATATATTATTCATTTGTTTATACGAGAGTTATTTTTAAAATATGGGACTGATTGAGTCCCGCTGAATGAAAAGCTGCCACATTTATGTATTCTCAAATAGTCTTACATATAACTTAGCAAATAAAGATGCATTTATTTATTCTGACTTTATGGATTTTTAATGCATCTGCTTGGCCTAAAGGGAAAGGGAAGAACTTCTAGGACTAGTTTAGAAAGACTTCAGTCAGTCTGGGTGAAAATCCCTTTCACTATGATTTCAATTTCATAATAATTTAATTAAAACTTAAATATAGCATCCTATAAAACATTCCCAAATTCTATTTTGTTACTTACCAAACTTTAAAGATATTGTAAAAAAAATATGATATCTTACAAAACCTCCTTTATTTTTGATGAATCATGAGATCTTGCCTTGTTATAAATTAAAAAAAAAAGTGATACTTAGAAAGTTTCAGCTGGGACTGCAGTCCAGTCTAAAGAGCCCTGCATTTTACCTGCAACATCATTTTTAATTTAAATTGAAATGATTTAAATGCAACATCACTTTTTATTCTCTGAATCATCAGTGCTATGATTCTTGTGTATTAATGGTGTTTGCCATTTGTGAAGTAACTGATCTCTAACATCAATAAGCATGCTCAGCTGCTTGCCATTAAAATCAATGAGTACTAACCTTCTGACTGACGTCATATCCGGCTGTAAATATCAAGTAAACTGTAACATGGTTTTCATCGTGTTTTTGCTTTCAGAAGATAGATTTCTTCTCTATCACTGAACTGTAGAAGGCTTTTTCATTATTGCTGATATTTTGCCATGGAATCAGCATCTCTTTAGGAAGTAGAAATTACTGTCCACTGCCCTGAGAGAGAACTAAGGCCTAATATAAGATAAACGGTCTGCAATTACTGATGTTTTAAAAATTAACATAACTGAACAAAATATTATGTTATGAAGAATTATTACAGAAATGCGTTTGGATATTTTAAAATTTTGTTTACATATTAAGCAGTAGAACTAGCTAATACCTCAGTGCTTTAGTTTTGAAATTTGTAGGTCAGTTATGCCTAGATATAACGTATTTATATTTGGATTAAATTTGGAAAAAATCTCATAAATGCACTTTCATTGTTGTCTATTTGCTCTGTATATGAGACAAATGAGACAAATTCTGCTCCATTTATTTAATGATAAATGCAGAGAAATTAAAATTATTTCAGAGGAAGTGATTTTCAACTCTATTGCCTAGAGGAGCTCTTCGTTGCTTACATAAAGAAGCAAAGAACAAAGACATTAAAATTAGCACATGTGGGACTTAATCCTCTCACTTTGACACAGGGAAATGCAAATTATATGTGAGATAAAATAGATATATGAAAGCATTCCTTTGTTGAAGAGAGCAGAAAGTGATAGGGCTATTACTCTTGCTAGGGCCAGTGTAGTGAGGGATGATTGGGATTCCAGTCTGGAAAAACCTTGTGAAGAGACAGGTCCATGCTTAGCCTACCCCACTTCTTGAGCTGCACCAGCCAGCTAGGATTTCTAATAAGGGTCACGCAGGATTCCTGCTTTATCCTGGCTCTAGGTAGTCTTCTATCCCAGCTATAGCTAGTCTTTTATCCCCAGTGTTCATTAAATGAGTTCCTCTGCTGGACAGAATCAGATGTAGTCTTCCAGGATGATACCACATTGCTTTGACCACATTAATACTAAAGCATGATTTGCTGAAGATTTGCATTCAGGTTTGAGGCTTTTTGCCAAACATCGTTTTTAAGGACTTTATATTCTGCGCGGAGAGTTCTATATGATTTTTCTCATTTTTAAGTGCAGCAAACTTAGTATTTAAATAAGATGACAGAGATAATTAAAGATATAGTCTCCCCAATAGCAAAAACATAATTCATCTATTATTTATTATTTCTATCTCAACAATGTGAGAGGATCTCAAATAAAAAGTAGAATGACGTGTAATTGGTTTTCATTTAACACTTCAGGGTCATGTTTGGATATCCTTTAATGACTCTTTGCCCGACTTTTCTATATCTACGTCTCCCCAAATGCCAAAATACTTGACTAACTTTACAGGCTGATTGCAAAATCTGTATATGTTACTTATTGTATACATAGTAACCAAAATTCAGTATATACAGTCGAAAGTCTATGCATTGCAAATGGGGTTTTATGATGCTAAGTAGTAGATGATAGCTTCTGGATCTCACAGGAAATAGTTCCCTGAGGTCACTGAAATTATTCAGGAGATTTTAGCCTGTTTTTCCAGTGAGATGTTCTAGCAGAGGCTGCAGGACCTTCCATATTTCAAGGACAACAATGGTCAATTTTCATCTCAGCAGATATTTTTGGTAGTGGAAGTATATTCCCAAGATATCCAACAAGGCTTCCCATTTTACTTTATCTTGCTGTTGCACTAAAAGCTAATTTTGACCAGCTCTTAGCCTTGCCTTTTCCCTTAACTCTGATTTCTCCATGGGGATTTAATCTTATTCCAGCTAATTAAAATGAAACCAAAACTGAATTGTCTTTCTAACAGAGCACTGTGGTTTATTAATATCTTCAACTGGAGCTTCCTAGGTAATTCTATGGCAAATAGTAGTGCTTGCATGCAAAGAGATAACTGTCTCTAGGGAAACTTTACATTGATAATACATATTCCTTGGATGTGTTTCTCTTCAGAGACTAAGGAACTTGAAGAAATTCATTGCTTGGGTTATGTGGTGGGTCATATTGATGACTCCATTTAAGTCAAATCACCCCATAGACTTTATAACAAATTCCATTTCAAATGTCATTTTAAAAATTATTTCTCATTGAGCCATCTTTAAGTTAGGTTACCACTTGCCCAAAAGCTCAATTCAATACACTGCAATACAGTACACTGTATTAATTTCACCAATAGAGACTATCCTGCCTGAAAAATGGGTGCCTTTTCCTTTAAAGCCACATATCTAGAATCATGCCAATGCTCTCCAGTCCTGAGTGAGTTTGCTTCTAAGCTAACATGGAATACAAATACAATATTTTAATTTGTAACTGTTATTATTAACCACTCAGCATTAAAGGATACATGGGTAAGATTTTAAGGCATATGGAAATTTTGTACACTTCATGTTTTTCACATTTTTAGTTTTGTTTGATCTTGTTTAGTTCATTATCTACATTGGAATTGCTTTGCTTTCTCAATCACAATACATACTCTGTTTTATTGTCTAGTTTAATTTTCTCTGGTCTTGATGAATGGTTTATACAGTTTTTCATTTTGTTTTGTGGTTTGTTGAGCACTTTTTTGGTTGGTTGGTTAGGGTTTTGTTTTTGTTTGTTTGTTTGTTTTTTTACTACAATATGCTTCTTCCTTGGTTACTTTGACTCACTCATGAATAATTTATTATTTTACTATTAATTAATTAATTTCTCTCTTTAGAGAAAAACTGCTTTGGAGGCATCACACCTCATATTAATGGCAGACTGCCCATTGTAATTAGAATCAATATCTGAAGTCCTTAATACAGTAATTCCTATCTCGACTACAAATACTGGATCAGTAGACAAGCATAATTTAGTTCCTGAAATGAGAAAGAACTTTGTAGTCTTTCATTTCGATAACTAGTAGAACAGTAGAAAGAATCCTTATTTTCAGCATGTGGCGGATACACTCGACCCACCCCTGCCCCTGCCAGCCAAATCAGCAGCAGTTTCGTTCAGGGTCCGGAGGAGGTAGAGGCTTGAGCTGCAGCCAGGCCAAGAACTCCTTCCAGGAGACCCACAGGGAAGCAGAAGAGCACACTGAACGCTGGTGGCTTGTGGGCACAGGGAGTCTTATGCATACTTTTCCTACTGTGTGCAATTTGACTGTGAGTCAACCACTTCATTCGGTGAATACGACAGCCTGAATGTGCCCACTTTGAGCTCTCCCTGCTAAATAAGGGAGCTGTATGGCAATCAATTTACCACTCACATGTCAGTGGATGAGCCCAATTCAAGTTCATTATTAGTCATTTAGCTTAAGTAGATGCACACGAAATGTAATGGGTTATTTAGAAATATAAGGGTGTATGATTTTTTTAATATACTCTTTCATTCATGTTACTTAGTAGACTAGATTTACTAATTTTTTAAGCTCGTATTTGCCAAAAGCTACTGCAGACTACACTAAACGCCTGCAAGATAAAGTCTAGCTTGCATTTTGCTGGGGAAAATGGAACTTACTGGGAAAACAACAATCCAAGGCTAATGCACAGATACCACAGACGTCTGTGAAGTGGGGCCTATGTTTACACTTTGCTGAGAAAAAAGGATTTATCCAGACAAAATGGCACCTTCAAAGATATGGACCAAAACCAAAACCAATGTTAACAACTGAAGAAAACAGGGGCCCGTGTGGAGTCAGGAAAAAAGGGTCCAATGGGGAGCAAGGGACCTGGTGGTGTAATATTGCTATTGGACTGGATTTTGGTGTGAATGGTCTGTAAAGATATAAAAATTTGTGGTTTTCTATGCTCGAGTGAACCTCTGCGCAGGTACCCCATTTGAGCCAGCCCTTCTGCTATTCTACTTCACTAAATTTTTTATTTTCTGAGAATTTTGTTTCCTGAAAGTCTGCTTTGCATGTGGTTACAGATCTCCCTTGAAAGTTTGCCCTTGTAGTCTTAAGTACAGGCTTCAGAGCAAACGGTTATCAGGGGAAGAAGAATCCCGAACATTTTCATTGTGGCGAACATAAGCCTCGCCTGAAAGTTTGCCTCCAGAGCTTCAAGACACAGCCCCTGGAGCAAGTGGTTACCAGGGAAAGAAGACACCTGAAAGTTTGCTTCATAAATGGACACATGAACCTGGAGAGAAAGTAAGCAGCATTTGACTTGGTATATCTCGCCCACGCAGTAAATAATAGAGCAAACCTGCCACCGAACTCTTTAATGCCGCACTTCTTTTTAAGAAATCTAAACATTGTTCTGCAGCAAGCAGAATCCTAAATTACTCCCTCGTGGCACAGCATTACAACCCAAGCTTACCAGTAAATTTACAAATCAATAAGGGCACATTTCAAAGACAAAAAATATAATAGAATGAAAAAAAAAACAGTTGTGCAAAGGCTTACCCTTACTTCAATTAAAGGAATCCTTGAATGCAGTGATCATAGATCAGATCCTAACATGAATCAACTGTTATGAATATGACATCACTGACCCAGATTTTCTTACATTATTCAAAATATTTATTTATTCCACCAAATCAAGGATTTATTCTCCTTTGTTTCCTTTTGTTTATAGCACACAGTCTCTGAAAGAATTGTGGTTCCATAAGTTAAGAGGGCACTGGAACACTTTTTGGCTTGGTATATAAACCATGTCAAGATATAACCTCTTTCTATCTTCAGGTTACCCATTTGTACCTAATATGTAAGTTAAATAGCAAAAGTTTGAATATTTAGAGTGTATTTGTTGTTTTAATAAACAAGTCTTCAGTCAGTATGTTTATCTAAACCAAATGTAGCTTGATCTTTAAGATATTTTGAGAGACAAGATATAGTTTGAATGTAACTGCAAGAAAATAGAGGATTGGACAGACTTAGGTACTGACCCCTTTATATAAATGAGCATCTAGGTTGATCTTAAAGCTGCCCTGAAAACTTTCTGCAGGGTGTTATTCGTTACCTATCCCTAAAGTGTTTCTCAGTCATTTTATTTGATAGGTTTAAGAATACTGGTCCTTGTTGTATCCTTGTTTACTAAAGAAAAATAAGAATTTCTCACAAACTTCTCTTTTTATTGCAGCAAGCAGAAGATCAAACACCAAAGAGATTTTAGAATTCCAGCCAACTGTGCCATATGACTTTCTTAGAGAATGTTAACTTGTGAGTAACTCTACAGACTTAAAAACATCCTTCTGATTCATGTCTACATGAATGAATGATATCCCAGTTGCTAAAATATACAAGGAGTTTTATTATCCTGGGTACATTCAGGTTTTTCTTCTTTCAGCTGCATTGTTCTTTCTTGATTTCACATTGCTGGGCGCAGGTTCTCAAAACTATTTGTGCACGTCTTCTATTAATTCTAGAGTAAAAAGAGCCACAGAAGATTCAGAGTAGTGATCCATCTAGCTGAAAAGAGTCTCAGGCAGTGACCAGAAGCCAGTGCTTATAAAAGACTATATGCTCAGGCAAATACAGACTGGTATCACTTCTTCAATCCACAATAAGTATCAACAAAGCAGAGGCTGTATCCAGATCAATAAAATTTAGTAGATCCTGTTGTTTATAATCCCCACAATTATATTAAGCACAGTGTGCATGCATTTCATAATACGTGTTTTAAACAGGCTGCTGTTAATTTAATTGATGCTCTGTATCTCTTCCATTATTGAAAAAAAAAAAAAAAAGGTCTTCATTTGTCTCGTGATTTTATGAACATCTTTCACACTCTTCTGTCACCACTTCTTCAAAATGCAAATTGCTGATTTACCTAGTTTCTTCCTACCTACTTTTATCAAGTTTGATGCTCTTTTATGTGTTTGTTTGTTTTTTTTTTTTTTTAGTAGTAATGTATCTCTCTTGATACTGGGGACCAGAAATGTTCTCACTGTTCCAGTGAAGTAGGTGTTTAAATACTCTGAGGTTTTGGGCTGTAGCCCATGTGCACTTACTCATAGCCTATCAAGGCAATGGAGTCAGAGTTTAATGATTTGCAGCAGCCTAGATTTATTAAGAGCTTGAAGATAAAGGAGGATGTAATTTAAACCAAGAGCTATCAGTCTACGTCATGATAAATGCTATATTCAGTCAATGCTTTTATATTAATTAAGTCTAGCATGTTGACTTGCATGTTTAAAGTTACGTCCAAAATAAGTGCTTTGTTGGACTGAGTCCCAGAAACCTGCCTCCTTGAAAGAGTCTGCAGAGGTTCATCAGCAACACTTCACTTCTAGGACAGATGCTGCCTACACTTTGCAGTGAAACTCTACGTACTCTGTCTTTGACCTAGTGTATTCTGCTTTACCATTTGGAAACTTTCCCAAAATATTTTCTCAGCAATTATCCAGTTATTATTGCCTTAAATGCCTTGCCACTGATATCCATTTTTATTAGAAACTCGAGCTAGTTATAGCTGACATCTTACTTTTGCTCTTTGAAGTTACAAAACATGATTTTTCTTAGTCATCCATTTAGTACTTTAAATAAATGTTTAAAAGTTTTTATCTTTTAATTTAATATTTAACATTTAAAATTATTTTCCTTCCCAAATGCAGGACCATACACTCTTATATTTACTCTCATTGTCTCTGGGAACAATATGTTTTAAAAACACCTGAAACTGAGATTTTTTCAATCTAATCTTCAGGGTCAGAAATAGAGCAAAGAAATCCCCTGTTCCTGGAAGTTTTATAGCTCACCTGCATGAGACAGTATAGGGCATTTCTCCCCACAGATCTGACTGACATACATTAGGAGGAAACAAAGGCTAACGTAAAGATGTTCTTTCCCATTACCGCCGATGCCTTTGAAACCATGTGAGGAATAATGCACCTGGTAAATCTAAAGACTAATATCGTTTGGTCTTTCAATGAGATACGGTGAAGTAACAAATCAACTTTTTAGGGTTAGAAGCCTCTGGAGCTTTCTTTCTTTAATCAGACTATTGATTTTCTCCCAACATTCATTGTCTAAGACTTGATCACTGCCACTTTTCACCTTCATACAATAGGACAAACTGCAGCCTAAATAAAATATCTTGAAGTTCACAGAACTTCTGGTAAAAATAAAAATCCGCCAATATTTTTTGTCAGTGGAAAATCACTCCCATAACACCAAGGATGTTGCAAAATATCCATGTTGTCCGTGTTGTAGTTTACCCCTGCATCCTGTAAATACATTCATCAAGTTGTTTAGTCACTTTGTGACTAGTATGCGAATGCTAAAAGGCTCAAACTAGTAGTGATGAATGGAAGTAATATGTGATGTTTTGTAGAAATCTTCATGCATGCCATGTTTCTCCTTCAGGAGCAGAAGAATTATGAAAAGCAATCAATACCAACAAAACATTCTCTCCTTTGCAGAGCAATGCAGAGTTTGAGTCCTGAATCAGGGACATTACACAAAATATTTTTAAACAACATTACAGAATTCAGTGGCAAATTTTATGTTTTAAAATTAAAATAGGTTGACCAACGCCTCTCACTGTGCAATCAGTTCGTCCAGAATTGTTGGCTCAGGATATTTTTATGGCCTCCTGATATTCACCTGAAGTATCTTGTATATATCATAACAAAACTACGTATTTCTTAAAATATGAGAATAAAGAAGGCAAAACTTCGGAAGTCTTTTAAGCCTAGCAGTGTACAGCTGGTTTTCATTTTTTTATGACTGTCATTCAGTTCCAAAAGCCCACAGGAAGAGCTGCTTTTAGCTTTTCTTTAAGATCAAAGATGCACCTCAAAATAGTTAGGATCAATTTCAACTTTATGAAAAAAGGAAGGAAAAACATCCATTCATAAGAAACTTAAGAGTTCTGCAATGACTCCAGAAAGTCCTAGTCCTGCTTTCTATACACTATGTCTTTTCTGCTATTTTTATTACCTTTATTTATATGCTTTATTTGGTGAAAAAGCAGTCATAAACAATGATATGTTTAGAAGCAAAGGATCTAGAGATAAGATCTAGGGATAAGAAAGGAATCTATTTGGTCCTGTGAAAGTTCGAAAGCAGCATCTAATTTTTACTTGCAAAAATATTAATCTCTTCAGGAAAACAAACAAACAAACCAAACCAAACCAAAGCAAATGAAACTGTGTCAAGTAGAAGGAACTATTCTTGGAAATTTTTAAAACATGTATGCAATCAGAGGGAATTCTGAGTGGAAAAATGTTGATCATCTACTGCTGCAGTTCGGGTTAGACCAGGACACTCATTTGGTCTGAAAGAAAAGGTATTCATTATGCAATGAAATTAGAGAAGTGAGACATTTTCCCAATGACCAGCAATGCAGTAAAAACCAAACCCATACAGTCATCACTCACAACGTGTCTTACACTAGTGTTGTTCTAAGCTGAAAACAAAGGGAGAAATTATTTTACTGCTGACATTTCTTATGCATTTTGTATGGCTGATTTTGTGGTAGCTCTAAGGGTCAGAAAAGTTTTAGTTTCATGTTTCAGATGAAGAAACAAATATACTTAAGTGGCAAGTAAAGTAAAGACCAGGAAGCCTGGTCTTGTATATGTAGATGGAAAAACTCCTAAAGATGATGCAGAAAGTTCATGTGAGGACTGGTAGTACATTCCAGGACTTATGGTAATTTTTCTGGTTTTTTGTTTTTTTTTTTGACTTAAATCTTCAGATGATGTAATTCAGTTATTTCAGGATCTTTCTTAATTAACTGCTGTTCTAGAGATCAGTGGAAAAACTACCTATATCCCCTTGGAACATCTTAGTCATTATATAACACCAAACAGTAGAGATTTAGAATGAAAATGAGTTGAATAGATGTCATGAGTTTGGATAATTCAGACAACTACTGGCATGTTAGAACCACTGTAACCATAAAGCTTATATGGAAAAAAAAAAAAAACTTTGGTAGAGAAAATATATATTTACAAGTCTTTTGGTACATCAGGTGGGCACCTTTATTGTGAAGCAATGGAGAATCAGTATGTGGTAATGAGATTCCTAGAAGACAGAAAATGCCAATTTACAGAAGGAAAAAAAGGAGATGAAAGGGAGGTGTAGTCTGTCAAAAAAAAAAAAAATCCACATTGCATTAAAACAAAGAATACAGAGGGACTGTCAGGCTGCACTGATCAGCTTAGACAGATAGAAATTAATTATATTTTTTTAAGAAGCTGCCTCTGCAACCTTGGTCAATTTTAAAGAACACATTAGAAGATTCTTCAAACTGGCTTTCCAATTACCTTGGATGGCAGGCAAAGTGCTTTGAAACAGAACTTGTTTTAAATTGGTAAATGCAACCAATTCAGACTGACAGTGTTTTCAAAATTCATAACGTGGTATTACTGGTCAATGTAACTCTAAGGAGTACACCAAAAGAAGCATTATTTTCTTTCAAAGATCAGGAAGATAGGAATATCAGGAAAAAAATGCAAAACAGTATTATTTAAGGCAGACTGAATGAAGAAGTAGAAAAGAGGAAAGGGCTTGCCCAAGAGGAAAACAAATTTGTCTTGCAAAGTTAAATATGAATCCTTCCAAGCAACAATATAGTGTACGTGGAAAATATACCACTTTTGACACTAGTAAATATAGTGTCCTGAGGTTTTTCATTGGACCTCATGGTATCTGTGACACTCAGGAAAGTGCAAATAATCTGTCAGAATTGCTAGGCAACAGACTCCTGCCTTTGGGATGACTGTGTAGGGAACGATAGTGTGATGTTTTCCATTGTTTTTTCATTGGTTGCCTGGGTTGTCTTTTTTAGCTTGTAGGAAAGCTATATAGGTGACCTTTTATAATGAAACACAATCTTTGTGTTTCAGCCTTGTTGATAATTTTACAATGATCTTTGACTGAATTTAATTCTCAGCAGGCATGTATTTTCTAATAAAGCTCCATGTTTGTTAAATGTTATTCTAATAACAACACCGATTCCTTTAAATTCATGGTGTTCCCTTAGAGTGTTGTCAATGGAAAAACTCAACAAAATCCAAGGAATCATGAAGACAAAGTTCTTCAAAAAGTTTTAAGAAAACTTACAAGTAACAGAAGAGTAGTAGCCTATTTTTTACACAACAGATTTTAATATATATATATTTGTATTAAATACATATGGTGTGTGATTTGTTGCTAAATTGTGTAGCTATCACTGCCGCCTCTTCCTGAGCAAAAAGGGCAACAGCATTTTGTAGGAGGAGGTTATCTATCATATTTATGTCATTTCAGATGCATATTCTGCAATCTCTAGCTGTTGGAATAAACCATGTTATAATTTAAACTTCATCAGGTTATTTTTAAGAAGCAAAAAATTGAAACATAGATCATATCATGGTATTGAGTGTAAGTATGTTGCACTTATTTCAGCAGGTGTCAATATGCTGAAACTATTTCCACTTTGGTGGAAAATAGGCTGTCCACAGAAAGAATTTGCTAAGAATCAGAATGTAGAATTAAAATGTTCAATGCTGTTGTCATTACCTATATGAGTTCTCAACTGCCTTATTAGGCAAAAGGAAGCACCTCTCCAGCTAGCATTTGTTGACACCAATTTTTCTTCTCTGTTCATAAGTATGCAATTACTAAATAATCAAAGGCTAGAGCACATGAAAAAAAAAAAAAAATTAAAAAGAAGGGACTGAGAAAGTAGTTGTTTCAGAACTGACCTTTGCTGTACCTAAATGATACATTTTGGTGATCCTTTGATAAATGAGATCAACAGCACCTTTAAAGAATAATCATTCCTCCATTCCATGAAGAAGTACCAGCCACTATCCAGATTCTATTCTTTTTCATAACTGAGTTGTAAAGAAAGTAGTGTCTATGTTGACACTGCTGGTTTTCCTTCAATATTCCATACACTAATAAATAATCACTATTAATTCAAGGAGACATTACTGTAGGAAAAAAAAATAACAACAATACCCCAAGCTTTGAGAAATCACAAGTAGCTTTCCAACCTTTCGAGAATCACAGAATTTTTTAAAAGCAATGTAATGCCATTAGGTACACCTGTGCTGTACCTACATGCATTAGAAATTATCAGAAGATTGATGTTTTAGGTAATATGCACAATATTTATTCAACTAGGTGTTTGTCCACTACCCCTGGAACAATGACTCCAGTAATTCTTACATATTTTCTAGTGTAAGCAATATAACTTTTGCCTACTCCTCTCTTACAAATATGCTTATATCCAGCAGTTCCTCACAGTTTCCTCTAGCACATGCTTTCACTTGTGCGCTCTATTTTGTATTTTGCTTGCCCTTGCCATCAGTTTCTTATACCTGTCATACATTGCACTTTCTGACTTTATCCTTATATTCCCTTTCACACTGCAACTTTAATTAGTCTCAATTTTCCACAGCTTTTTTCTTCTGGATGATGCTTCCCTACACATTTCTTAGTGCATTTCATTCCTCCACTTTTCCTCCCTTTACACTTTACTCTTCAGTTTCAAAGCCATGAGTGGACTTAATGGCTGATCATTACTTAACTTCTGTCCTGATGGAACAGTACTAAGAGACTTACAGCTTCTGCCTCCAAAGCTACAAGAAAATGGGTCATTAATACAGTAATACTGTTAATATTAAATTAGAGAGACATTAATAAGCATTCTGCGGACAATTTCATAACAGATTCTGGTGTTTACACCAACCTCTTCATGTGTGATTCCCATAAAGAGGCAAGTAGTAACGTGCCGTTATTTAATTTATTGAAATAATCAAATTTGAATTAGTATATCCACTGAAATTGAATGTGGAATCATGGAACAGTATCTGCTTACAAAAGAACAGATGGATTTAACAGGTTTTAATTCATCCCTTATAAATATAATTCCAGACAAATGCCATCATTACTTGCCATGTTTTTGCAATGCTTTGCAAGGATGCCTTACGAATGTAGTTGTATTATCAGCACTGATTTATGTTGTTGAACTTCAGAGAATCACAGAATCACAGAATGTTAGGGATTGGAAGGGACCTCTAAAGATTATCCAGTCCAATCCCCTCACTGGAACAGGAACACATAGGTGAGGCGTCCAGGTGGGTTTTGAATGTCTCCAGAGAAGGCAACTCCACAACCCCCCTGGGCAGCCTGTTCCAGTGTTTTGTTACCCTCACTGTGAAGAAGTTTCTTCTCATATTTAAGTGGAACCTCCTGTGTTCCAGTTTGAACCCATTGCCCTTTGTCCTACCTTTGATTGTCACCAAGAAGAGCCTGGCTCCATCCTCATGACACTCACCATTTACATATTTATAAACATTAATGAGGTCACCCTTCAGTCTCCTCTAAGCTAAAGAGACTCAGCTCCCTCAGCCTTTCCATGTAAGGGAGATGCTCCACTCCCTTAATCATCTTTGTGGCTCTTCTCTGGACTCTCTCTAGTAGTTCCCTGTCCTTCTTGAACTGAGTGGCCCAGAACTGGACACAATATTTCAGATGTGGTCTCACTAGGGCAGAAGAGATGGGAAGGAGAACCTCTCTCAACCTACTAACCACCCCCCTTCTAATACACCCAAGGTTGCCATTGGCCTCCTTGGCCACAAGGGCACAGTGCTGGCTCATGGTCATCCTGCTGTTCACCACGTCCCCTGGGTCCGTTTCTCCTACACTGCGCTCTAATAGGTCATTCCCTACCTTATACTGGAACCTGGGGTTGTTCCTACCCAGATGTAAGACTCTACACTTGCCCTTGTTATATTTCATTAAATTTTTCCCTGCCCAACTCTCCATACCGTCCAGGTCTCGCTGGATGGCAGCACAGCCTTCTGGCATGTCAGCCACTCCTCCCAGCTTGGTGTCATCAGCAAACTTGCTGATAGTACACTCTATTCCCTCATCCAAATAATTGGTGAATGTATTGAATAGTACTGGTCCCAGTACCGACCCTTGAGGGACTCCACTAGATACAGGCCTCCAACTAGACTCTGCCCCATTGACCACAGCTCTCTGGTTTCTTTCTTTCAGCCAGTTCACAGTCCACCTCACTACCTGATCATCCAGACTGCACTCCCTCAGTTTAGCTGCGAGGGGTACGGGGCTCCTCAGGATGGTGTAGACAAAGAAGGCATTCAGTAACTCTGCCCTCTCTGTATCTTCTGTCACCAGGGCACCCACCCCATTCATCACTTCATATTATGCAATAAAAAACATGACTGAGGGACACACAGCTAAGCAGTTCTTTAAATCTTTAAGTATCAGGAAACTTAGATTTCAATCTTGACCTAGTCTCATCCAAGGCAATCTACAGATTCTTTTACCATGAGATGAAACCTGCCCCTTCATTTGTTGATTTTGTAACTTTTTGCAAGTTAGCAACAAATATCAAGTGAGAACTGAAACCAGTGAGAGTTGCTCAACCTCCATTTTTCCACAGTACTCCGAGAATTAGCACAAAAATAACAAGTCCTGTCTTCTCTGTAGAACAGCTAGCCAATATTTTAGCTAGAGGTTTCAAAATTCACACAGAATATAATGAGTGCCTAGAAAAATAGATACAGTGTTTAATGTCATGCACTGTGACGATCAAATCAGCAAGTGCCACCAAATATACTGAGAAAAAAAAACCAAACAACTAATTAAAAGGGAGGTAGTTCATACTTCCATACAGTTTTCTTTGCAGATAGCAAAGAAAATTTAAAAAATGTATCGCAGTGAATGGAAGTATAATAAATACTGATTTTTTTGCAACCTAGCTGTGTTTTTTCTAAATAAAAATAAAAATTACAGTTACAGAAATTTGCCTTACAAAAATGTGAAAAACCAGAAATGTTTCAGTAAATAAAGCTGAACAATAAAAGAGTAATTCAGAATACTAACTATAAATTCAGAGCTCAGTAAATAAGGCACTTTGTGACAAGTAAACCAGGTTTAGATTTTCATTTTTCCACATTAAGCCATAATCACTTTACATTTACACAAGCAATGAAGGGGATTTTTTGGATCTAGGCAACAGCAATCAGGCTCAGATTCTTATGACTCTACTGAAAGAACATCAGCATATTCCTCTAAACTTGCCTGTTTCATTATGCTTTGCAAGCACAGGATGTGTCATTATTCTGATAAAATCTGAAATTAGCATTTCCTTTTGTCCTGTTCTCATTTCAGCTAGCAATACCTGCTCCTACTGAAAGACAGCATGGCCTAATTAGTAAAGCACCATAGAAAGAGAGAAGAGACATGTTTCTCACTCCAGACTGATCACTGACCAAAATCTTGCTCATTTATTCCGTTTGTCTTATCAGCTTCAACTGTGCAAGAGAAACTGCATATATGTACTACCTTACACTGCAAGCCTCAGAGATCATCAGAAATTTGGGATACTGAGTTTGCCGATGACACAAAATTGAGAGGGCTGTTGACAGTCTCAAGGGCAGAAAGGCCACACAGAGGGATCTGGACAAATTGTAGAACTGGGCATCACCAACCACATGAAGTTCAACAAGGGCAAATGCTCAGTTTTGCATCGGGGACATGACAACCCTGGCTATACATACAGCCCACAGAATGAGATGCTGGAGAGCAGCTCTGTGAACACGGATTTGGGGGTTCTGGTTGACGGCAAGTTGAACATGAGCCAAGAGTGTGCCCTGGTAGCCAAGAGGACCAACTGTGACCTGGGTGCATCAAGCACAGCATTGCCAACTGGGTGGGGGAGGTGAATGTCGCGCTCTGCTCTGCCCTGGTGCGGCCTCACCTGGAGCACTGTGTGCAGTTCTGGGCACCACAGGATAAAAAAGTTATAAAGCTGGAGAATGTCCAGAAGAGTGCTACAAAGTTGACTAAGAGTTTGGAGAGGAAGTCGTATGAGGAGCAGCTAAAGTCACTTTGTTTGTTCAACCTGCAGAAGATGAGACAGAGAGGAGACCTCATCATGGTCTACAGCTTCCTCAGAAGGGGAGGAGGAAGAGCAGGCACTGATCTCTCTGACAACCAATGGCAGAACCTGAAGGAATGGCAGGAAGAAGTGCCGGGGGAGGTTTAGGTTGGACAAAAGGTTCTTCACCCAGAGGGAGATATCATGGCCCCAAGCCTGACACTGTTCAAGAAAAGACTGGACAATTCCCTCAGACACATGGTGTGAACTGTGGGGTTGTCATATGCAGGGACAGGAGTTGGACCTGATGATCTTTGTGGGTCTCTTCCAACTCAGGACATTCTATGATTCTATATTTCATATACAGAAGTATGCGCAAAGTTCCTCTAAACACTGTAGGAGGAAGTAATAGCTTATTTCCTTTCTTACAATTTCTAAGAGAGACACCCAATTCTTAATTTGTGCTTTATACGTACCTCTTGGGCTGTCTAGGGCTTTTTGATTTCTTCCACAGGTAGGCAAAAATTGCAATTAATCCCTTCCCTAAGTAGTATAACTACAGTTTCTCCAAAGTGAAACCTCCCAGCTGGTACAGCTTAGCTCCTGATTCCTTAGACATTTAAAGAGAAGCTTCTGTTGTCTCCCTATCTTCACAACATTGTAATTGCTTTGGTTGTAGACACCCCATATCTGGAAACATTAGAGGTCAGGTTGCACACAGCTCTGAAGAATTTGATCTAATTGAAGACATCCCCAGGGTGATGTGCAGGGTGTTTGACTAGGTGACCTTTAAAGGTCCCTTCCAACCCAAACCATTCTATGATGAACAAATTTAGTTTCTCTCTCATTTTTCTCCCTCTCCTCTCCTCTCCTCTCCTCTCCTCTCCTCTCCTCTCCTCTCCTCTCCTCTCCTCTCCTCTCCTCTCCTCTCCTCTCCTCTCCTCTCCTCTCCTCTCCTCTCCTCTCCTCTCCCCCTTCTTCCCCTTCCCCTTCCCATACTAGAAGTGCAGAATTTTAACATACGATTCTGCAGCTTCCTCTTCACCTTCCTTTGAGGCACTTATTCTAGCCCATGGATTTGCCTGTTTATATCCTGTAAATTATGCTATTAGTTTTTGTGGTATGTATAAAAGTATACTAGTGGCATAGGATTTATTATCACTTGTGATATATGCAATAAAGCAGAAGGTAGCCGTTGTTGGAGTTCTGATTATACAACACTGTAGAGAAAAGCATGGTGACAGAACAGTGGAGGCTGGTCCCTTCTCACTTGTGGGGTAGTTGTATTTCTAGAAAAGAAAATGAACTATTTTTTTAGCAGCACTAAAGTAGAAGGATAACTTTTTTAATTCATGTTTGTGTAGTGAGTGCTCAAAGAGAACTAGTCAGACTGATGGAGAATTTTTTCCATTCAACATTGTATTGAGTATCTGTTTCTGAGAAAACACTGAACAACATATAGCAATTTCTGTTCTTCTTAGCTTTTTCTTAAATCCAGGCTACAGAAAAAGTTACTGCAACATCAAAAATTAAACAGAAACTCTAAGTATTTGTGTTGATCCCCAGGTGTAAGAAACCAAGAAAGGAAGGCAAGACACCAGCATAAACGAGTGGACACCTTCTGTCCAAAATAGAGGGTAAGAAGGAAAGGTACAGGGAAGCAGGGCAGACTATAGGGATGCCATCTGGTTGTGTAGAGGTGGGGTTAGGAAGGCCAAGGTGCAGCTGGAGCTGAGCTTGGCAAGGGACACAAAGAATAATAAGGGCTTCTACAATTATGTCAGCGGGAAAAGGAAGGTCAAAGAAAGTGTAGTCCCCCTGATGAACAAGACCGGTGAACTAGTAACAATGGGAAAGGAGAAGGCTCAAGAGCTTCTTTGCCTCAGTCTTCACTAGTAAGCTCTCTTTCTCACACCTCTTGAGTAGATGAACTGCAAGACAGGGCCTGGGGGAGAAGAGTCTCTTCCATCGTAAGAGAAGATTAGGTTTGTGACCACCTGAGGAACCTGGCTACATGCAGCTCTGTGGGACCTGATGTGATGCACCTGAGTCCTGAAGGAACTAGCTGATGTCGTAGCCAAGCCACTGTCCATGGTATTTGAAAAGGCATGGCAGTCAGGGGAAGTCACTGGTGACTGGAAAATAGGAAACAATGCACCCATTTTTAAAGAGGGTAGAGAGGAGGACTCTGGGAACTACTGACCTGTCAGCCTCACCTCCGTACCTGGGAAGATCATAGAACAGATCCTCCTAGAAGCTATGCTAAGGCACATAAAGGACAGGGAGGTGATTCGAGACAGCCAGCATGGCTTCATCAAGGGCAAATCCTGCCTGACCAACCTAGTGGCCTTCTGTGATGGAGTGATTGCGTTAATGGCTAAGGTAAGAGCTAAACATGTCATATATTCAAATTTCTGTAAGGCCTTTGACATGGTCCCCCAGAACATCCTCCTCTCTGAATTGGAGACATAAAGGTTTGATTGGTAGACTATTTGGTGGATGAGGAATTGGTTGGATGGTCACATCCAGAGGGTGTCAATGGCTTGGTCAATGGCTCGACATCCAGATGGAGATTGTGACAACTACTGTTCCTCAGATGTCCATATTGGGACCAATACAGTTTAATACCTTCATCAATGACATAAATAGTGGGATTGAGTGCACCCTCAGCAAGTTTGCAGATGACACCAAGCTGAGTGATGTGGTTGACATGTCTGAGAGACAGGATGCCATCCAGATGGACCTGGACAAACTCAAGAAGCAGGCCCATGTAAACCTCATGAGGTTCAACAAGGCCAGATGCAAGGTCCTAAACCTCGGTGGGGGCAACCCCTGGTATAAATACAGACTGGGGGATGAAGTGAATGAGAGCAGCCCTGCCGAGAAGGACTTGGGGTACTGGTGGGTGAAAAGTTAGACATGAACAGCCAATGTACACTTGCGGATCAGAAAACCAATCATATCCTGTGGGAAGAGCAGGATGTGCAGACCTAGCTAAAGAGCCTTGGACAGGTTATACAGAAATATGTTTTTTATGAGTGTAAGGAGTGATAGCCCAGGCTAGTGAAAATGATACCTCGGGTCTGAAAACCATCCCCATATGTATGATGTGTGAATGCTGGGCCTGGGAATGAGTGGGTCGGAACACCGCCCACAAGATATGTATGAGAACGTGACTGAAAACAGTCACAACATGAGTGTGGTATGTCTAGAATAACATTTTTTGAAAAAACTGTCCAACCTCTTGGTCCAGCCCTGTATTTGTAAACCTATAAATCAAGAACTGTTAATAAAAGAGAGCTCAGATCTGCCTGGCTCTGCTCTCACTGCTAACAAGAACTCTGCGCTTGCACATCTCTGTCTGCGTCTGCATGAATCATTCTTATCGCTGCAGTATCCTGGGCTATATCAAAACAGGAGTGGCCAGCAGGTTAGGGAGGTGACTCTGCCCCTCTACTCCGCTCTGGTGAGACCCTACCTGGAGTACTGCATCCAGCTCTGGAGCCCTCAGTACAGGAAAGATATGAACCTGTTGGAGAGTGTCCAGAGGAAGGACAGAAGAATGATCAAAGAGAAGGAGAACCTCTTCTGTGACAGTTGAGGTTATTCAGCCTCAGCTTAAGACAAGTCTCTAGGGACATCTTATTCCAGCCTTTCAATACCTAAAGGGTGCTTATAAGAAATATGAGAACAGACGTTTTAGTAGAGCCTGTTGCAATAGGACATGGGGTAATGATTTTAAGTTAAAAGAGGGGAGATTTAGAGTACATATAAAGATGAAATTTTTACAGTGAGGGTGGTGAAACATTGGAACAGGTTGCCCAGAGTGGTTGTAGGTGCCCCATCGCTGGAAACATTCAAAGTCAGGTGGAATGGGCTCTAAGTAGCCTGATCTAGTTGAAGATCTCTCTGCTCATTGCAGAGGGGTTGGACTAGATGAAGTTTAAAGGTTCCCTCTAATCCAAACTGTTCTATGATTCTGTATTGCCAGCTGGCCGAGGAAGGTGATTGTCCCCTTCTACTCTGCACTGGTGTGGCCTCACCTCGAGTAATGTGTGCAGTTTCAAGTGCTACAGTATAGAAAGGATATAAAGCTACTTGAAAGTATCCAAAGGGCCACGAAATTGGTGAAGGGTTTACAGGGGAAGCCATATGAGGAGCGGTTAAAGTCACTTGGTTTGTTCAGCCTGGAGGAGACTGAGAGAAGACCTCATGGCAGCTACGGTTTCCTCACAAGGGGAGGAGGAAGGGTAGGTGCTGATCTCTTCTCTCTGGCGACCAATGACAGAACCCGAGGGAATGTCAGGAAGACATGCCAAGGGAGGTTTAGATTGGACATTAGGAAAAGGTTCTTCACCCAGAGGGTAGTGAAGCACTGGAACAGGCCCCAAGCCTGACAGTGTTCAACAAGGAGTTGAACAATGCCCTCAGACACTTGGTGTGAATTTTGGAGTTGTCCTATGCAGAGACAGGAGTTGGACTCAATGATGCTTTTGAGTCACTTCCGACTCAGAGCATTCTATGATTGTAGTTACAACCATCTAATACAATTAAAAAAAAACTTTTCCAATAGCCTTGAGAAGTCATTCAGGTGGAAATTCATCCTAGTTCAAGTGATGCTTAATCATTAACTCGCAAAAAGTCTTTAATTCGAAACAATGGTAGAAAGGTAAGATATTTTTGTTTGACAAGACATTTATGGTTTAAAACCTATATTAATTATTTATTATGTCCTAAGAGGGGTCACAGGTAGTTATTTCATCTACAAAGTGTTTCCTGTTTTTGCCTTCAGGACCAAAGGAATTCTGTGCAGTCTTACCGATTTCACAGAGAACAAAAAAAAAAAAAAAAAGGAGGAGGTTTTTTAAATTATTTTTTAAAAAACCTCCTCTGAATTCCATGTTACTAGCTTTTTCTAGCTGTCTTAATGTAAATTGCTTACACTCCACATTTTATTGGTGAAAAATGTCGCGGAAAGAATAGGATGGAAAAACAAATATTTTGAAGTGTTTTTCTTACTTTGCTTATGTATAAATTATGAAAAAATACATTTTATGCAAGGATATAAAAAAGATAAAAATTTTTACTTGAAAGTCCTGTAAAATGTATTTTTTCTGCATGCAACAACTTATTAATTTGCTCAACATTCTTTTTCCACAAGTTTCAGAAGATATCCCAGAAGACAACTTCTAGAAAACTCTTATATACAGAAAACATAGTGAAAATGGTGTATTTTTTAAAATTTATAAATACAGAATATGTGTATCTAGAGAGACATCATTCTTCATTTTTACCAACAACTCTACACAGTTGTTGTTTTCCTGAAGAAGATTGATTTTAAAGAAACAAGGAATTAAACCAGCTGTCATGAGTGCTCAGTGTTTTATTTCCAATACAACTTTCCTGAGATAAAAATCAGAAAGCATACAGAGTTGAGTATGTGCCATTTTTGAACTTTATCCTCAATGATAAATGTCAATTTGATCATCAGAATGCAACAACTGTTTGAAGTAATTTTTCTTTTTGGAAGCTTACTTTTATGAAGGTTCAGTCTGGCTAGAGAATCCTTGAGTGTGGTAACAGGGTTTTGTTGCTGAAGGACAAGGAATGAGAAAAGGCTGCAGCGTACAACCAAAGTCTGCATGGTATGATTTTTCAAAATAGATATAAATCATACACTGAAGTGTCACCAAATGAGTAACACACACACTTTTCATATCCAGTCAAACTTTAAGAGAATGAAATATGTTTGCTAGTATCAACTCGCCCCAGTAGACAGTAATCCACATCACAAGAAACACTTAATTGAGTCCATTTGGCAGTTGCTCCTCAGCAGGGGCCTTGTAATGAAATAACATGTAATAACATACCTCTCATCCCTAGAGAGAGTGTCCCTGCAGGTCAAGGTTGGGGTCATTGCAAGGGCAAGGTCAGGTAGCTTACGTTGTAGTTGCTATTGCCACGTCAAATTCCATCTTTTTTTTTTTTTTTTTTTTTTTTAATAATGAAGAAAATGCAGTTTATAGACTGTTTTCTAGCCTTTAACTCCCTGAAACACTTGTTTGTCCTGTCTTCCTACAAAATTCCTGTAATGTTACAGTACAACACTGTCACAGAAAATTAAATATCCAATGAAAGTGGACTAATGTTTCATATTTGTTATTTACTAAACTAATCCTAATGGATGGGTCTTTATGTTTCCAGTCTATACTATTTCATTGTAATAAAATAATAATAAAAGATTGGAAAAACAATAATAAGTAAGAAAACGTGTTTGTAGTATTGTCTGTAATGAAACAAAACCGATAAATTATTCCAAGAAAATAGTGTGGGGATCAGCAAATTAAAATGGTGAAAGAAGCAACCTTTGCCTTCTGAAATTATACAGACAAGTATCAGCTCATTGTCTTGCCTAGATAACACCTTATCATGGAGATTTTAAGTCTGCATAAGTATTCAGAATGTCAGTTAAACTGGGAGATCAGGCATGTGCATATAGGAGCCATAAATGAAAGGTTTTACTCAGAATTTCTTCAAAAAAGGTTATTCATAAAGATTGGACCAGCTTATCCCTCAAGGTTCCTTCCAACCTGGATTGTTCTGTGATTCTATGGTAAGAAATCAGAAGTCATATTTCTCATTTGTGGAGTTATAAGAGAAACTTTATCTAATTTTCTTTCAGGGGATGTATGTATCGTAGTTTTTAAAACATGATGAGAGATGGATCTTAGATTTAAAAAGTGACAATTATGTACCTAAAAAATAAAATGGTATCGAGGCACTACTTAATTTATATATGCTGCATAACTTTCCCATGGAGAATGTGACTCTAGCAAATTGGTTTAAGATCCACAATTATGCATGACAGTGAGGTACACTACAAATACAGATGTATTTAATCTGAATATATTTTGGATGGGTTTCTTGTTTGTTTCCAGATGTCTTTATCAGAAAAACCTTCCAATACTGATTACTATTTCTATTATACATCAGGTCCAGTTTCACTAAAGCTAACAAGGATTTACATCTCCTGAACTGCTTTCCTCTCAGTTTCTGAAGTTTCCTAAAGTTTCTGCTGTCACACTGAGTGTTTCCTTATCAAAAGAAATCAACAGCTGGTCAACAATCAACAAGTTAAAGAAGCAGCATATCATTAGCTCTCTTCAATAAAAACTACTTTTAAATGGGATTTTATAGTAAAGAACTCCAGTCATGATCTCTTACTGAGCTTATTAGAAAGATTTTGCCTTGATGTACTTGGCTTGTGAGTAGGGGAGAGTAACTGTTGGCTTAGTAGTTTTGGCAGTAGGTAGGAAAATAATTAAAGCTCTGATCTCCACTTCTGAATTGTTTTTTGTTCCCTTGTTTTGTCCAGTAATGTTATAATGTAGAATCTGTACATATTTCCAGAGACCTTGATCTAGAAGTCTAATTCTGCCTTTCTCTAGCTTACTCTTAAACACAAGAAAAGAGTTGGGTGACCTTCTGGGCCCTGTGTAATGCATGACTGACTGGCATCACAAAGAGTAGAAAATGTAGTCTTGCAACAGGAGTAGAGAGGACAGTCCCTTGGGGGAGTTCATGATCTGACGGTTGGGGCTATCCCTTCAGCAGTAGGTCACTAAGTTGCTAATTAATTATCACCTAGACATGCATTCAGAAAAAAAATAATGCAGGTTGCATCATACAAATATGAAAATACTTAACATTTCCTATTCTTTGTTTAGAAATGATGCCACAGACAATTAAATACCTAACCTGAGTGGACTAGATTTTCCCATGTTATCCTTACCTTCCCCATGGAATGCTGACAGGAAAGTAACTAAATTAAGGCAGCTCTCTTCACTCACTGTAGAGAGCTTATGTTAGGAGGTCTGGATTGCCTATCTCTTGGAAAATGGGAATCTAAATTATCAGTGAGGATATGCCTCAAGTTGGCATTTTCACTCAGCAGACTGGCTTCTACCCTTGCTTTCTAGTCATAACATTCTAGTTCTAACAGGTTTCCCTGACTTAGTTACTTATTTCTAGCACATAGCAGGAAGCTGACTTTTTTAACCTCTAAACCAGCTCAGACAGTGCAGCTAGAAGCCTTGAATGCTTTGTCATATTGTCTTGTTTGTTTGCAAAGCCTGATATGCAAACACCTGCACTCTGCTTGTCCATCAGCAAAGACTTCAGAAAGGCTTTTTCTAATGTTATTTACAAAGAACAGTATACGTATACACTTGCTGACTGGACATGACAAGATTTTGGTAAGCAACTGTGATAGATCACTCAAGTAGATCAGCAACAACTTAAGGAAACTAGCCAAAGAGGGAGTGACAGGTATTTTCAGGATGTAACAAATGTTGCTAGCCTGAACAAATAAATCTAGGCTTTGTTTTTGATATGGAAAAATAAAATAACTTAGCAAGGAGTTTTCCCTTTTTTTTCAGAATGTGATCATGTTGTAAATGTTTCAGATCATGTTGTGTATGGTTTAGATGAGCATGTCTTCTAAAAAGGAAGAGCTCTTTAGAGAAAAATGAATTTAATTTTTATTTTAGTGTGATTATTACACAGAAAAGAAAAAGACACCAAATATGTACTGGACTGTCAATAAGACACACAGACTATATCACATGTTTTTCCTGTGCTATAACCATTAATGACAGATGCAAACAGAAACATTATTATTCAAATGTCTATGGGAAAAATCAATCTTGCTAAAAAAATTTTTAAAACCACCCTGTCTGACATTTTGAAAATACAATTCTTTCTTGACCAATTAAGTGTGCAGAACTGTGTTGATTCAAGTGGTCAGCAAGGTTAGGGTTAATATGAGAGAATGATGAAGTTCTTGTCAGTTCCCGCCATCTAAGTAAAAATGTGTAACCATAGCCCAATTCTACCTTAGGATATAACTCTGGTTACATCTCAATTTATAGAAATAATTAGATCAAATTAGATCATGGAAAGTTTAATTAACCAGGCATAGGTTTGAATTAAAGTCCATTTTCTATGGAAATTGGAAAAGGCCTAAGTAATTCGGAACTCATTATATCATGATTTAGCATCAAGCGTCATGGGGGTTGTAAGTCAGAGTATAAGAAAAATCAAAGAGGTTGTTCAATCTCCAAGATTTTAGGCTCTATTTGGGTGCCTTGTGGGTGTTCTAGAAAAAAAAATAAACAAGTTTTGAATGCTCAAGGGCGTGTATCAAACCAACTTTCAGTAGGGCAAGAGTTCATTTGTCCCATTAACTAGGTGAAAATTTCATGTCATGGTTCTTTAACATACCTTTACCATGAAACACTTTTAGCATAATTCTTACTATTCCGTGTTTTTGAAATATGCACATAATCTACTATGATTATGAAAGGGACCATTATGAAATATTTCACCCAGTGCAATGTCTAATTATAATTAATTCTATTAGCATTCATTATGATAAATTAATTTGTATTAAAGTGGATGTAATCTCATAATTTGATCAGAATTTGGAACTAATTCATTTCCACCTAATATAAAGGATTATTTATTATACAAGGAGTCTCCTTTTCTTCTGAAGTTGCTCTTGAACATAATTTACCACCCTGGTCCTACAGAAACTGTAAACTAGTACAAGAATCATCTGTAATACATGGCGTGACCCAGCATGACATCTTTTAGGCACTTTCCAGTACTCTGTAAAGCTCTGGGCTTCCTTACAACACATCTTAACAACCCTTTCACGGAGGAGTAATTCAATATGAGTAAAAAGGGTAAAATAAATAATGCCATTTACCTTATCCAAAATCCTTTTGTTCAATCAGAAAATTTGAAGATGTTATACATATGTTTTAAATATCTAGCTGTGGTGCTTCTATCAAAGATTTTTTTATTGATGTAAATGGGTCTAACAGCACTGATTTTAATGGAAACATATATATATATATATATTAAAGCTGTTAAGGATCAGATTCTATTAATGTCTTTATGAAAATATGCTGACAGAGATATTGTGGGACAGACTTTTCCATTCTGACTTTTGTTCGGTAATGCTCTAGGAATCAAATAGTTTCACTGAAATTAACAGGACCTATTACAGAGGAAGACACGGCTATCTATGCATAAGCATCTAGCTATTAGGAAAGTAATATTGAGACTGCTTTCATTGTAATGACCAGCAAACTTTTTAAAACATCCATCTATGCTTTTGGGGAAGTGAGTAATGTTCACTAAAGTTACAAGACTTATGAGGGATGTCCAGTTTGATTTAATTAAGAAAAAACTTTTTAAAAATTGGTTCTCTGCCTTTAAGATAAAAACCGCGTGCAAGGAAAAGCATTTTTCTCGATTGGTGCAGCTACTGAGAAACAAAGATGTTTAAATAAGGAGTGTGATTTGCTATTTATTCATTCTATTTATACAACTAATTAGCAGAAGTTGCCTTCATGACACTTGCTAGGAATCGTTGGATGGGAGTTCTAGTCAGTATTTCAGAATGGAAACTCAAGCTTTTTGACTCTTCAGACACATAAGTGACCCCAGATAACTACACTAAATATGCTCTAACTGAAGTCCCATACCAGCCTTAGATCTTCTATGATTCTATGAGCAACCTAACCCAGTATAGTGGAAGGTGTCCCTGCCTGTGACAGGGGAATTGGAACTAAATGATCTTAGAGGTCCCTTCCAACTCAGTCTATGATTCTTTGATTATCCATATCTGAAGATAATAATAACTATTAATAATAATAATAATAATAATAATAATAATAATAATAATAATAATAATAATAAACAGGTGCAAGGATCCACTTTGTGTTAAATTATGCTGTTTTCATAATAAACAGGTCCTCAAAGCACACAGAAGAGTGGAATATTTTTCTAAAACACATAGACTTTTTTTTTCAATATAGAAGATTGTATTGACATTGGTCTAACACTGTTTCCCCTAATGACAGTGATAAATCTGTCTTTTAGCTATATCACACCTAAAACACTGAACGTGTGTTAACATTCACCTTGACTAAAATGGATTTTTAACTGCTTTTGGAATACTCTTCATTTTAGAATAAATTGAAACTTGGAAATTTTAATCACAATGTCTGATTTTTTGTAAGTAAGTACAGACTCAGTTCTAGGTTTTTACTGTTCCAACAAGTTATGCCTCAAATTGGCTGATGAGCTTAACCCACTATCACTTTCATTTTTGTCATTTACTTCTTACTTATTTATCAAAATGGTCTGAGAATCATGCCAGCCAAACCATCAAGTCAAAGAGATTTCCCCCAGTGTGATTTGAGGCTACCTATACATTTTCAAGATAGAAACTTATCTTCAATTTGAATAAGTTGGTCTTCGTATTTGCCCCATAATATCATCTGAAGGAAATCTTTTCTTGGTAAAAAGATACACTGGAATATTTTGCATGTTCTAAAAGAACAGGTCAGCAGAAAGACACAAATATTCTGATGAGTCTGAATAGAAAAATATAACAGACATTTATATATTGCTTTCCCCCAAATTAGTAGGTCTTTGAAGAACAAACAGAGTCTCAATATAAGAACATATTTTAGAAAAACATTTATCTTATTCTTTTAAATGCTTGGTAGGTTGTGTACGGGTTTAAATCCCCAAGCCATTTCTAGGACTTGTCAGCATGTCTGCATATTTGATCTCAACGGATACAGCTGCAGATAAGACCAGAAACACACATTCTAACAGAGGGGCCTCACCAAATTCCATAGTGACAAAAAGAAATATATTTGCATTTCCTTAGAAATAGATTAAATTGTTCCTTAATAATGGAAAATTGATTGATTTGTACTAAACAGTTGCATCCATCTAGTCATATGCAGAATATGATACACAGGGAAAAGGTAGTAAACTATCTAAAAACTTCTCATTAATTGCATTAAACACTTATATTTACATGAGCTATGTGTTAGCAAACAAATGTCAAAGACTTAACTTGATGGAATTTAAATGCATGAGTTGTAACCCACAGAAAGAAAAACATAATTCTTCCATCCTGGATTTGATTCTAAAAATTGAGGCAGTAATTTCAGAAACACCTAAGGGAGCTGGGGAGAGAATTCCCATTATATTTCAGTAGGATTTGTGTCCATAACCCCTTTAGCCTCATTTGAAAATCTCAGTCATAGATTAATCTTAGAATGAAATTTATCTTGTGTGCAGCTGGCCAGCACAAGATCTCCCCTGGAATGGCTCCCTTGTACATCAGTCTTAAACCTTTCTGTATGGCAGTAGTTAAAACATGTGTAAGATATTAAAGTAGAGCATATCATTTATTATTAAAAAAATACATTTATTGACTGTGACACAGAAGTAATTTCATTGTAAGTGGTTTTTTTGGGACATTTTTATAGGTCATGATCTACCTTCGTAAATAAAATAGAAAGCTAAGAAATTGTATTTTTTATTTTATATTACTATTATTTCATTTTATAATTAAAATGAAGGTGATGACAAACTCAGAGATAACTGAGCTGAGTTTTGAAATTCGTGAAACTACTTCCACACAGTGATTGTTCTATAATTTAATGTGGCAGTGCCACTGAGCGTGGATTAGACAGAGCTGCCAGCCTGAGCTGTTTTAAATAAATGGAAAATCATTAACAGTAATCTTCTGTATCTTTGTGCACAGGGCAGCTACCGCTGGAAGAAAGGAAGACCAGAAGAGGAACTGCAGAGATCTGACTAAGCAGATACTGCTGGATTAATGACTGGCATTGTCAGAACTGAGGTATGGGGATAGCTGCACCAGCTTCACAGGCTCACCCCTACTAGCAGATGTTGCTATGGGTACCAGCTCAGAGGTGTCACACTAAAAAAAAAGGGGGGGACAGGGAGAGACTGATGAACAGCAAATGGAAATGAAGAATGCATATGCCCTAACAATAGGAAGAGACATGCCACATACACAACAAAAATGGTCTGTGTTATGTTACGGTAGAATATGAAAAAAGAAGTAACAAAAAAGAACTGTTGAATTCTGAAAAAAAAAATCTCTAAAGGAAATAGTGTGACTTAGTTTATATATATTTGATTTTAACTTTTTATTTGTTGCTTGAAGTCCTTACAATGACAGAACAATACACTCATTAGTCACAGCATTATCTGTGAAGATAGTTATTTGTAGCATGCAATCACTATTCAAAAATTTGTTATTATTTAGGACCACATGGAGTCTAGAAGAAAATAAATTTAGTAAGTGATTGTTTTTCAACACTGCAATTAGTCCCCAATTCAGGAAGTGATCTCAACATATCTAACTTCCCCCAGCATGAGCAGTGGTCCTTCAAATTAGGTGCACCACTGAAACCTTGCTAAGCTGTGTCTTATCTGAAGCAGTCCTTAGATGTAACACAGGGGCATGTGCTGTTTTTAATAACCCAGCCAGGAGATGAATGCCAAGCACAAAGCATGGAATGCCTCTGACTAAAAGGAATGGTCACAAGATACAGAAAAGTAAAAAAAACAACCAACCAAAAAACAACACAGAAAAACAGAACAAAACAAACCCAAGACAAAACAACAACAGCAAACAAACAGAAACCCCTGACAAACAAAAAAAACCCCAACCAACCAAAAAAAAAAAAAAAAAAACAAACCGCAAAAAATCACAACACAGACGCTTTGTGTAAATGTTTCCCAAAGGGTAGATAATATTTTTGTCACTTTCCTGTTTGCATGTTTGACTTGTGTTTCAGCCAGACAGATTTTAGTGAAGTCTTTAATTACTTCAGATCTTCTCCATATTAATAAATAAATAATTGCATATCAGGAAGCTTCAGTAAGTGACAAAAACTTCATTTAGCACTATTGGGAAAAAAAACCTGAAATCAATGAGAATGTTAAGTACAGAATACGTTACCGATATTATTATTAAGTTGCACTATACAATATAAAAAATCTGTGCAAATTCTGGTTTGACTCATTTTTAAAAAGAAATAGATCATTTCTGTAGCATTAAACTTCCATTAACCAATAAAAATGTGAATATCTGTCCCACAGGAAGAGTGTGGTGTGATGGGAAATAATGTAGTTTCATCCTGGCTTCCAGTGAGTTTGCCTATCTCTTTTTCATGCACTAACAACTTTTGTAATGTTCAGTTGATAAAAGCAAACTATATTAATTAATGTTTAGTTTTTATATTTTAGATGTATTCTTATGTATTTCTTAAATATGTTTAAATTTAGTCACTTTTTCTAAAAGTAAGGTGATCTTTCCATTTTATCTTCAATTTAAAATCTGCATTAGACGTAATTTGCTATAAATAGATTTTGAAGACCTTCCATATTTAAAAATCCTGAGTTGATTATGTGCAATGTTACACTTTCCAGAAAATACAATCTTAAATTTGTCTTTGAACTACCTGATTCTGTAAAAAGTCTTTCAGTTCAATCTTTTAAAAATAGGGGTGTGTAAGTCAAAAGGAAATTATGTGGGAAGAAAGGGTACAAGAAATATAAGTGTATATTGCCAGTTGCTTCCCTCTTCTTTTGGACGCAACCCAGTGAACAACTGATGTTTCAGATTATCATGTGTTTACATTAAAAGTTACACTATACTAATAACTGCAAATGCATTTTAGCCCAATTTTGTAGCTGCTTTGGGTGGGAAGTTTCCCAGGTTGTTAAAGACACTAAATGTTTATCTAGCATTTTCCCAGTGGTGAGTTCTTTTATGTTCATGTAAAACAGTATCACCCACAAAAGCAACACCACTAAAAATGTGAGTCTGATATGATAGGGAATAAAATCATCAAAATAGACAGATTCAAGTAAAACAAATGTTTAAAAGGTTATTTGGTACCATGAGTGCCCCAAAGTTCCCTTCCAGTATACTGGTTCAAGTTTTGTCTAGATTGACAGTGGTTAAAGCTTACCATTATTTGATTGCTATTCAGTCATGTCTCTGAAACAGTTTGCTGTCTTTTAGCTCTTCAAACTCAAACTTTTGACTACAGTAAAATCAAGTACAATATTCATTAACACTAAATCTCTCTTCCATGTAAAGTAGCATTTCTTAATAGACAAATATATCAAAGACAAATATATCAAATATATCATAGACAAATATATCAAATATATCAAAAACAGCTTTATGTGAACACAAATAAATTTTGCTATGCAGACTTACATGGAAATTTTCCTTCTGATGTCTGTGTTACTGTGTTTTATGAGTCAAAAGGTAAATTCACTCTTCAGGAATTTCAGATTTACTTTTAATTAAAATTAAAATCCCATTCTCAAAAAAAAAAAAAAAAAGCATACATTCTGCACAGAAACAAGTAATGGGGAGAATGATATGAACAAAAGAAAAAAGAAAAGGAAGATTTTTTCATCCAACGAGATGTACATATTTACAGAAGAATGTTGACTTTTTAGTTGCATCTTCCTTTTTCAAAAATATTAAATAGTAGTTTGGTATTTTGTAAATAAATAATAGAATTTTAGTTCATCATTATCAGTCTAATTTCAATTAGTTCACAAATTAATGTTGTTTCTTTTAAATTAGACTAAACTACACTATACACAAAAGATGAGTAGGCATGGAAGTGGATTATGCAGCACATACAGGTGATGGCTTTTTGTGACAGAATGTTTAACTTTAGTAGCTGCAAGGCTGAAGAAAATGCTTTTTTTTTTTTAAGTATACATTGTATCTCCTTGGATCACATCTACTATTCACAGATGGGGTCATCTGGATCCTAAATCTTTTCATCAGAGTATCAAAGTGTTTCTGTTGCTGTATTTAAAAAAAAAAAAAAAAAAATAGCGACATTTGCCCATGCTTGAGTAAAATCACTTTGATACACAGCCGAAATTAGTCCTTCCCTGAAAAACAATCTGAACCTTTAGGATCACATGGTATTTTCAACAATCACAGTAAAATGAGCGTGATAACAGACAAATCCCTCCGGCTACTGCATCTTTTCCTTCTCCTCCTTCCTCAACACAGAGACCATATGACGGAACATGCAGAACCACAAATTACTGTAGTGCACGGTTCCTACTTAATAATGACATCCCATAAGTTAGCAAAAATCTGCCAACATCTGCAAGCTTCTCTGCAGTGCTGTGAGCCAAAGTTAAAAATAATGTGTGACAGTGCTGTGGAAAATACAATTGATTCCATTCTGATTGTGTCAGTTCCAAACACAGACAATATTGATGATGCTGTACAGTAATCTTATTGGGCTTGGGCCCAACTGAACATTGGTCTTTGTCAACTCATTATTCCTCTATCAGAGGGATCTCACTAGATTGATCTTGCCAGAAGCTCTTGATGTGTCTCACAAATCACTGTTCTGCTGTTGGCAGGCAGATTCGAGTACTGCATGGTAATTGCTGTTTTTTTCCTTTCCCCAGAAGGCAGTGACTACATATTGCAAGTCATTGTCATATAAGAGAATATAACTGTCCTAACAAGATAATGTAGTTAACTGTGCAGTATGCAATGGTGCCAAAAGATGTGGTCATATTATATATGTTACCAAAGTACCAAAGAAGCAAAATTATTTCAAAGGAGTTCTTTTTATTTTTTTTTTCTCTTGCCATTCCTTAAATAAATAACCTAACTTTTTAGTTTATCAATGTAAAAACAAGTAAGGATAAATTTTATTATTTTAATCTGCAACCCAAATGTGGAAATCTCTCGATTGGCCTCTTCCCATTTGTATGTATAAAAACAAGCCACCCATGAGTGTCTGCATGATCAATATTTCACTGCAAAATTCAGACACAGACATTCGAGTATCTGACTAGAAGCAATTACATCTTGGAATTTTCTCTACCATTTTTAGCTAAAGGAAAGAAACTTGTTGGATCCTAAACTGTTTGTCCCTTAAAAAGATCGAAGCAGATTAAGTATAGCCTTTTACCTGGATAAATGCTTTCTTTAAGATACTATCAACATATCCTCTGGCTAGTCTTAGAAGAACACAATGACAAAAACAAATCAAAACACTTGATGCTCTGAGTTGGATGATCTAGATAATGGCAAGAGTCTGTACTGGAGTTTCTCCAGGAAATCTTAGGCATAGGCTGACTGAAGGAGCCCCTGGCAGCCAGATTAATTCCTACAGTGCAAATGGGGAGAACAGGAGAAGTCTGGCTCCTTCCTCCCTCCATGGATGACAACTTTTCTGGGTAGGTACAGGGGCTGAGTAGTAAATAGAAGAAAATATGGTTGAAAAGAGCTGTGATTCATAATGAGGGGGTATGGCTACAGAACTGAATAAAGAAGACTTGAAGGACTTTCACCTTACATCAACTTACCTAGTACAAGAAAATTCAGCCAGGCCATTGGAAATGAATGTTGGTACAACCCTTTAAAAAATCAGATAGCATTTCATCCTCAGATAATACAGAGAAGATCTCATTCCCTATTGAAATACTCAAATATGTACATGATCACTACCAAAGAGTTATATAAAGGCCAAGCTAGTGGCATAAATGACACAGGTGATGAGAACATTTGAAATTACGGGAACTGTAAAAGGACACAAAGCCACGGTGACTGTTTCTACATGACAGAGACAAACCTACTTGTGTGATAGGGAAATGTTTAAAAAAAGAAAGTGTGAGATGTTTCCACCTATCAACAGCATATAGAGGCAACACAATATTATTCTAAGTTACTTGAGGCCAAAATTCAAGGTTCGAGGAATACAAAAGAATAGGGTAAATGCAGGGCTTTTGTTTTCCCCAGCTAGATGGTGGCAAAGAAATTGAAGAGCTATTGAGAATTTATGTCATAAAGTTTCAGACCGGTAGGCCAGTTTCCTTAAAAAAATACCTGTAATTGTTCAAAGACAATGCCTATAAATATTAAAATTTTATATAGGTTTTCCTTGGAGGCTTAGTGATTTGCCTTGGCAGAACATGATTTTTGATTTAAAGTAGGAGGAAACTGTCAAAACACTTTTTAAAATAAAATTTATGTCAACCTAGAAGCAACAAAGTAAAATAAACCAAAATGTTTAAAAATCAAATTAAATCTTCGAATAAAAGACATGATTATGTGACATCTAGTGATTCAGTACATTAAGTAATTATGAGTGGGTTACTCTGGATAGAATTTAGCACATAGCTGTCCACGTAACCAGAATAAACATCATATGCAAATTTAATGTTGAATATTTTCTTGACCTGTGTTGTGGCTAATGTGTTTATGTAAGCAATTCTAAGTGTAGGAAAGCCAGCAACAGGAATATTTGAAACATAACCATGGAGTGAATGTCATTTTCATTTTAAAAGTAAAGAAAGTATTGCCATTACTAACTTTAAATAAACTTCACATCACAGAATATGCTCTCTGTGATGAGTTCTTCTGAGATGTGCTAGAAAACGTAAGACCCTCAGACTAGAACTGGACAGGTACCAGGTTAAGTCCTCTGCAGGTAGACTCATGGAGACAGCTAACAGGAGAAGTCAAGCACTTTGGTGTTCCTGAAGTTGTCGTCTTCTGTGAGACCTTCATACCTTTTTTAGACCTAATGTGAAGGAGCTCCCATTTGCTTGGAACACTCAGTCCAGACCCTTTTCCACAATATTTCCGTGCCTTTTTCAATAGTATAATATACACTTTAATCTTCAATGAGAAAAGGATGAAATGGTAGTTTCTCTCAGTACTATAGCCTAACAGGTAGGTTGTTGAGGGCAAGTGGTAGAGTCTGGAGTAGTAGCTGGAAGCTGTTGCTTCAGGCATCTTAGGATGACACCACATGCTTATCTTTAAGCACTTAAAGGATTGCCAGGATGCTAAAGAGATAAGCTCTTCTGTTTGTGAGACTTAAACTTATAGTCCTCATTAAGCGAATTCTAATTCTGGTAATACTGAGTTTACTTAAATCTTAATAGAATTTTAAATGGAATGTAACCAAAAGATTTTACTTACCCTTTTATTTATCATTCACAGTTAGCCTCACTACAAGTTTATGAAGAAATGCAGGGGGTACTCTTCCCATCGATAATGAAGCTGATCTGTTGCTCGAGATAACTCAATAGTTACTGGGCCTTGAAAAGAGAGAAAGCAAAAACTTGCCCTAGCATAGGACCTCGAGCTTCTGTCTGTGAGAGAGCCCACACATATTCCTGACCTCATGTCTGGGCTGTTTATACATTTTGCATCATACGTCATACACATCTCTTGCTAAAACTTCCTTGTTCATTATAATGCACTGATGTCAAACCATCAGTGCAAATGTCTGCTGCAGAAACAGAAGAGCTCTGAGGTCCCCCAAAAAGAATCAAGAGCAAATTGCTCCCTTAGAGACCGGGATATCTTCTCAACTTTTTATCCTGATGGCACAGTGCTTGTATAAAACCAGTGTAAGGAAATGGAGCTTTAGCTCTTAATATTTACAATGTTCTCATGGCAAAGATTTTATCTTAGTTATTTCTGCAGTCTATAATGCAATAGTAGAAACAGGATAATGGCATAGCTGCTTTGGTTTCTTAAACTATGCCTGAGTATCAAAGCACTAGCCAGGAATAACTTATAGGCAAGCACAAGCACATTTATGTTCAGATGGGACAGTTGTTAACGTAGCTGATGTTTTGCAAATCTTACAGCATTTAGTAACCAGGCATGGTTTTCAGCACTTGATTTTCTGTTATGGAAACAGACCAAGTACTTTGCTTTACATTAACATCTTTCAACAGTCCTGTGAAATTCTAAGGGATTAAATTTTTAGAGCTACTGAAAATCAATAGTTTAATTTGTAACTAGAAGAGCTCTGGATTTCTGAAAATCAGGGCCCTGTCTGCGTTCTGTAGTTCTGATGTGCATATGGCTTAGAGTCAGATAGTGCTGTGTCTCCGCCTTATATCTGTTTGATTCCACTTGTCTCAGGAAAGGCTGACCAGCATTTCTCCCTCTTCATTTAAATGAGAGATATTCATATTCCCTGTATTGCTTTGGTAGTTTAGGGTTAATTACATTTCCGTTCCGTCTTTCGGGCTGTAATTTCAGAATAAGTACACTGTATATGTATATCTCACTGTGAGATACATGTATGTCTTTTTTTTTTAAAAAAAAAAAAATAAACTATGGCAAGGTAACACAGAATAGATTAATCAATGTAAAAATTAGGTAAAGCAACATGAAAATCAGATTCACATTATTTGATGACAAAATTATGATTCTTCAATACACAATACTATTGAGATCAGTAAGAACTGTTTTTGTAAACTCTTGTATTATTAGTTTGTCCAGCTTTGTCCCTGGCTGCAAGCATATAGTATTAAAGGTGAGGCTGAAAACTGGCAATGTCAAGTTTCATAGTAAAAACTGCTTTATCTTTTACTAACAATCTTAGCAATGTGCAGTGACCTGCCCTTGGAGTAGTGGTTCACAACCTTTGTCCAAGCACTCTGTGGTTCTTCTTATATCTTTAATAGTCTACTTGATGGACTATGAAGAGCTGCCAGATGACAGTTCTATTTCATTTTTGTCACTGCATGACTCTCTGTTTTTCTTGCAGTCTTTTTCTCAAGGGCACAATTCTGCAAGTCAGTGTGGCAATGTTCAAGGCGGGTATTGCCCTTTCAGCCTTTGCATCTTGATGCAGTATGTGCAAGTGTCACACATGTTGAGATTCCAGGCCTTCAGAAAAATAAAACCATGGACAATTTTATATATTCTCATGTCCTTCCCACTGCAGATAAACTGAAATTATAGGATGTGTATATTATGTTAGGAAATTGGTTGACAACATAGTATTAAACACTGTGCTTATTAATGAATAATCTTGCAAATGGTATCTCTTTATATACACTAGGAAAATGAGCTTACTCATTAGAAATGTCTATGCCTTTAGTGACAGTGCATGTGAGGGAGCAAAAAACCATGAAGAACAGAAGCTGTGAAAGAAGGAAACCAGATTGACTGGACACTCCAGCCCACTTTTTTAAAGTGCATCTAGCACTTAATGAATTTCTCTGCATGACATATTACATGCACAAAAATCTATATGAACAGATACAGCACACATTTGCATATTTAAATTGAATAATTAAAGGTAAATATCTGTTCAAATAAGTGAATTTCCATTTATTTGTGCTAATCAGTGGATTTTGCTCTTCCAAATGGTTTCAGGTGAAAATGTTGTAGGAGCACATTTTGTTATTCTCTGTTGCATGTCTACTTCCATTTTGACTTTTAGGTTATGACTTGTCACATGGAGTCTCAAACCTTGATAGCTGACTTCATGTCAACAGATATTTTATAACCACTACTGTGCAGTAAAACATGGTTTGCTAAGCACAGAGACAGAAAAACTCACATTTAGCAAATTCAATGGTATTCATAACACATCTGCTGATATTCTGTGAAACTAAACAAAGTTAAAATGTATTTTGTATGATTCATACCTTGTGATTACATCTAAGTTGTCCCCACGCCATTACTTGTCCTCTACTATTATTTTAAGTTCAGTTCTAGTGGACCTCTTCCCTCATGAAGAGATGTGATGGGTTGCATAGGTCTAGTCCCTGTTCTTTGTTCCAGACTAGAGTATCAGAGGAGCAAAACTAGGTCTCTTGCTATACATGTAGAATTGGGGAAGCACAGCAAGGAAGCAGAGACCTTGAGACTGACACAGTACAGTTTTCTCCTTGTGTCATATACAAAGTGCTCTTTGGAACTATTTTTCCCATGGTCTTTTGTATCCCAGATGCAAAAGGTCAGTGAAATATCTGGGGCAACGTAGATCATTAAGAGCCATTGTTTCAGGCTGTTTGGAAGCTCATATCTTTCATTTTTAGACCATGAGGGCAATGATCTTATTTTTTTAATATAGAACAGTGGAGTCTGATAAAATCCTAGTCCTAGTTTGACTCAGGAACTGAGACTTGTGTTAATAGTTTTGTCTCTATGCCTACGAACCAAGGTATCTGTGGTTTCACTATAAATGCAGGTTTGTATTTTTCTGGACAGCATATTCATTTTGTTCATCTGAGTATTTTTCTCCTACTGGTATTGTATCAGAGACATGGCTTCTCCTCTTTGTGTTAATACCATCCAATCTTGCAACTTACAGCATTGTCATAGCTTTCCAGCTTTCCATTAATCTGTGTACTCATACTGAAGACATCCCAGAAAGTTATATAGATGTGCTAGACTCAGAGGTGAAATGATAGTCTATGTCTTACGTCCATTACACATTTTCCAAAACTTTTCCTATTACAGTTTATTGTTCCTCAGTGAATATATTTTGGTTCCTGTTGATTACCTATGTATAGTCTTTAAACTCTATTGAATGATTTATTTATGCTTTCATTTCAGTTGAATATTTTATGAAGTCTTTATATATATATGTCATATATATGTCTTATATATATATATATATATAAAATTCTTAATCATCTGGGGCAGAAAAGTCAATCTGAAACCATCTCCAGGACAGTCTCTGAATTTAGAGGCAAACACCATAAATCTTTAACCTAACTTTTTAACATGAACACACTTCTGCATCAGCGGGAATGCCTGGTAAATTAAAGACAAACTATCATAGTTTGTCTTCTGTGTCAGAATAAAAAAAAAAAATAAATAGAAATTGTGTGTTGCTCTTCTGTTTCAATCAGTTCTGAAGTAAATGTGGCTAAGAGCCTTGTAAGCCTACTGTGACAGTACTATCTTGGCTTATGACTTTAATATCCTGTGATTTAAGGTTGTTTGTGGGAACAGTGAACAAGAAATACTTGAGCATACTGTTCAAAAACCCCACTGCAGGCAGCAAGATAATACAATGAGTGCATTCTGCTTGTTCTGTAAATTGCCCTGATGTAAGAGCAGGGAATCAAGAGTTGGGAGTCCTTTTGGCAACAAAGAATTTCACCTTCAGTGAATTTATCAAAGGCCATGAAAATCAGGAATTGGCATAAAATCCTTGGAAAGAGGAACATGGCAAGTCAGGGCTGAATGCATTGCAATATAACCACACTGCAAGGAGAAAAATTGTCAAAAAAAATAGAAGTGTTGGGCAACAGCATGTTTCCTTCCCCAGCATGTGACTCAAAGCACACCCAGCTCACAGGGAAATCTGCTACTATGACATTGTGGAGAAGGTGGTTTGTCCTGCAGCCTCAGAACAGGATTACTCAAGCAAGAGAAGTACTCTGCAGGACAAGAGACTCTTGTGCATCAGTCTACAAATTACATTAAGACTGAAAGAGTGCCTTTGATTTTGCTGGAAGTCGCTCATTGGATGTTTCCAAAATACATTACAGTTTCAGGATCTTATATTTCCACTAAAAAACTTGAATTCTGCCAATATTGCTCCTACTAAATTTCAAAAAAAAGGGTATACAATAATCACAGCAGCTTTCTAGTTTGGTCCTTAGACCACAGCAAGAATTGTGGAATTCATTTGTATTTTCTCTTTTTCTGACATTTAAAGTTTTTGTAGGACCTTTAAAGTATTTTTATAGCCACTATAAATCACGTAAAATGATATTCACTAAAGACTGGTATGTAAACCTCTGGGTTCTTGAAACAGAGTTTTTGTTTATATGCAGTATGAACTTAAGCATATGTGTCTGACAAAGTCACCATTGCTTGATACCACTGGCTAGTTTATAACCGTTATATGATTAGCGCTAAGAGAAATTTAATTCGAACATAGGCTTCTCTATTTAAGCTTGTGATTTGAAACACCAGCTTTCTTGGGATTTTTGTGTTTCCTGAGCTCCTCTATCTACCAGGTGAACTAAATGTCATCCTTTTTTTTTTTTTTTTTTTTTTTCTCAGTATTTTGCAGAAAGCTTTAAAATCTAGCCCTGTGATATTACCAGAGAGAAATAACCTAAACTCTACTATAGGGAGCACAGTCAAATTAAGATTTGAAATGTCCAGTTTGTATTCAATTTTGTACTTTTTCTGCAGGAGAGAAGCAACAAGAGAAAATGTTAAGAGAGAGAACCTTTTTATTTTATAATGGTATAAATGCTTTTCTTAGCTCATAGTTCATCTTCTCATGTTTGTGAAATAGATAATACTTTTGAAGGACTTTTTTCCTCTGTTCGCATGATGCGTGGGGCTCTGTTGCTGTTGATTTAGAGATATTAACTGCATAATTACTGTCATTGACATGGTTATTGTTACATTTTTAGAAATACCTTAAATAGTCTTATCTGTTCTGAGACTTTTTCTGGTTCTGTTTCATATTCACCGGTCTGCATTTTCACTAGGACTCACAGGTTTGATTTATACTTCATTTACATCAGTATGGTTTGATTTGGATAGGGAATCCTACTTAAAAATGTAAGATTTTGTCTAGCCCTCTTTCTGTAACTGTTACTGTCTATCATTTTGTGCAGAAACCGAGCAGACATAGAAATATGGTGGCATCACAGTATACTACATATACTACAGTAGGTATTTATAGATGACAGCAGTTTGTTCCCTAAGAATCTCTAGAGTCAGAAACTGGAACTGGTTTTATGGACTTGCTTCCACAAACTCACTTAATTCTACTGTACTCCACTTATATCTTTACCAAAACAAAGTAAAAACCCTGACTTACCAATTGGTGCCATATATTTTATGTTGTAGGTAATACTATAATTGAATGTATACAAGTTAATTTGTATGTATGTCTTTTCAAGAAAAGTGGAGACAATGCCTTGGCTCTGAGATACCACTGATGCTTATGCTAATGGCTTGAGTGATGGAAGCAGAGTCTACTTAAGCAAGCAGAAGTAAACAGCAAAACAGGATTAGAATTCAAAATGTTCTTGACAAAAAGTTTTAAAATAATAAAATGAATTCCTTCATAAACATGAGGAGTTATGCTTGAATACTAACTCGTAAATGCAGAATAGAGAATAAACGGCTATAAGAACCTTTTGCAGAAATAAATCTAGTGTTAATAGTAAATAAGCTGGTCTTATGAGTAGTATGGCACTACAAAAAAGGGAAATGCCATAGAAAGCATATGCAAGACATGTTAAATAATCCTATACTTGTAATCAGTGCTAGGATAAATGAGTTGGAATAGGATATCTGTTTTTGGTACCACAGTCAAGAAAAAGATGAATCCACGGGACAGTCTAGAGGAGAGCAAGGAGAAGAATCAAAGATCTGGAAGCCTAGCCTACCAGACCAAAGAGAAAATCAAAGGAAGAATTTACTACCTGTTTTCCATTGGAGAAAAGGAATTCATTGAATTGCAGTTGTAGCAAGGAGGTTGTCAGTCTCTTTTCTGAAGTAGCAAGTGATAGGACAGGAAGAAATGGTCTCAAGTAGCACCAGGAGAAGTTTAGATTGGATATTAGGAAAAAATTCTTCACTGAAAGGGTTGTCAGGCGTTGGAACAGGCTGCCCAGGGAAATGGTTGAGATACCATCCGTGGAGGCATTTAAAAGACATGTAGATGAGGTTCTTAGGGACATGATTTAGAAGTGAACCTGACAATGTTAGGTTAATGGTTGGACCCAGATGATCTTAAAGGTCTGTTCCAACCAAAATGATTCTATGATTCTGTGAGATTAGGTATTAGGAACAATATTCTTAACACAGTACATGTTACCTCAAAAGGCAGGAACATCTCTGTAACTGGAAGTTTCCGAGAGCACACTAGGCACACATCTCAGGAGCAACACAGGTTTAGCTGATTCTGCTATGGGACAAGAAAGAAACTGATGGCTTTTTGTTGCCCCTATGACACAGTGATGTTATAAGGCTCGTTGAACTTATCATATTCTGACAAGCCTAACTTCGTTATAATGTCATTAAGACAAGTCTTCTGTTTGATCGTTTATTAAAATAGTGCTAAGGGACCATTTAAGAATGCACAAAAATTGCGCAAACATGTGATGCTCTTTTGCAACAGGACCAAATAGTTTACAGTTTAAGCGGATGGCATAGATGTGGCCTAGTGGAAAGAACTGCAAAATATGCTGGGAAACACAGAGGTAATTTGAAAACATTCATGTCTTTTAAAAGCAGCTGTGTCCATTTTGATCACCCACAAAATGTGATTATCACAATTCTCAGTGTCTAAAAATAGGCATTTATGTGATACTGAACAGCTCCAATGGGAAAAGGAAAAATTTGGACAGATGTCTATTACTTGAGACCAACTTCCTTGTTCTGCATTCACATAGCATCTTGGCTGTGTTTTTGAACGTTATTGCAATAGAAATCACATATGAAATGCTGCACCTTTCAAAAGTGAATAGCAATAAATCTTAAAATAAGTACTCGAACAAATAAATAAAATCAGGAGATTTAGTTGTTGAGTCTTGTCTGAGCAACCTCAGGTGTGCCAAAAGGTTATACAGAACAGGAATTGTAGGGAAAAGTCTTTCTCAGGACCTTTCATGTACACCTTGTTTTACATTAGTCTTGAAAGCAGAATACAACTATTCAAGTTTTGTTTCTGTTTTTCCTGGCTTTATACAAGTTCATATTTTTAAAGCATTCATCACTTTCTTGCCTAGTATGAGACAGAGGCTTGATTCTCTCAAAAAGCCACAAAAAATTAAAATACTGTTGAAAAGAAAATCAGCTAAGCAAATTGCTGTAATCTGTGTATCTAGCCATTCTGCATTTTTTTGAAATAGTATGGGGACCAGGTTCTCAAATAATATAACTTGACATGGATATCATTTGTCTTGTAAGATCTGTGCCAAATTACACTCACTAAGGAGCCTTCCTTATGTTTTCCAAATTCCTAAGGAAGAGGGAAGGGCTTAAGTGAGTTTTGTGATTAACTGATATGAAAGATAAAAAAAAAACTAAGGGTGGTGATGAAGTTGGTTTTACGTAGTCATCAATAAGGAACAGGTGATCAATTGCCCTGTTGTCATTTTACTGCAATCAAAAGTGTTGTGGATAACAAAACGTGGCATGTGACACCTATCATGTTGATCTGCTGAAGTAGTTACATTGGAAAGAACAAGGAAGTATTAGCACAATGTTTCCAATACATATTTGACTTTGGAAATTTACAGCTGAAGTATGTGGGTCATAGCACACAGTCACTTGATTTCTTAATGTTTTATATATTTCCAAGATGTTTAGAAGTCATATACCTTCCTCAAATCAGTATTTTCAATATGCTTGACAGTCTCAAATCTGCTGTGGATGGGACAATATTTAACACGTGCAATGTGAAAATACATATTCATAACACAAAATTTAACGTATTATAATTTCAGTTCATTCATGTCTGTGAGAACATTGCAGGTGAAAGATGGATAGAGGAGATTAAGTGATGTTCTTGTAGATTTGCTATGATGTGTAAGATGAAAGAGACCCATTAAATTATATATCTTATTTATGGAGAAGGAAAAGTAGACCCTATGGATTGTCAAATACCATATAAAATATTGCCAAGCATAGTAAAGTGTTCTTGCTAATACTTCCATTGTTTGTCTGGGAACAAGCAGTAAAACAGATATTCAAAATATATTTAACTTGTCTCTATATTTTGAAGCCATTTTTGTCTTTTTTTTTTTTTTAATTAAAATACTACTTCATCACATTTATCTCTGTTTCGAATTATTTTAAAGGTAACAATATATGCAAAATAAATTGTTATTAGCCTGTCAGTTTGAAGACAAGACATTAAATAGTTTTTGGATTATGAATTATATTTACAAAACTGTTAGGCTTTGATATTTTTTATTCCTTTAATTAAATAATTAAAACATAGTTAAACTCTGTCTTCCGTGGGAAAGCATTTCACAGCATAAAAGTACAACACAAGTGGCAATATTAGATGTTCTTCAGCTTGAAGAAATCAACCATTTGAACACTCACAGAATTTGCCCCACTTGCCTTTCCTAGAACTGATGTAACCATATCGTAAAAAATACCCCAAACAAGTAAACCAAAAGCATTTGCATGGTACAAGGTCATCTGCACTGTTTTCATCATCAGTGTATGCAAAAGGAGACTTTAATTCCCCAAACTGTTCATCCAATGTATTTAATTAGAAATAAAAGCTCAGTCTAACAGGGCTAACCAGAAAACAACTTGCTCACTAGATAAAGCATAAACCACAACTGCTTAAGGAAGGAAAATTGTCATTATTTTGTATTTATTGACAAAACACTTATTGGTTTTAGTTTATTGACTTTGTTTTATATATTTTTTATGTAAAAGAGAATTTTCATAATTGAAATGATCAAAGCATTTTTAGGAGTGTCTTAAAGGATCAAGAGTCTAATTCTAAATAGTCGTGATTTAAGAAGAATATACCATAAAGAACTAAAATTTATGTAAGGCCCCAAGCAGTTATTTCATAATCATCCTTTCACAGGAGCAAACACCACCCCAGCTTTTGCAACTGCTTCATGCCGAGAACATGCATTGCACTTGGTAATATTAAAGGGAAGATCCCGTATCAGGTAACTCCACACTGCCTATTGAAATACGGGTTTCTCCACATGAAACATTCAGTCTCCTCTGACAGAGCTAGAACCCTGGACTTAGAGTTTTACTGGTAAAATAATTCTGATGTTGTTATGTATTCTTATAAGCAGTCACACATGCAAGATGCTGTGTTATCAGTCTCCCAGTTTTCAAATCTCTTTTAAAATCCATCTGAAAAGTAGTGTTGGACAATAAAGGCTATTTATTACACAATATTATACTTGCTGGCATAAGATATTTAAATTTTTATGGGCTTATGGCTTTATGAGTGCATACTTTTTTATTCCTCTGCTTCCCACTAAGATGTCAAAATCCTTTTGCCAAATCAATGTACCCAAGACCTTTACCTTTGGAATTCTCCTGTGACTTTTTTTTTTTTTTTTTAATTCAAGATGTTAGAAAGAAATTCCCATGGGTCTTTAATCTTGCTTACTCTGGAGAATAGTGGTTTTGACATGTTCTTTGAGTGAAGGATTTGAAGAAAGGAGAGTATAGAAAAGTAAATAACTCATTCATATTACTGATTAGACTGTTCCCTGGTGGGGGGAGGAAAAAAAGAGAAAAGAAAATTATGCTAATACTTCTAACTCTTCGGCATTACTTTCCTGTATTTCTTGCTTTCCCTTTAACCTCCATATATCCTTTTTGTATGCTCTGTGTCCAGAATAAAAAACCCTAATAAAACACTTCAAATGGTTATTTACATAAAATATTTCTCTTTCTGTCTGGAAATCAGCTAGAGTTGTGTAAAAGCCTTTCTCGAGCCTCACCAGAAGAAATATCAAATTTGCTTTGTTTACCTGCACACTTCCTGCATGAAAATATATGTAAATCTTTTTTTCTCCATCTGCAATTGTATATGCTCCTATAAAATGCTGGCATAGTGAACAGAGCAGCAGAGTCACACGAGCAGTTGTTCAATTACTTGAGTACCATCCGGAGACTGCTTTATTCAAGAGCTGCAACAAGAATTGTGGTATCATAAGACTCATACAAAAACTTCTGCTGATTGTTAGAGGCATTGCTTGCACAAGCCCTTGCTTTTCTAACTTAACTGAAAGCAAAGTGAAAACAATGGTGAACTGTTGAAACCTTCAAAGTAGAAACTCTCAGCAGAAAATTTCAGCTGAAACTTTAAAAAATTTTGCTGTTCACATAGTGGGGTATTCCCAATGAGGCACTCATTTACTTTAACAAAAAAAAAAAGGAACCGGAAGGCTATTTTTTCCCCTCCTCTGTATTTAAAGCCTTCCAATAATATTTCTGTTTCGCCACTACTTGAAATTTTATTGCATACATGGTGTCTGCTGGCAAGTTGGAATGAAACTCCGAGACACCAGAAGAGAACCAGACCTTCTTTAGTGTCTGAAATCCAGCTCCAAATGCCTGAGCAAACATCCCATTGTACACACAGGGTCCCTGGTGAGAAACCCGGCTCCAGGAGAGACTCCTTCCCACTGCAAGGTTTTGTAGGGAAATTTATGAGCCTGTCACTCTATCAGTTGAAAGGGTTTCCGTTTTTGGCCTGACACTGAGTTTAATATCTGAAGTTTTGGAGGGAAAGTGATTTGTTTCGTTTTGCTTAGGCCTTTATGTGGCTGAATTATATTTCAGCAATCCCCAGTATCCATAGCTACAGTACTTTCCCACTGACACAGCAACACTTCCTGATAAAGCTTCCCCATAACTCAGCCAGCAAGCTAAAGTCCAGCTTCTGTTTCTCCAGTTAAAGCTAATTGTATTTATACAGCACCGGGTTTCCCACTTCCTCCTTTTCTTGGGGTGCACAATTGCCAAGAAGATCTATATCTGCCAGGAAAAAAAATCCTGAAAGTTGGTGCCAATTAACAAAACAAATACGTTGTAACTTAATGAGTACCCGGTAGGTCAAACCTGATCTTACTCAACAGAAAGATGGTGTAGGAGTAAATAAAAGGCAGCACTTAGCCACTGACAGAAGGGGAGGGCATATTGTTTTACCAGGGAATGGTTTTCTGCTTTGCTTTGCTGAGTGAGACCGTGCACTTTCTCCCCTTCAGACCCTGCCCACAGTGCCTAATTAATTCACATCAATTTTGAGAGAATACATGATTAGCTGTCCTAGGGCTAAGCAGTAGCATATTGAGTCACACGCTAGAAGGCCTAGTTTGGGCAATGGCTCAGGATGGCAGGATCCATGCCAACATAAGAAGCTAAATTGGTTGCAGGGCAGGGGGTAGGGGGCTTGCCAACTAACTGCCTCGCCTCATGGCACCATCTGCCAATTTGTAGGCTGATGTTGGCATCAGATCTGAAAGAGCCACTTATCCACTTGTACAGCTATTGGCCACAAGAGTGAAAGAAGAAATGTTTGAAAATAAGGAGGAAGTTGACTAAAAAGCACATCTTGTCTAACACAATGCCTGTCAGGTTGCTATCTACAATACTTCATCATCAAATATGGGTATCTCTTCAGAAATAAAGAAACTAATTCATTATTATCATATCTTCATATCTCAGATTGCAAAAAAAACATAAGGTTAGTGCTCCCAGATGTAGAGTTATGTGTTTCATACATATAATGGCACATACAATAATAAAATCCCTTAAATCTTCTCCTCTTTCAGGTAGCTTCCAAAACCTAAAATTAAGTATTTTGTGATATGGTCTAGTTTGAGCCTTCAAAAGTAGTCTGATAAGTAGAAAGGCATTCTTAAAAGAATGTAAATTCATTTCTAGGTTACTTCAGGAGTAATCTGGAGAAGAACCAGGTATTTCATAAAGGATATTGTGTTCTTTGAAATCATTCCATCACTTAGGGTCTGTCTCAATTCAACATTACGTCAATGGAATCCTAGCAGCTTGCACCTGGCCAAGAATCTTTCATCCTTTCCCATCTACCAAGCAAACCAAACCTAAGCTTCTTAGACGTTCATCTCTGTGCAATGATTCATATCTCAGGTTCAATTCAACCTCATAATGGTGAGCTAACAACTACAAATGTTGATGCTAAATGCAAGATCATCAACTATTAAGAAGAAAGGTACTCACAGAGATATATAATTATTAACTGTTGCATTGTTTAGATGCTCATTCATTTCTAGACATGGTTCTGACCTTGATTTCATTTACGTAGCTTTTGATAAGTTTTGTCCTAGAAATCTGAGAAACCCTTTTTCCCTTTGTAGCCCACATGGAACAACATCAAAAAAGAAGGGAACCACTGGACTGAGAAGAGAGACTGCAGAAGTGTAAAATAATGTAACTTCTGAGAAAATAATTTGCTTGCAATTTCTTATTGCAGAAGGTCAGCATAAGTCCTGCTTGTCACCTATGCAAGATGCATTCAGTGGCATAAATATAGTAGCTTGAGATCAGTAAGTGCTACCACCCTAAAAATCTTCCCCAAAATAAAAAGAATTATGAAATCCAAGTAGAAAGAAATGGGACATACTCCGTCTCCTTCCATTTTCCTGAAACTATGGTTTCATACAATCATATTTCTTAGTTTTGATTGCTGAAATATCCTGACTGCACTCTCAGGGTATGCAAAGGTAGACAAGCTTCACTTCTCCCTTGGAGAGTGCACGTGCAGAACACCTTAACAGTTGTAACTCTGCTCACATGAGTATCCTGCCAAGAAAAAGGAAACCTTCCCTCATGTGGAGACACTGTGAGAGTTCTGCACCAGTCCACGATGGGAGGCTATATGACTCATATTTCTAGTTGAAACCTTACTCATAAATTGGCTCCTAGAGGTCATTGGTAACTGTCTTAAATTAGAGCAGCCTAGAGCTAAGTGCCTGAGGCTGCTTCAGTTTCCACTCTAACTGATCTGGCACTAAGAAAGTCCTGAAAATATAGAAAAACAAAACCACCTTTGTACAATCCTCACCCTGCAGTGAGTACTGAAATGAGCACTCAAAACTCAGTGAGGATTTTGAAAACTAGACAGATAAACAGACCTCCAGAGCAATATTTATTGCTCATTTTGTTTCTTTTAATGTTTTTTATACATGATAATACAAGCACAAAAGCACAAAAATGTCTCAATAACTTGGCCACTTGAGGTTCTACTGTCCCACAGTTATAGTTTGTGTATGTGCTGTCATGAGCATACATCATATATATTATTTATTAATTAGTATTTTTTTCCTGTGTTTTAGGCTATGTTTTACCTTCACATATTTTCTGTGCTGGTTAGACCTTGTAGGCATCTGTAGTGTACTAGGAGAATTTACTTTTTTTTTCCAGAGTATTACATTAGACCTATTAAATTATTTTCAAACAAAATTCAAAAATGGTAGGGCAGGGTGGGAAAAAGAATGCAGATTCTTTAATATTAGATGATAAGTATTAATATTTAATAAGGTAAAAGATACATCTTGGTTTAATATTGCTGCTTACTGGAAAATGGGTGATGTTAATCTGCACTGAGTTACCTAGAGAATAGTCAGAGTGGTGAAAAATACAAAAGTACAATGTGGTGAAATATTGCAACTTGAATCTATCACATACTCAAGACCCTGTTGCTAAGTCTGGTATAAGAATTTTGGTTTTTGTTTTTTTTTTTTTTCAGGTTTACAAAAAAGGTTGAAGGGGCCAAACACATATCTCTGAGTTTGGGTAGAAACTAAAACAACAAGATATATGCCATTTGGTTTAGAGGACATGAGAAAGTTATTTAGGTGAAAACTTACAATTAAGAGAGATGAACTGTGATTATTTTGGTAAACAGTGTTCTGCAGGAAAATCTAATTGTCAAGATTTTTACCTTGATCTTCAAACTGAATGTGACTAAAATCAGCAGAATAAATGGATAGTCAAGGAGAAAAGAGAAATGTGGAAGCAAACAGGTTATGGTGTAATGAAAGTGTGAAAGTGACCCAAGAAGACCAAGAAGAAACTTAGCGTAAGCAGCTACAAAGCACCCTTCACACAGCTCTTCTGTGCCTACCAATTGCAGCACATATGGTCCTTTAGCAGAGGGTCTCAGAACAGCGGGTTAGTTTACATACCATATGTATGCAATTGGTAAGCACAACGGGGTTGCGTTAAGGTTATTGCATCTGCCCTAATTCAGAGTTCCCTTGTATTTTTGGGTTTATGTCGGACAGTAATGTTATTTTAACAGCTTTTGTGTTAAATTTCACATGTTTTTTTAAACAACATTATAGCTTCCTTAATTTTCTTTTTATTAATTTTGACTTTGTAATAAGGTCTCTGTAGACTTAAAATTGAAACACATTGTAGAATGATGGCTGTTAGAAGTTCCATACTTCCAGGAATGATTATCAGCTAAGCCACATGTTGTCTGACTGTTGTCTGTTTAGCTGAGTACTTAGAATTTTGCATTTCCAGTATTTTCAGAATGTGTATGATCTGTAGCTTAATTATAGGAGAATTCTTGGAAATCTTTTTTTGTTCTGGCTCTGTATCAGAAATTATTGGTCTATGGCTGTTCAGTAATGTGAGAACGAGCAGTTTTGGTTGGACAGTGTAGTCGCTGATTATATCTATTTTGTATATGGAGAATGAAACCCATATAATCAAGTTCAATATGATTTAATCTTTACAATCAAGCTGGATATTTTACAATAACATCAAAAATTCATCTTTTACCAGTATTTTCAACAGCTGCGTAAAAAAATAATGGAAAATATTCTTACCATTAGGAAAAAATACCTAAGAGATATGGACAATGTTAAAATCCATTTTTACAAAAAATGCATAACATTATGAAGGAATTTTACACTACTTTTACTGTTTTGTAATCAGAATTAATGTAAAGAAAATGTAATGGTCTGGAAAGAAGGGTATAGTGGTCTCCAAGGTATACACAAGTTTTCTGCTAATAATATATCTGTTACTTCACTTAATTTTATTTTTATCCACAGTATGCTATCCACCACCACACTTAGGAGACAAGTAGTGCTCTAATATGTAGATTGTAAGGTGAAGTATACTTCAGACAATAGTTTGTAGCGGTTACTGGAACAGTTTAAGCATTAGTTTACCTCTAACTTCCTATTACCAGGATTAATAGTGTCTGGCAATTGCATCAATATGGTGAAAGCAACAGGAGATGGCAAGCATATTCACATAACACATTTTAAGCATAGCTTAAACTCTTTTGTAAATGCCTTTTATGGTAGACAAACAGTGGAAAATTATTATCCTTGCACTAAAAATATGTGGTTACTTCACCTTCCTTCCAAAGAGGGTAAACTCCTGCAAAGTTTAATGAAGGCCAGTAGTGTAGTTTTTAAAAACAAAAAGTAAGAAATAATGGAACAGTGAAATTCCATAGCTTGTGATGACAGGCTAGAAAGCTACCAGAGTTCGGAAATACAGTACAGGTGAAAAACACCCTTGAAGACATACCACAGCATATGTGAATGTAAAAAGCACAGGGACTTTACTGCTAATCAGGTCATCTGTTCTTTTGAGATGGCAGTGTATGTAAAGGAGTCTTTCCCACATGGCATAGATTCACACGTTCCACCCAGGAGGAAACTAGGTAGGAGTTTGTTTATATAAATTATAGCTACACGTATAATTTATATGAGCATCACCAAAAGACCTAAATATTTTATGTTAATCCAGAAAATATAGAAACTTATATGAAAGGCAAAATGCAATTATATAGGGTTGACGTTGTAATTTTCTGTGAAATCAGACAATAAAAAACAACTTTTGTATAAGACTGAGCTAGCATTCTGAATGTGAGAAGAAAATCTCTGAGTCAGTGAGGAGTATATTGCAAGTTGAAATGGATGTGTCTTTAATATGGAGAAGCAATAAAATCCCCAAACTTTGAAAATCTTAGAGTTCAAAGGCTTACACAGTACTGTTGTAAAATGTTGGATCCTCCAATGTTTAAACCTACATCCAAAATGGAAACAATTTTTGCATCAGATTTCATTCAGCTGAAACAGCTCCTAAAGTTAACCAGTAGGAAAGGAGTAAGTCACTTTGAATTTGACAGCTAAAGACTTGCATAGTTGAACTGCTCTGGAGCAAATGAACTTTTCCATAGTAAAACAAACAATAAGGACTAAGGGAATAGATGTTTTTCACTAATAGCCTTCCAGGTAGCAAAATGAATGTATTCTAAACTTGTAAAATTGAGCTGACTCTTTAAGTCTCTACCAAATTCTGCAACTTTGGCAAGGACTCTCCCTATACAGACTGGTCTCTTGGTGACTTGTGAAAGTCTAACTTGTTTATTATTCCTTCTAAATTGCTGCAAAAGGACAGAGGTCTTCAACATATTGAACCAAGTTTGATCATGAAAGCAGGGGCCTCAGGGCCTATTGTTCCAAGATAATAGGCCAGAATAATGGAATATCAGGTAGAAAAAACAGAAAAATTGGTGTTGTGGAGAATCAAGGCCTAGATCCTCTTGGAACTGCCTAGTATGGACGGGTCCTTGCCATGGTTGCCTCTTAGCATGATTTAAGTATATTCTAATCTAAAATTATTTCATGAACTCTTTCAAATTAAACATATTCAATATTTTTTATCCATCTCTTTTGGTAGCTGTTTTCTCTTTCTTAATAACAAGCTGTATTCAACCAGAGTGTAAATGAAACTTGATGAGAAACATTTTCCTTTACTTGAGATTAATTTTGCTGCCAGTGTTTGTTCCTCACTGTATTGAAAATTTATACCACTGTGGAAGGATTTGCACAGGATCCTTCATATTACTTAGCTCTCCAATTTGGTGGGCAAAGCTGAATAACAGAGTGCTTCTGTCTGCTGTTGCAAATAGGCAGAGGTGAGAGTCCCTTGTGGATGAGCTGGGAGAGAGGCCATAGGATTCATTCTTATTCACTTCTGACATATTTTACAAGCTGGAAAAAGTAGCAAGGATAGGTCTGTACTCAAACATTTGGGTTGAGAGAGGAGTGGGTTGAATCCATTCCCCTGCTCTTGTATGCTGCCTTGATATGTGCACAGAGGAGTGAATTTCAACCAAGCTTAGGCCCTGATCCAGAGAAAGTATATTTCTCAGACAAAAAAGCTCAGCACATGCCTAAATGGAGCTGAAAATAATGTGAGCTTAATTTTTTTTCTTGAGGAGAGGTCCTGATGGGAATCTGCAAGACAGAAGTGAATAGCGACAGTAGTAGACTGCAAAATGTAGGCCCCAGGAGAGATGCAGTCATGTTTTTGGAGCTGGTATATGTTTCGCTAGAATATGCAGATAGTCAAATTCTTGATATCTATTAAAAAAATGCAAACCCATTTCACTTAAAAAGAGATCTTATAGTCTATTGACAAAAGGCATCAGTTTCACATGGCCAGTCCTTACTGTCTTTTGGAAATCTGCGTTCAGAGAGGGCCCATGTTGTTTATTGTCTTGATATTGTAGTAGAAAGATCTAGACATGAGAAACTGTCCTCATTGCTGATCAATTTTATATTATTCTTCATTGATCCATGGAGTGTATGTCAAAACTCTTCACTCTTGAAACACCGTTGGAAGAAATGATCTTTTGTTGTGGATATAATGCCTGCCACAATGTCATGCTTGCTTGTGACCAACATGCCCAGAAAAAAATAACGATACTGACAATAGTAATAATGATATTACTACAAGTAAGTTACACAACTAAAGATCAGTCCTAAAAAAGGGACTACACAGCTGCTAAGCTGTCACCACCTTGTATAGTCCAGGAGCATGTCAATGGCTCCTGAATTTCTCCCAAAGAAATCCTGAGCTGAATTTTCATGTAGTATACACAAAGTGTATTCTACAGCTTCTAGATGCATTTGCCTTAGATACCATGCACAATTAGTGTAGTTTGTTTGGAACTCATTTGAACTCAGCAGCTCTTTAATTTTCAGAAGCCTTTCCTGATTTAACAAGCTAATTTATTACATCCAGAAATACTAAGCTAATTTACAATAAGCAATTTATACAGCAGCTCACTTAAATATTTATCCACTAGTATTCAATTATTTCTTCAAAGTAAGGTTTTTATCTGATGCATGCGATCCATGTATTCTATCTGCATTTTGTAGGTAGGACGCATCCTGAATCAGTTTTCCAAATAACCAGCAAACTTAGGGAAAAGCACTGCATGCGTAGATGTTAACAGAAATTTGTGGGAGGGAATAAATGCCCTATAGTTTTCTTAAACAGTTTATACCTGTAGGTGTACCCATCATAAAACAGCTATTGGGAAGGTGGTATATGTAATGAATTTCTTGCAAGGATTACAGATCTAACTGACCATAATGCCTTCACAAAGGGCTATCTGCTGATTTCTCAACTATCCATTACTAGAGGAAAGCTAGTTATTTATTTCCAAAATTATTACATAATATTTTAGTGTCATCCAAACTGTCTGTTGAAGTCTTTGTTTTGAAAAATGCCACATTTTAACTCTCAGCTGCTATTTGCACTGGAAGAATTACTTTTCCAGCATTCTAAGTTCCTGTGACTTTTTTTTTTTCTTTCTATTTTGGATTTTTGTCTTACATTCCAGCACACATTTAGCCTTTGGCAGATTGAAAGGTGTCTCTGTCAGGAAACATCATTCAAGGGAACACAAGATACTTCACAGCACAAAAAAAGGTGTGGTGGAGGAGGAGAGAAAACATCAGAAGCATTGCAAAAATACCTTTTTTGTTTTGTGTTTCACAGCTTTAAAACTTTTCAGCAGCTTTGAGCTATTAAAAAGTGTAACTTGCTGACAACTTTTTACATGGAATGTCAGCTTGTGTGATTTGAAACAGCTGAGATAATAATTCCCAAATGAGAGGATTATAATACTGAAAGGAATATAAGTATGCATTGTATTAACTGCACCTCTATATTAATGACTTGTGTAGACTAATGGATGGAATAGCTAACCCACTTATTTGTACATGAAAGCAGTTTTGCATCTCTCTCTTTTCCACTCTCTTGCATCCTGGAAAACCTTGGAAGAAAAACATTTTCTTCTTAAGAGTTCATTTGCCTCTGCAATTTTTTGCCTACCTGAATTGAAAACTTTTCTTTGGCACTGTCATAAATTTTATTTTGACCCAGCTGTTCTTGCAAAATGCAGACTTAGTAAACAAAGATACCGTTTTCAAACAAATGCCCTTTATTGTAAAGAAAACAAGAAAAATAGAGCAGAAATGGTGTTGTGTTTGCTGAGAATGGTTTTTAAAGTTTGCCATGAGGTGTCAGCAGCTCTTTAATTTTCAGAAGCCTTTTCTGACATTAGGATCTCAGCAATGTATACAGAAACTTGCTCAAACTCTTTTGATGGTGTTGGGCTATTTTCATAAAATAAAGATTTTTATTTTAGAAGTCCGTAAATATTTCCATATGATCAACACAGATGAATTTTTCTGTTTGTTATAAATACCATTATATCTGCAAATAAATTAATAAATAAATGCAAAATAAATGTGTAACGTTTTTCTTCTAATTAGCTTAGTTAATTTACCCACTGTCTAGTATGTTTACTGCCTCCATTAACTTAAAAAAAATATAATTTCTGTGAAAATTTAAATGTCACAATGTTGAGAAAATCAATAATAATATACACCAAGAGTGGCTTAGAAATAACATATTTTACAAACTTTAGAAACTGCTATGAGTTTTAGAGTTAGCATGTTAGATTTCAGTGCTAATATTGTGTCTTCAGGTTTCCCCAGGTGGCAATGTGTATTAAGAAATGGATGCCTATGTCTGGAAAAGCTGCTCTTGCCATTTTTCTTTTCCCAAGTTAATTTAGCTGATGAATGTAATATTAGTCTTAGGTTTAGAAATACCTTCAGAGAGAAAGCAGAACTGGAGGAAGACCGTGACAGCTGTATTTCTTAATATAGTGGGCTCTTGGTAAAGCTAAAACTTTAACCAGGCTTGAGAGATTAAATCAAAGCCTATATTCAGGTCAGCTAGCTACCACTACCTATCACTACATTATCACTGTGTCTGAATACATTGGAAGTTCACTCAGATAATTTGGTCTGGAAAAACACTGTCCTATAATGAAAGTTTGTTGCAGAATGGAAAGTATTCCTGCACCAAACCACTGCGAAATTGTTGGAATTGACCTTAAATCCTGCCATTTTGTTTTCAGATGTTAGGGCTTGCCCTTCTTGCTAAACCTGAGAGTGCCTCTTACATTCAGTAATAAACCTTACAGTAGTATTATCCCACTGATCTAGTCGAAAATCCAAAGCCTGAACTCTTGACATTCGAAGTAATGTTCACTGTAGGAGCACTAACACTTCACGGAAATCTGTGTCTGTACTCACACCTGGAGATTTCACCATAAAAACTACAGAAAAAACAGTGGGGTTTGTCCTTATCACCACATATTTATTCTGAATGACATCTGATGGGAGTCAAGACATGGAATGTGGGCAGAGAACACCAAAGTATTTTTAATCATTTTTCTTTCTCTTCAACTCATGAGACAAAGGCAGGTGTGATGAGGATATGGCCTGAACTGGCCAGTTTGTATTACCATCTAGCATGTGTGGAAAGTGATTTAAGAGCAGTAGGTCATGCTTCACTTTGAAGTTCAGATACTGCCACATCTTTTTGAAGACATCATCATACACAGTGCTGAGCACCCTGGCTGCAGGCCAGGAAAACACATAAACACATGCTTAACTCTGATCATAGGACTAGGGCCCTTGTGTTAAAGTTGACATGTGCTGAAGTGCTGGTCTGGATCAGTGCCAGAAGGTTCAGCATCCTTCAGGATTGATTCCTCAGCCAATAAACTAAAGGATGCAGCTTAACAGTAAGCCTTGGATTTTGTTTACATTTCCTGCTTTCATCTTGAAAAACAAACCAGTGGTTGTTAAACACAGAAAGTCCTTGCTTCTTTGAGAAAACTGATATAGATGGAGGCACAAAAGCACATTTTAATAGACACGGGCAATGAACAGGATACTTGCTTCATTTGGCTGCATGCAAATCCCCTCTTTCCCAAATAAACCCTTAATGACCTGCTAGCACATAGCATTTTCAGGGTCTGTTTACATGGCAAACAGAAGCCTTGTCTTTAGGAGCTGGCTTTTGCAATGGTCTCAGTTGGCAGTACTCTGCTCCAGGCCAGAAGATCTTGTGCTGAACTTCCACAGTGGGAATTAAGCTCATTCCCACTGCTAAATAGGGGATTATGCCATTTTAGAATGGCCAAGTAGTTATCACAGCTTTCTTCTGATTGTTTCTGGTAGATGCAGCAAGTAAGAACTAAAACTTACTCTTATAAAAAGTTGAGCTTTATAATGGGCTGAAATTCAGTCCTGGCTAAAAATGGTTTGTATTCTTAAATTGTGAAAACAGATGATGGACCTGGGGTGCCCAGTTATGAACTAGGCTTTCATGTCAGAAGAAAATTACAATGAAGGTAGAAGACAATTCTACAGACAACTGTGCAATATTAAACACAGCTACAAACCTCTACTCTTCCCTCTCCAGGCTATCACACAGAATGTTAGGGATTGGAAGGGACCTCAAAAGATTATCTAGTCCAATCCCCCTGCCAGAACAGGAACACTTAGATGAGATTACACACGAATGTGTCCAGGCAGGTTTTGAATGTCTCCAGAGCAGGAGACTCCACAACCCCCCTGGGCAGACTGTTCCAGTGCTCTGATACTCTCACTGAGAAGACATTTCTTCTCAAATTTAAGTGGAACCTCTTGTGTTCCAGTTTGAACCCATTGCCATTTGTCCTACCATTGGTTGTCACTGAGAAGAGCCTGGCTCCATCCTCATGACACTCACCCTTTATACATTTGTAAACATTAATGAGGTGACCCCTCGGTCTCCTCTTCTCCAAGCTAAAGAGACCCAGCTCCCTCAGCCTTTCCTCATAAGGGAGATGCTCCACTCCCTTAATCATCTTTGTGGCTCTGTGCTGCACTCTCTCCAGCAGTTCCCTGTCCTTCTTGAACTGAGTGGCCCAGAACTGGACACAATATTCCAGGTGCAGTTTCACCAGGGCAGAGTAGAGGGCGAGGAGAACCTCTCTCAACCTACTAACCACACCCCTCCTAATACACCCCAGGATGCCATTGGCCTTCTTGGCCACAAGGGCACAGTGCTGTCTCATGGTCATCCTGGTGTCCACCAGGACCCCCAGGTCCCTTTCCCCTATGTTGCTCTCTAATAGATCATTCCCCAACTTATACTGGAACCTGAGGTTGTTCCTACCCAGATGCAAGACTCTACACTTGTCCTTGTTATATTTCATTAAATTTTTCCCCGCCCAACTCTCCAGCCTGTCCAGGTCTCGCTGGATGGCAGCACAGCCTTCTGGCATGTCAGCCACTCCTCCCAGCTTGGTGTCATCAGTAAACTTGCTGATAGTACACTCTATTCCCTCATCCAAATCATTGATGAATATATTTAATAATACCAGCCCCAGTACTGACCATTGAGGCACTCCACTACATATAGGCCTCCAACTATACTCTGCTCCATTTACCACAATTGTCTGGCTTCTTTCCTTCAGTCAGTTTGCAGTCCACCTCACTAACTGATCGTCCAGACTACACTCCTTCAGTTTAGCTGTAAGGATACTGTCATCCTTCCTTCACCATATACAAAATGTCCTGCAGAAGAACTGCTGCAGCCAGCGTTAGGACCAGGTGAAAATGAACGTACTTCATTGTCCAACTGGATCAGAATTAAAATAACTTAATGTGTTTACAGATCATGTTGGTTTCTCCATGAAAGCTTGGCTTAAATTTCCTTTGGTTGCTAAGATCATAGGAAAACTCCTTTTGAAAGGTTTTTTCTAAAGAGTTGGAAACTAACTGAAACTAGTTTAAATATGAAGTGTATGTGTTATTGAATCAATTCTTAAGTCTTAAAAAACTTAAAAAAATTCTCCAATTGTTTTGATAAAATTTTTTTTTCTGGCACTAAATACATTGAAAAGCAATACTAGCTGACAGTAGGAATTATCTAATTCCATGTAAAAATCTGTTCCTGCAAGATGTGTCTCTGTCAAGCTCATTTTTACAAGCATGAGGGGATGACCTAGGCCTTGACGCCATTAGGCACTTATCAGATGGAACCAAAAGAACTTCCAGACGCAAGTGATCCAATTTTGTATGAATATGAGAAGGAAAATTTGTTGCCTAAGTGGTAATTCATCTCTTTCTACTGATTGCAAACAGTATGAAAAGTATGATTATTTGTTTCTGAATGTCTTTTTCTTTCTAAAAATTTATGGAAGTGCTAGCCAAACACAATAAAATCATGTTGATTTTTATTTGTTGGAACTTAGTTATTGACAAATTATATTAAAACTAGAAAACATTGTTTTGTGTCTGAGACATTAAACTCCCTCTCAGAAGTTCAGAATTAGGAAATTCAGATTTTTTTTTGCCTTGTTCTTCATTGGTACAAAGGGAATTCCCTTTTCTAGTTTAATGTATTTCTGAATATGCCTCTGGTACCCAATCCTTTTGGTAGAAAGTAGATGGAGCAGCTGGACGATGTCCATTCCTGGCACATACTTCTCTTTAGACTGTAAATTCTTGAGGGTTCTCTTGATATAAATTGTTAGCAATTTAGGCTTCTCAGTCCCAGGTCCATTAGAATAAAATTTCTGAATAACAGTAGTTTGCTCCATTCACCTTACAGTCATAGAATATTACATTATCTCGTAGTTAATTCAGAGGTAGAACCCTAAGGAACAGCCAGTACATTTATGTCTTCTGCCATGAACCCTTTGTACTGCTACTCCATGGCAGTGTCTGAAAAACATGTTGTGTGGCTGTACTTAGAAAATCTCCTCTGTTATCAAGCTTCACAGACAGAAGCACCATGGATTTCTATGCCCTGGGATTGTTTTTTGGGCGGGGAAGAGGAGCATGCTGAATCAAAGATGGAATTTGTAAACTGATTCAGATTAACTTGATCTGACTGTGTGAGGGAAGTTATTTTAGAGCATTTCCCTTATTTTTCTTAAAAGAGTAGTCTAAAAGGATCTTTTACAGGGATATTTTTCATATTCTGTTTTTGTTTAGCTATCATCTGTTGTCAAAGGTGCTCACACAGACCTAACTATGAGTTGTGGCACTGTGGCAAACTGCCTCCTCTGGAAGATTTTTAGAAGTCCTTCTTTGAAGGTTTGACCTTTAGCCTATGAGGGTCAAAACACATTTGGGAGCCTATATTATTTGTCACCAGGGAGAGCCTAGGGTAAACCTAGAAGCACATTTCACTTCAGAATCCACATGATTAAAATTAAAATAGTATGTCTGGTATGTATACAGGAAAAAAAATTGTCAGATTTTTTCTTGTATCTTCAAATAGATCCAACAGGCAATTAATCCAATATGATACATATAATGTGTGTAATATGTGTATATATATATGTATATATAAAGTACATGCAAAATTTCCAAGTCAATAGATAACAGCATTAATATATTAGACTAATAGTGGTCTTTAGACAAAGTCCTGTTTCCATAAATTTAAAACTTTGCAGTTGTCTGTGGAACTTGTGTAGCCAGCAACACTGGAAATGATGACTCATAGGTATTTTATCTCCAGGTTACAAAAAGTAGCTTTGTCATGGGATATTGTTACAGAACTAGTAATGAAAGTCAGCTTCAGATGTACGTATTATATATAGAGTGAGATTTAACTTTCAAATTTGATATCCAAATCACTGCCAGAAGGGATTAATTCTTCATGAACTGGTCTATGACATATCAGAAAGAGAAAATTATTGCACAACGGCAATTTTTAGCATCTCTGTCAATCATTCATCTTCAAAACTGATAGAACTGGTAGGAGAATATAACCATCTTATAAAATAAACATACTTGCACTTTAAAGCAACCAAAAATTGTACTGTAAATTTAGGACTAGATTTTAAGTCCATGAGAGAATCTCAAGGTGAGATGGAGTTGGCCCAATTATTTTGCATTCATTCTCTGTTCTGTCCAGGGAACTACTAAAAGGAAATGTTAAGATCAGAGAATTCTTGTACTCCAGATGTATTATATAGTGCTATGGGCTGAAACAATTCAGAGCTCTGGATCTGATGCTCTGTGTCCCAGCAAATTAAAATGCAGAAAAGATTGAATAAAGGGGGGGTAAATTTCTTCCTGAACTGATCCGTAGCATTTGTCATGAATTTTGCTCTAGGATATTGCACTGAATGTAAGAGCTAATGAGTCACTAACTCAGAAAGCAGGAGACTTGTGTTATATTACTTACTCTGTCATTAATCTGTTGTGCAGTCTAAGCAAGTCACTTACCTTTTTCTCTCTTGATTCTCTTTTTCCACTGTCTTTTCTACATGGAATCTAAACTTAGGATTAGACTGACAGAGTATATTTTGATCATATATATGTCAAAGCCAGCCCTAGGAGTCCAAGTGTTGAATCAAAAAAAACACAGCAGCATGATGCAAAACTCTTCTCCAGCATAAGCTCACTCTGAAGGTACAGTTTTGGTTGTTTTTTGTTTGTTTTCCAGAAAAATCTTCTATTAGGACCCTATATGTACACTAGGCCTTCTCATCATTCCAACTCTTTCCCTTATTACCTGTGGTGTGTGTTCTCATATAATGGGAAAAGCTGGTTTACAACACAGAGTAAGGTCACATCATGTGTTCTGGTTACTTTGCCTGCAATATGATTGTGTCCAAAACTTACCTGAATCCAACCTTAAAGGCCTTTTGCAACTGAAATGATTCGACGATTCTCTACAGCTGCACAATTATCAGCTCAGATCTGTACCCCACCAGACAGGAACAATAGTCTCATGCAGCATCTTTGGGGTCCAGGTTTCTTCTGAAACTTTTATTAGTAGATACTAATGTAACTATTGCATGTACAGCAAAATTAACAGAACCTTTGTCTTACTAACTTGGTTTGAATTAGTTCTTTGAGGTGTTCTCGATTTATGTTTATCGAAGACACAGTTTACTTTCATATTCTTTTTGGTTTACTTTCATGTTCTATATGTTAGAAATACATATCTTTACAAGCATACTTTCTAATTGTTGGCTTTTTAAAGTATCATATTTTTCTTCCATGTTTTAAAAAATACTTTGGATTTTTGCATTTATTTGTGCTGTGAGTTTTTTTATTTGGTTGGTTAGTTGGGGTTTTTTTAAGGAAAATGTAGGTCTATTGAATAAGTCTAAGATTCACAGAATGACCAACATTTTTGACAGAGATTATATAGTATTAACAAAATTCATGTAAAATGGAAATATGAAATGTAACTTTTACTAATAGCATAATAAATTGATCACCAGAAATCGTTTCTCTTAAACAAAGTAACAGAGATTTATCCCCCCTTCCCTCCCTCCCCTCTCATCCTTCAAAGTAGAATCACAATTACACCTCCAGGAAAGAAGTCTAATGTTCACACTTCATCAAAAGAGGATCAAACAATATAAACTGTTCTTTTTAAAGTTAATAGTTTCCAGACTATCATTAGTCATTTCTTATTTTTAAGTGAGAAAAGTCACAGTATTGAAAATAAAAGCCATGTCCAAAGATTGCAAGTTTGACCGTTGTATCTATTAGACAACTTTTACTGGGACTTAAAAACTTCTATAGGATTGAAATACTGGGAAGTTGTGTTTTGTTTTGTTTGTTTGTTGTTTGCTTATTGTTTGTTTGGTTTTTGTACTCGATATAAGATTTTGTTACTTCTGCTATGCTGTTGCGCTTATCACTTATATAGGAAGTATTATAATATTCAGTATGATATTTTGTACTGTTGTAGCTAAGTTAAACAGCATTGCCCAGTCTAGATTTAACAAAGTATCATACCAAGTTGTAAATGTAAGCAATTGTATAATAAACATTTATTGAGAAGTGGAGTCTTTTTATGTGTCACTTCCATTCCTCTGTGTTGCCAAGGTGACCATACTGAGATAAACCAGCTTAAAATGTAAATAATAATATCCCTGAATATTTCAAATGCAGAATGTTTACTGAGTAACATTAGAACTGTCAGACTTATACAAATAATCATATCTGAAAGATCCTGCAGCTTTTAGTTACTTATCTTTTAAGGTTATAGACTCACAAGAAGGCAATCCACTGAATTACGTTTTTCCTGCCATACATTGCAATGCGGCAGTAGTCTGTTGTACGAAAGAAATTGTTCAGAACAAGTAAATTCAAGGTAAGGGTTAGAATTACTGTGATGTCATGCTATGATGACGAGACTCGCTCAATCAGTTTTAAGCTGATAATCTTTATTGCCGGATTTCTAGCGAAGTTCACCTGTCAGCAACTAAACTACAATCAAGCACCAGCTTAGAATTTCTTTCAAATGTTTTTCAATTTTCCACATTTCAGCTCTATAAAAACAAAATACTCCCTGAAAAGACATAAGTGGGGCATGTTGCTCTGAGAAGACTCCAGAGCTAAAGCCTCAAGGTCAGCATATTAATTGCTCATATGTTGCACCACAAGTGGTGTAGGGGATACCCTATTTTACTCAGGCAAAAGAGCAGATATCAGAGATCAATGAATGACAGAGAACATGTACAGCTCCCAGAAATGGAACAGAGCTCTTACACAAGAACTCCAAAAGCATATCCTTAAAGTTTAAGAAACTTCTTAAAATTGAATATAAAAAAAAGAAATAGTAAATATATATACTGGAGAATCAACGGTTTCCTTGCTTTTCAGGCAGAGACTAGTGGGCTTTTCAAAAATAGCATACTAATCGCATCTATTCGCATCCTTATGTTATTTTAGAAATATGGCTGTCTACTTCAGATCAGCCAGTGACTTAGACACGGTAACACTGTATGATACTGGGCTTGACTTTTAGCACCTTTCAAACTTTTAATTGCCAATCCTGATGCTTAGGCAGAGTATTCAGAGCAGTCAGGTTCCTACAGAGCAATCATGTGAGTTCAGGAAAGTAGCTTATGCTTATCTTTTAGACCCACATGGAAGGGGACAAGATCCTCACCTTCTCCATGATAGTCCACTACCTAAGGCATTTGCCTGGAAAGTAGAAGAGCAAAGTTCAGAGTTTGCCTCAGACAAAAAATGAACCTTTTCTTACGTTTCAGAACAAAGTCTCTTCCAGAAGTTTGCATGTGAGCTGGGACTCAGCTGTTCCCTCTCATTCTTCTGCCCACATCTGCTTTGCTGTACTGGATTCCACACTTTTGCCAGGTGTTACCATAACTGTTTTGTTTTGTAAAGGAGATTGCAGGGTTACTCAAATTGTAGGTAGGTTCCTCACCTCCCAGGAAAGAGGAACAGAGTATTTACTGTGTTGCATTATGTGGCACTCAGTACATGAGCATTTGTATGGGCATGGTCCTATGTTCATGCACTTGTTCTCCTTTGGGAGTATCTTATGCCCATGGGAACCTGGTGGACCATTCCGCGTATGTACACACGAAAGAAATCCTGCAGTTTTTCCCTTAAGTATACATATGTTCTGTCAATAGATTAGGGAAGTTGTCTCAGAGTGAAAGAAAGTGTTTTCTACAAAGACTAGTTTTTCTCCATTGCACTAAGATAATAGGAAATAAAACACCATAAACTTTTGAGGGACAAGTTGAGTAAATCTGTTCAGAACCGGAGATCAAGTCCAGAGCAAGATGAAGCAGGACTGAAGAGAGGTTAAAAGAGATGAGGTAGAAAGAGTGATCAGGAAGAAGGAAATACTATGGAACAAGTAAGATCACAAAATCAGAAACACAGGTACAAGTATTAAGTATAATTAGAAGAATGTGTAAGTGTTGGGATCACCTCATGTAGTAGATGGAGAAACATTCCTTAGTCATGCTCACAATATAGTTCTTAGGTGGTGACATCTTTAAATGCCACCTAATTGTTCTTAGCCAGAAAAGATTTACCAGATCTGATGTAGTGTAGCAATTAAAAAATATACACAGAAAAAGGATACAAAACAATTTTTTTCATCAAAATGAAGACTTTAAAATATTGACAATTTTTAGATAAACGGGTATGAACCTGAAAGCGGTCAACATTGGAAAAATGGCAATGTGTGCCCCCTAGCATGCTTTAGAAATGACCAGCAGCCAAAATAGCTTTCTAAGGCATGAGATAATCATCCCTCATATTGGATGTGACTTCCATCTGCCCCAGTGACTGGATCAGTGCTGCCAGAAGCAGTTTGTGATGTGATGGAGGGCTGCTCTGAGGAATAATGGAGGGGAGGGCAGGCAGGCTGGGAAGGAATAGCCAGCTATGGCACAACAGATATTTTATAGCAGGAATTCACACTGAGAGGCTGTTGAAATAGTGTTCAGTGAATGGCAGTGACTGAAATACTATTCTTATTGTACACACAAGGACTGATTCAGATAGGGCATAAGCAGGTGCAGCTTCATTGAAGTCAATAGTGCAGCACCCACTGGGCCTGAATTTAGCTCACAGTAGGACTTGCTGTGAAGTGTATTACACTAATGACAGCTATGGCAACATACTGTTTTCTGCATGACCTAGATGCATTTGCCCCACATAGATGTTTTCACACCAAGGCAGTGTTGTTTCTAAGTTTCTTACCAGGAAGAAGATGAAATTGAGAGATGCATTTTTAGGCTTTAGATTACGTCTTTCTGTGGGTTTTAACTCATTTGTTGAAGGATTATACAGGTATCCCTTTCATGGTTAGTAGGCCTATAAGGATTTTGCAAATAAGCTTTCTGAAGTCAGGTCCATATTAATAGCTTCCCAAAGTTAACTGTAATTTTCTCTTCAATTGTTCAATCATTTTAGTTCAACATACGCAGTTTCCAAAGATGACTTTTTTCTTTACCAGCTCCTACCCCGTGGTACCTGGTTGCTGAGAACCAAATTACTTATTTCTTCCTCAGTGGAGATAACCATGGAATAATGTTTTGGGAAGGAAGATTGTCCAAGATATACAGATGGAAAGACATTTTGTTGGTAAAATTCTGGTTATCAAGGTAGAACATGCACTATTAGACTTTCCATCTTTAAATTAAAGTGAAAGCTCTTTATCTAATTGCAAGTGTTTTACTTGGACATAAGGGCCTACAAACTTATTTATCTTTATAAAGCACTATCAAACACTATTTCTACTTCAGGAGGAACTCAGAAAATTAAAAGGTTGTGGTTCCTGCACAAATTATGAAGGACTTCACGGTTTGGGTTTGTGGGGCTTTTTTGCTTTAAGTTACATGAAGAAAGTTACGTGATACATGTTGGTTCCTTTCCTCTAAGCATGGTTTTCTCGACCTTTCACAAAACATATTATTCTATTCTGCTTTCACGTTTTCCTTCTATTCTTTTAACAAGATAAGGTAGAAAAAGGATAAGTTTTAAACAGTGTTTTCTTGTTTCCTAAAAGCGCAATGTATTTATTTGGTACATCATGCTTGTCAGAATAGTCCCTTCTTCCTTTCATTCTACACTATCACATTATGAAATAACTTCACAAAACTCTTCTGTCATGTGCAGAGTCAGAAAAAGATATACACAGAGGAACAATAACTCTGAACAAGTAATTGTAAAAATGAATACACGAGCAGCAAACAACCTCAGCATTAAATTCCATAAAAATTACACCCAAAAGAATATGAAGTATTTTTTACAAAGCAAGTTGTATCCATCAGACTTCTTTACCTCACTTCCTCATATTCAAGCTATGGAGTTGGCTGATCTACTTGGATTTACTGGATCCGCTCTGTTCCCTCTGTGTATAGTTTTAAATCACTTACCAAATGGCCTTCTCAGCACAGATCATGGTTCAGACCTAAAGGAGGACTCTACATCAAAAATCAGTGTAGATGCTGAATGGAAATATGATTCTCATTTGGGCCATAAGCCATGTGAGTCTTCAAACGTTGCAAGAAGGTTCATCCAGAATACGTTGATACAAATGGTTACTCTCAGCTCCAGTGCACAGCTAGAACAACTTGTTACAGAATGGCAAATTATTTAACTGCTTTTGCAAATCAAGTAGCTTGTTTACATGCATTTTAATCGATGTGGTTCTGATCTGTATATAAAGCCTGTGCGTTAAACCTACTATATTACACAGTATTTGAAGACAGCAATCATGACAAGATTTATAATTGTTTGAACAAAGTGCTTTAAAAGAAAATAAAATGATGTGTGAACGAAATGTTGCAATACCTGAGTGAATAGGCAACTGGTTTCCTTCACAAAACAACTCATTTTGATTTTTTTCTTTCCATTAAAAAGGACATACTCTTGAGTTATATTTTCTTATTGAAACCTAGATTTTTTTGAAAGATGAGATTCCTCATGGAGCAGAGGTAAGAAATTGTCACAGATTTTATCCGTTTCATGAAAAATTTACGTAATATTGTTATGAGTTTCTAATTCTAAACTTTCCTGTTTTAGGAGTGGAAGATGGAAACTGAAGCCTATCATGAGTTTCAGTCTCTTATATAGCTGTTTAAAATTGTCAACATGCTGTGAGAAATCAGACCTTCACTTTTAATGCTGATACTTGAAACACTTCTAATAGTTTTACATTCATTTGAGTTTGTGAAGATTAAAGTGTTCTGCTGTTTTGGCAGTTTTGTGTTTATATCTGAAATGCACACTTACATCTGGAGATGTAAGCATTTAATCTTGTGTTACATTGATTCTTGCTCTTTAAAGAGGCAAGCTTTTCAGATGTGTTTGATTAAAATCCAGAGATATTTAGTTCAGCAATTCTTTTATAACCACTTGAAAAAATGTGTGCTTAAAGGGACTAAAATCCAGTATTCTATTCAAAACCTTTGATTTTATGTTATCTAATTGTGGGAAATACTGTGTCCCTGTTATATTTATAGAACAATCACATAACATTCCACATATGGTAACATATATTGAGTCTGGGGCACGCCAGTGCCTGTTGCTGTATAACTGGAGATATATCAGGATGTCATACACTAAAGACTACACAGCAAGCTGCAGCAGAATGGGACAATCAAAGTTACAAAACTATGGATAAGCAAGTAGATGTTACAGTGCAAAAGATCACTAGATGAGTGGGATTTCACATCATGAACAATCACAGATGAATGAAACAAGCACAAAGAATATTTCTTTATGGTGTTCTGAATATAATCACCAGTTGCTACAATATGAAAATCTTCCTGGGATAACATAGATACACTGAAAAAAACAAAAACATTCCACACATTACTAAGGAGTTCCTTGTGTGGTTGAATTGCTTCATAGTGTTGGCACTGGTAAGAATAAAAACACATATCTCAAACAATATACAGCTTTTTTCCTTCAGGTTTACTGGACTTTCATTGTGTGATTTTTTTCCTCTCTCCAAGTCAGAAAAAGCTATTATGAGAGAGACAGATTTCTCTAATGAGTCTACAGGTAATGTAAAATTCATATGCCTCCACCTGCAACTGGGCAACGCATGATAAGGAGAGCAAATAAGAAAGGAAATTTTTCTGTGTTTTTTCGGAGGCAAGAGCCCTGGTCACTACTGGGCATCATGACCCACTTCTCAGTTTTTAGAAAGAAGTGGATACTTTCTATGGGAGAAGCTCAAGCATCAGATTTGCTCCTTGGAGCATTAATAAAAGGGCTCAGTTAGCTTCATCTCATTATTTTACTATGAGTATTGACTTTGGCCTAGAGTCATGTATAGATAAAATGGTGCAAGGGCTTGTCCTAAGTGATTACTCAGAATTACAAATCATTTCACGTGTAACTGAATACTGCAGCCTAGCTGGCACTCTGCCCCTTGCTTTTCCCACCTTCAGCCCCCCAGCATCCTCCTCTCCCCGCTCCCCTGCCCCAATAAGAAAATGTATCCAGATTTGGTTAAATGGGCAATTAATCTTATTCACTGAAAGTGAAATTTTAATTCACCAGCATGAAGAGGACACACATGTCTATCACACAGTATTATGCCAACAAAGATTTCAGAAAAAACAGTTAATGGGCAGCCTGGTAGCACGGAGACAAGAAGGAGCACGTAACTGTGTATGTGCCCTTTCTCTAACAAAGTAGACTCTAATAGACAGGACTGGGGTTTTTTTGATGTTAGTAATTGGCTGATCATGTCTGATCATGTAAAAGGTTATCCACTAAATGTGTGTGTTTTAAAAAGGAATGAGCAAGAAAGGGAGAAAGATAAATTTTAGTAAGGCTGGGATTCTAAAAACCCATTATTTTTAAGAGTGCAGAGAGGATCAATAAAATAAAGAGACACATAAAAGCTCAAGATACTCTTGGTACAACCAAATACAATAAAATAGAAAGTGCAATGTGCAACTTATAGAGTACAAGATCGGAGATGAAAAGAGAGTCTTTTAGGGATATACCAGGTTTCCTGAGTGCATCTTCTGTGGTATATTACAGCAATTTTCCCCTGAGCAAGACCCTAGAATTTTGTATAAGATTTGTTTCATAGCTAGACTTTGTTTGGGAGAAGAAGAATCTTGTAACAGTTACTTTGCACAAGTACTTATGAGCAAGGATGTGATTTAATATATATTCTTGCTTAGTCAAATATCAGATTCCCATTAGGTCACAAACCAGATTTTTCTCCCAGTTTAGTACAGCTCTAATCAGAATAAAAATGCATTCTGTCAGCCACATGGTATATAAAGTAACAAAATTCCTGAAAGTGCCTGGTCACAAGGGAAAGTCAGAGTTCAGTAAAAAAAAAAAATCATAATTTTCTATTTACACATTATGATGAGATGTTTTACAGTTTTAAGATGCCTTTGATACCATATTTGCTTATGATAATTTCTACATTAAAACCAGATAGAAATAAAATACAGAAAGTGCATATTATTTGAGCAGAGACTTTGCTTACTTTATGACACTGATATCTCAACTGAGTATTTTACACTTGGCTTTGGAAAGAACTAACAAAACATCCCAAATACAACACAAAACCTAAGGAATGCCAGTGAAGCCAAATTAGAGCCTAAATTATGAACAATCAACATTACCAATATATAATGGATTTATAATTGCAGCAATTTCTTTGCTGAAGTGTATGCATTTCTTTTGAATTGAGGGGTCATATTGTTTTTTCTGTTCAGTTTTATTTCACACTTGAATGTTTGGGCTCTTTTGATGCACTTAGCTCTCCACAGTGGAAATAATTATCATATTATTATTGCCAGCTGTTGGAACTATTCTATCAGAATAAGGATGGTCTCTCTTATGGAGGCATATAACTTATATCATCAGTAAGAAACTTAGCAACTCATATAACTCATACAACTGAACACTTGCTACTTTAGGCATATCATACAAAGGACTTTATGTTACTTCTTGCCTATAAAACTGGTAAAAAACAAACAAAATCAATTATGTGTAATCATTCAATTGGTCAACACTTCAGGAATTCTAATAATCTGATAGAAAAATGTCAAGGAAAATCTGTGTTTCTTAGAGTTTAAAAGTATGTATGTATTGTTTACATTACTTTACACCCTGATATTTTAGAATAAAAGACATTTTTTTTCCACCCATTTCAGTAGGGCTAAGAAATTCAAGGAGTGACAAAAAGGCATGAAGCAGGGAAAATAAGTGTATACTTCATAGAAAAATATACTTAAAATGTATTAAGATTTCAAAGACAACCTACTTATAAAATGTAGATGTCCAAATGAAGTATTTTTGTGCACCTGGTACACGTGCATCATGACATTCTATTTACATGTGTCTGCCTTGCTTAGTACACTCAAATTACAGCAAAAACTGATGGCATACGACGAGTGAAAATAAGGCCATGTCTGGGAAAACTGACAACACCTGAAACAAACTTATGGTTTAACATTTTTATTAACCACTGTAATAGAATACAGCTCCTGACATGTAGTGTTGTAGCCTCCCTTAATGAAGGTGGTCTGGCACACTCACCATAGCCTGGACCAGCCTGGCAGGAAGCTGTTGCACAGAAAGAAGGGAAAAGGTGCTCTAAAGCATCCTTCAGAGCTTGCCAGCTGTTAAGCCCATTGAAAATGATGTGTTCAGCTAGTTAAATGTATAGTAGCAAATCTAATTAACAAAAAAATTTTTTGTGGCAACTGTTCGAACTCAACATGCTATATGCGCTATTCTTTTCCTTTCAGTGCAAAGGACAGGAGAACAGAAGATGAACTGGTCTCTACCGCCATAAAAGGATGCACATTCCAGAGACCTCTGCCTTCAGGTTGTGTAGCAGGGAGAGACCAAGAAGAGGTAAAAGTTGCTGCTGTTCATGCACTCATTTTTATATAGAAGAAGCAAATAAGTTGAAATACAGCCTACTTTTGATCTGTTTGATATCAGTGTCTCAATATCTCCAGGCACCCTCTTACCACCTCTCTGCTCTTTGCAGGCAACGTTGGCCAAAGGTAAGTTCTCCAGAGGACTGAGTGCTTTAGATAATTTTGATCTTAACCACTTTATGAGCAGAGACTATACTGGCTCCCAGTGCCAGCTTGAATCTACTCATACATCAGTAGGTGAATAGACCTGCCTAGCTCTCCATGTTTCTTTTTTTTCATAGATGGACAAAACAGTTGAAAAGCTAGAACAGAAGTAGGAAAGAACACATAAACATTATTCTAGCAGAGATTTTCTTATTACTACAGACTATGGAAAAACACAAACAAACAATAAACAACCAACCAACCAACTTTCTCTAGCAAAAACCAAACTGAATACAGTCTCATGTAAAATTCTCATCATGTTTTCATTCCCTCATGTTTCCTTATTTTTCAGTGACTGAAACAAAAAGGCAAGACAATGTAGGTGGAGTTAATTCCATTCCTGAGAGGGAGCTGTTGGGTAAATTATTCATTAAATGTAAAGGAAAAAAAAAGAGTAAACAAAATTGGCATGTTACTTGCTTTTAGCTTTGATAACCTCTCGCGTCTAATTACAAGTAAAAGGTTTTTCTGTATCTGTTGTCAAAATTAAAATAATGGATACTTTCTAACTCTTCTCTGGCCCTTTCAGACATCCTGTGAAAATACAATAGGGTGCTGAAGTTCTGTCTCTGTCTGGGTGACTTCTCTGCAAATTAAGATGAATGGGGTTTTTCTATTTTAATTAGTGAGACCAGCTGCTCTCTAAAAGGGAGAGTATGTTGGATTTTTGCAGGTCTTCTAAGCTAATGTATCATCAAAGTTTTAGTGACTGATTAAATAACTCGCTGGCCTAAGTTTCTATAGTTAAGACATCTCAGCAATTTAAACAGACATCATACAAATTTAAAAAGTCTCCTATCCATCCATATACATTGGTATATGCATAAATATGTGGCACAGATTTTTTTTTTTATCTATTTTGGCGGTTGTTTTAACATTCTAAAAACCTCCAAATTCTTTCACATTTATTTATCACATTTTCTAGATTGTCATTTCTCCCACCTTCTCTCATGGAAATAGACTTTTTTTTTAATTAAAAAGAAGTTTACACCACTAAAAGTATTCCTGTATGCTTCTTGCTATCTCTCTTCAGAGCCACTTCTTTTTACTGGTCTTCAGGTCTTCAGGTGGGGGGTTTTTTTGTTTGTTTTGTTTTTGTTGGTTGGTTGGTTAGATGGATGGTTTTATTTGTTTTCTCTCAGCAACTTTCCCAAACACTTTTCTTTGGTTGGACAGCTACAGCTCTGTTTAACAGCAGAAAAGGTTGCTACAAGTAGCCAGCCTTCATCTTGAAAGAGCCCCTCTGCATGGTGATAAACTTTTACCTATCCATGGATCTCTGGTAATGAGGTGATATCTGATTAAATCTGAAGTTTCTATGCTGTAGCACAGAATAGTAGGCAGAGAACAATCTTTTAAACTAGTATTTTCTACTGAGCTACATTAGCCTGTGGGGCTTTCTTCTGTTTTGCTAAATTTACAGAAAGTAGTTCTGTGCTCCTTTTGAAAACTGAATAAGTTTTCACAGCTTATATCATAACCCTATAATTGAAAGTGTACAATGATTCTTAGAAAGGGGTGGTCCATTCCTGTTACAGATAGCCAATGTGCTGGTGTCATAAATGGCCATTTTATAGATGGATAATGTACTATAGTCATAATTCTTTATTGCTGATGGTTATTGCACTAGATCATGACCCTTGGATATTGAGAGTCAGTTTTTAATATCACAGCCATTTACAGAGGTTAATGGACTAGGTTTTGCAGCTTTTGACCTTTTGATGGTGAGGGTTAGGAGGTTGCATTTGTGCACTAAACTGCCAGAAAATGTCTGTTTATTTATCTTAGGTATAATAGACATGGTTACTGCTTTTAATCAAGAATCTGAAAGCAATGTGACTTGCAAGAATTGAAATTATTGGAGCTACATCTTCTAAGGTACATTTAGACTATGAGATTTTCAATTCTTATTAATGAGAAAGTCAATGTTTATTAACATTCAATCTGTATGTTTCTTCTACATAAATATAGTTTAAATTGAATTATGTTAGCTTGAAAGTATTTGAAAACCAGGGTTCTCAATATGGAATTGTTTTGAGGATCACGATCAGGTTTATAATTTGGCTAGGTTACCTATGCGTGACTTGCTTAAGTGATACGTGTACTGATCTGAAACAGTCACAGGAGGATAATCACAAGGGTAAGCTTTCTGGTGCAAGTATATGAACTCTTCTGTTTCAGAAACCATTTTTCATATGTTATAAAATGTCTGCAACATGAGGCAGCCATTTTAATACTTCTGGAACAATGAAACAAACATCAGGTCTGAGCTTCAAGAATAGTGTGGACTATAAATATAAAAATTTAAAACTTATATTTTTTTTTTTTCCTTTTAGAAGGTCAAATCACCTTTGTCAGCTACCTGGAAAGTAAAACACAGGGGTGAAGGAAAGCCAGAAAGCTCAGAAACGAAAGCAGGAGAACCCAATGATTATTCTGAAGTCAATACCTCAAAAGGTGAACCAACATTGAATCTCAGGAACATTAAAGGACCCTGTCTATATTTAAAATAAACTTACAAATGTAACTTGTAATTTGATTCTTTAAGATGCACATCCAGTTGAGATGTATAAAAAACAGATTGAAAAAGGGTGGTGAATCTGCAGCAGAAAGAAGTGAGACCATTAAATAGAAAATAGTAAAAGCACATTGAGTTGTCCAAGTTTAGATCAAGACTTGATGCTTTAACCAAGGTTTCTAAATTGTCCTAGTCAGCTTTTTATATGTTAATTCTAAGAACTGTAGACTTGGAGATTTCTTACTTTGTTTCTAGTCAGCAAAACTTTTGCAGATTTCAGATATTTTTTAGAATTATTGTTACTATTATTTCTTTAAACAAATGCTTTGACGACATGATAACTCAGAAATGCTCACAGGAAATTTGTTCAATTCTAACTTGAGAGGATTTGTAAAGCTCCTTAACCACATTGACTTTTTTATTCTTATTCATCATTTCACAGCTTTTATCCTTCCTTCATCTTCTTGTTTATTGCCTCTCCTTTGCTATCATAACAGTGGGAGTGGGAGTGCTGCATTTTGTTTGCTGAGCCTGTGATGCTGAATGATTCCAATATAATCAAACTACACTTTTATAGTACCCCTTTATACCATGCAGCCCAGGGTGCTAACAGAATAATAAAATTAGCAGCTCAGATAATGATGAGCATGGCAGGTCAAACAAATAATCTTTTAGACCTGGAATTGAAACAGGAATGGTGTCAGTTGCAAACAGCCAGAGGCAGTAATAAGAGAGATGAGACGGTACTTAACCAAGGCCCAAGCAAAGATATTTGGAGAGTGTTTTGGAAATCTGATCATGGATGATACTGAGTGCTTCCCACCCACCATGAGAAAGTCAAAGTGAATGGGACATAGCTACAGTAGTGGTACTGACATGTACTCAGCATTTGAAAGAATTGGACTCTAATGCCCAACCTGAATTTCTAATTGTAGTCAGTATTGTATTTTTGAGGTACCTAGGGGCAAGGATATTTCTCCTCTAGCTCATCTGTAGTTGATTATCTCATTTTACCTTCAGCTTGACTCCATTTACAATGAAAAAAGTGTACTGGTTAACCAAACATTGCTGATGTGATGAAGTACTTATGCGGACTTCTTTAAAAGTGTGTTTTGCGATGTAAAAGCTAATGACCTGTTTGCAGTTTGAGACCATGGAAGTTTCCTGGTTTTCAATCAAGTAGCTTAGAAATCTCACAGCACAAAAAGAAATGTTTCTTATATTATGAGGATCTAATCCAAAACTATCAAGAAGATTCCCCTTTAAATGTGTGGAGGATTCTTTAAGATTTACACTGGTTGGGTACAGGTGCTTTTCACTTATCAAATGGGTGATGGTCAGATCAATTAACTGCAGTATATAGTACTTAAAGTGATGAAGAATGACATTGGATCATGAAATGATGAATGTCAAGCTATCCTTTTCGATGTTCAAAATTCTAATTGTGTTTAGCTCTAACCTTCACCCCCATTTCTACCAATACAACTACAGGATCTCATCTAAATGAAATGGATTAGGAAAAAAAAAAAAATCACTGTCTACTGTCTCTGGCTTTTTGTCAGAAAATTCTTTTCCATCTATACACAGAAAACAGTCTTAGGAGATAATGAAACTTCATTGCTTAAAGTTATACATTTGTATTTCTTTCTTCCTTTCTCTTTTTCTCTCTCTTGTTCATTGCCTGCTCTTTTGTTTGTACAATGTTCTTTTATCCTGAGCAATATAACATTTTAGTTCTTGTAATAAATGCCTTCATGTGAGGCAGTTCAGCTAAGAGAATGTTATTAGACTGTGCTCTCAGGCAGTGCACCTTCACACGATCAATATGAATCTGAGGCTCTGTTCATTCCCTCTTTGCTTAAATTCCCTGCGAATGTGCAAGGGAAGCAGCAGAGGGTGTCATCAATCATGGGCTACTCTGACATACACGGAAACCTGACCAATGCTGAGATGTTTTAATAAGGCATCCATTAAAACCCTCAAATAAATTGCAATTTGAAAACAGAACATAATACCAGCCAAGTTTTCTTCATCCATCTTGTGGCATGTCATGTAATGTAATTGCGCTGCTAATTTATCCAAGAACTTTCTCTGTACATGGTTTCATTGGCATTGCTTAATTTCCCTGCAGACTATTTGTGTGTATGTGTGCACGTAGGTGGGCATACATGCATGTTTTGTGCGTATATGTATACGTGTCTGTTTCTGCTTTAGGCGTAGATTAATGGTACTGCTTAGCGTGGCATTAGCCTGAGAAACAATTGAGGATTTGAAATATTTGACATTTTGTCAATGGTTCCTGAGCTTTCTGATATTTCCTAAGGAGTTCTTGCCTGGAGCAGGCCCTCCTCTCCCCCCCTTCCCAGCTTGCCATTGGTTTATGCCCCTCAAGAGTGGGATCACTCAGAGCGCCTGTGGATCCCATCAATAAATATTGACAAAAGGGTTGAGGGAGCGTTTAAGATCGCAAAGCAATGGTAGTCAAAACAAGACAATACTGATTTCTGTTCCTGTGCTTAGGAGGCAGGCATGAAATTTTGACTAGGGTGAGGAGAGTGAGAAGGTGTAAATCAATAGGAGAGAATGAAAAAATGTTCCTGTAAAATAATGTTAAAGCAATTACATTTAATTTTCTGTTTTTTAACCATAAGTGCTGGGAGGAAAGATACAGACAGGAGCTCATATAGATTTCTTTGTCTTCCATGCATAAATCTGAAAGTAATGCTATTCCTCATGTCTGGCTGCATCAGCAGTTTCTTCACTTATATTTATTCTTCTGGGTTTTTCTTAATCCTTTATCTCTTTTTTTTTTTCTTTCCTGTGAAAAAGGAATTCATGAGTATAAGGAAAAACATGGCTGTCATGCACACACACTTTAAATCCAGTCTTCCATTCTAACTTTATTACAAATTAGGATTTTGTTTGTTTCCATTAAAGAGTTTCCATTTTGGAGTCAATAATTGCTATATGAAAAAAAACCCAAAACAAACAACCTAATTTTTTTTTTCAGTACAATAACATAAAACTAAATATCAAATACTGGTAAATAGCTTTTCAAACTAAATAAGCAAGGACAACTAAATTTGACTTCTACAGTTCAATACTTTCTAGAATAATACACCCAATTTGTAAAGGACTGGCCCTAAAGATACTTTTTACTTCTTTGCCTTCAGTTACATTGCAGACATGTATGACATATTCTGTACAGGATAGCATTAAAAGTCTGGCTTTCTAAGACACTGAGAACCCCAGTTTCTGAATGCCACAGAAACTGCAGGGATCAGTACTGACGGTAGTAACATCCCAAACATGCAGTACGAAGTTACTATGCACATAATGGATATTCCAGTCACTGTAGTGTCAGCATCTTAAATCCTTGTAGAAGTAATTTTAAATAGTTGGAAAAAAAAACAAAACAAAACTTGAGTTTTAATTTTTCAAGCACATTTCTTTTTTGGTACCAGAGTTCAGGCATCAGAGTGCAATGTTTTTGAAAGGGGACAAGAGGCAATAGCACTGCAACCACTCACAAAGGCTTCTTTCCATGTTGATATTCAAACTGAACAATACGTGTTATAAGGCCCAGAGCATCAATTAATGTTGGCTTCAGCCACAATGTCTCCTAGAGCCAGTACTCAGAAAAGTGTGAACGTACCTGCAGAAAAACACATGCACCTAATTTTCCACCATTTTTTCCATTAAATTATTTTAAGTGTATGTTTATATTACATAAACAAAAACTTTCCATAAGACACTATGTAGTCTATTTTATCATGTGTAGAACAGAGTTTTATTTCTTTGTTTCTGTTTAATCAATTTTAAGATCAACACTACAATTACATTAATGATTTGGTGGGGTACTTGATCCGTTATGCAGTAATCGTCCCTGAAATGCTCATTTTGGCATCAAAATGATGCTAACTTAATCATCCTGAGTAATCATTACTTCACTTACCTATTTCTATATTTAATATTCCTAAGACTGCAAATATTACAGATGAGAAAAATTAATGGAGATCTATTAATAATGACCTATTTAGACATGTAGGTACAAACCATGATTTTATATGTCTATATACATATATATATATATGATTAATGGAATATTAATACACTGAGAATGCTGAATTCAATTCAATCAGTCTACTTTAAGGAAAAGAAACATATATGAGTTTTAAAATCAGATTAAAAAAAAAAACAAACAAAAAACATTAAATAGATATGTTCTTGTTAAATAAAATTAAACAGAGTTTATGTGTCTGTTTCACACACCCTGGGCCTGATTCTCACATTCCCTAAGGACACTATACATCACTTTGCTAGTGTAAAGGGAGCATAAATCATATTTACACTTACTTCATATCTGCTTTATACTGCCAGAATCATGTAAAACACTGAAAGTGTAAATGAAGTTTGAAATAAAATAAATGCAAAAAAAATTCTGTAAACACAGGTAAAGCACAAAAGGCACACTCATATATTTCTGGTACTAAACTACAGCCATTATGGAAATCAATGGAGGGACTATTTAGTTTCTTCCTTAGGAAACACAGGAACATTTAAAGGAAAAAGGACTTGACTGTGGAGTCCACTGTGGCCTGCCCCATTTAACCCTGGGATGTTTTTAAAAGGGCTGATTTGTTTTACTTTTTGATTTCCTTTCTCTGAGCTCTTTCTTGAACTGCTTTATAATTCTTGCATCTATTGCTGCCTTCAGCAATGTATTCTATAATTCAGCTACCCTTTGTGTAATTAAATTCTTCTTGAATTGCTTATAGGGTTATATTGCTTATAAGCTTCCTCCTCAATTTCAGTCTGTGATCTGTTGTTTCTGAGTTACTAAAATTGTACTGGCTAAACTAGGAATAATGTAGCTTGACTACTAAAATACCTGGGTTTGAATTCAATCTGAGTCTCAGACAGATGGGCAGGAAAGATCTCTGTAAACTTACATTTGAATTTAATTTTTCATCTTTTGAATTTCCTAGTGTTAGTGTATAACAGCTGAAATATATGGAGATAAAATATGTGACACTATAAACACTCCATCAAAATAAAATAAAATTTTCAACACTGGTCTGACCACATTTCCCATAGTCTTAACTATTCCTTGGTCCAAATTTGAATATGCCTTAATGTTTAAATTTCCCATTTGTGCTATTTGTAATATGTTTTCCTAATGCTCTGATAGTTATGTGTCTCTTAAAGGAACAGGCTTATTTCTCCTCGTCCTCCCCCCTTCACTTTGAAAACAACCTCAGGAAAATATGCCAGTAAACCAACATGACCACATGCAGTGATATTTTCAAGAAAACCTCAGGAGAAAACCATTTAAATTTCGTAGCATAAATCTGAGCTCTTGGCCAGCCTTCCGTTTGCAAGTTGCCTGCACAACTCTCATGCTAATTCTCCACCAAACCTCCAGTTTTATGAAAGCTATATTTTATCTGTTTGGTTCTTTGCGGTCGCATGAGAGTTGAAAAAGGAATATTAGCACCACTCACGTTTTATAGTGGGAGTCACAGTACTTGGTTGACCCCTTTTTCAGGTCCTATTGAATTTCCTATACAAAGGAAATGAAAATGTTTTATATTTAATACAGCAGCATATAACAAGAGGTTTAGTTATTACACATAGCGCTGCAATTTTCTGCCTTTTGTTTCAGTTGCCTGAATTGAAATTTCAAAGCACAATGTTGTTTGGGGTTTTTTTGATGTTGAGACTTCAGACAGGAGGAACAAGGAACACTATCATACGTGTGCAATTCTCTCTGAATTGGTAACATGGAAATCAGAGAATACAAGCACTGTATGCACCTTTTCTTATTTGACCCCAAATCTTAGTTAAAATTTATTTGACATACCTTTTCAGTGAGGTCTTCTTGTTGCAAAGCTATTACTAAATAGTTAAAATTATTAGTGTTAAATAATCCTGCTCCCTGCACCTACCCACTCTCCTCCACCTGCCTGACAGGAGTTTTAGCATTTGTGTAATTCTGTCCCCTGAATCTTTTCTAGTCTTTTGACTTGTATAACTCTCCCAGTTGCTACAAACATCAAAACAAGTGTCAGCCCATAGTACCTAAATTACACCAGCTATGTGAAAAAGGACTAAATTCTACTTAATGTGGCAAGAAAATAAAGCATATATCCTAATAAGAAATTTAATACTGATGTCAAAAAGTCAATGTCATGACAATTTAAATTGCTTAAAACCTCTTACTGTGAAATAAAAAAAATACAAACATGATAATTTTTATTTCTGGCACTTAAGTCATATTGATTTCAGTGGGTCAGGATTTCATTCAGAATATTTGAAAGGCAAAATATTTGGCCAGCCTGGAATAGACAGAAAGCTCAAGTAGCTTTTGGAGGAATAAAACATATATATATAGTTGGGTTATATATCTATTGTGCAAACCAATACACTTTGTACACTGTATTTATTTACTTCAAACTTAAACAGAGAGTACAAATTCTTAGCCCAGGGCATAGCTCACAAAATATAAAAATCCAAACAATATTCCATAGGAAATGGTTAGATTCTTGGCTGGATTATTATACTAGTGATGAATGAAGATAAGAATTTAGAAAAGGTTAAAGCACAGAATAATGCCAAATATATGCTCAAGAGAACATTGCAGGCAAAATGGTAGAGGTAAAACGCAGCCTAGCTGAAAAAAAAACCTCACTGCCTTCTGGCACATGCTACGAGTGTAATAAAAATTGATTGAAAAATGGAAATTGATATTTTTTTGCAAAATGTTGTGTCTTTCTGCAGTATTACTTTTACTTATAAGCAATGAAATTGGCAAGGTTTTCTGGTTGCAAGAAAACCTAAATTATCTCTGCATTCCTTATTAGCTCCCTCTTGGGTTCCTTCTGCAGTCACTGGTCTGTTCTTCAATCCTACAGTGCTTGCTATCAGCATGGAAGCATCCCTAATTTAACATTCCTACTTTAACTGAGGAAGCCCTGCAGCTATGACTATTTCTTTGGTTATGGGCCCACATACCACAACACTGGTTCTGCCTGTGTGAATGGTTCAAACATCTTTTTCAGCTCAGTGAATACAATACACGATTATTCTTGTCTAATCCTCATCTATACGCTTGCTCATGTGTTAACTAGCTGCAAATAATATGTCACTCTCCTTGCCTCACACACTCCAAAACCACCTTTGTCTGAAGGGTGTGCTGCTCACTCTAGATTTAATTGGAATTTGGTGGGATCTGTGTTGTTCACTTGACATACAAAATGCTTATGTGACAGACACTGCTGAAGAGGAGGGATTCCAGGTCATATGAATGGAGCACACAAGCAAGATGATACTAAGCTGAGTTTCATGTTATAATCCAATCAAACATCGATGATACCTGGAAATGTCTTTTCTCATGAAGAGCACAAAGAATGTTTGAAGCCAGGTTTAGATTCCAAATCTTAGTGTTTTGGGGGGGTTGGATTTTGTGGTTTTGTTCCAGAGCCATTTGAGGGAAATATGAAATCATTTTTCGAAATATGTTTTTGTTTCTTCCTCTGTCTCTCAGGGTAAGGCACTGCCACTGGAAGGAAACAAGGTAATTTTTGTATTTAACACTGTTCATAACAAGCTCATAAATTTCCAGTGTATTGAAACAGGATTTTTTTTTTCAGAAATACCTTTTAATGTTTGAAAGTCTTACTAACTCTTTTTTTCTCAATCTCTGGTAGCAAAAAGGCATAGGTGATATAGATATTGAAGAGCTCTCCAGCAAGGATGGGAGGCCTCATCTTTCTGCTGATAATATCCTGTGCAAACAAGAGCAATCCACTGTTGAAGATTTCCAGGCTCCAGAACACTGAGCTGAGGAAACTGCTCTCCACTACAGAAATTATTGAAAGGCAAGAAGTGAGGCACAAGCAATCTAAACTTCAAAACATTGGAAAGGGAGAGAAAACATTGACATTTTAGGAAGAATAAAGGAAGAAAATGCTTCTGGGAAGCTGAGGTGATGAAGCAGTGGAATATCTTCCTCAGCTTTCTCTTATTTGTGGCAACAAAGCAGCATATGCAGAGCTGTCATCTATTCCTCTTCACTGGCAGGAATAAAAAAAATGTGACCAGCGCAGCTGGATTGTTTTTATTTGCTATCCACAAGCAGTTCTGTAGCAGAAACTTCACAACTTATCTGTGTCATGGAAGCTGCATCACAACGGGTGGTAAACTATAAATGTGAACCCAGGTAAGTAGTGTATTTTTCTATGCACTGTATCTTCTCTTACAACATTGGTTATTACTGTGAGAAAAGCTGATACAGACTAGTAGGAAAGACACATGCTTGACTCTTAAGCAGATCTTATTTTCCTTCCTTAGTGTTTTCTCCTGACGAAAATAAAGACAATTCAGAATGTGAATACTTGGACCATACATATAGACTTAAGTCTACTGAAGCTGGAATAAGGCTGATTTTCAGTCCTGATTTTTTTTTTTATGAGTAGCAAATCTGAATCCTGAAGTTACACGGTGATTGCTGTCACCTACCTTTTCCTTATACCTTTCATCTGCAGTATGAGCTTAAGATCCTGAAGAAGCTCAGTGCAGCTGGCTGACTGGTGAATATCTCATCTCTCAGCTACTTTGTACTATCTCCTTGGTCAACAACATTCATTGTGGTTGCTGATGTATGGGAAAGTGAAAATTGCTTATTCTCAAAGATTTTAACCAGAAGGCACATTTTGATCTTGTGCTGTACTTTCTCATCTAAAACAATATCCTTTATATGACACACAGTAATTTCTGCATCAAATCTAACATTTATTTTGAAATCCTTTAGGAAGGTATTCAACCTTGACATAAAAGCTGCACAACATCAGGTGCATCACTGAGAATCCACCTCAGTAAGTTATTCACTGTTATTACTGGAGATTTATTTTACCTTCAACAGCTCTGTATCTGTTGACATAAACCTGGGTAAGCTTAGTTCTTTATGGAAGTGTCATTATATTTTTTCTATACAATATGTCAATGACTTTAAATTGTTAAATCCATTAAATAGTAGAAAAATGTGTGTATATATTTGCCTTCCAGTTCACATAAATTAGTAGAAACAAAGGAGGTATCTATCTGCTAAATACTGATATAATCTTGGATTTCTGGGACTTTGAAATAGAACCCAGACAGTGCATTCAAAATAAACTGATGTCTCTGATGGTATCAAATCTAGGGGAAACAGATGTAAATATTTTGTCCAACATAACAGACAATCTTGAGGCATGTTAAGGAAAAAAGAGGTCACTTGTCCTAAAGGTTTCTGGATTTGGTCTAGTGAAGAGAACCTGCCGACTTCATGTATACTGTGATTAAGTTATAAAAGACATACCCATCATTAGCCAATTGACATGAGATAAATGCTTTCTGACCACCTGCAAAACGAGGGGATATTTTTCAAGTTTTAGATCCTTCTGCATGACAAGAGGGAGACAGATTAAGTGATACATTGTTTAGAAGCAGAGTGCTTACTTTATATTTAACTAATAATTAATAGGTGTAATGTAAGAAAGACACTAAACAATTATAACTAATATCATCAATTATTTATTAGTATAGGTGTATTGTATGTAAAAATTTTCAAAAATGGTAATGCATATGTAATAATTATGTGAATATAAGCAATGCAAGAGAATCCAGTCACTGGAGCGCTTATGGAGGATGATTCCCAGTGTTCCTCAATGCTGAAAAAAATGAAAGATTGCCACTTAACAGTATAATTGACTCTGCTGTTAATTTTATTTCTCCATTTCAGTAGGAGAACCAGGCAGGAGGTCCTACTGTGCCCCGCTGCATGATCCTTTGAGTCAAGGACTCTCTTAGCGCGGCCTGGAGATTTCTCTGGAGAGACTCCTCGTCTCAATTGGATCGCTGTGGGGACAGACAAGGACCTCTGGTAAGAAGGTGTTCTTTTCAAAAAGGTAAGAGAAAGATGAAATGAGACCCGTCAGGTGACTATCCATAAGTCGTACATAGGGTAGCATATACCAGACTGCTAGCACCTTAAAGGTATACTGTCGTGGTGACGGGGTGGCCACCAGTTGCTGCAGAGTAGTTTGTGTGGAAAACTTACTCTGCTGTGGTGATTGTTATGGTGTAAAAAGTTCCTCTGCTGAAGCTGTTGTGGTGTAAAGTCAGCTTTGTAAAGCATATTGTAGTTTTGTTCATAGTTATGCACTTTAATGCCTACAGATACAGTAGAAGCTGCTGTAGCTTTAGCTTGTGAGAAGTGTGAGTGTTGTGAACCTATCTATGTTGTAAAGTGTCCTAATTGTACTGCTGAATGTTATATAGATTTGAGCTGTGTGCCTGAATTGTTTTGTGTTTATTTTAAGTTTTGGAGAGAGTGGCATAAACTTGGAGTACAAATTGTGAGGACTGCATGTTGTGGGTAGTTTTTAGTATTATCTGTGGAGTACTGATATACATATTAATACTACTAGTTTGTATTTGTTATAAGATGAGCTGTGTTGTTATGTATTAAGCATAATGGAAGGACAGCATAGTAGTGGTATTCTGAAAAAGAGCTTGTTAGGATATGTTTTAGCTCACAGGAAAGAAATTGAGGAACCACCTGGTGATAATGTGAATAGAGAAACCTTGATGAAATATTATAATCAGTGGCCATTGTCTAAATTAGATGAGGAAGAAAAGTGGCCTCTTAATGAAACTTTGAGTTATGGCACTTTAATGTTATTCTTGAAGAGAGAAGGAAAATGGAGTCAAGTTATGCATGCTAATATATTTTTCACTTTGCAAAATCACTCAGAGTGCCAGAAAGAATGTGGTATTAATTTGGCACCACTGGATCCTTTTGTTTTAACATTGGAAAAGGAGCTTATGTGAAAGGTAAGGCATTCCTCTGGGTGTCCTAGCACAGCAATTAGGACCCTATAAGTGAGCAGCAGCTACTTCTCTAAGCAATTAGATGAAGTAAGCAAAGGCTGGCCTGGGTATCCTTGAGCTGTGGCAGTGGTTGTACTCAATATACAGGAAGCTCGCAAGTTCACTATGGGACAAAAAATGACTGTGTTAGTGTCCCATACAGTCACAACTGTACTGGAACAAAAAGGTAACCATTGGTTATCCCACTCGAGATTCTGAAATACCAGGTGGTGTTGTTTGAACTAGATGATGTGAATATTGTCACTATTAACATTGTTGATCCAGTTTCTTTCTTCAGTGGATCTGTTTCAGAGCCTGTGATCCACAATTGCTTGGAAACAGCAGAAGCTGTTTACTCCAGCATACTAGATTTAAAGCAACATCCACTGGAGCATGATGAAGACTCTCAGTTCACCCACAGAAGCAGCTTTGTAAAGCAAGGAATATGTAAAGGTGGGATTGCAGTGACAGCTACCTACAAGGTAATTGAAGCTGAACCTTTGTCTCCTAGGACTTCTGCCCAGAAAGCTGTGATCACATGAGCTTTCATATTATCCAAAGAGAAGAAGGTTAATATTTGGACTGATTCAAAGTATGTTTTTAGAGTGGTGCATGCCCATGGACCCATTTGAAAAGAAAGAAGTTTATTAGCAGCACAAGGAAAACAGATTAAACATGATAAGTTGCCATCATGCATTTCAAGGAGCATCAAAAGGGAAACACTGATCAGGAAATTGGAAATAAATTGGCAGACTACAGATCATACTGTGTCAGGGTTTAAGGCAAGGTGGCAATAAACAGTGGCAGACATTCCCTGTTACCCCCTCAGTTCCCACCACCCCTTACATTAGATTGGAAAGATGATAGGGAAGATAAGGAGGAAAGAGGAGAGACTTAGACTTCAAGTTGGAAGATTTTAAAGGCTTTTACTAATGCTACTAATAAATAGAGAATATATACAAAATATACAAAACCAATCTTGAGTGCTCGATGTGGACCTGGCGTCACTCCAGCAGCAGAGCTGGGTGTGCGGAGCTGGCGGCCCCAGCAGGTGCAGCTCAGGTCCCCAGAAGTCATGGGTGGGACTTCACAGCAAACTGGAAACTGGTGAGGCCTGTGGGTCGCAGGCAGGCAGACAAGGTCCTCTCTACATGCCAGCCATGGTTGAAGAGAGCTTAACCCTCACGATCACCCTCTTATATAGGGGATATGACAATTATGGGGTGTCAATTTAAGTCACCTGTTCCATCTACCCCTCCTCAAACATGCCCGTCTCATGACAGAATGTGGGAAAACTTATCCGTCTTTCTTGGCTACCATAGTAATAAATCTAAACACGAGCTTCTTCAGCATTCCTGGTTAGGGAGCAATTAGGCAATCTGGACATCCATAAATCCGTAGATCCAGATGGGATGCACCCACAGGTTCTGAGGGAGCTGGCTGAGGTCATTGTTAGGCCACTCTCCATCATCTTTGCTAAATCGTGGGAAACAGAAGAGGTGCCTGAGGACTGGAGGAAAGGAAATGTCACTCCAGTCTTCAAAAAGGGCAAGAAGAAGGACCCAGGTAACTATAGACCAGTCAGTCTCACCTCCATCCCTGGGAAAGTGGTGGAACATCTTATCCTTGGTACCATCTCAGAGCATATCAAGGTCATTAGGGGCAGTCAACATGGCTTCACCAAGGGGAAGTTGTGCTTGACCAACCTCATAGCCTTTTATGAGGGCATAAGGAGGTGGATGGATGATGGCACAGCAGTGGATGTGGTCTACCTTGACTTCAGTAAAGCATTTGACACAGTCTCCCAGAGCATCCTTACAGCTAAACCGAGGGAGTGTGGTCTGGACGACAGGTTAGTGAGGTAGACTGCAAACTGACTGAAGGAAAGAACCAGAGAGTTGTGGTCAATGGGGCGGAGTATAGTTGGAGGCCTGTATCTAGTGGAGTGCCTCAAGGGACAGTACTGGGGCTGGTATTATTAAATATATTCACCAATTATTTGGATGAGGGAATAGAGTGTACTATCAGCAAGTTTGCTGATGACACCAAGCTGGGAGGAGTGGCTGACATGCCAGAAGGCTGTGCTGCCATCCAGCGAGACCTGGACAGTATGGAGAGTTGGGCGGGGAAAAATTTAATGAAATGTAACAAGGGCAAATGTAGAGTCTTGCATCTGGGTAGGAACAACCCCAGGTTCCAGTATAGGTCGGGGAATGACCTATTAGAGAGCAGCATAGGGGAAAGGGACCTGGGGTCCTGGTGGACAGCGGGATGACCATGAGCCAGCACTGTGGCACCTTGGGTGTATTAGAAGGGGGGTGGTTAGTAGGTTGAGGGAGATTCTCCTTCCCCTCTACTGTGCCCTGGTGAGACCACACCTGGAATATTGTGTCCAGTTCTGGGCCCCTCAGTTCAAGAAGGACAGGGAACTGCTGGAGAGAGTCCAGCACAGGGCCACAAAGATGATTAAGGGAGTGGGGCACCTCCCTTATGAGAAAAGGCTGAGGGAGCTGGGTCTCTTTAGCTTGGAGAAGAGGAGACTGAGAGGTCACCTCATTAATATTTACAAATGTATAAAGGGTGAGTGTCATGAGGATGGAGCCAGGCTCTTCTCAGTGACAAACAATGGTAAGACAAGGAGTAATGGGTTCAAACTGGAACACAAGAGGTTCCACTTAAATTTGAGAAGAAACGTCTTCTCAGTGAGGGTATCAGAACACTGGAACAGGCTGCTCAGGGGGGTTGTGGAGTCTCCTACTCTGGAGACATTCAAAACCTGCCTGGACCCATTCCTTTGTATCCTCATCTAAGTGTTCCTGCTCTGGCAGGGGGATTGGACTAGATGATCTTCTGAGGTCCTTTCCAATCCCTAATATTCTGTGATTCTGTGTGATTCTGTGATACTGTTGGTCTTCTTATCAACACCGAGTACAGCATCTGAGGAAAAATATGCAGGCTAAAACTCAGAAAAGTACATCCACCTAGAAGAACTTAGCTGAAAGAAAAATCACTAAAAGAGAACTGATCTTGTTTTTAACAAAACCAGGACATACTGCTAGACTGATTTCTAAAAACACAGAGACAGATAAGAAGATAATGTCTCTGATCCTCAAAGCAATATCAGTAAAATATACCTTGCAGTATGTTATGGGAAATTGTATTGGAATGCAACAAAAGTAATTGAGGAGATGATGCTCTACACCAAGATTTGATTAAAAGGTAAGAGTAAATTTATATACTATTTAGAAATAAGTGACCCAGCAATGTGAAATGTCTGAAAAACAATCTTAATACTGTAAATAAGGGCAACAGGAAAAGGGAAATGTACTAGGACAATATTGGCAAATAATTTTTTCCAAACTCCCTAGAAAAAGGGGGTATTAATATTTGCTGGTGTTAACAGATCCCTTCTCAGGCTGGGCAGAGGTATTCTCCTGCCAAACTAGTGAAGTCAGAAAAGTAACTAAAGCTTTGTTAAATGAGATCATACCCCCAACTGGGGTATCTGCTGTGATGTCCTCTGACAGAGCGCCCCATTTTGTTGCACAGGTAGTGCAGCAAGTCAGTAAAGAATTAGAAATTGATTGGCATCTCCATACTCGCTGCAGGCCTCAAGCAAGTGGGCAGGTAGAAAAGAAAATTAATAATTTAATCAAAGAGCAGTTGAATAAAATTTGTCAAGAAGCTAATCTGAAGTAGAATCAAGCACTATGCTTCGTGCTGCTCAGAATTAGTGTTAAGCCTTGAGCCAAGGAAAACTTAGGTCTTTTCTTTCAAGCCAAGAGATTATGTTAAAGCTTTTCAGGTCCACCTTTAGAAGAGAAGTGGAATGGACCATTCCAGGTGTTGCTGATGGCCTTTACTTTAATCAGGATTAAACAGCCTGCCTAGATTCACTATTCAAGAGTAAAGAACATCAGATAAGAAACAGATGTCAGGACCAGACCTACCACTTCACAGTTCTCTCAGCGTTGAACTTAGTGACTCTAAAAGTACAACTGTAGCAACAAATGCTTTTACTTCTAGTTAGCTTTTACACGAATCTTTAGTGAAAACTAATATAGCCCAAAATGAACTAAAAGAAATGTCTGCATAGGTTGAATCTGAAACGGCAAAATATCCCTTGTTGGCATTATTGGTTATAATTATAGCCTTGACAGTAGTCTTATACAGTATTGAAATATGAGCAATCGCAAATCCTTCTGGGAAGAAACTGAAGTATTACATGAAGTCACAAAAATGATACAACTTGTGACTCTAATTTTAATGCTAATAATTTTTACTTGCATTATACTACAATGTTCTATTTTGTAGTGCTATCAGGTAACAGAGAATTATGCCATACCGCAACACGATATGATAATATTTTGTAGATCTATATTGCAAAAGACTTTGCAAATATGTTGAAAAGGGGGGAATTGAAGAGAAGCTGTCAAATTCATGTATACTGTGATTAAGTTATAAAAGACATACCCATCATTAGCCAATTGACATGAGATAAATGCTTTCTGACCACCTGCAAAACAAGGGGATATTTTTCAAGTTTTAGATCCTTCTGCATGACAAGAGGGAGACAGATTAAGTGATATATTGTTTAGAAGCAGAGTGCTTACTTTATATTTAACTAATAATTAATAGGTGTAATGTAAGTAAGACACTAAACAATTATAACTAATATCATCAATTATTTATTAGTATAGGTGTATTGTATGTAAAAATTTTCAAAAATGGTAATGCATATGTAATAATTATGTGAATATAAGCAATGCAAGAGCATCCAGTCACTGGAGCACTTATGGAGGATGATTCCCAGTGTTCCTCAATGCTGAAAAAAATGAAAGACTGCCACTTAACAGTATAATTGACTCTGCTGTTAAGTTTACTTCTCCGTTTCACTAGATCTCCTGTGTCGTTAGAAAAACTAAATGAAATAAAATTACACTTCATGAATATAATAAAATTTGTGAAGGAGCTAGGTTTTAATCCAAGGACTTTTTTTGTTAAAATGTTTGAGAAAAAGCCTGTGATAAATATAGGAACTCTGTTTATAATGGAAAACACTGCAGTTGATTAAAAACTTTAAAATCATTTTAAGAAACAAGAAGGAGGCTTTTAGATTAATAGTAAGAGTTTGGTAAATATTAGGGAGTGGATCAAAAACTTTCTGAAGTTAAAAAAAACTTTCCATTGATGTGCGTTTGGTGTAGGTGCATAAATATTTTGTTTGTTGAATAATGTTTGTCTTAATTTTGCCAAAGTATCCACAAGCAATCTTTAGAAAAGCAAAAAAAAAAAATTAATATTTTTTGCACAGTTTGTAGAACTGACAGAACAAAACCACAAATGTATGTGAAGACTTGGAAATTTTAAAACAGGTTATGAATTTCCCTCTAGTGTGTTGCTCAGCCCTACTGAGAAAAGAAAATGACAGTCATAAAAAAGCAGTTAAGTGAAAACTTAACTTCTCTCTGAGAAGAGCACAAAGTTCACTTCCCTGGATTTATCAAACCTTTTGTATTTAGAAAGGCATAGTATAACTCAGTATCTTTTCTCTCCTTTGTCAGGATATTTTGGAGTGTACAACTGTATCGGGTTATCTGAAATCAAGGTAATATTCCATGCAGTTTGAATAATTTTTTCTGAGTAGCTAGCACACTCTTTTGTTTTGCATTTAGTATAAGGATAATGTGATAACACCATGGGATAGAGTTAATGTTTTATTTCAGTAACTATCTGTGTTTTGGAGTTGGTACAAAGGGAAAGTAAGAACTCACTGATATCTTGGCTTCTGTCAAGGAAATCAAGGACTTCTTCAACTATCCACCTCCAGTTGCAAATTGATGAGAAGTGGACACAGACAGGACAGCACCTAGATTGACATTCAAATTAATCAGTGAATTATTCCATACCATGGACATCACCTTCCATAAGCAGGAAATTGCTGGTGACTGGCCTTCTTCTTCAATGGTTGCCATCCATGAGGAATCCTGCTCCTGGTGCCTGCTTCCTGTGACTTCCCCACTCTCTCCTTGATCCCCATGTTTTGCTGGACTTCCTGTGTTCACACTGTCCGTCCTCTGGTGTCCATTGCTGGGAGAGAATGTTCTAGTGGCTTAGTATTACTCTGTATATTTGTAGGGTTTTGTATATTTTATGATATTTACATTATCGTTCACTCTTTTTTTATTATTCTTCAATTAAATGAGTTTCCATTTCAACCTCTGAGTCTTACTTCCTTTTCCTTTCCTTCCTCCTCTTTGCTGTTTAGCTGCTGCCCAGAGTTAAACAGTAACAACAACCCAGAGGATAGATTATCATATTTTGGTGGAGATAGTTTTCAGAGGCACAGAATACCTACATCCAATACCTAAGTAAACATATAAATTAAAAGCTATAGTAAATAAGTAATATCTGTTAGAATAAAATTCTTGATTTGTGAAGCACTATTTCTGCATTCAATATAACCTGACTAAATCAACTCTATTTTTTTATTTCACAAACTGTTATATAATATGACTTACTATCAGTCAGGGTCAGAATTAACCACCGTGAAAATCTAGTCTTGTTTCCTTTGAAAACCAATTACAGAATTCCCTCATCCAGACCATAGTCATTGATTGAGTTAAATTACAGCTTTTAAACAGAAATATAATCCTGCTCTTAGGCTTATGTCTTGGACACAACATCAAATCCTTAGATAAACAGCTTCAATGTTTTATGATATATTTGGTTAAAAAATAATACATTGCATACAGTTTTCTCTGCAAAAGCAAGCTTCCATTTCTTTTTATTTTGCCAGAAATCTATAGTCATGAAATGTCCTAAAAGAGACAAAGTTGGACTTGCAAATATTTAGCTTAATGAGATTACAGTATGATACAATGCACCTTTCCAAATTCAAACTGAAATATTTGTTGAATGTTTTGCCTTCTTATTTTATTTTTTCAGAGCTGCACATTGTATTAGTTTGACTATTTAACAAATAATTTTCAGAATTCATAAGATCTAAATTATGCTTAATTAGGAATAAAAAGTTACATGTTTACATTTGCATATGTCATGTCGGAATGGGGAATAAAAAGTCAAAAAGTGATGAGAAAGGTCTTTTCAGCTATCAGTGCAACCCTGGTAATTCTAGAAGGGACTCACTTTGCTCAAAAGTGAATTCATATTTGTAATAAATATAGACAAAAAAATAATCCTTTGACCGTCTCAGTTTACCATGAACTTCCTTGAATTTTACTTCAATCACTCTGCATTCATTCCGGTCTCATTTAGGCACAAGTGAAATAATCAGATATTGAGTCCTTTTAAACTTTATTAATTCTAGAAAGATTGTGCATTCTAATCAGAGACAGATCTACACACATAATTACCAACTGCTGATGTTTTTCTCTCACATCAGCATATTTGACCGCTAAGACCAGACTAGGTGGTGGTAATTGAAATTTCAACACAGAAGTACTTCTACTGTTTTGCTACTCTAGATGACCTGTTTCTCCAAAAGCGGCAACATTTGATACACTATTTTTAAGTATATTGTCAGAGATGAGTGACATTTCAAGAAGAAAACCTCAGCATTAAAAACTACAAGACAGCTACCTGGCTTGCTATAAGCAGACGCTGTTCGTAGCTTTTGCAACTGTTGATGGTGTTCCTTCATCAAGTCATGAGTTCTGCATAGCTCAAAAATTGACTGAAGCTTCTCATACTATCTAAAAGTTGTTGAAAAAAGGACAGTGAGAATTACCATATTCTGTATGTGGAGTGTCTTTTTTACTTATCACACTTTAATTTTTTTCTAGCATTCTAAATGCAACAAACAATTTACAGACTGAAAGGTATTTGGATGCCAAGGTGACATGTGAGAGCAATACATGAACATGAGAAATCTTGAGTGATCTAACATAGATGAGAATTAAAACATCCACTCTGCAAAATGACATTTTTAAAAAAAACCATTATCTGTGAAATGATTGAGAAGATTATTTTTGTGATTCTGTGTTCAATAGCATTGTAAGCCAGACTCTCCAATTTTGGCACCACACTCCATCACATAACCCAAACCAGGGATTCTAAAATGAACCAAGAAGCTCAGTAGAAATCTTGTGCAGGAGAAACTCAAGATTTTATCTTAAAACATGATTACAATCATGTAGTGATCCACTACTGAACGCATTTTCCTGCTACATGTATTCAGTAATATCATAGTACTGCAGCCCTGTAGAGCAATAGATTATTCTGTACTAAGCTCTATGTAAACATGGAGGAAAAAGATAGTCCTTGGCCTAGAGGATTTACAGACTGTTTGTAAAGCAGCAGTGAATTGTGTGCATACAACCCAGCAGAAGAGTTCACAGAAACAATGGCAGATACTTCCAGTTTTCATAAGCTGTACCATGAACAGCGGTCTAATGCACTTGAAGTCTGCTCTTAAAGTCAGATATTGTCACAGGTCTAATATTCAGATTTATATCTACTAGGCATAAAGATTATTTTTAAATTTTTTTGCAAGGTAAATGGATTTTTTCATTAGCAAACCTATTTTTAAAAGAAGTTCATTCATAAGCATTTGCATCAACATTAATACCTACCATGCTTTAACAATAAGGTAGAAATTTCAAATGACATAGGAAGCAAATGAATAAATAAATAGGACTGTCAAATGTAATTCATGCGAAATAATTCCAAGGAAACTTTGGAGTTTTATAACCTTTTGGGGAATTCTTTCTCATTTTAAGAATTTTCATAGAAACAGTTATATGTAAATGGGAAGTCTGACTAAATAAACCTAGCTGTGAGCTAGAATAAGAAACGATGCAATTTCTTTCAATTTTCACATTAAAAACTACAAGAGAAACTCCAATTACATTGAAAAGATATTTGTAAAAGTCCTGAAACTTATTGGACTAATACATCTAGACATTTTCTTCCAGGCTTCTGAACTGATTCAGTTCAGGGAAATGTAGTACAGTTAGCATTCAACTTTAATTGCAATGAGGTGACAACATACTGGGTAATGAGTTGTTTATGAGTTGTAGATGTGTTTACAATGAGCTGACAATGTGTTGGATAAATTGTTCTTCTAAAGTTGTAGATCTATTTACAGTGAGCAGTGTGGGAATGTTCATTGGTTGTCGATTTGTTTGTTTACATTGTTTTCGATTTGCAATTGCTATAAAACAAATCACAGGCTGATGAAGGATGATTGTTTGTGTGCTTTAATGATTTACAGTAGTAGCTTGTCTGAAAAAGTACTTAACTCTGCTTCATCTGTCAGTTCCCACTGCAAAAGCTCCCAGTCACAATAGTTTTATTAGCACAGCATGGGCCATTTGTAAGAACATTATGCATCTAAAAAATCTCAGTGTTTTCCTGTTCAGTCTGTTGTATTTTGACTGGCTGTGCCGAACAGAATTCCTTCTGCCCTGTACAAGTTTATACGATTTAATATGCTCCAAGATGTACATTTGAAGATATACATATACTGTCCCTGTAAATTCTTTCCCTATCTCCTCAGTAATGTCACATGCTTAAAGTTATACTGCTGTCTACTATTTCTTACTGCTGCTACCTACTCAAAAACAGCTAAAAAAATCTACCATCAGGTTATGCTGGGTTACGTGACATGAAGAAAAACAAATATAGGCTGGAGGATATTGACTTTTTGGTTACAGAAAATCTTTCAATGGTTTGCAGCAATTTGACAAGATATGTGTAACATACTTTATTACTCCAGTTACTTCAGTCACTGTATGTTTTATAGGTTTTGTTCAAAACAGACATAAAATGTAGATTTTGATTGTTTTGTTCCCATGTTAGTTTTTCCCAGTTACATTTCCTGTGGCCCAGAACAAACGTGTTTCACAGGTTTTCTCCTTGTTATTTTCAAAGAGCATTACATTACATATTCCACATTCTGCCTTTTGTCTTCCCTTGCTATGCTTCACTGTATGCAATGGCAATTCCTGAAAAAAAGTGATCATCTTGTAATGACTGCAATGGGATTTTCCTGAAGCCAGATTTGGGGTTTTCAGATAAACTGAGAGCAGCATTGACATTCCAAAGAAATTGAGACAGTTCCTAGCTCTGGATTCTCAGAGAAAATAAGAACTAAGCAAATGAGAAATGTACCAATCTTGATTTTAGCCATCAGTTTATTATATTACTGACACATATTTCTGTCACAAAGAATCTGCATTGGAGAAATCTAGGAGGAAAATATGCACCCACTTGTTTGCGAACAGTAGCTTTACTTAATTGCAGTGTCAACTTCCATCACAACAACTCCACTGAATTAAAGCAAAACACAAAATTGCTGTAACCCTATATGATAACATCCAGAATTTCAAGACAACTTCGTATGTATGTCTCTATGAGAAAATACCAAAATCTATGGTTATGAAAATGTACTTCATTGTCACATCAGCACTATCTCTGTCCATTGGAAAGGGGATGGTGAGCTTGAGAGTTTGAAAGTGCTGGGGGAGGTGGGAGAGAAAGTATGTGGTGGTCAAAGTCAGGGACTAATGGAAAAATGAAAGTTCCACAAAGCCAGGAATGGGGAAAGAGGTGATCCATCTAAATTTGTATATTACCTGAGCTTTCTTATCATATCAGTCATGATGTTAATGCACTGAAACCTGGAGTCTGGCAGGCTAAAAAACCATAGAGGCGGTGTATCAGCACACAAATTTTCTGGACATAGACCTCAGCTGGCTTTGTGATCTAAGTCCCTCACCATTTTGAGGAGGAAAAAAGAAAGTGAGATCAATGGAAAAAAAAAATAAAAGTAAATCCTCTCCAAGAGGAAAACTTCTTGGACATTTCAACAACTAGAATTTTCATTTTTCTGTAAATGACTTTAGCATTAGGAATGTTGTACATGTTGGTAAAGTGTTAAGAATGCCTTGTTTGTTTTGTTGTGTTTTTTTTTTTTTATCCCATTAGCAAATAATGCCTTCATAGAACCCTGAAGCTTAAAAAAAAAAATTAAAAAAAATCATTATATATTCTATCATTAATAAATAGCAGCATGGACTTCAATGAAACACAGTTAGTGAAACTTCTCAATATGCCCATTTGTCCAGAATAAATTATAATATTAAATTTAATGCACTTTCTATTGGCTTATTGGGGTAGATTATTTTTGTATGACATATATATGTGCATGATCTTTCACAAATATAACATTTGAAACTAGAATATATTATTTTTATACCTCTACATCACATTATAGTACATTGATGTGATAATGGACTATTTTTTATAGCATATGTTTTAAAAATCCCATCCCTGTATAAATATTATTTAATTTTTTTAAAATAATGTACTTTTATATGTAACACTTTCTCTGTCATGGTAAAAGTTCTTATTTTTTCAGTTGATATTTTATGCAAAGAGATACTAATCCTAATTACAGCAAATGGAAAATAGTACTGCAAAATTGTCTGCAAAGGCTGAGAAACCAAGTTCAGAATTATTTTCTCTCACTGGGAAGTACTTCAATATGTAAGCTGTTGCTTTTCACATTAGGAAATAAACAAATAAATAAGGAAATAAAGCAGATTTTTATAATAGACAAGTGGCAATTTTGCAAAGCATGAATGGGAGGCACTCACAGAAATCCCATTAACAAATAATCGAGGCTGTGGGTATGCATCCATTCACACTGCTTTTGGAAATATACCCCAGGATGAATAATTTTCATACGTACAGTAAGTTCACAGCTGATGCTTTATTGTCCACTGAACCATCATTATCCTCAGCTGGGAAATCAGCTATGCATATGTTTTTCCACCAAGAAGATGAAAAAAAGAAATGTTTACCAATATGCAAAACCAGAAAACTTTGAAAGGAATTTTAATGATATTTGCAAATTACTTGAGTCTAAAACTCACCTAGCAGCAAAGAATACAGAGAAGGTAATAGAGAAACTGCTGTTCATGTCATTTTCATAGCTTCTTACATATTCATGTTCCAAAAGGATTTCTTTCACAGAAGCTCATGCTCATCTAACCAGACACTTTGTAAGTAAAAATGCATGAAATTTAAACCAGCTTTTCATATGGACTTTTTTTTTCTTTTATGGCTGAGTGTCTTAGCAATCCAGCAATGGTAGACACCTATAAATGTATAATGTGATGGATTAGACTGTAGAGCAGTCTGGATGCATATGGAAGTGGTGTTTGCCCTTCAGTGAAAATCCATTTTGATGTTAAAAGGAATCCATTGGAATTAATAGTGCATTGTCCAGGCAATAAGTAAAACATTACAGTAGTTTTTCCTTTGAAAAATAATCCACTCTTGCTCCTAATTACAACAAATATGACAAAGAATAAAGCTACTTCTGATAAGGATATAGTAAGAAAATCAAATATGGGTGCCTTGGTTAGGTCTGGCTTCCTGTTTTGAACCTGATTTTAAAGTAGTAATTTTAAATAATTTGTTAAAGAAGACTTACTCTCTTCATGGTTTGTCAAAGCACATTGCAAAAACAGTAATGAACTTACACCTTACACAGATATGCATGAATTTAAGGCATGGCAACCTGGGGAACTTGGGAAAGTTAAACAAAACAAGCTGAAAGGTGTGAATGTAAAGCATGTTATGTAAAGTGCTTTGTGGTTCTGTGTGAATACGCTCACTGAAAACCAAAATACTTTTGCAGCTTTTCAGCAATAAGACCACTTTTTTTTCTCTGAAGGGTTCAAAGGCACTTAAAACTGAGGTCTACATTCACATGCTTAGACAACTCAGTTAAGCTTTTCTGGCAACTGTATTCCTAGTTTAAACACTGGATTAGAAATTATTATTCATCAGGAAAAAAAAAAGGTTTCACTTCTGAGCAACCTGTATATACTTTAAGATTATTCATATGTTTAAAACAACGATTGCAAGCATTGTGCTAGATTTCAATAAGTCTAAGTGGAACCCTCAAGATAAAAAGGAATAGGTAGGTAAATACAAGAGAATACAGAGAATAGTGCTTCAAATAAACATAGTGTATTAATGGTGTGACATCTTCATGGATCTTCAAGAAAGCCACTGATGCTTAAATGGTCACCATTGAGCATATAAGACCCCAAACTACCTACCTGTTCGTTAGACCCGAAGAAGGATTTCCACAACATTTTGTTCTGTAGGAACTGATATAAATAAATGCTCTTTCCTTTTATTTTTTTTCTCCCCAGATACCACTGTCAACATGATTTTACTTATATTGCTTGATTTAAAATAAAATCAATATTTTGTTGTAATATTGCTTAACTAAGGGGATACTTTTTTCATTTTTTTTTAATAAATTCTCCTCTTCTAATAGTATGAAGGATATTTTCAGCAGCCCTCAATGCTAAAATAGCAAATATAATACATATAAATGTCTCTGCTTACCGTTTTTCCTAATTTGACCACCCACGTATTCATAAGGATTTCCAGTGATTCATATCACTGGGAAAATACTCTGAAAAATAATTTCTCTGCCAGGATATGCTGGTGAAAAGAATGTACATGTGTTTCATAGTGATGTGCAAGAAAGTGATGTCCCCTTGTGATATCTCCACTGAAAAAGAGTGCACAAGGAGATTTCATAAATTATTCAATACCACTGGTTCCAAACCATTCTGCAAATAGAAGTTCCTGTTCTGTTTCAAATTCCCCCTAATGTTCAAGAAGAAGGACATTTGAAAACATAAAAAGCCTCTAACTATATCAGAGTTCTGGTTTTAGTTTTTTTCCATGATGGTAAAAATCTTGCTTCAAAAGAAAAAGATAATTAATAATTTAATTTTTAAAATGACTTATATTTAAATTCCTTGTGGCTACACGTTACCAAGTGCTATTAGCTGCTCCTCCTATGGCTTGCCTTCCAAACTCTTCACCAATATAATGGCCCTTATATATATTACTTCTCCAGTATTTCATTCAAAATTTTCTGATGAAGACAAGTTACCCACATTTCTGGTACATGTAGTTTCTATCAGCATACTAATTGCCTGTTGCTTTTATTTGAATCAAGCTTGTCCCAAAATCTCATATCATCATATTTTGGTTTTATTGTAACATTTGAAAAGTCACAAAAAATAATTTTTGCAAAAAGGTTCTTCTGAGTTATGGAAAGAATTATCCATTACTATAAAGTCAAAGAAGGACAAAAATGGTAATATAATGGTAAGAATGCAAGTTATGATTTGGGTTGCATAGAACAAATGGTAATGAATTTTTAATCCTTTTTTACTAACTTTTCAACCTTAAAAAAAAAATCTCCCTCCAGTACTTCATTAGTTATTGAAAATACTTTTTTTTTTTTCCCTCAACACAAACCCCTTCAAAATACAAGTTATATTCAAGCTGCCTGTCAAGTATTACTTACTGTGAGTGCCAACAAGATATTTTCCTCTCTTTTCTAATTGGGTAACACAGCTAATTACTGTTGTCTGTGGAATCATGTTTGATTGGCAGCTTGAATGTAAATGGAAACCATAATTTCCGATGATATTGTATAAACATTTGGAGTAGGGATGTGTAAGCAGTGAAACTTCAATGAGGGAAATTTATATGCTACACAATAAAAATTACCTGTGTTTCATGACTATCTAATCTCTGATAACAATTCTTTAAAAATATACGTATTCCTGCCAAATGCCCACAGTGTTTTCCAAAAATGCTTTTGGCAAAGTGTTCATCAAAAAATTCGGAGTTGTATTGGAAATCCTGGCTGTACATACAGATGGGAGAATGAGATGCTGGAGAGCAGCTCTGTGGAAAGGGATTTGGGGTTCTGGTTGATGTCAAGATGAATATGAGCCAACAGTGTGCCCTGGCAACCAAGAGGGTCAACCGTGTCCTGGGTACATCAAGCACAGCATTGCCAGCTGGACGAGGGAGGTGAATGTCCTGCTCTGTTCTGCAACTGGTGCGGCCTCACCTGGGGCACTGTGCAGTTCTGGATGCCACAGAATAGAAAGGATATAAAGCTACTGGAGAGTGTCCAGAAAAGGGCCATCAAAGTTGCTGGAGGGTTTGGAGGGGAAGCCATATGAGGAGCGGCTAAAGTCACTGCGTTTGTTTAGCCTGGAGAAGAGGAGACTGAGGGGAGACCTCATGGCAGTTACAGCAGTTACAGTTACACAAGGGGAGGAGAAGGGGCAGGCACTGATCTCTTCTCCCGGGAAACCAATGACAGAACCCAAGGGAATGGCAGGAAGATGTGTCAGAGTTGGACATTAGGAAAAGGTTCTTCACCCAGCGGGTAGTGGAGCACTGGAACAGGCTCCCCAGGGAGGTGTCATGGACCCAAGCCTGACAGTGTTCATGAAGAAACTGGACAATGTCCTCAGACACATGGTGGGTACTGTGCGGCTGCCATGCCACAAAATCACAGAATGTTAGGGATTGGAAGGGACCTCAAAAGATCGTCTAGCCCAATCCCCCTACCAGAGCAGGAACACTTAGATGAGGATACACAAGAATGTGTTCAGGCAGGTTTTGAATGTCTCCAGAGTAGGAGACTCCACAACCCCCCTGAGCAGCCTATTCCGGTGTTCTGTTACTGAGAAGAAGTTTCTTCTCAAATTTAAGTGGAACCTCTTGTGTTCCAGTTTGAACCCATTACCCCTTGTCCTACCACTGTTTGTCACTGAGAAGAGCCTGGCTCCATCCTCATGACACTCACCCTTTATATATTTGTAAACATTAATGAGGTGACTCCTCAGTCTCCTCTTCTCCAAGCTAAAGAGACCTAGCTCCCTCAGCCTTTCCTCATAAGGGAGGTACTCCACTCCCTTAATCATCTTTGTGACTCTGCACTGGACTCTCTCCAGCAGTTCCCTGTCCTTCTTGAACTGAGGGGCCCAGAACTGGACACAATATTCCAGATGTGGTCTCACCAGGGCAGAGTAGAGGGGGAGGAGAACCTCTCTCAACCTACTAACCACCCCCTTCTATATACAGGCACCCCAGGATGCCATTGGCCTTCTTGGCCACAAGGGCACAGTGCTGTCTCATGGTCATCCTGCTGTCCACCAGGACCCCCAGGTCCCTTTCCACTATGCTGCTCTCTAATAGGTCATTCCTCATCTTATACTGGAACCTGGGGTTGTTCCTACCCAGATGCAAGACTCTACACTTGCCCTTGTTATGTTTCTTTAAATTTTTCCCACCCAACTCTCCAGCCTGTCCAGGGAGACGAGTTGGACTCAATGATATTTGTGGGTCCCTTCCAACACAGGACAATCTATGATTCTATGAAATCATACAAAAAACATGAAAACTGTATGTCAGAGTAATCCACATGTCTTTGGATACACTTTAAAGTGTTTCTAGTTTAAGTCTAAAAAAAAGTTAAGGAAACAGAGATGTAATCCATAGTACAAAAGAGTAAGAATGAGACAATGTTAAAACTGAGTTTGAGAATGTCTCTTAAAATACTGTATAGAGATTCATTTCAGAAGTACTAGGATTACTCATAGAAGCAATCTGCTAGGTCATGAATGTTATCAATATGTCAGATTTCATAGTTGTACTCCAGAAATGTCTCTCCAAGTTTCCTTCACCTCTCTATCCTTTTTGATCTTAACCAAAAAAAAAAAAAAAAAAAAAAAAAAAGGTGTATACATCAACACCCAGGTCAAAAGGTAAGATTCTTGGGACTGGCAAGGGAGAAAGAGATTGAGTCCAGACATTTTTTTTTTCCCAAAAACATTTTATCAATGACATGAAAAACAGAACAATACAGAAGCCAATAGGAGGGATAAATATCTGCCTGAAACATTTATTTAGCAAACCCATGTCCTTACTTAATTCAATTTTTCTTTATCTAGGGCTTTACCAAGTTAGCTTAACCATGGCTGTTCAGAATCCCAGATTTTTATCTGAATACTCATATTTCATTTAATGAAAATATTTGGGTAATGTTGAGAATTAACATTGCAAGACTCATTGCAAGACTCATTGCAAGTCCTGCTGGACAGTTCTAACTGCTTCAACTTGTAACCAAGAAACTGTTAAAATACTAAGTTATTTTTGAGAAGAATTTTGGAAAGTCTCCTATTCGTGAATTTTTATATGATCTGCTGTTTCCACCAGAAGTACCCAGCGAAAAAACTTTTAAAAGTTTCCTTTCAGGATTTTGTGTTCATGAAACTGACATTTTTAAAGTGCATATTTGAAGAAAAGAAGGAAAAACCACACATATCATTTAAATAATTTCAGAAAATAATATTTCTATCTTTTAAAGTATTTCCAAAACCACAAAATGAAATATAATCACAAACCCAAAGGAAGTCTTGGTTTTGTTGAAGTTTATTTTTCTAATAGAAAAACAGTGTTGTAAAATGCTCTATTTAGTCTAACAGACATAGAAGTTGCAGTTTTGAGTTGTAATTGCCTATCTGAGGCCTGAGCAGAGATGTTTTTGTTAAAATTTGTTATTTAAAGCTAATTCTAAATGTTCTACCTGATTGTTACAAAGAATTCTCTTTCCAGAGCCAAGAGATTCTGAGCTTTGTACTCTGCTGCACATAGGAACAACCATGTTCTAGAGTATCACCCGTTGTCTCTTGAAAGACATCATTCAAAAACAATGGCATCTGGCAGTAAATGATGCAAAACATGACTTTATGTGGTAATTCATGTATTGAATGCTGTTGTATTACTTTGAGTAGCAATTGTAGGACTGAGCATTTTCCATTTGTGAAACTTTGAGAAGCTGAGATACTACAGAATATTGCATGATTTATCCCTTATGCATTCTTTCCTTTGAGCCTAACTGAATCAGTCTACTGAAGTCCTTGATTTATTCACAAACTGGGGAGCTCTCACATTGAATTATTCTCTCTGGCCTGTAATGTTTGCTTGTGATTTGGCATAATTTGGACCACAAGAAAACCCCACAACTGTCATGGTCTTCTGTATACACAATCAGTTGCATTTATAATAAAACTTTTAGAATACTTAAAATTACAAGTGCATATATAATTCTGATAGCTCTACATTAAAATGAAATATTTTTCACATATTGCATGTGCAGTAACATAATGTTTGTGAAAACATAAACCTTGGCTTTACTGTGATTCAATACAGTCTCATCACACCACCCTTTTTTAAAGTTTGTATCAGGTACTGCTGTTCTTGTATAGTTAATTTGCTATGGATAGGTTTACATTCTGATTTTGTAAATTTAAGACACCATGTGGCTTTAAGTTTTTTAGCTCAATGCATATTTTTGATGCAGTAGTGTGGATGGTTTTGCTGGAAATTGAATTAAAATGTGAATATATGAAAAAAAAGCAAACTGATTTATTAAAGGGCTACAATTACATTATATAATGCCTCAGTCGAGCCACAGAAGTTAATGTGATATATCTGCTAAGAAGTGAATCTGCTTTCACGACTGGAGGCAGACAGCTCAGCAGGAGGAGGCAGCACATGGGAATAGCTCATTCACAACAGTCAGCAGCAGCTGGTACACGGCTTCTAAGGCAAGTGCAGAGGGGATTCCTACCACAATGTGCAGAACAGAACCATGACCACCTAATCTGCAAAATGCCTCCTAAGCATAGGCTCACAGGGAGATCTCAGACCTAAAAAACGCTACCCTTATTTGCAAGGACTTTTCTCTATAAAAATCTTAAGCATATCACTGGGTTCTCAGTCCTGCCATGCTCTGAAAGTGGGCCAGATCCCTCTTCCTTTCCCAAATAAGATGTTTGTCCAACTGCCAACAGCATGTCTGGTCAGAGATTTGGATACTGCTGTAAAAATGCAACACTGCAAAGGAAATTGAATTCCAGCTTTTCATACGACTATAGTCACTGACCTTTAGGACAAGAGATGCAGGCCATCTTCTATCTTTGCAAGAAAAACTTCTTACTGCTTTTATTAAGCACTAGAAAGAATTAAAAAATACAAAAGAAATATTTTAATGTATTGCTATATCACTAATAAAATCTTAATATTATAGTTTGCACTCTATATATGGTTCATATTAGGGTCTATATTGTTCTCTGATCCAATTGTAGTTGATGCTCTTGTCAACAACAGATACATACTCAATCTGGATGTTCTGCTTCTTTCCACAAACCCTTTCTTATCCATACAGCATCTCACTTCTTCTTTTTACACACAAATAGTAATATAGATTCTACTAGAGCTGACTTTCATTGTGATATAGCAGAGGCCATTTGGAGGGGCTAAGTGACATCATGTTACTCAGCGTAATAAATATGAACTGCAAGGTGAGCTGACTGGTACTGACACTACAATAAATAAAAGGCAGAAAATTTAGTGATCCTCACAGTGTATTAAGGGGGAAATCTTTAGAATGCAAAGTTAGACCTTGTTACCCAACAAGGAGACTCAGAGTTGATGAATGCGTGTAAGTTTTATAACTATGGGAGTAGGCCAGTTAGTCATATGCTTGTAAATTTATTAGCTGATAAACATTAATCTTCAACAATCCTCCAGAAGTGGAGAAATTAAATATCATATTGCTGAAACCTATAATGTTTAAAATCCTCTACAGAGCAAAAATAAAAAGTTTAGTTAGTCTCAAACACTTTAACTTACATTCTTTTACATCCACTACTGCTTTTTCCTTTATCAAAGGAACTGGATTTTCTTTGTGGAGGATTTAAGCCATGATAAAAGCAACACATTTGGAAACCATTTTTGATTTATCATATAGGAAGCCTTCTAGATCAGACATCCTCTGAAAAAAATGCTGTATACGAGATACTAGCACTATGATTTCTGCATTCCTCCATTGCAAAAAAGGATAATAATTTATGTAAATATTTTATGTTTTGGAAATATCAAGACCTTAATTAGAAATCATCAAGTCAACCAATGTAAACATTTAGTTTATATGCATATTCTCTATTTGTAAACTCATAAACATTCGCTAATTAAAAGAAAAACAAAAACTAATATATCAAGTTTCTTTTTCTCTGCACATAATGGTAAATCAAACATGAGTTCTGAACAGCAGAACAACCCTTAGACATGTCATTAAATGAAGGTCATATAATATTCAAGGAAATAATTCAACAAGACATTCAATGAAATAATTTACTCCCAAACATAAGGTAAGGCTGGAGCTGCTGGCTGGCTGGCCTAGCCATTTGAGTTGTTTCTTTGGTAAGCATACTTGCAAATAAAAGTCTGAAATATATTGCATTTCATTTCATTTCATTGTATTTGCTCACAACTCACTTTTTCATTTGATCATTCTATTAGAAAACTTACTTCTTGGAATAGTCCCAGAAGCTAACTTGAAGGAAGACAAAGTACATGTTTATAATCTGTTATTATCTAAATAGGACTTGTTTTGGAGCATTGTTTCATCTTGCAGACAGAAGCATAATGTCCACTGATTGAAGGTGGAAGTCAGTAAAGTGCAAACTGGAAATAAAAGGCAATTTTTGATGATGAGGCCAATTAACTATTGGAACAGTTTTCCAGGGGATATAATGAATTTGTTCATCATTCAGAGGCTTTAAATCAAAATAGGTGAGTTTCCAAAAGACATTCTGTTAAGCCTCTGTGGGTTATTGTTTGCTACAGGAAAACTGGATGAAATCTGTGATCTTTTTTGTGCAAGAAGTCAGACAACATAATTATAATGGCATCTTCAAAATGCATCAGTGTCTTAATTTACCCTTCTAAAATTTGAACTAATATAAATAGGGCTTTAAAACTTTATTTCTGTTTTGTAGTATTTTCTGGTCTAAGATTTAATGTCATGTTTGTGACATTGATAGAAGCAGCATTCAAACACCATCATTTTCTTGGATATAATCACTCAAACACCAAATATGGAGAGGTTTACACCTTCTGCCTTGTTGCTGTATCAGTCACAGGTAATTTGTAAATAACAGTGACTGGCTACACTAAAGTTTGTCCTTGTAACAAAAAGGAGACAGCTGAGGAAAGGAGGCACGGCGGGGAATTCTGCACACTCAATGTCAGTTTGGGGATCTGTCTGTGTCGAATTATAATTTCTACTTTGTCTGCCAATTGTAACCTTCATTGTGAATTAGAGCATTCATTCTGTAGCAGCGTCTTGATACCTAGTGAGGGAATCATAATAGTCTATGACAGGGCAGTCAAGAGCTGAGCTGAATCAGTACTGGGTGGCTCCTCCTTACCAGAGCAAGGATATTCAGATTGGTAGGGCCATTGACTGTGAATAACTATGGAGGCAATGGGGAGGACAATGACAGCAAAGGTTTACAGCTGAAACCTTGACCTTTTCCTACCCACTTCCAAGTCGTAACACATAATACAGATGGGAAGAAAACAAACATTTAAAAAAAAAAAATTCTTCCTTGAGCAAAGGAGGTCAAATAGCACCAGAGACAATAAGATCAAGCAAAGCACCACAGGGGATTTGCTTGATCTAACTCAGATCTATCTTAGGACTCCCAAGTGTAGCCCTATCTAGTCCTAGAGACCATAAATCAGGAAAACAGTGTTCTTCATACAACCAATGTTACTGCAAATATCCCTACTAACGAAGATAAGAAGAGGTGTTGAGGAAATGTTTCTTTTTCTGCCGATTCTCTAATTAATTTTACTGCTTCAATGATAGCAGTAAGGCTTTTTTCTCCCTTACAATTGTCACAAGGAAGCAACTCACTTTGTGAGAACACATTACAGCTCAGTGCTGGGGGGGAATGAAAGTTTCAAAACTAAAAAAGGCTGACCACTGTGTAACATTCTATCTTCTACCTTTCGGTATAACTGGAAAACCCCATCCTAATTATGATTGGAGCTTTTTATAGCTAAATATACATTTGCTCAAGGTAGCTCACTTGAACCTATTTTTTTAAAAGAATAGTATTTCATATGTAAGATAGCTATTCTAAAGAAGCAAGCAGTATATTGTATAATCAAAAGTAACTTTATTTTGAGTGAAGTCACATATAACATTTGCTTATTAACTTTACCAGTTACATTTATTATCTAGGAATTTAGTGTGTGATGTACAGCAAAATGGTTGAAAAGATCATTTTTGAATACTGATTACATAACATATAAACAGATGGTGACTGTTGAAAACCATATATAAATAAAATGTAAAATAACTCATTAATTATAAAACATTCCCTTATAAAATCCTTGCCAATATGCCAACAAAGTTGTCATCTAAAGGCTAGTTTAAAATTAGTTTTGTAGTTGCCACAGAGAAACCTCAAAAGTCAATTTTAGGCAGACAGCAAGTTCCAAACTGGATTTTTTTCTAGCCGGAAAAGTGTGGCAAATAAACTGAATAGAAGCAGGGTTTATACAATTATTTAGCACTCCAACAACATAAAATACAAGTTGGGATATCAGTTGAAGAGATTATTGAGGTAAGACAACATAAGAATAATGAGGATCCACAACGTGCATACATTCACTCACAAAAAGCAAAACCAGAGGCTTCTCACTCATGGGTACCCAGAAGAAATAATCACTTGCCTGGGTTAGGCGAGGGCTCACACTTGCCTGGGCTAGGCAAGGACTCACTCAAGGATATATCCAGTAGAGAAAAATAACCACTCACCACAAGAGGAGGTGAGGCACTCTCAATTCTGAGAAGTCTCCTTAAATGGAGTCCCAGTCTAATCGGAGGGCTCCAGTTCACAGATCTGCTGCTTCAAGACCACTCAAAGGGGTCTTCAGCCAGGCTGTGGACATTACATCATGGTCCAGATGCTTCTCAGCTTCTCTGGCCACCTCCTTTGTTGAGGACCCTGTCAATCAACTGAGGGTGCCACCCCTCCTGCCCCCCAGCTCTCCGGAGGTGAAGTCCCCCTGCCCAGTGGTAGGGGAGGAAGTGACTGTCAGCACCTTGGTACCACCCTAGGTGTGTATGTGGGGACAGGCACAGTGGGGCACCGAAGGTGCCAAGGAGCCACCAACTGCCTTATTGAAGGTTCCAGAACTCAGGGGGATGTGCAACTGCCACAGTGTAATGGGATCTATGATAGTATAGTACTAAGAATTATGGCTGAATTATTAGCTGAAGGAACGGAAATAAAGGCATGGAAACCTATTAGATGTATTAGGAAAAATCATTATTAAGGAGCTATGCAGGTAAACTATAAGAAAAAGCTAATTGCATAGGTCGTGAAATGGCACTTTCTGTAACACAGGATAGACCACAATGTAGTAAGACTCCAAGCAAATGCAAAATTAGGTCATTTACATTTAGGAAATATGTATTATTTTTCACAAGAAAATTGTATGACAATAGTACTGGTGTGATTGTAATAAAACACCCTTCATTTTTATACTGTCAGATTGTCTTTCAATGATATCATGAGGTCACGGGTTTCCATCTCCTTTGTCCTTCTGCACTAAATGTCTCCCTGAGTCACCAGCAGTGGAACCAGGGATATACAGAGCTCATTGCCTTTGAAAACTGTGTTTTGACATTTTAAAACATCATTTAAAAACTATTATGTATTTCTCAAGTTTCTTAGCAATATTTCCATCAAGACCTGTATACACAAGGTGCTTTTTTTCTAGATAAAGTACCAGAAGAATAGGAAAGTCTCCTCCTTGCATGAACAGTCCCAACTGAAGAATCCATCCATTCAACCAGCTTGATTAATTAGCCATTAGAGACTTAACCAATTCCTTTTTTAAAAATCACAAGTTCTTTAATTCTGCAAATCCATTGGACACGTATAGCCAGGAGTATCAACATACAAAAATATATGAGAAACAAGAAGACCATTTTAGAATCACATTCTTCCATTCCAGTCAGTAGCTGCCTGCATTTTTTCTACTATTAAAAGTGAGAAGATGAGAGTAGAAAATGGATGGTGGCTGATCATTTGTTGTGGAAATTAACCACTATCTTAAATTTTTCACATCACAAACACATTTAGTATAAACAGATGGACTAAATAATTTCGGAAGAGTTCCTGTATTATTGGACATCTACTCAGTTCAGTGTAGTAAGGGGCATAACTTGTATTATTTGGTATCAGACCTACAGTTCAGCCCAACATCACAAAATATTTATTTCTGCCATTATTCTTTCTCTTCAACATATACCTATGGAAGCATACTAGTGGCACCAAACTCTACACCTACACCTGCTGTAGAAAAAAATATCTCACTGTTAATACTGTACTACTGATTAGAGGCCTACCCTGACCGGGCCAACCTTTTGCAATAGACTGTAGGTTTGTACAGAAAAGGGTCATCATTGCTCTCATGAATTTACAAGCTCCTCTCGCTGAACCAGATGCGTTTTTCTGGGGAGGGTAACAGAATCATCTCCCTCTCAGGCTTCTGGAAGAACTGTACATGAAATTACAAGTCTGATACTTTCAGAAGAAAATGAACAAGTGTGATATTATTTAATAGGATATGGGTAAAGAAGACTTTATGAAAGATTTTGAAGAAAAACTGAAACTTTAGAAATAAAGTGTGTCTAGGTTAAAACACAATGTGGGTTTACCAAAAGTATATTCTGACAGGATAACCTAAAAAGGTAACCTACCTGATAGACAGAAGAAATGCAGTAGACCTCATCTTCATTAAAACATATCAGATAATCCTACATTGCAAGATATATGTTGAATCGAAGAAGACACAGCTATAACCAAGGAAATGGAAATCCCATCTTACGAGAGCAGTATTTTGAGCATTGACTTGGAGACTGAGAGGAAACATGTTTGCTGTCCACAAATATACCAGGGTGTACATGCCAATGAGGGAAAAGAATGATTTAAAGACAAAATTAATTTAAAGAACAAGTTCTGATGCAAAAATCCATCTAGAGTAGAAAACAGAAAAAGGTTTCCAGCTGTCAATACAGTGAAATTCTGAGATCATCTTCCAATGGCAGAACATGGGAGAGTACCTTAGTAGGAAGTTCATTACATTTCTGAAGGCAGCTAGAAAATGTAGTCCCCATAAGAGCAAAGGGCTCTACTCAGTGACTTATGAGGTTTCTAGTTTTGTTCTCTGAACAAAAATTGAAAGAGGACGAAATCCTGCTAAAGCTAGGAGCCAAGCTTTTAAACGTCTCTCAAATATTTTTAATTATAATTTGAATAATCTCTTCACACACACATACTTCAGAAACTTTTCTAGATACTTCTAATTAGAATTTAAGAATCTTCTTCATATTAATCATCCTCTGAAAAAATATCCAGTGCAAGTATCTGAAAGAATACTTATCATTAACTGAAATCTCTTCCCTAGTACCAACACTTGTATGAACAGGAAAACAGAAATTCAGTTGCTGGAAGTTGTGGTGAATGCAGGACTTTGCTGCCACGATAGACTTTGTAACACATTAAATATGATCTGTTTGTGTTGCTTGACCTTTAGCTTTAGCTGACTTACTTCTTACTTGACAAAGGCACAACATTTTGAACAAAGTTAACCAGTAGGTCATTGCTAAAAGTGTCACTGTTTTGTGTCAGAGAATGAGTGTTATGGACAGTATGTTTCCTGAGCTGTTGAATGCTGCCACTGAGGAAGGTGTGTAGGCTGCTGGTACCAGCAGCTGATATCATGCTCTAGTAGTAAGAGATACTCCTCAACATGACATCCCTTTTCTGCTGGAATTTGCGATGGATATGTGTGACAGTTAAACAATCTCAACAGAATTTTAGCTGGAAGGATTTTTTAACGGTTTTGCAGTTGTGACATTATGACATATGAAAGATATACAGCATAGGCAACACTTGTCACACTATTAATATTACTATTAGTTGTACTATACTTTTGCCTTAAGCCTTAAGCCTTGACCCCATCTCCAAAGACCCCATTACAATAGGCACTGTATAAACATGTAACTTAGAGGACCTCAAACAAATCAAAATCAGTTGAATAAAGGAAAACAAAGAGCAAACCAAAAGACTGCTTTTAATATTCTCTCACTGGTTCATTGTTCGTCCTCCTAGTGATTATCTTTTCCACAGACCCTTACAAATTTCCTTGCCTTTGCTGCTTTTAAGAACTTGCTCCAGGAGTCTAAATTCTCTGGTGAAATCTTCCATACGAATGCTATCCTATAGCACCTTGAAAAAGGTTATTTTTAAAAGCAAGTCTTGTAATTTGCAATGCTTTCTTTTTCTTATGGCACCTATACAAGTAATCTTCTCTCTAGTTAACCACTGTCCTCATCAATCTAGCTTTTCTACTTAGCTTCTCTGTTTGTTACCTAGTAGCCAAGATGAGGGAAAAAGGATTTCTTCACTATGATGACAGTAACAGACATGTAACATCTCAACCATATTGAATGGCATAAGTAGTCAAATAGTGCATGCCTGTCCAAATAGTCTTAAATATTGCTGAAGATTTGATTTAAACAGATTCAAGACTATTTCTTCTTCTTTATCAAAGTCTGTCTGAAACCAGCATTCAAAATCCTGGTAATATTTTGTTTGAAATAATGCATGTGTTTATGCAAATATCTTTTAAAAACTTCTTGACCAAAATGGCTTGCAAGCGGGTTTAGGATTCACTTCACCCATTCTGAAGCTACAACATTTTGACATATTAGTTCAGTTGGGTTCTGAATGGTTCACCAGTCTTCATTTTCCAGCGACACGATGTTTATAGAGTGTGCTCAATTGTTTTAAGGCATGACTAAAAAGTGTAAATCTGGTCTATGAAATCACTAGTCCAGAAAAAATTCTCTGCTCTGTTGACTTCAATAAGCACTATGTATATTCACTTTCTTTGTCTATTACTTTTTTTTAACCTTTTGAGTGTTTCAGAATTGTAGGTTTGGAAGAAGTACTTACTCAGAAATACCAATTTTCTGTATGCAAACTTTATAGCACAGAAATTATTGGGTAGTTCGTTTTTTTTTTTTGAAAATGTGGATCTCTAGAATAATTACAGCTTTGTGAAGTGACCACAAAATTCTATCTACTTCGTCAAGACCACTGAGAGAGGAAGAAAGTAGGGAAAAACACGCCGTATTTCTGTATTAGGAATCCTGCAAAAGGGAAAAATAACCTGAGCAGAGCAGCGTAATACAGAGTTTTGAGGAAAAAAGGACATTAAAAGTCCATTTCCCTAGAACAGCACTGCAAAAATACCTTTTGTTGATGGTCTTCTTCGATCTTTATGTCATGAAAGCATGTTGAAATAAATCTTTGAAATAATATTTCCCCTTTGGATGTGAACAGCTTTTTCAAATAATCTGTTTTTCTTCATGATAAGAGAGGTACAAATTTTAAGAAAATAGGCAGATGTTTATGGCCATTTTAAACTAATTACATTGACTATATCCTGTTGAACTGATTAATTGTATCCATTAGAATTCTCTTGTCTAACATTCTGTCTTCGCTGAAATTTTCTGTAGTGGCAGTGGATTTCCCTGATCATTTAGGTATCTTTTAAAGTGAGATCAAGTGAGATATGTTGTCAGATTCTCTTTTTGATCTTAGGTCTCCCCAGTTGTGAGGAAGACATAACAATTACAAAGGAAAAAAAAAGAGAAAAAAAAAGAAAAAAAGGCAAGTTGTATAAGTTGTGGGCTTTTTCTAAAAAAGCTACCTTTCAGTTGTTTTAAAATTGTCAAAATTGATTAAAAAGAAAACCAGGTTTTCTTCCTCATGGTAGGTTAAAAACAAATTGAAGGTAAATGCATTTTTAGTTTCAGTACCGGTAGAACGTATGATGTCTAGTATTACACAGTTCTGCTAAGCAGGTGTGTGTGCATTGCTTCAAAAGGTGTCTAATATTCCACAGATGGCAATTATTTTCAGAGGAATGGCTAGGGACTTAATTAAAAGGCTAAGAGTTAGCAAACTAAAATGCTGGAGGAGCACATGAAAAATCTATACATTATACAAGGGACTCTATATAATATTTCGGAATCTAAAATGTCTCTTTGAATTTTCCCTTTATTTCTTCACAAAAGGTTTACTGTAAAATAAAGGTTAGGTATCCTATGTTTAAAATTATATTTTAGCTGGCTGAACCTACTAAACAACAAAACAAAATATATTTGACTGCACAATATTGATTTTACATGAAAGCACATCAGTTAGTGAAATGCAAAAACCAATAAAGCATCACCCCTGGCTAGGACAGATATCTCAAGACACAATTTATTTTTACATTTAAACCAATTATTGGGCTTGTTGCATTTAAAAATGGCCACCATATATCCTTACAAGGACCTTTTTATTCAATCAAATCAATTGCATTGATCTCCATATTCCATATTAAGCACCAAACTTAAATTAAAGCTGACACATTTTGAAGGCCACGGTACAAGTCTGTAAGCAGAAATAAATTCTACAAGGCTTTCTTTGTGTGGTTTATGCCCAAACATGAATGCAAATATTGATTACATTTTAACACACAATTTATAAGCTATTTAATGCATTTTCCTTCCTAAAATTTGTTCATTAATTATACAAACTTATAGAAAGGGAATGTTCCTGGAATTTCCTTCTGTTGCACTGGAATATTACAATGGTTTTCATTAATAATTGAATGACAGAATAAAAATGGGTCCTGAGGCACAACTGTTGATGGAGAATGTACAACTAAAAGGATCTACAACTAATCTACTACTTTTCCAAATGCAGATATAGGGACAAGATTTGTTTCCTTTGTTCATGTTATTCAAGAAAGTTTATATCTACCATGTGCCTGAGTAAGCTGTTTTCATTCCCAAGTGGTGTTTACAAAGGGAGGCAGCACGACTGTAAATTCAGGGGCGCCATTCATGTGGACAAAGCTATTATGTGTGTAAGCACAGGACTGATGCAAAGTATTCTCTTGGTAAAAGTCTTGGTCTACTGAAGACAGTGGCAAAGCTCCAGTTTTGTACAAAGGGGCCAGTCTCTATTTATGCAGCTGCCTTTACCCCTTGCTGCATCACCTCTCTATGCCTGGTAGAAAAACAACCATGCTGCTTCGAAGAGACCTCTCACTTCTCTCTGGCTCATCAGTTTCCCAGCTTCTAAAGCTCTATTCTCTCTCCCAATAGTTTTCAATTAGCTTTAGATGCATTATTCAACTCTCTGAAGCTTTCCAGAGTTTACACAGAGTTTGCATAAAAGTAGAATGGAAGAATCCAGACATTAGAAATATTACAAAACATTCAAAATGTTCACCGTGCTATTAATGCTTCTCTCTTCATATTGCTGTGTGCATAGCTTGCAGTCAAACAACAGTGCAAGAAACAAGGAAGGAATTTATCAAATACTCCAAATAGCTGCACATCACTACAGATTATGACTGCTTGGATTTAGGGAACATTTTTTTTGGCTGAGGAAACATACCAATGGGATAGATTAATCTATGTAAACCACACAGCTCAGCTGCAACTGCTGTTCAGCATTCTAAATTGCCACCTTCGTCTTCTTTCAGCACAAAAATGTGCATTTCTTTCTATAATAAAGATATTTTATAATAGCAATAAGGCAACTCCAGGGTGTGCGGTTATCACGAGATAATCATACCCTGGAGGGATTGCAGATACTTGGCTGTGCCTCATAACACCCCATGTGTGTGTTTATCTCATGATAACCCTACTCTCTTTTGTATCTTATTGCCTAATTATCCTCTGCTAATGCAAAATACTAATTTTTTTTGTCTGAAACAATATGTGCAAGAATGCATTGCTAACAATCACTGGAGAACATTGACAAACAATGCTGTCACTACTTTGTACTCTCTTCTAGTAAAAAATTTACATAAAGAACCAACTTTGGGTATTTTTCCTAAAGCAGTTCAAATCCTTTTAGGCAACACCAACTGTAATATTGGAAGCAGGCCAAGTAAATAAGTATAAAAATTCCAACTATATTCTTACAGTGATTTATATGGTTCTACTTGCATAAAATACCAAACTTCATTCTTCTGTATTTACATTTCTTTACATTTCTAATTCTAAGATACAGAATGTAGTTTGCTGATTTTTGCTTATGGACCCTGAAGTATTCAATTTACAACGCAGGACCACTCATTTGATATTTATCAGAGGATATAAAATTTTTTTAGTGATGTGTATATGGGAATTAATAGCTACATTTCAGATAACTGTAAGAGATAATTCAGAGAGAGAAAAGACTCCAGCCCTTACTTAAGCTGATGGAACTCTTGCTCATTGCATCAGACAACAAAGATACATTGTGATACCTCTGTTTCTCTGATGTTGAAACTTGAGATATGAAATACTTGGAAATAAGGTCCAATAACTCCTCAGTTAAATAAATACCATAAAAATCACAACCGATCACAATCCACTGAAAATAAGCAAACTAAAAGTTAGTTTAAATTTTTAACTAATAGATTTATTCTGGAAATTAGAAGTCAAACATTAGAAAACATTGTAAAAGTTAATACATCAAAATAGTATGTGTAAGAATTGTCTTTTCTTCTTTCAATAAAATTATGTACATTGAAAATTGGTTGTTGGTCAAATGATAATCTGACATATTAAGATGTCATCAACCTGCATCAAATATAAAGGAGAAAATATTACCAAAATACATATTAATCTATCAATAATTTATACAGATTTAATGATTCCACACTCATATTACTGAATGTTTATTATGCATATTTTATTCACATATCAAAACACTGTATAAGCTTCAACTAATGAAAAAGAGGCTTTTTCTATGTGTATTAACATAATATTAGCAGAATAGAAAAAAGAACAACAAACAAACAAACAAACAATATGTGGACTCTCCAATAATGACAAATAATTAGAAGACAAATTTCTATGTAAACAAAAATAAGAGGGGAAGACAAACTGTAAACTATTTTTGAAACAAATGTATTTAGTGCAAAGCCAAACATACAATAAAAAGTATAATCCTAGGAATTCAAAATGTAGGATTTTAGATATCTATCTTACATATGTGTGTGTGGCTTTGTAACTATATATGTGCACATAAATATTTGGTTTTATTTTGTATTTTATAAGATCATTCCTTTCCATACCGCTTACATTGGACAAAATTCTGTTTTTAATAGCATCACCTGAGTAGATCTGCAGGCTTCGGCCTCTTATTTCCTTTGTTGTGAGCTACAGTTAATGAAATCAAGATTTTCCCTCTTGGAATATCTATTTATACACTCTGTTTCTATGTAAAATGCTTTCATGTTCCCTGTCCTCCCACTCAACCCGCTCTTCTGGAAAGCCTGCATGTTTATCTCCCTTAACATTGCTTACAGATCTCATTTCTCAATCCTTTGATTATTTTAGATGGCCTTCTCTGAATCCTGGTTTCATGGTGCCAATGGAAGAGAATTGCCTTAATACAGTTCTCCTCAGAAGTTGCAAGCTCTGCTGCTGTCTTGCCTGTGGCAATCCTGGCAATGTTTGACACTGTACATTCTTGGAAAAGGAATGAAGGGGCATATTCCCAATCAACATATACCAAAAGAATTATAAAAATACCATCAACACAGGATGATGCTGATATGCAGAAGCCACACCAATCAAAACAGCTGCTGGTTTAGAACAAAGATCTGAGCTCACCCTTTCTTTATCTTAATAGAAAAAGACCTATAAAACTGTGCAAGGCAAGAAGAGGCTCAGAGACAGAGCCACATGCACTGAAATTAGCAGGATTTTCCACTACAGTGACAGTAATACACTTATACCTTGATGGAAAAAATAGGAACAAACCCTTCAGCTGATGTGAATGTTCTGTTGTGAAGTTGCCCTTCAAAAATGATAGCTAGAAAGAGCTTTATAAGTAAAGAATCATGGTATCATCATGGTATCGCTGTCCTAAATATGCTCCTTTTTATTTATGCCATTAAAGTTCACATATTAGTCTTCAAATTGGACACCAACTTGCCAGCAGTAGCAGAAATTACTCTGGACAGCCAGACAAAAAGCTTTGTGCACTAGAACATTATAGGAAATTGACCTGAAATCTTCTTGATCAATTGGCAACTGAGAAGAACTGGACTTCAGTTACCACAGTCGGATTTTCAGCTGTTGTGTCTGCACCTTTCCTGGAGATTTTTGCTAGCCTTTACCTTGAGCTACACCTTATCTACAGACTGCAGGACTGCTCCTCCTCCATAGAAACACCTTTGCTCCTGCTGGTATCAGCATAAGCTGTCAGCTAATATTTAAATATGACTAAATGAGAAGAGTCCATTAAGTTCCAGAGAAAAAGTTTATCATGAGAAGTTTATCGTAGGTATTATGAACATTAATTTTGGATGAGAAATATTTTACTTCAAATAACATTATGATGTATGTGGAGCTCTTCTGTAATTTTATTTCAACATCAATAAAGATCTAACATGACTGTTCCTCACCTAAGCTTTTGGGGGAACACATGACGTAATAAAGTCACTTACAATAATTTGTAATGGAAAAGTCATGTTCTGAAACATGCCATTGTCTATGGTCTTTTTGATTCAGTAGAGTAATGGATGTATTAAGTGCAATGTTAGATATTATTTTGCTCTGATCAAACAATTCCTTTTTGTTTTATGATGGATTAAACCAAAGACTAAATAATCTTTCGTATGAAAAGCTAAAGCTTATCATGTTAGATTCTGGTTCCAGTCCATCATTTGTTAATGAGTTTTGCATTAAAAAGCTATTGACCTAAAACCAAAATAAACAAAACAAAGTTATTAGGTAATAAGTATAATAAGTACAGGTTTGCATTCCATAAGTTCAGGCAGCTAAAAGATCTTATATTTCTCTGTTAAATGCAGGCTAATTACAAATATTTGAATGAAAACAACTGCTGTGTTCTATGCTGACTTCACTGCTGCTGATGTGTGCAAAGACCCCTGGCTCAGTTGAGTCAGATACCCTGGCTTGTATCACATGTGAACTCAAGACAAGAGGTAGACTAGACTTCAGGGTGCAGCCAGAGCGGGAGGTGTTCCTGATGACCTCCAACAATTCCACCTCACACTCTTTCCCAGGACTTTGCAAGGAGAACTTCAATCTTCAGAATTTTCAGGTTATAGAAGGTTAGTCTTACCAAATGTAGCCAATTTAATTGACTCAAGTCTGTGTGGATTTTGGACTGAAATTTGTGACTTTTTAATATGTAATATGTAATAAATAGGTAATGTAGAAGTAAACTCTTTCTTGCTTATTTTTACAAAAGACCCTACTACTATGTAGTCTTTCTTTAGGAGTTTACAGCTTCTTTTAAGAGTATTCTTATGTATTTCTAGATATTTTACAATAAGTAATATTTCAGCACTCTGAGTTGTTTGCATTTTTCATCTAGTGATTAAACATTTTTTTCACTTTTATTATTAAAAGTTCAATAACTTTTTTCTCATAGAAAATCTTTATAGGCTCTTTATTAAATTATCTTTTTTCTTTTTCTTTTTTTTTTAAATGTTTTTATTTGGAAATCTAGTATATTGGTTCAATTTTTCTGTTATTCAAAATCTCTGTTCACTGAAAAGTGAATTCAGGAATCATAGGAGCTATAAACAAGACTATAGAAAGTATCTGTCTTCAGGAGACGACGTGAAATTGCCAAAGCAGTAAGACCTTTCTCTCCAAAGCAGTAAGATCTTTCTCATAACACTTTTAACTGATACGGTTTGCATGCTTCATGAGGGTTTATTGTCTTCCTGAATATTGATTAAGTCCATTCATAGCTGCAATTCAGGTTCTTCATTTACAGAAGTCAACCAGTGTTGATGATCAAGACTTCATTATCAAAGGTCAAAGAAAATTCTGGTTACTGTCTAAATCTGATATAAACAGCTATGGAAAGTCAAAGGTTCTGATGGTCTGTGATAAGGATCTGAAAAAGCATTTAACTGTATAAAAATATATAACAAATGTTATATTTGGAGACTAATATTTCTAGTGATCATCAAGTAATCTGTGTGTATAAATTCCCTGTAGAAATGAAAACTGAATTATATTCTAGCCAAGGTTTCATCTTTGAACACTATTTTTAAACTAATATCTGTTTAAGCGCAGGCAATTAGAATATCTTTGCACCCTAATACCCATCTAAAATGCTAGATGTTATACCTCAGTGGCGATATGGGCAAAACCTCTAGACCCACAAGCTTCAGTGCCACAGAACACAAACAATTATGCTTTTGAATGCCATTGGTGACTGAACCTTAAAACAAATGGTTGGTCCTCCTGTAAAACGTCAAGCATGTTCCAAATAAATTTAGGAAATTTGGGATACATTAGCAGCACATTAGCAGTCACACTATTTCAGTCTAAAAATATTCACAGTCAGCATCTCCTATGAATATTACAAAATATATATATTTAATGAAAGTAATAGCTTAAGGATAAGCTATTACTATAAATAAGCTTACTAAATAAGCTATTTCCTATTAAGGAAAGTAATGGCTTAAGGATAAGTTTTTAATACTTCTTCAATGTGAAATAAAGATTTTGAAATATCTGATTTTTTTAGTCTTAAAATGTTCCATTTGTCATCGTTATTAATAACACTCATCTAAAAAAAGACTAAGACATTTTTACTAGCATTGTTCAAAACATCCAGTTCTAAATTTTAACTCATCTAACAAACCATATATGCTTAGCAGCTTACAACAGTAAAGATATAAAAAGAGCTACAGTTACATAAAGCTCACTCAAAATTGCCAACAGCGGCCTTTCAGTTTGCATTTTCACCACAAGTCCTCCAGTAAAGCTACACTTCTCTCAGGAACGTCAGTTCAGCTTTAGTATGGCCAGGATTTTCTCCTATATTCTTTTACTTTTACATGTATTTACTACATTGACATTATTTCAGCAAAGCACTTAAACATATATGTAAACTAATTAATTCCTAAAATATATTTAACTTTGTGCTTAGCTTAAAACCTATCCTTATGCTGTGTTTCCTTCAGTGAAATGTAAGTACTTGCAGCGGTGCTTTTGTGGAACAAAGATCAGGTTAAGATACTGCTGGCCATAATGAGAGATTAAAATTAGGACCTTAACTAAGTTTTAACAAATGAAAGACAACATTGTTTCTGAAAGGAATGACAGCCTCTGAGACCAAATTCCGCCCTCAATATTGTAATACCAATACTTTGCTTTTTATACCCAAAGGAAAAAAACTCAGACTGCTAAGTAAATACTAATGAATTAAGACTAAATTAAGGCTATGGAACTAGCATTAGGAAATTCTGTTCTCACTGGAATATCTATAATTCTGCAAAAATTTGGTCTTTTCTACTTGTGTGGCTCCCAATTCTGCCAGGATCCTAAATATCTTGATCTTGATTATTCTTTTATTAATATTCGTTATGAATGCTTCTGCTCATATTTTCATCCTACAACGCTATTAGAATCAACCCAGAGACTGAATAATTTTTTCAACAGAGTTTCATTTATGCAGTACCCAAATGCTCACATTTTTCATCATTGTTCCTACTCATGCTTCAAAACGCACACTTGCTTACTTTCAGGGATTGCCAGAGAACTTCAGTTCTTGTGAATTTATGATTTTCACAATGGATGTCCTGAAAACATCAGAGTTCATAGAAACCACAGGGCTGCTATCGTTCCTCAAAGAGATGCAGGAGAATCACATTCCTTTGAGTGAAAAGTGAGTCCCAGTGAAACTAAGAAGTTCCACTTAAATTTGAGAAGAAACTTCTTCTCAGTAAGGGTAACAGAGCACTGGAAGACGCTGCCCAGGGCGGGTTATGGAGTCTCCTACTCTGGAACCATTCAAAACCTGCCTGGACACCTTCCTGGGTAGTCTCATCTAAGTGTTTCTGCTCCGGCAGGGGAATTGGACTAGATGATCTTTTGAGGTCCCTTCCAATCCCTGACATTCTGTGACTCTGTGAAATACGGTCTCAGAATAACAAAACCAGGACTGCCATGAAAACAAATCAAAATAAAACGACTACAGCAGAGGCTTCTAAAAGTTGTGTAAGACACTGATTTTCACATTACTTGAGAGAAAGGAAATAAAATTTATTCTGCAAAATACTACCATTTGTAAATTCTTAATAAGTAAATGGACAAAGAGAAATGTGCTTGGCATTGCTGCCTATCTGCTTTCTGCTCCATTGGCCTTTGCTAACCAAAGAGGAATAAGGGGGGGTGGGGGTGGAACAAACATTAAAAAAAAGATAATTTCTGTTCCAAATTGAACTCCATAGTTAGAGAAAAATATTTAAAAATATTTTTCAATAGATGAACATTTCCTTTAAGACCTAGGGTTCACCAGACTGATAATACGGGATAAACAGCTTGAATTTTTTCCGTAGTATTCAGTGTCTTTCTAAACATTGGAAAGGTTTCAATTCAGCATCTATGAGCAACATCCTTTTCTTCCCTGGAACAAGTACACGACATCTCAAAACTTAAACTGCTCATCCACAAAGCTTGTTGGGCTTCCCAGCGTAAGACTATTTTTGACCCTTCTTTTTCAAAAACATTCTTGGTCTTGCTTCTTGTTATATTACATTAAGAAATAGATCTTACCATGTTATATTTTATGTCTAAACACTTCATCTGATTTTGCACATTAAAAAGTAATACCTCCTTTTTTGTCTAAAAATTGTTGATGCATGATTTCAGATCATTTGATTGAGAGCTGATTACAGTCTGTGTGATAGTCACACCTCCTTGGACACATGGCTGCAGTTATTTTTTGTATAGAAGTCTTCAAAATGGATGTGCTTTTCTGAGTAAAGTGAGATTTAAGACATGTCTGTGTCAGTAAAAGCCATTGAAAAGAAAAAATACCTTCACTCAAGCATGCAAAGCCATTTGCACCTTTAGTTTCTGTGATTTCATTTTTTTAACGTGACTTTTTTGGAGGATTTTAGTAAATTAAAACATAAAGAGTTATCTCCAAGGTCACTAGGTATCGGAAAAAGAAAGTGAGGAGCATTCTAATCCCAGCAGAAAACGTTGTTTAAGTGATTAAATCCTTGCAGTGGAAATATTGGAAATCTCGGAAACCTCAGTGAGTGGAATCTCTCATTGTTAGAACTTTCAGTAAAAGAACAGCTGCAGATACTGAAAGCATTAAATAAAAATTACCAACAAGCTGTCTTACCTGTGTGCACTCAACAGAAAGGAAGGGCAAACATGAGCAGGTAGTGCTTGTACATCAGTCAAAACTCTGACAGCTACCGTGTAACATCTGACAACACTGACATGTGCTGTACTCCCTAAGATATTCCTCTAACTGAACCATAAAAAGACAAATAAATTAGTAATAGTACCTTGCCTGTCAATGTCCTTTCTTGCAGGCTACTCACATTGTGGATTAGCATTGTTTGAAGTGATTCATTAACACATTTACTTTCTGAGAGAAAAAAAAAAGGGGAGGGATACTGAATTATTTTATTACTTTAAAAAAATAGCGGAATAAGTGGCACCTGATTCCTCAAGATCGCTTATTCATTTCTGGGGAAAGCACAGAAAAAAATCAGCATAATACTTCTCTACTAGTCAAACATTATAGATCAGATTTTGTCTCCATTCTGCTGTGTTGCAGACAAAGGTCTGTTAACCAAACCAATATTCCCTATAAGAAAGAAACTGGATGATCAGTCACTACCTGTCAGATTTTGTCCATATGTCTGTTGCATGGTAAGTCAGGATAACATTTTTCCGTAATAATTTAGTTTTTAGAAATCAAATAAACTTGTCAGTGAACTTTTTCTAAGTCTTACCATTTTGCTAGAGATATAATTGTTGTGAAAATTAAAGTGACTGTTCAGGGTTCTGAGTGCACTAATGAGTGTTGACGGTCCTGACAAGCCTCACCCACAGCCTCTTCCCACAACCACACTCATGGGTGCCATCTGAGCTCAGGTGTAGGTGGTACCAACCAGAGAAAAGGAAATCTGTGTAAGAAAGAAGAATATTTGCACAAATCTTCAAACCTTAAGTGACATTCAATTTTAATGTGGAATATAACTGAATAACAATCATTGGGATTTTCAATTACATTAAAGTAAAAATTTATCTTTAGAAAAAATAAAAAAGTAGAGGAAAAAAGGCCCTGAATGGACTGGTGTTTTCTCAGGTTGTCTGTAAATAGGCAGATGCAGCCTTTCATACAGACTTGGGTACTAACAATATGGTCTATTGGTTAAAAAGTTAATTATGGAAATTAGATGGTGCAAGATTGGTTTTGACATGTAATATGGGGATTGTGTCCTGGAATCACCATAAAACATATTTGTACATATGTGTACACACTTTACAGACATCCAGTTCTCACCAATGTTTTATATCTGTATATTATGCAAAGGATCCAGGCCAACAGAAAGAACTCCAAAACCAGTGTGAGTCTGAGCCATTGTGTGCCCACATTTCCTTGTCCTACTCAGAGAACACCAAACAAAGGGAATTTTTTCCCTCTTTTTTTTTTTTTTTTTTTTAAATAATGATCCAATTTCTCCACAATATATTTGTATGTCATTTCAAATCTTTTGCTTCTACGTTATATTCAGTCTTTACTAGATATCAGCCTGTTTAATACTAATTCAGGACACACAGCCAGCTTTCTGCTTTCAGTTTTTCTGCTAATCTCTGGAGTACACTATCATAATCAGAGACACCAAATAATTCTGGTCTGCCTGGCTTATACAGAAAACAAAACAAAATAAAACAAAACAAACAAAACAGTTTTATGATACTTTTGGTTTTATTTGGTTCTTTTATGACTTACACTGTCAACCTAAGGAATATAGAAAATGTGATCACCAAGACTCACATTTTGCATAGATATCTCACCGCCATTGTAGAATTCTGCATCATTGCACTCCACTATTTAACTAGTGCATTCTGGAAATCCAACCATTCTCATCATTGAGAAATATAATTCTGTATAACATAATAAGGTGAAAAAATGTTTAGTCCTTCCACTGGGTTGTGGAATGCTGCATCTATGTTTAAGAGTTGTGCAACTAATTATTTAGTAGGACGCTATTTATGCAAAGTTTATTCAATCATTGCCTGACTTTCTGAAGTTTTTGCACTTCCTATCTAGAACAAGACTGCATTTATTATCTTTACAAAATCTGCACAGAGTCACACTAAACCCACTGAAGTAATGGACTGTCATACTAATCACTGAAAGCATCAATGCCACAGCCAGAAAAGGTAGCTACTTATTTATAGTGTCAAAGAAATCATATGTGCACACTACCGTGATTTACATGTCTCTTGTTTCACAGTCATGTATAGGTAACAGTTCTATAGCCACAGCACAAAAACTGCATGACTTGTTCTTATCCACACTGGGTTGCTTATGGCTCTTCCAAATTGACCTTCCCTCTAGTGAGTAACACTTTTTCTTTTCAATGTAAAGCAGGATGCAGTGCATTCATGTTTTTCCTTGATTTCAATTCAGTGGGAGCATTCACCTGGTCTCTGGAACTAGGAAGTGTACCAGGATTTCCTAGTCATGGTTAGCCTCTGTATTCAGTTCTTTCTCAGCTGACGTATAAATGTTGCTTTCAGGCTCTTATATTATGAGATTTTAAAAGTTTCCTCTGATTAAAAATTGGCTAGCACAGTAATCAAATTGAACTTGAAGAGCAAGTGAAAGACACTCAGCTATCATAATGATATTTTGGGAACTTTTAAAACTTCCTTTTCAGATTACTCTGGACTGTATTAGTGAGCACTAATCTTTTGTTATTTTGTCTTAACCATAAGATTTCCAAAGATAACTTATTACCAACTAACAACCCCTCCAGGCTTACCTCACTTGAGCTCTCTTAAATTTATGATGAATCTCCCACTGAGAAGCTATCTGCTTCTAGCAGCTTCTGAACCTGAGTCTTATTTTTTAGAGAACTTATTTTCTTTTCAACTATGAAAAGATCTTATATTCTCTGTTAACTCTCAATTTTTTGGGGCCTTCTTCTAGAATATTACTTTATTCAGGTTAGTGAATGCAGAATAAATTATTTATTGTGAATCTAGATAAAGCCTTAAAAATGACCCACTTTTGTTATTTTTTTATGCATCTAATAAAGGTTCATGCATCTTAGGACCGACAGAAAACTATAAAGTCCCTTCTTTGTCAAAGAAGTGCAGAAAAATATAAAAAATACCATTCTGATTTTCTGGATGGTTTAGGTCATTGGCATTTATAAACTGGAAAGTTTTAAAAGCCATTTAGCTATTTAGGCTAACAGGTATTAATATGTGAAAATTGCTTCTCATTTCAAAGCAGCAGCATTGAGGAATTTTGCATGCCAACCTTAAGATCAGAATATACAATATTTTTTTTCTCCACATGGATTTAAATAAGCAATTTGTGCAAAACAAAATAAACAGGGAAAAAATGAAAACATTAATATATATATATGTAATAAATTCATCAAAGTCTATGTACTAAGCATGAAACACAACTATTTCATAGTTGAAAGTGGAAGTGAAAGAGAACAAATGTACTGTTACGGTGACATGACTAAACCAGGCTTACACTCCTTCTCTTCAGTTGCCATTGGAGATAGTAAGTATAATTTACATTACAGTCCTATTGAAAAAATAGAATATGTTCTTGTTGAAAGACACTCATTGGGACCCATGCAAAAAGCAACCTCTTTCTAGACTTTTTCAACATCATATCCACATCTCAGAGTGTTTTATAAGCTAGGCACTGTGCAAAACAACAAATATTTGGCCTTTTAAAAGTGGTTGATTTAAAAGATTGTTTCTCCTTAGACCAGTCTTTCAATTTCTTCATACTTGATGTGGGGTTTTTGAAAATTTTGAAATTATATTTCTTGAGCAACTAAGACAATCATGCAATATTTTGTGACTGCATGTGACATGTTTGGTGCAATATGTGCAATCTATTTTTCATGGGTTAAGGAGAATGGGCTTTATATATCTTACTTGAACCTATATAAAAGGTTTTGCATGCCACCCAAATGAAGCAAAAGACACCTTCAAGCTAGTCAGTCATCTCTCTTATCTAGAGGGTATGATGTTACAGGTGTATAAGAGATAAACAAAGATGAAATCATCAAAGATTAAATATAATTTCTGTTCCTTTGCTGGACACATAATGTAGCTGTAAAAATTCTTGGCCAGCTAGCAGCTGTAAAGACTATAATGAATAATAATATGCCAGTAATATTTACTTTAGAAAGTGAGTTTATGATTCGGTATTAAGTATGAGTGGTGTTCTCTTCATCTCCTAAATATGATGACAATTCCAGAAAAGAATGAAATCCAAAGGATAATAAATTAAACACTGCACTCTTCATGAAGAAGGAGTAATTTTTAATGCCAATAACAAACAAAAATTTTTGAGAGAGTAGGAAAAATGAAAAACAGAAACACTGGAGATTTCAATTTTTTTTATCTAATGTGAGATTTTGATCCCTGTTTCTATAAAGAGCACGCTCAGGAAATTGCTTGAAAACCAATTCCAGCAAATGGCTCTGTTCATCTCTTCTATGAACCTCTGCTTTATTTTACAAAGCATTGTTATTTACCTAATGAAACTGAACATTCAAGATTAATTACTTGTGGAGTACATTTGATGGCCCTGGGTTTCTGTTGAAGGCTACCCACTGTATCATAACAGTTGTGTAAATTTAATTAAAACACAGCTGTTTCACAGGGCCAGTTCCACACTTCTTAAAAGAAGCTTGTGGATTCACAACAGAAAAAAATACTGTCATTTATACTCCACATTACAAATTCATCAATGAGATATCTATTATGTTGAAAACCAAGAAAGGAGTTTGGTTCTGATAGTCTAGCTTTGCCCTGAGAATAAAACCAGACCATCTCTGATTAATTTCTGTTGTAAAAATGTGTATGTTTGGGGGAAGAATTCAGAACAGGTTTGGAAATAAGGATTCTACTAGTAGATAAAGATCCTTATCCAACTGCTTGCAGGCATGCAGATGTTTCTATAGTTTATTTCTCTGATATTTTCAAAATCAAATGAGTTCTCTTATTCAGGCTTCCATTTCTTTATTATTAAAAGGAATGAAACATTCTCTAGTCTCTCTAGAATAGATTTAAGGCAAAGGGCGGTTGAACTGCTTTCTGGTTTCTATGTGTCTTTGTAAGAAAATCTTACTTATATCTGACTGAAAATCGAGAAACATTCAATCTTGATCTGCATGTACTGGCCTCTATAGTATACTATGACCTTTCCCTGAATGTAGGAAAGCCAAATCAAACCAGACTTCCTCTACTACCATCTCTCTAATAATAAGAAGAATAGAGATATGGCCTCCTACTAGGGAAAATAAATAATGATTTTCTTCAGAATTGTCTCGACAGTTTAAAAGTGATGTAGCTGTCCATATGTTTGCTATTCAGTCATCCACCTAGTACTAGAGAGTAACATCATGCCATCTCAGTATTGACTTGTCCAGCTTTCTGTGTTCCAAAGCTTAGGTCCCCTCCATAATCCTCTGAACCTGTTGTTCACCATGAACAAAAGCTTGAGGGAAAAACTAAGAGTGCAAGATTTTCAGCCCTGCAAGCTGGGCTTTTTCATGTTACCCAAGGTTTCCCCTGAAAGCACACTTGTCACATCAAACAAGTTCTGGGCTCTGAAGGTTTATCCTGGTCTGGATTGAAGAGGTCATTCCCATGGTCTGAATCCTTGCAATTCCAGATCATTTTCAGCAGTGAGAATATTATTTGGTCTTGTCCAGAATAAAACACTGTTTTCATGTTACACAGTGTGATATCAGAAGTTGCCTCAAGTAGCTGTAATTATGAAAACTAACTTTTTGCAATTTTTCATGGAGATTCCCATATATCCTATACATTAATCAAGCATCAAACACCTTTGTATCTCAGTCTGTCACTAGCAGATTAAAAAATTGAAGCAGTGAAGCCTAGATTTGCACCTCTTAATTGCTGATGCAATCATTAATTTAAATGCATTGGCATCTCTTACAGACAAGGGAGGGGACTGGGTTGTTCCAGGAGGTCCTTCAGTCCTTAACTGACCTGAACTGCAGTTAGGTGCTTCAAAAGTTACACAGGATGAAATTGGGTACTAGAAATTAAGTCACTTAACTATGCTTTAATTCTCAAAGCACTACAGAAGATATGTAGCTAACCTAAGAACTGACATTCAGACATCTCTAATTACCTTCCTTTTTCTTCCACAGATTATTTGCACACAGGGAAGAGATGGAGGCTTGGATGGGACAGTCCTATTAAAAATGAGGCTTCCACTCAATGTGTCAAGACATTTTTTTTAACAATAAACTCCCAAAACAGAAATTTGAGAAGCTAAAATGACAATACATTTGATAAGGAAAAGGAAATCCCTTTCTATATCTAAAAATAATACCTAAGCATCAAAAATAATTTTTAAAAGGTCTTTTTAATTATTCTCCATAGTAACCTTCTCTTTGAGGATCACCATATGTACCCCATTACCCAGCAATCTCACTTTATATGGCACATTAGGACCTCATTGTTCTCGATTGCAAAGGGATGCATTAAAATGCCACAAATTCTGCTATTTATGTTTCCTTGGCAATTAAAAAAAAAAAAAAAACTAGCACCATGCCATTAACAGTAATTAGTACTAAGGTCACCTTTTATTTTAAGAAACAAAATAAAAGGGTCCATCCAAAACCTAACAAAATGCAGTGCAGATGTGCCACTGGTTAAAAGTTTGCTGAGAGGAAGCTGCAGAAGTTCAGACTTGTTTACTGCTGACATCATAATGTAAATTAAATTATCAGCTTTACGGTAATACAAGAAATACTGTGTTCTGTTTGTCATTAGGTGTCTTCACCTTCCACCTAGCTTGCAATTAAAGGTTTTAATATCTGACATTAGCTAAGATTTCGGTCAGTCTAGACAACACCAATACTTGAAGATCAGGTCCCTGGGTTAATCAGCTGGAAATCATTCCTGGAAGTTCCAGCTAATCAAATTTGTCCAAGCAATCCAGTGCATATATTGCCACATTAAGTTTTAGAACAGATGTCTGATGTTGTAGAAGCCTCTTCATAGAATAATTTAAATTCCCCTTGTTCAGTAATGCCATAGGTTATTAAAACACACTTTTTTGGGATGACCTAATTAACACATTCTGTCAAAAACAATCAAAAGAGTCACCCTTCCACTGATGAGGCTTTTCAGCCTTTAAATGTAGCCATGATGAAAGTACATGATCTGCTGAGAAATTAGCCTTAAGCACTTGTTAATAAAGGAAAATAAGATTTAACACATCAACATGTAAACGTTGTAAGTGAGGATTCTCTTTTATTGTCTTTTGCAGCAGGTAGACTGTTACAACTATCACCCTGATATTACTGTTTAATTCAGTGTTAAGAGTTTTAGTGATGGGAAGCCTAGGAGTTAGACCAATTGTCAGGTTTTATTTATTTTTCTTTCCTCTATTTACCTCTTCACTATCACCTACCTTTGTGGTCAAAAAACAAATGAACAAAACAAACTGAACCAAACAAATCTACAAGCAAACAAAATCAAATAAAATAAAAAGAAAAAAAATTACTTTCACCATAAAAAGAAGAACAAAATTGCAGAACTCCAGTTCATGTAATGGATCTTACTTCACATAACTATATTTGGGATTTACTTCCAACTGTAGGTAACACTGAACAGGTTTTGGTCTGCCTCTCTTTCTTTCCCAACCCCGTGTTTAAATTAGATAGGGAAAATGAGTATTTCAGTGGGGAAAAAGGCTTTTTCAAGACCTAAAACTAAATACTTTTTAATCATTTCATAGTAATTGCACTAGAACAGGTAAATCTCAGTTGAGAATACATTGTAACTCTGAAATTTTGCTTTTGAGAAACAAAAATAAAATAGTGATGGAAAAAAAATATCTTCGATTATTCTTTTCTCAGATAATCTACCCTGTTCTTACTTCAAAGATCTCAGAATAATTTTCCAGTACTTCTTCCTTTCCTTCTGTGGTCTTGAGGCTAAATGTTTGTTAGTGTGTTATTCTCTTCCTATGATTGGAGTCAGCTTCATTTCAAGCCTTGAGAAGTACACCAGCAATGAATCTCTGTAATTGTAATGCTAATCAACTTTCAAAGCATCTAATTTTTAATAAAATTCAATAGGAAAGTAATTCATTTAATTTACAAATTAAGTCAGAACAGAAAGTAACAAAAACTTGATTTTGGTTTGGAAATAAGTGATCATTTTTACTGAGTTTATGTTCACCACTGAGCCAAAAAGAGTTGAAATTATTTGTACACAAAGAGAAACCAAACTAAATGTGGCTGCACCTGTATCTCACATTAGGTAAACAGAGAGCAACTGAACAAATCATGCATGAGATGTGCATTTGTATGATACTGTCATCTTGTTTAACTCTTCTGTGACATTTTGTACAGATAATTAGTAAACTGTGACATCAGTTGCAAGCTAGCTAACATCTCATTGAGAATTTTGTAAAAAAATTCCACATTAAAAATATATATTTGGTATATAATCATTCTTTCTACAAGCTGGCTTCTTTTCTGCCATAGCTTTTTAATAGTCCCTTGTAAAACAGCAATGTAATGCTCTGGAGCCATTGAAAATGCCCACTGGCAAGAAGTGTCTCTTTCTAACATCAGATTTACATTCAACTTGAAAACTGGTTAGAGGGCATCTTTGTTTGTAGTTTTGTTTGCTTGGTTTTACAGAGAGGCAATATCATCAGTTTGTAGCATTAATTAGTAGATCAGACCTTCAGAATGCAGACAACATTCCCATTCTTGACTAGTGGGAAAAATGTCAGTTAGGAAAAAAATTGAACATACTATCCACTGTGTGTAAACTGAGTTGCTTTCTAACTTCAATTAGTTCATAGCATATTAAAAAAATAAATATTTTTTAAAAAGTTTGGTTTTGGAGAGAATTGCAGTTCCAATCACTAACTCACTTTGCAAACTCATTTTTGAGCTACACAACTACCTACAGTGGACTGTATGACACACCAAATAGACAAATAAGGTTGCCAGATCCTTGTGCATGCTACCTACTTAGTGCTCTGAAAACAGTGCAGTTTAAAATGAGCAAAGCACTCTTGGGCAATCATGCATGATGGAGGCTATGTCTGACACCACCAATTCTATCTGACACGCACCCAAGAGCGAAAGAGCCAACTAGCATGTAGTTCATTTGCAAAACCCTCAGAAGGAGATGATTGTCTTTTCTGATGTCTTCCCTTATGTTTTCAGAAAAATGAATTGGATGTCCCCATGTTCTGATCAAGCAACACGGAGAAAATGCACTAAGAGAAAAATATTCCTGCACAGTTATTAAAAAGAATAAAGTTTGTTATTATTATATCCATGTGCCACAGTAGGAAAAGAAAAATCTTTTTAAAAACTTTCAGTAAGATTTTAACCTATTGAATTCTGGTTACTACTTTACTGTTGTCCTTTAACAAAGGCATTATTTGTATAGACCATTATATAGCATAAGATATTTTTTGTTATGTACTTGCTTATCACTCTGAAAACTAACTTCCCTAAATAGTTGTTTTGAAGGATGGTACATTTTATTAGCATACTTGAAGACTCATTTTCTTCACCTGCCTTTGGTGAGCAACCTTTACACATTTGTGGACTGAAAAGGGAAGTACAAGACATGATGTCTCAAAATTTATCCTCTGGAAACTCTGAACAAACTACGGTCTCATTAAAAAGCTTTGTAAACATCAGAAACTTGATTCTTCCTGGGAATGACCTTTTTCCACCTTTTAAATTTAACTTTTTGAAAACTAGTCAGTGTGAAGAGAAAACAAATACTAACTAATAGCAATGTCCAGATCTTACATAGCTTTAAGGATATAGTATAGGCTCTAAATATAAGCTCTTGAATCCTGTCAGCCCTACAAATTTAATACTAAGCATTAGACTTTGTTGTGTTTTAGGGTTGATGCATTTATTTACCTACAGTCTCCCCAAGTAGAACGGCTGCAAACACTCTTATGGTGGAAACACCAGATAAATGTTAGTAATATCCAATGCATCTCCTTCAAACTTATTCAAAGAACTTTTATAACATCTGATAAAGCCAGAGTGACTAATACATAACCCATGTAGTCCTTGACAACACTGGAAAGAGATTACCAAGTATAATTTGGATTATTCTGAGAGTTCAGAAAAAAAAAAAAAAACAACCCATATTGTAGAATGGAAAAGCTGATCTATGAAGATGCTTTTAGAAGGTATTTATATACTCACTAACATAGGTATAAATTTTCTATGGGAAATTATTTGGATTTTTAGTTGTGGGAAGGTCTGAAACCCTTAGACTCTCAGTTTTCAATTTTTTATTTTTTATTCTTTTTTTTTCCTAATTCTTTGCATATTTGTTGCTAAGAAATAATAATATAACAATTTTTAATTATTAGCAATATAGGTCTCAGTTAAAAAATATTTTCTTGCAACTGAAAGAGAAAATCATTATCAGTGAATTCACTAACTCTTGAAAGGATTAAAAAGTTTTGAAATGTCCTACCTCAACACTTTGCTATGCTTAATTTCAGTTTTCCAGGTCAAAACAAATTTTAGCTTTGAAATTTAAAACAGTTCAATAGATTCAATAGATTACAACAAATTTTTTGTTACACATTCTGTAGTCTTTGGTCTTTCACTTTTTTCTTCATTTTCTTAAAGTTTTTGTCCTTGTTAAAACCTTTTGTGACCATTCTTGAGTCCCATTCAGGGATGTAAATGGCCATAAGAGATATAACATTTGAGGGTCTCCAATTAATCTTACATTTTAGAGGTCTGTTAGTGGAACAGCATGGTTTAATAATGGTTAATAATTATATCAAAAATTATTTTCCCTACCCTTTAAAATGAGTTCAAAGATTTCTATCACTACTGAACAGATGATTCTTGAGGTGGATTTTTATAATCACTTTGCACATATATTTGTGAGAAAAAAATCCAGGGCAAAACCTACTCCTACTAGTCTATTTAGCTGTATATGCTTGCAAAATGTTTGTATGATGCACAAAATCTGTTTATCTAGATGGAAAAATGACCATTCCCCTTACTTGTTCTTAAGTCTTGTAGATTATGTATGAGAGAAGGTGTGCAATTAAGTCTTTAGGCCCTCTTCTCTGGTGTTATTAATTCAAGTTAGTTGAGAAGCACACAGTGCATCTCTTATTTCTCTGTTCACATTACAAATGATCTGTACAGCACCTGTGTGCAACTTTGTGTGTAAGTATCTATCTGTTAATACACACCCACATAAAGTGTGCCATACACTACATAAATTACTAATAAATAGTAGGTCAGATTCACCAATAAATTCCAGCTGCTTTGTACTGCTCCATCCAATACAAACCAGCTGTATGCAAGTCTCATCTGGCTGATTCAGATAGATTTACAGCTACTTTGGCTTAGTGACACTTCACAAATCAATCTATATACATTGATGAGACTCAGCAAATACGTTTTCTGAAACTGCCCAAAATGCATAAGAAAATATAACCTTTCAACATTTTTTTTTTTTCAAACATCCACCTTAAAAATCAGAATCTGAAGAGATAAGGTCATATTAGTGAAGATAGCCAGTAAAGGTTAACCATTTGAATAGTACATCTGTAAGAACTTAAAGTACACTGAAGCAATTAAACTCATGAATATAGGTCAGCACTCTAATCTCATGTCTAGTTTAATCTGATCTACAAAAAGGACAACTTTTAAACATTACAATTTTTCCCAGTGTAAATTCACTGTAAAGTTCATTGTGAAATCAAAATACCTGAAAAAGGGATTAAATCTATTTTGTTAAAAAAACAAACTTCTTCAGAGACAATCTTGTAAAAGATCTGTAGCTTAAAGCCATATTTCTCCTATTCCTGAAAAGGATCCTCATAAGATCAGAGAGAGGCCTATTAAAAAGCAAAATGTTCAACATCTGTTGCTGTGTTGCATGAAAGCAAGACAAAGATAAATTGATACCATGTGTGGAGGAATAAGATTCAAAAATCCACATTTGTTGGAATTTTCCCAAATAGATTGCCAGGTTTGTATAATAAATAAAATAAAAGATAAAGGGTTTTTTAAAAAATTTCATCCTGAAAAATTAAGAAATCCCTCAATCAAAAAATAGAAAAACATGGTTTATGTATGATATAAAATATCTATTACATTCAAGGAAATCAATTGGTGTGTAAAATAAAAGAGCAATCTGAAAATAATCATATAAAAAATACTTTGGTTGAATGATGTCTTAGAGAAATTAGGACAAAATAACATAATAGTATCTTCATTTGCCTTTGGAATTTGTATTTTTGTCTAGTTTTGAGAGACCATAACATTTCAAAAAACTCTTCTGTCAGGAGGGGTTATGTCCTAGGAAGGTTATTTCCTAGGCTGTTGCCTGTAAATTTTTATTTTCTTTTTCAGGGAAGTCTACATTTGAGTATTCCTATAAAGGAACAGAAAATTGACATATCATGAGCTCATACTTACATTACATTTCATGAACAATCAGCTTCTAGAATGTCAACAAAGCAAGATGACCGTGTACAAAAAAGTCATTCACGTTCTATGCTGCAGTAGATATTGGCCTTTTTACACTGCTGATGTGCTGTTTTGCAGATCACTATCCTTGTAACTTCACATTATGTTCTGTTGTAGTGCTACCCTCCAGATATCCCACTTCAAGAATACTTTATTCCTGTACTCTTTCTTAGCTATGGGGTTTTCCTTGAATTGTGTAGTCAATTTAGTGTCCCTCTGCTCTCCCAGACAGAAGTCAGAATTTACTCCAAGATACTTGTGTGGTAGGTTCTGTGTTTCATACAGAAGTGTCAGTCTCTTTCACTGATAAAGGTATTTCAGAACTACTTTATGGCTGATAGAACAACATTAATATCCCCAGTAATAACTAATACTAAAAGTAATGCCTGCTTGAAATGCCTAATTGCTGTCTGGAGTTGCTCTAAGACACAGGAAGAGAGTTTAATATAAACATTGCAGTAAGCTGATACATACAGTAAGCTGACATAATGTATTCCTATAGCTTTGCCATATCTGTGGACTGGAAAATTAATATAGGAAAAAAACAGAACCAAAACCTCCCCAAATTGTATCATGTTTTACAGAAGAGATGGTTCTCCCTGATTTCTTTCAGGTGTGGAGACTAAGAAATCCAACTGACAAAGTTTTATAAAATAGAGCAGTAACTAAGATATTGCCAAATTAAGGGAAAAGTCTAAGACGTTTTTAATAAGTTTAATTTATTTTGACATTTGATTATGTTCTATGGAAGGAAAAAGAATGTTCTGCTCTTAAAAAATCATAGTTAATGGATAAGTATCCTCTTACTAAAATGGTATTCAAAAGCCAAAGTTTATACAGAACCAAAAAAAAAACCAAAACAACCTTCATTCTCTGATGTTGCTAACAGTCCCATAAGCCACTGTCACTCTGTTCCCGCTTTACCAGTAGAGCTAAATGGTTTTCATAGCGTATTTTCAAGCACTGTTATTTACAGGCCAGGGAAGAATGGAGATCACGGCTCTAGACTGTACCTTGAGACCTCTGTAGGGCTAGTCTAAGGTTCTTCACTACGAAACAGGGCTAATAAATCTCACCCAAATAGGCTGGTATGTTTGTATCATTTTCCCCTCCTTTCCATTTTAAACACAAGACCATGAATAAAAAACTAAATATTTCATTAGAGTCAGCTAGATTTCTGTCATTTGTGCAGTACAAGATCTGGGGTGGAGGTGTGTTAGATCCAGTGAGGTATTTGTCCTGAAGAGTCAGCATATTAACTATTAAGTGAACACAGAGATGTGTGTAATAATTGTGGACAAGAAGAGATTAGGAGTGTGTGTGTAATCAGTGGAAGAAGACTCTGTTGTGCCTTTCTACTTTATATCAATGTACATCCACAACAATACGTATCTTCAGAGGTATCAATCTGGGCTGACTTATATGGATGTATCTCAGAGTGTTATATGATATTCTTTTTGGAGAACTTGATTAAATTAACTACTCTCAGCAGTTTAAAGAAACACTTGGGACCAGTGTGAACACAGTAGTAAAATAATTCATCTGCAGAGTGAAATAATATATGATTTAATGCTGAAAAGTTATTCTGAAATTAAACAGTCATCAAATTTTTACATTGAATTTTCATCTATATGTGTTAGACGACTTTGATTTCTAAGAGCGCAGAATATAATTGCAAACAAGGTCTAGATTCAGAGCTTGAAGGTCAGACTGGTTCTTCAAAATTCACATGATTTATTTTACTATTAACATATAGGTTTTCAACGAATTCCTAAACTCTCTGTTCGAGGTAGAAGTGCCCTTTATATGACCCTCTCCATCAGAAAAATGTTCATTTGCAGTGTAGTGAAACATATGGTTTTCTGACTTTTGGAAACAATATGGAAAACAAAACTTTCTCCGGTCATATTTTATTTTAATTTTTCAACTGTGGAGATGTGGAAATCTCACAGGTAGTCCTCTTTTGAATTTACGAGGCTGCCTATATTTCTTTTTTGTGTAGCTGCGACATATTTTAAAAGACCTCCTATATAAATTAGAAAGGTGGAATAAAACAGGTTTTAGATGCAAAGTACAACATCAAGGTACGTAAAATCTACTGGTAGATCATATTAAGAATTTTTATCGGTATGTAGTGGACACCAGAAAATAAAATTTTAAGAAACAGCAAGAGAACTTGATATCATCCAAAGTCCATACTTTGAAAGGCTGTATTACTTTTTCCTGAAATTACATTTCATATGTAAATCTTGGTATATTTACAATTTTAACTCACTGAGATATTATTTCCAAGGAATGTATCTCCTGATTTCAAAACATTAAATTTTCATCAGCAATTTGTGGAAGAATTAAAATTTTCACTCAAGTCAGAATAACAAATATAAGCAATGCTGAAGAGCAAAGGAGTCCAGGAAGGCTGGACATTCTTCAAGAAGGAAATCTTAGAGACGCAGGAACAGGCTGTCCTCATATGCCAAAAGATGAGCCAGTAGGGAAGAAGACCATCCTGGTTGAATGGAAAGCTTTGACTGGAACTCAGGAAAAAAAGGAGAGTTTATAACCCTTCGAAGAAGGCAAAGGTGACTCAGGAGGACTACAAAGATGTCATGAGGTTATACAGGGAGAATATTAGAAGGGCCAAAGCCCAGCCAGAAATTAGTCCGTCTATGGCTATAAAGGACAATAAAAAATGTTCCCATAAATACATGAGCAACAAAAAGAGGGTTAAGGAGAATCTCTGTCCTTTGTCAAATGAGCAGAGAAACATAGTGACAAAAAATGAGGAAAAGGCTGAGGTGCTTAACGAATTCTTTGCCTCAGTCTTTAATAATCAGACCAGTTGTGCTTCAGGTACACAGTCCCCTGAGCTTGAAGACAGGGATAAGGAGCAGAATGAAGCCCCAGTAATCCAAGGGGAAATGGTTAGTGACCTGTTACACCACTTATACACACACAAGACTATGGGGTCAGATGGAATCCACCCAAGGGTTTTGAGGGATGCTGGCAGAGGTGCTCACCAAGCCACTTTCAATTATTTATCAGCAGTCCTAGCTAACCGGGGAGGTCTCATTTGACTGGAGGTTAGCAAATGTGATGCTCATCTACAGGAAGGGTCAGAATGAGGATGTGGAGAATTACAGGCCTGTCAGTCTGACCTTGGTACTGGGAAAGGTTATGGAGCAGATTATCCTGTGAGTGCCAACACTCAGCACATGCAAGACAACAAAGTGATCAGGTCCAGACAGCATGGGCTTATGAAATGCAGGTCCTGCTCGATAACCTGATCTCCTGTGACAAGCTGACCTGCTTAGTGAACAAGGGAAAGGTTGTCTATCTAGATTTTAGTAAAGCCTTTGATGTCATTCGCCACAGCATTCTCCTGGAGACACTGGTTGCTCTCAGCTTGGATGGGCATATCCTTCAATGTATAAAACACTGGCTGGCTGGCTAAGCCCAAAGAGTTGTGGTGAATGGAGTCAATACCGGTTCATGTCCAGTCACAAGTGGTGTTCCCCAGGGATCAGTATTGGGGCCAGTTCTACTTGATATTTTCATTAATGATCTGAATCTCAGGATCAAGTACACTGTCAGTAAGTTTGCACACAACACCAAGATGGACAGGAGTGTTAATCTGTTTCAGGGTAGGAAGCCTCTACAGAGGCATCTGAAGCAGTTGGATTGATGGGTCGAGGCCAGTTGTATGAGGTTCAATAAGAACAAGTGCCAGGTCCTGCACTTGGGTCACAAAAACCCCAGGCAGCACTACAAGCTCAGGGAAGAGTGGCTGGAAAGCTGCTTGGTGGCAGAGGACCTGGGGATGCTGATCGACAGCTGGCTGAACATGAGTCAGCAGTGTACCCAGGTGTCCAAAAAGGCCACCAGCATCCTGACTTGTATTAGAAACAGTGTGGCCAGGAGGACTAGGGAAGTGATCGCCCCCCTGTACTCAGCACTGGGGACATGGTTTAGTGGTGGACTTGGCAATAGTTGGAATTGATGATCTTAAAGGTTTCTTCCAACCTAAAAGATTCTGTGATTCTAAAACACACCGATCATTTAAATATGTGTCTTAAATGTACTATCAAGAAAATCCTGATGTTAGAACTGACATCAGCACTAAAAATTTACTCTTCTATCATACACACTTACAAAAGTAGGACACAGCAGTATGACTGGAGTGAGCAGTTGGATACTATTTTGAATCTTTTCCCTATATTCCTTGCTTTTTCACATCTGGAGGCTCCAAACTGCATTTGTTGGCATGACTTCTGAGAGCAAAACAATTGCTTTTCAAATTTAGATAAGACTATGACTGGTAAAGTGAGTGACCCTATTGGCATTGCAATGCTAGGAAAGGTGTATTATTTTTATAAGGAATTAGTTCTTCATTGGTTTCTGCTTCATTGTACTCTCGTAACTTTGATTTAGCCATCAAGTCCTTGAAAAAATAAAGACAGGAAAAGAAAAGCGAAATTCTGAAAAAATTCTTCTATTTTTTTAGTATTAAATTAACAGTAGAAAAAATAGTGGCAAAACTATCGATTTTAATATAATCACAAAATATTGTGATGAAAAGTAAGGCCAAGTGCTTACTGACAAGAGAATCTCTAAATATATAATAATGTGCACAGTGTACATATACTGACCACTCTCTAGTAATAGAAGCACAGTACCAATTGAGAGATTGATCTCAATAATTTCCCATTTCAGTAATGACATAAATCATGCTCTTCAGCTGGACAAAAGCAGCAGGATTGGATATCATACTGTTTTTGCATACATAAGTGTCACAACCTATGCTGGTAGATCACCTTTACCTGCATTTAAATAGCTGCGAAGCACCTAGTCTCACTGTACAGAGGGTAGCCATTAATGCCTAAACTTCATTCTCCAGCATAACTATCTTCTTTCCTGACAGAGTTTACATGTGACAATCTGAGTTCCATTCACTCTTTCAGAGCCAGCATTCAAGTCACAATACTTGAAGCTTGAGTTGCCTTCTATGAATGATCTATAAATGGTTTGAATTCCTGCCAAAGATAATACATCTACTGAGGAAAGGAGAGAAAAAAAAAAAAAAAAAGCAATAAAAGAATAAGCTTTATGGGAAGAGCAGCCTCTTTTCCCATAAATGATGAATCAATCCATTATATTTGTGATAATCAATGCCATGGATCCTCTTCATGTCAAGGAAAACAAAGAAACAAACAAACAAACAAACAAAAAAACCCCACCCAAATTTGGTAAAGAGGCAAACCATTATTAATTCATTCATTGCAATAACATTAATCACAATGCACTAATGTGATATTAATATGGCTTTAATATGCACTTCCATAGGAATTTCATTGTAATATAGGAATTAACTAATGTACCATGGTTTTAAAGAGTGACGTAAATTGATAAATAACACTGAAAAGCTTTTTAAATAGGGGTAGACATGAATCTACTGACATACTATGTTCTGGTGGAGACGGGAGGGTGCCCACATCCCGCTCTCATGCCCACACTTGCAGGTAGACTAATGTTCTGCTTTGCATTTTCCATGAGTTATTGCCTACAGCAACAGCCAGTCAGGTTTTCAACACTGCGGTCCTGTTCCAGGAAATATTGATGTTGGAGATGAGTAGTTCTGGGAATGGAATCAAAGCTGTAATGATGCTTACTGGTGTCTAGGAGCAGTTTTGGAGTCACGTGTGCACTCAGAGTTCTGAACATCCTTGCAGACAGAGGCAGCAGACCATTTTACAGATATACCTCCCAGGACATCCTTCAAAACTGACTTCTGCCATATTCATATGTTATGGATAATAATTCAAAGCAGACACATCCTACGTGACCAGTTCTTGAAGGCAGATGATATAGCATGGGGAACTTCATTAGACAGTGGCAAAGGGCCTTTTCCGTACCGAGTACTTCCTACTCAACACAGACCTGAGTTTGATGAGGTATCGCAGCCCTCAGCTGAAGCAGGCATCAGTGGTTGGGACCAAACCTTAATGGAGAGCTGTCAAATGGAGGAAAAGGAAAACTAAAATAAGAGAATGTGTAAGAAAAGCAATGAAACAAAAATACTAAGCCACTTTTACACTTAAAGCACTGTGTAGTTCCATTGCATCCCTAATCTCACGTAACATTGATATTCCACGGAATGCTGTAAAACCCTAAAATGACGATGCACTTTGATCAGTAAATTGGACTAAACCTCCAGTAGTTCCTCTCAATCAGCATTTCCATGAGAATATGATTGAAATTACTAGTAGAAAAAAATATATTATTTTTGAGTATAATCTGCTTGTGGAGGGTTTTTTGTTGGTTGATATGCTTGTTTATTTTGTTTGCTTGTGTTGTTTGTTTTATTGTTGTTTTTTGGGTTTGGTTTGGTTTTGTTTTTTTCTGGAGTATTACCTGCACATTAGCAGACATACTAAAAGTATTGAGACTATAGTTAGTATTTTTACAAGCATTAAATATTGCTGTTATGCTGAAAATGCTCTATGTTTAATTTAAGAAATTCTTTATTTCAATGTGTGAGTTTAATAAATTAAATCTTTCAGAGATATCCATTATGAACACATTTCAGTGTTAGAAATGAAGCTATTTCTGTAACTATACTTGGAAGCTCAAAACAGGTAAGTTACTTTGTTTCTGAACATCCTATATTTATGCCTTCTTTGAACTAACAGTTTTCAGTGTGGTAATGAGCCTGTATTTTAGCAGCATACACCGTATTTTTCATTCTGCAGTTCTGGATTCTTGGTTCACATTTGTAGAGAACTTATATATACAGAGCATCAACGCTGAAATAGTTTTTCTGTAGGATATTAAAATTAATATTTGTTGTCTACAGCAATGTCAGTTTTAGACTTTACTCTGAAATATTTTCACAACGCACTAAGATAGAATATATTTAGTATGAACTTTCAAGCTTTGCTTCTGACAACTTGTTACTCCATTCAGTGCTGCAGCAATGTAGATTGGTCTGCTTCAGTAACTGGAAATGGAAATTACTGCATTTTAAAAAATATTTTAGAAACTCTCTCTGATATCCTGTATCTCTGGGTCATTTTTTCAGGCCACTGGATTTTTTTATTTTCTTTAAAATCCAATTATATACTAAAATATCCAAAATTTTTTTAGTTCATAATGGGAAGCCAAGCGGGAAACGACTGTTCCATAAGGTTTAAAGCCATTATTATAGTTTGGAGCCAACAACCATATTTGTGTCCAATACTATAGCCTATTACAGTGAGAAATGCTGTACTTTTAATCAGCAAAATTATTCAGTGTGTACAGGACTTCTAATCTTAGCTGTTTATAATAAAATTTGACAGTTAACACTTCCTGACTTTCATCTTTTGTCTGTCTTGCTAGGTGACCAATAACCCTCAGGGAATGCATATTCTTTATAAGTGTGTAATACAATAAGACCTAGATCATTGCTGTCACCTTTACTGAGATTGTACAAATGGTCATAAGCAATTATTTGAAAATATTTTTTTTCCAGAGGATGAGAGTCGTGATAAACTGGAAAGATTAACATTTGTGTTAAAATCACAGACATGATCTATTCATTGTATAATCTCGATCACCAAATAAATCCCTCAATATTCTCTATTACAGAAAATGAAAAGTCTTTTGAAGGTATTTTTGTTAAAAATCTTTGGTATATGATTACAACAGATTTTGTCTCAAGATCATGACTGAACTGCTATTTTCTCCAGGGTTCTGAATGGTTTTGTAGCAACAGAGAAAATTATACACCTGGAGGTAAAGGGGCACAGTAGACATGGGGTAAAATTTGACTACAGTCTTAAGTATTCTTTTAACTTCAAGAAATATCATTTTCATGTACCTGTGATATTAATTTAAAATTATTTTAGCTTATTCTGTTATAAACCAGGAGGAAAAAAACCCCACAATAGTATTTTTCAAATGTTCCGTATTAAGCAGGGATCATTTAAATTGACAGAATTAGCTTGAATTAAATCATCAATATTATAATATTGTTTTTATATCAGCTACATGACTATTACACTTATTCTTTTTAAAACCATGACAGGCACAACAATATAATAAGAACAATGGTCCACTTATTGTTCTTTTATCTCAATTGTTTAACTTCAAGTCTTTTAACAATGGGCGTGATTTGCAGTCCCTTTCTGATACGATGGCTGCAATTGGAAAAACAAATAAATGGAGGCTAAAGTGAAATTCAGTAAGTGTTATTCTCATAATAAATCACAGGCATCTTCTATCTTAACCATGTCTTGAATTTTCTGAGAAAAATAGATTAGGAATTCACCTTTTTTTTTTCTTTTGAGAAACCAGACCAAAATGTAACATTCCTGAAAGCATTCAGTAAGCCTCCAAATCTCTTGATGATACCCAGAAACATTGTGTTTCTTGTTTTGTTTTTTTGAAATGGAAAAATAATTATAAAGCATATTGTGCTAATAAATCAAAAAAGGCGCTTGAAATAATCTCATAAAATGTTATTGCTTAAATAATGCCCTTCATCAGTATTCTTTGTTTAACATTTTATGTTTATTGATAAATGAAGATGCATTTAAATAATTCAAACAAAACATTAGCTGCAAGCAAGGAATTAATAATTGATAGGACTGGAAGGGCTTTTTTTCACTTGGGAAATAGATAATATTAGCTTAATGTGGGGTTGTAGGAACAGAGGAAATGTAATGGATCTGCCTACTTTAAACTGATGATGGTTATTGTGGTCTGAAAGTTGCTACAAAGGCAAAAGCAAGACAGCTCTGTAACTGCAATAGATTTCACTCACAGGAGCTGACAATGCAAATTGTGGTTTGATATGCCAGATTTATACATGAGAAGGGATCTAATAAACTTAACATATGCTATAGGAAAGAAATAAATGCTATTAAACTTATTAGACAGTTATGGTGTCTACAAATATTTGGATTTTTCCCCCCTGTCTCCTCTTTCTTGAATGTCTTCATCCATAGTTTTTTTAAGTCAGGGAACCACAACTAAGGATACTGTAACACAGAAGCCAATGCATTCTTGAGGAATCTCAGAGGGAAACCATTTAGTCTAGAAACACTCATCATAAGGTTTTATTTAGATTTGCCTGTAAAGGAGCCAAACTTCTCCAGCTGCATATTTGAACACACTAGCCTCTTCTGCTGAGATGTAAAAAACCAGCTTTATCAGATCCTCTGTTAGGAGGGAAATTTCTGATGGTGATCTTCCAGTTGTGTGTGGTGATGATAGCAAAAACCGCAGAATTGCTCTGAAATCAGTTGTGCAACTTCCATTTCCTTTCGTTTTTGGAGATGTCAGATTCATAATGATCTGAAAGTCTACCAAATGACATTTTCATTTCTGTATGGTATTTATGAATCTACAATCCAGATGTTCATACTACACTGTAGCAACCAGAAATGTGCATTTGCACATGTAACCAATATTTGACTTTATTAGTTTGATATGCAGGACACAAATTAAAATAAATAAAATAAATATATTGTTGCATAAAAGTATAATAATTTCATAGATGTTATTGGTCCAATACTGTAAGATTATAATCAGGTATTTTGCTACACAATTAAAAAATTAATGTTCTAATCAAACATCTTTTAGACAGTCAAAAACAAGACTATCAAAAAATGTAATCTTATCTGAGAAACAAGAGTGTTTTTCAGGTTTTAAAATCAAGTTCAAAAGATCATAGCATTATTGTACTTGACCCCAACTACTAGAAATGATGTTGTTATAATATCAGGGGTTTTACTTAAAGAACCAAACACTTCCAGTAAAAACATCAAATAAAACACTCTTCATTATTTAAATTGGTTGTATCTTGTGTCATCACTTATGAAAAATGAGTGTGTCATATTACTGAAAATGAACAGTTGTGTTTTCTACCTATTTTCCACAGGGGTAAATGGTTATAAAAGGAGCAAGGCAGTGAAGAATCAAGTTCTGTATCTCTAATTATGTTTGCCAAGTTCATACCTGAGCATTTCCCAGAATAGGTTTTCTTAAGCAGACAGATTGTAAGCCTGCACAAAATTTATTTCAGAAATGCAAATGGGAGAAAGCAGCTTTGTTTTCCAGCCATTGCAACACTCGACATGACATTTAGATAGACTTGCTTGCATTGACAGTAGGCACATATGTCTACTATTTTGTTTTAAAATATATGTATTGCTTTTAATAACAACATTACAGCTGTTCACAAAATGACGCCTCTAGACAGAAGCACTACAATGAAAAGAGAGTATCAACAGAAGGACTGTATCTGCATGCAACTCGTACAGTTGCCAAGAAGTGAAGATACAACATATGGTCACTTTGTAAAGGTGAGCTGAACAAAAAACAAGCAGCAACCTAGCCAATTTTTGTCATTTGAATTCTCCTGTTCAAAACTCAACTTAGTTTCATATGACTCTTACTAATTTGAATGATATATTTATTAAAATATGAAACAGCTAGACTTGCAACTGGGAAAAAAAAATGAAATAAATTTGTGGAATGGTACGTTGCCAATTTTTCACTTGTCTAGAGCTATCCTTTAAAAATTAATGTATAATTTTGCAGCAGAAGAATCAAATGCTATTAACAGCTTGCTAGTGTGAAGAGAGGAAGTTGTAACTTATATTAAATATTCCACTGTTGATATGCCTATGAATGTCTTCCCTTGATTTATCTGTTTATTGAACTGCCTTGGAAGGGCCACTCCTCATAGGAATGCATCAGGGAATGTTAACATAACCAAAATGTCTTTGATAATCTTTCTGGACATCACACAGAAAATGATGAGATTTAGGAGAAAGAAAAAAAAACGATAAGCTTGAGTATGTCTAATTTCACACTGCAACAATTTATAAACTCTGTAGGGAAAGTGTGGACTCCAGACAAGCTGCTGATTTAGGCAACATTACTGCTTTTGTACCTAAATAAATAATAAAATTCAGAGTTGCATGCATTTTTTTCATCAACAGAAGAAATAATCAGATCCTTGCTTTAATTCTGTGTATTGATAATGAACAAATACAACTCTGGCTCCCTGAGTGCCTGAGGAAAACAAGGGGAAAGAAGATTTTGTTTTGTTTTGCTTTGTTTTCTTTTCTTTTGTTTTGTTTTTTTCTTACAGCACTATATCCCAAGTTAATCTTTCTTTCTTTGTTATTTCAGTTCCTTTTGCAGATGCATTCTACAGCCCCTTTTGTGCATGGTGTTTTCTCAACATTTTCTGTCTGGTTGCTTGTCTAATTCTCAATCTCCCATTTGTCCATGAATGCAGAAACCTTTATAAACAGTAGCCTACACTTACATATGTGATGTTTGGCATTATGTGCTTGGAAGAGGAGACATCACTTTTCCAATTCCCATGTTTAGTTGTTATTTAAATTATGTCACAGAGGTGTTACGGTTACTTGCTTTATTTCTGACACTTTTCAGCTCTGACCTTACCAAGGTTATTTATAATGTAGTCAACAACATGTTGCAAGATTGTTTAGCCCAAGTTGAGAGTTGGAGTGTTCCTTAGAAAGTTCCAGCCCTGTTATTTGGCCAGCACAACCAGCTTAAAGAGCTCCCTCTGTCATCATTGCACTTGAATTCTTACTTCTTAGTTTCTTTAACCCAGAAGGTTCAATGAAAAAAAAAAAAAAAGAAAAAAAAAAAATAAATTACGTCTATAATTTTTTCATCAGGATTCATTCTTCTCTGATTTATCTGCTGGATCCATATTAGCTCTTCGCAAAGGATAGTAAAGGTATAGTATAGTAAAAGTACGGAGAAAGCATTTAAGCCTGTCTTGTCATAAAGAACTGGCAGAGCTGTGCATCCCACATCCCTATCAAAACTATAACTGCCAGGACTGTTTGTACAAGTAACTTGAGCAGAAATGTTAACTTATCACATTAAACTGCAAAGAAATCTATCAGTCAGGAAAAAAAATTGTCACTGCAGCTCTGACATAGTCCTGATGAAACGTGGAACCTGAGAGAGAGAGGAAAACGTCAGTTTGCGTCTCAGAGCAGCTACCCATTTTCCAGGAACAATTCAATTTCTGTGGCAGGGATTTCTGCCCCAACGGTTGTAGCTACTTCAGACTCCAAAGTCAGTATGTATGCAAAGCTCTAGGTCATCGCACAAGCTGCTGGTCAGAGCATGAGTAAGATTTGTCAAGACTGCTAACATTTGCATCTGGGTCAATAGGACAGAGCAGTGGCTGTGCTGAGAAAAGATCACTCATTAGGGCAGTGCTCAGATATCCCCACCTAAGAAGCATGTTTTGGCTTAGGATAGATGTTATGGGGAATATCAAACAAAATATCCAGCAGTGCAACTTTTTGGTTGATCAGGCAGCCACCACATGTTCATCCAGTTGTGCAGGGGAATCAAGTACCACACCAGTTCCCCTACACGCACTGCAGAGTCCAATGAAACCCTTTCTCTAGGAGAGAGCTTTGATTTAACTCAGTGCTTTTCATTCCTATAGGTCTAAGCAGTTCGCATTTGCACTGGTAAATTCCAAATATGAAACTGAACCCATGGTGCTGTCAGTCTCTTTTCTGAGAAGAAAGTCACACCTGGAGCCCACTGCATAGCTATGGTCAGCATAGCCCATGTTAACCCACAGTAATACCACTTCCCAACCCATCTACCCAAGAACAGTCACTGAAGTCAATGTATATCTGGTAATTAGGGGGGTGACAAGGCAGCCCTTTCTCTGTATGATAACAGGAAAAATAGCTCATGTAATGCAACACGATACATTGATTCTTTTTTGATCAAGGGAAAAAGATCTCACAGAGACATCAGATCATCAGGAAATGAGGCGAGTGTGTATCTCTATACAGCTTTGATAAGACAGTCCCTTGGGCATTAGATTCCATTCTAATCACTTCAGTGCTCCGAAATATAGACAAATAGAAGTGAGTGAAGTGCAAGCTAAAGAAATAAAAGTAATATTGAGAGCTGCGACTTCAATTTAAGAAAAGCTGGATTAAAAAAATATATTACCTCAAGTGAGGATGAAGTGATAACATGATAATTGTCTTTCAGTTTCCAAAGATTGTTTAGGTTGAAAAAAAATATTTGTGGAGTTGAAAGGCTATATAAGAAAAATATGGCAAATTTTAGTAAGAGCAAATTTTTGCTGAATCAGAAAAGACTTGCT